>NC_143551.1:45515833-46256666 GCF_054136105.1 Typopeltis vanoorti | reverse complement strand
TATTGTTTCATAGCCGAATAAGAAACTCAAAGAGTTTCATGCCGAATATAGAAACTATATAAAGTTCGGCGAGTCCAAGCGTAAGCAAATACCTGGATAGTGCAGCACCTGACTCATTTGTTAGTGCAACACTGAGGCAACTCACAGTAAGGGTGGAGCAAGCTCCGATCACTATTCTTGGTATTTACCCATAATGTGAAACCCAGCTCCTAGGAGCTTTATTACTGTTCTACATTATGAGTGAGAGAAGGTCACTACCCAGACCGGTTTTAACCTTTATTGAGGTCTCATCAGTGAGTAGATAGACCTAGTAATATCAAGTTTGTATAGCAAACAGAACTTACATACCCTGCTATGAGAATTGCGAAGAAGGTGTCCTAATTCGGCTATGTAATATCCCTTAACTTAAATAAGTTCATGTTGCTGAATTGAAGCCTTTAGCTCTTTATATAATTAATAATTTATTAGGACACCTTCTTCGCAATTCTCATAGTAGGGTATGTAAGTTCTGTTTGCTACAAACTGGGTATTACTAGGTCTACCTACTCATTGATGAGATCCCAATGAGGGTGGAAACCGGTGCGGGGCGGATCTGGCTTTTGAGAGGCTCTGCTTGGAGGTAGGTTTTTGCCTGTCTCTAAGTGGGCCCACCGCTGAGATTATGGCTCTGCTTAGTGTTGGGGTGAGCCTGCCACTGGGTAGAGCCAATGCTGAGAAGTTCTTCTCGGTGACGGGGTGAGCCTGTCATAGAGTGGAACAACGCTGAGTTGGCGATTTTTCGGAATCACCTTATTTTTAGAGCCCGCTTCACCTATACATAAAGGTTGAAACCGGTCTGGGTAGTGACCTTCTCATAATGTAGAACAGTAATACAATTCCTAGGAGCTGGGTTTCACATTATGGGTAAATACTAAGAACAGTGATCGGAGCTTGCTCCACCCTTACTATGAGTTGCCTCAGTTTGCACTACCAAATGGGTCAGTTGCTGCACTATCTAGGTATTTGCTTACGCTTGGACTCGCCGAACTTTATATAGTTTCTATATTCGGCATGAACTCTTTGAGTTTCTTATTCGGCTATGAAACAATATGGGATGTAATATCCCTTAACTTAAGTAATAATAAAGTTTTGGAAATCATTGTTTTCAGAAAAGTTTTTTTAATAACTGTATTTCATCCACATATTATACTTGACAAAAGTTACATTGTTGTTGTAATTCTTTACTTAATCATAAGATAAAGCTTGCATGTGAAGAATTTTCTCGACTATTCTACTTGTACTCGTATATAGCATCTATTGACTTCACTTACCTGAGTATCTCGTAATGCTAAAACATTATGTGGGTCGCTATCCAGATTGGATTTGCCGTTTATTGAAGTCCAGGAGTTAAGTTGGAGTTAATTCCCAGGACGATACTAAGGTTTAATCAATGCAGAAATCATATATTTTCCACGTATAAGTAGAAAATGGTGTATATATATATTATTAAAATACTTCGAATCAGAGATAGATGTAGAAAGTTTATTCACTTGGTTACAGAATATATTATTCTTGACAAAAATTAGATTCTTATGAAGCATAATATATTTCTAACCAAGCAGAAAAAAAACGTACAACTTTGAAAAATCCAGAGTATTTTAATAATACGATGACACACCATTATTCTATTTGGATAAGAAAAATATATGAATTCTGCATTGATCACAGCATTCTATCATGATCTGTATCAGGTAGGATCAATCGTTGTGATTGGACGTATTCCTTTAGACTCTGCCTAGTTGAATTTTATATAAGGTTTTTTCGGGAAGCTCGCATTGCACTGGAACTAACACAGTTCGTGACCTACTATCTCCCCCTCTGTATGAAATATGCAGAGGTCTGATGGCCGGCAGGCCCCACCCGCAATGAGGACCAGTGGTGGATGAATGGTATTTTAGGGAGGTAGGTCTCTGCACTGTGTCCAAGTAAGTTCCCGAAACTCCTTTTCTCCTTGTTTAGGATAGTCACCTATAATAAACTAACTTTTTGCTGATAGACGCTTACTCTAAGCTGTCTACGGGATTAGCTAGTGGATTCTCAAAGTCTACAGGATCACTTACAAACTACTCGGGAAACCTGAGCAACCGCTGTTTTCTCTTGGGCCAAGTTATGGACTCTCCATATGATGAGCTCGACTTCAAGAAGCTATTGGCAATCATCAAACATGTAGGAGGCCTGCTGCAAAGGAAATGGCCAGGAAAGGTAGTAATCCACCAAATAGAAGAGGGGTGAAACAGAGGCCTGTCAATCCCCTGACCCTTTCTCCAGCACTTCTCAAGATAATACCAGAGAGATTATATCGCTGGTTAATGACTAGCCCCTAGTGGACTCAGATAACTCTACAGACTATCAGGTTGTCAGCAGAAAGAAGCGCAAGAAAGGGTCGCCAGCTGCAGATCCTGAAATGATACCTCAACCCTTGGAAAGAATAACTCCAATGGACTTAACAGCACAACCTGATGAAAGAATAGAGACCGACTCCAGGGCACAACCCAAAGAGAGGATTCCACCAGTAATTTTAAGAACAAAAGAAAAATGGTCTTTAATTACAGAGACGATGAAGAACGCAAACATCAAATTTACTTCAGTCAAGAGTACAGATGAAGAAATCCGGATTCAACCAGAAGGAACTTCGGACTACCGCCAGCTCACCAGACTTATAGATGAACTGAAAGTCCCATATCGCACATTTCAGCTTAAAAGTGAAAAAAAAATCTAAAGGTGGTCATCAGAGGTCTGGCTGAGACCATACCAGCTGAAGAAATAGCTACTGACCTCAGATCACAAGGCCTGGAGCCGATTAAGATATCGCGCATGAACCGAGCAGACAGGCGCCCCATGCCTCTGGCCTTAGTCGAGATCAGTAAAGACCATAGAGAAATTTACGACCTTAAAATAGTCTGCAGCTTAGTCATCAAGACCGAACCTCTCAGAAGAAAGGCTTCAGCTGGTCAATGCCATCGCTTCCAAAAGTATGGGCATGCACAAAAACTATGTAAAGCAGATTACAAAATGAGTCAAGTTCGGTGACCACCATCCGTCGCACACTTGCGTCAAACCGCGAACCACGCCTGCTAAGCGTGCAAACTGTGGCAGCCCACACCCAGCCAACTACAAGGGATGTTCACTTCACCCATTCAATCTGCAGAAGACTAGAGAGGCACTACCCCAACCACTCAGAAGCGAACTACACCAGAAATCAGAACGCGGACTGTTACTGCCGGAAAATCATACGCATCTGCGGTCTCTACAAGTAACAAACCGGCATCTTGCAACCAAACCTATGCAGCAATCCTAGATGCTACTCTAGGAGAGATGTTAACGGCCTTTAGCAAAACAAATCCCAATCAGGCCGACACCAACAAGTTCCTCAAAAACACACAAGTCATCTTCTCCATGATTAATGGATAACACGGTCACCATAGCTAACTCAGTACAGATTGCTTATTGGAATGCTAACGGACTAAACAACCTCCTAGAACTAAAAGAATTTGCTGAAAGATATAAGATAGACATCCTTTTAGTCAACGAGACGCATCTTCAGCCTTGTGACAATCCCAAAATAAGCTACTACACACTACTTAGGACAGATAGGCTCAATGCCAGAGGGGCTATATCTGTTAAAAAAAAGCATAAGATACAATGAGATCAAGAAAACAACAACAACAACAAACCTGGAAGAAACTGGAATTGAAATACACACCAACAATACAGGTAGTCTAAAACTATATTCAGTCTACAACCCCCCAGGCAAACCACTCCTAGCCTCAGACCTCTCCCAGCTCCGTGACACAAACGAAGCAACAATAGTTGCAGGAGACCTAAACGCAAAACATCCTGCGTGGAACAGTAGAAACACCAATAATAATGGGAAGAGCCTACACAAATTCGCTATGACAAGAAACATCACCATAGCAGGTCCTGTTGAACCAACACACTACGGACCACTGGGCAAACCTGATCTGCTGGATATAGCATTTTCAGGAACACCCCACACCAGTTCCAGTTACAGGTTATTAATGATCTTAGCTCCGACCACAATCCAGTTCTGCTTAGCCTAGGCGGAGAAGCAGAAACCATCCCCGGACAATCCTACACAAATCTCAAGAAGCTCAACGCAACTCTCTGCAACATCACTGGCCCTGTCCCAGCCATCTCTTCACCCAAAGAAGTAGACACAGCGATCAATAAACTGGAAAGCGCAATCCAAACTGGCCATGCAGCAGCCTCCACCGTTACCACACCAGCTCAAACTAACCTGCTCCCAGAAGAGATTCTAAAGCTTATCTGCAACAAAAACAGGATCAGACGTCGATACCATACAACACTATCACCTCAGGATAAACAAGAGCTAAACAGGTCAAAAAACCTAGTCCGATATGCAATCAAAGACCATAAGAATCAACTATGGGAGAGAAAACTAAGCTCCTTAAACACTGTAGATAACTCACTATGGAAAATGACTAAAGCCCTTCGTAGCGATCACCCCAACATACAACCAATCCATGGGGAAAGAGGAATAATCTACCGAGACGATGGAAAAGCAGAAGCCTTTGCAGACATCCTGGAGCTGCAATTTCAACCAAACTATACTCATGTGGACTTGCGCTTCATTGAAAAAATCCACAGGCAAGTACGCTATGCACTTCATCATACCACCAGCCATGACAACACAAGCTATACTACACCAAATGAAATATACCAAATCATCAAGAACCTCAATAACAGAAGAGCACCAGATCCTGATCAGATTTCAAACAAAATTATAAAAACACTCCCTCACAAAACAATAATGCATCTAGTGGCTGTCATCAATGCGATGCTAAGATTCCACTACTTCCCCACTTGCTGGAAGCAGGCAGATATAATCCTCCTCCACAAACTGGAGAAAGCACCTCAGTTCCCCCAGAATTACAGACCTATCAGCCTCTTGTCAGGCCTTGGGAAAATCGCTGAAAAATTAATACTAAAACGCCTACAAAACGAAACGGACAATCTAGATCTAATTCCAAAAGAACAATTTGGTTTTCGAACCGGTCACTGCACAACTCAACAAATCCACAGACTTATAGAATACATAACTAACGGATTTAATTGGAAACAACATACAGGTGCAATCTTCCTGGATTGGCGAAAGCCTTCGATAAAGTGTGGTACAAAGGCCTCATCCATAAACTAATAACTGCAAAATACTCACTAAACCTCATCCAAGTCATATACTCTTACCTGAAAGACCGAAAATTTCAAGTGAAACTCCGTGGGCTCAGATCCACTACAAGAAGTATCACAGCAGGTGTCCTGCAAGGCTCCCTATTATCGCCGCTGCTCTTCAACATTTTTATCTCAGACGTCCCAAGCACAGCATCAACCATCATTGCTTTCTATGCAGATGATATGGCGATACTGACCAATCGCTCAGACCATACCTAGCCACACAACGACTACAAAACGCAGCAACGAAGTTTGAAAAATGGTTTCGGAAATGGAGAATTGATGTCAATGCAGACAAAAGCACGACCATACTATTTACAAGGAAGAAAGCAGACCATCATGGAGCAGTCACGATGTTCAATACTGAAATCCCATGGCAAAAAGAAGTAAAATACCTGGGAATCAAACTAGATAACCATCTCAGCTTCAACTCCCACATCTCTCATGCCTGCAACAAAGCAACCTCAGCAATAGCTCAACTCTAACCTCTACTCAACCGTAGAAGCAAAGTCAGTCTAGAAAACAAATTAAGCATACAAATCAGTCATTAGACCATACTAACTTATGGTTCACCAGCGTGGAGCCACACCACCTCCCCTAGCAACATCAAAAGATTACAAATAATCCAAACCAAATGCCTCCGAATGATATTCGATGCCCTGTGGTTTGTAAGGAACACTATCCTCCACCAAGACGGAAACCTGCGAGACATACCTACGTTTCCCCTCCAGATAGCAACCAAGTACTTTGCTCAGGCATCACTCCATCCCAACCTACTCATTCGTGAGTCATCAGATTACGATGAAAAAGACAGATGTCATTTTCATCGTAACATAAACATAAACGGAAACATAAATGCCCAAAGCCCTGCCCTGATCACAGAGTGAAATATTTCTACACAGCCCTAATTAGGGCGAGCCAAGTGCTCAAAACTTTCTTTCTTTAAACAATTAAAATAAAATACCGATTACTGAATAAAAATCCAAGGGGTTGATGTTCATCCAGCCATAGAAGTTAGAAGTTAGAAGCATTCCATCATATATAACTGCATAAGGCTTGATCTCTATTAACGCCACAGTGGGATAAGTTAGAATGATCATTTGGAATCGTTTATCGAGGTTCATCTAGTGTTTGGAGACCTGTACTAATACAATGAAAGTGGATCACTGTATCAGTGAGCCCTTCCATAAACAAAGAAAGATGTATACAATTATGCTATCTTGTTGATTAAAAAAAAACAAAAAAAACACTCAAACTACTCAGAACTAACAGTAAACTCACTACTTCCGTTTCATTTTACTTCAGCAAAAAAGTCACGACCCAAAAGGATCATTCTAACTCATTGCTTGATCTTAATCTGAATCATTCCTGAATACTCAGCAGATAACACTTGCAAAAGCTTCAGCTCCCCAGTGACAACTAACAGAATTTGCGTTTTATTTTCTATGTTGCTCCCCAATGAAACTGGGTGTAAAAAGATATCTTCTTTTTAGCAGTATTATTTATTTAATTATATCTTTCTTTTATCCATAGTCAATGGGAGATATTATTCGTTTTTTTATTTTTATTTAAAACGTATTTATAATTGTGGAAGACAAGCAACTAGCACGCTCACTTTATGATAGTTGGAACAAACTAAATGGGTTTGAATGATGTGTGCGTATATGCATTGTCATTCTGCAGACCAACTTCACTCACATTGCTTGAAATGATAAACCAATTTTATACTCTGTACTCGTATTTATTTATTAATCTGGTATCAGTTTATAAATCGCATTCATCTGAATGACACACTGGGCAAAATCACATTAATCGAGAGATTACTATATGCATCAGGCTTCACTGGATTACGGAACTTCCATTTTGAGTGTGATCGTGTCGAAGGTTACCACTGCTTCTAAGAGCTACAGTTATTCCATATGATTCCAAATTTTATTCTACATGTAATGAAATTGATATATAAAATGGAAAAGAAAAACCCTCTAAATTGCTAAAGCAGTTTTTTTTTTATATTTTTTTAAACAAGTAGTACAGTGTGAATATTTGAGAGGTATGGGAGGGAAGGTAAATAATAATTATGATAAATTAAAGATACCAAGAAATGATATACTTGGTTTAATCCTTTATCCAAGTGTAAACAAACAAAGTTTGCAGCTGAAATATAATCAGGACTGGGGCAACTCGTATATAGAAGCTGATGACTTCACATCACTTGCCTTAGTATCCCATAATGCAAAGCACATATCCTTACGGGTATGTATAATGCTATGCATTATGGGAAGGGTCACTACCCAGACCGGTTTCGACCTTCAGTGAGGTTTCTTCAGTGGGAGCCAGACCCAGAGGTGAGACTAAGGTTGAAGTCTCACCTCTGTGTCAGGCTTCTAGATTATCTTTAGGTCACCCCCATGTGAGGCCCACTTATCGGAGGCCTCAAGTGGCTTGAAAAAAGTTTCATATTTGGTCTCAAGGGTATAGTTTTCTGAATGCTAATATTTTATTTCGCAAATGAGTACTGACACTAATGAGTATTGATTGCGATATCATTACATCATTATTACACTGTTCCTGTATTGAATTCTGGATATATTCTATAATGCACTTCTTATGAACCTTATTGAGAAACTAACGCATGATTGACAAAAACTTTCACTGATAATAGCAACTATTCGCATATAATTAGTCGTGTTTAAAGTTCTGATGTTAAAGCTTTTATATTCTGATAATACTGCCGAGAGTTGATAGAAACAACTACGCCTAAGTATACTATTTTTCATAAAAACATTTTCACAAATAAGTGACTATAAAAATCAACTGATTTTATTGGTTTACCAGGATTCATAGTGGCTTCATCATTTTAGTTGAAAATAGTTATCATAATCGTGATATTTGACAATATAATACACGAATGTTTTGAAGCGATGGGTCATAAGCAATGAAGAATATTTACTATTTCCCCACCCACCTTCCTCTACTGTGTTTCTTACGTTAAATGGAACTGTGTTCATTCACAGATTTAAAGAAAAGAAAATTCTTAAGAAGATTTCCCAATGTTAAAGAAAAAATAACTGCCCAAATCCACACGATGTATTTTCAGGCGTCACGCTTAGATTCTAGCAACCGCATCTTCGTATATGCAGCCTCTACCTTCGTGCTCTATGAAGATAAACCTTCGACGAACCCCATCGCCACTCCGTGTTCTCTCCTCCATCAATCAGTCTGAAACGTGATACGGCTACGTCTTCCATGAATGTGCCATTACGATGGCTACAGATACCAAACATCGAGAACTATCGCAATCAGTACTCATTAGTGGATATCATCTCCTTGATATCCGTCCCGAAATATAGATTTGATTGAAGAGAGTGTTTGCGATATGTGTTACCCCTCACCACTGCATTTCAATGGCGTACTGTCTAATTATGGCGAGTTCTGCACCAAACAGTGTCAAACAAGTTTGTTTAGGACGATGTTTTGCTTGCATGTAGTATATTTTTGCAGCCGAAGGGGAAATGTTACGATGTCCTAGTATGATACTGCTTTTTTTTTAATGAGTTACACACACACACACACACACACACACACACACACACACACACACACACACACACACACACACACACACACACACACACACACACACACACACACACACACACACACACACACACACACAGTTAACAGGAATTTCAAACGATCATTTCAGACAAATCAATCTGTCTTGTTCTCGGAGGGGTAGCAATGTGTTTATTTTTGCTTTCGTCATGAACTAATACAATAATGGCCGGAAGAAATATCATTCCTCTACTTATCCATAAATATTATTTCCCTTAAATAGTTGTTACTTTACTTCAATTTTTTTTATTATTTCTGCAAAGTTTATCTACGTACTTTCGTATTCAAAAATCATCATCTATTCTTTTATTTATTTGTAGCTTAAAATGTTATATTTTTTAAGTTAAATTTTCTATATATTTTAGTTTTTCATAAGATTGTTTAACTCGAATGAAAATTCGACGATAACAATTCATTGAAAGACAATTTTGGTAAATCCTGTGATTTTCAATTACATGAAATAAGTGTTTTTGTTTTGTTGCATTTGAAATTCTCGATGTCATTACGACAGATCACAAAGGCTAACTTCAAATAAAATTCTACCACGAATTGAAACATGCCATATAAATGAGTGTGTGAGTTCGTCTGCCAGCTCAAATAAGCAGCAGTAAAATTCAACCAAGGATTGGGTGGCATGATCTTTTGTTAATATCGCACCAATTATAGGTACGTCTTCATAGCTGCTCTCTCGTGTAAAACAAAATTTAACTTGTATATTGTAATAATTAAAAAAAGTTGAATAATTTATAAGAGTATAAAAGGATACCTGTAAATCATCGAAGTGATAGCAAAATTCTCGGACGTGCCACCTTTGGCACGAGTGCCGTAGGTTCGCTATCCTAGGCCTTAAGTTGATCAATTTGAAAGAGGTGGGGCGGGAGGAATTGGTATATGCTAAGGGGTGGAATCTGGGTCGACGAGCAAATTATATTTTTATATTTATTACCATTATATACAGAATGCATCTAAAATTGAATTTATTTTATAAATAAAATGCATAAAATTGCAAGGCCCAATCTCCATACTAAACTATAAGAAATGCTGCTATTGGAATAAAAAAAATATTATATTACAAACTACAGCAGAAGAAGAAAAATAACGTTTTTATAAACTTTTTCTAAGTCTTATCTTGTGTTACCGCTTTTCTGAACATACCAGAAACTCTGGAACGTAAGGATAAAACTGATGACAATAACCTAATAATTACATCTAAACCAAATAATTATTGTTATGGTTTATTACTTTTTTGTTGTAACTATTTTATACTTTTATAAATATTAACATTTTTATAAAATAAATATTAACATTTTCCTTATTAAAAAAAAAACGACAAAACACTAGCTCCTTTTATTTCCCAAAGGGTGGGGACGATTAACTCTAAATTTTGGGACACTGGCAAACTCTGCTCTTAGTCAATCACAGATAGCTGGCCCCAAGGCTATCAATGATTATAAAACACAACTAGGGAAGAAAGTACGACAGAGAACTGCCGCCATCTGCTGGTCCTTAACTCTAACACTATATACTATTGTAAGAGTTCTATGGTCGATTTTATTCAGTTGAGAGATTCAAAGAGCGTTTCCGGGAGAGGATAACCCTATTTGCACGTGACATAGATCAACTAATTCAGGAACCGGTCAAAAATATTTTAAAAAGTTCCTCCAGTCAGCGATTACAATTGAACTTAGAGCGGTCTTTCTTCAGGTGGTTTAGAACTATGAATGCAAATGCCATTTCCTCTATGCTGCACAGGCTTACTCTTATCAATCCATTAACGTAATTAAAATGTGTGTTTGTGTAGCTCTGTGGCTTTTGCATTGATAGCGGTAGACTGCCTGAAGAAAGACCGTTCTAAGTTCATTTCTAGTTCCCGACTATAGAATTTTTCTAAGCCTTTCTTTCAACGGTTCTCGAGTTAATCGATCTCTGGCTTGGGAAAGTAGAATATCATTCTCTGGGAAAATCTGATTTTTAATCCCACAACTTAAGAAAATCGGTTGTATAACTCGCTGTTAGACAATAATGCTAGTATTAGGATTTAGGAAAAAGTTTGATTTATTGATAGTTTGGATTCAATATCAATAAATGCTTGAAGGATAGAGACCACCTGTCTGCTAGTCTTCAATAATGTCTAAAGGAACTCCACTTAATTAATATATTCGAGGAATAAAAGGCATTAGAGGATTTCTTTCTTTATTTATTTTTTTCAGTTTTTTTTTTTTTTGAATGGAGGAATTCAGCGAGAGAGAAATGCTTTTAAGAATAGTTCAACAAATGCTTGGGAAAATCTAAAATCACATAAACCAGCAGAACCATATATTCTTGTAGTGTAGTTGACTATGTTGGTCTGGTACTCAACAGGGCGGCGGAAATCTTTCCAAACATGCTCATCAAAGTTGTAATATCTGAAACCTGTGAAGCTATCGAGTAGAGTATAAACGCTATAATGCAACATTATAACGTTGCATTATAGCATTTGGCTTGAGGAAATGAGAAGTTTCACAAAAGTTAAATCAGAATAAACCGACAATACAATTTGATAAATAATGTCCTACTGTTAGCCGCTATACTCAAACACGTCCATGTGATTGAAGAGAGTGGGTCAGAATTCGGTACTCTGTACTGGCCTTTCTCGAAATGTAGTCTCAGCCCATTAATGGGCCTGTTGTTTTCCAGGTGAGTTGCAAGAGAATTTTATTAGTAAATAAATATCTTTTAACTTAACTGTTAAGGAATTAAGTAAATCTTTAATAGAATAGGGTCTTTTTTCAATAGTAAAGTATAGGAGGAAATGGTTGATGCCGTGTCTGAAGGCTATTATAATAAATTAGTGTAGTACAAAAATCGTAAGTAGCTTATTCATAAAGTCAGCATATCATATTTTGCTGTTTGTCATTTTTATTAGTTGATCAAAATTAAGAAGGCAAAATGACAACTGATGAACTATCAGTGCTAGTTTGAGTGCCGAAAATGTCACCAGAATCCCTTACTAGCATTACCTGAGGACGACAGGAATACTCTCTTCAATAGTTAAACATCAGAGAATTTAAAAATGCAAAATCAACTACAGTAGTCCGCGCGGTTAGCTTAGTGGCTTTGCGCTTCGCAACCATATGACTGGGGAAGGAGTGTCCTAGGTTCGATTCCCGTCAACGACGTGAGGAGCTCAAGGATCTTCCTAAGCCATAGCCAAGTTAGCCGGACGTGGACAACAGGTTTTTTCCGCCAGTTTATCTGGTGTTTTTCATCCCGCAAGCAGGCAAACCGGTTTGAGTACACACACAGATTACAGTCAGAAATACTGACCCAGCCATAGGTCTGATTCGTCAGCCTATGCCGGTTCCGGAGCCCGGATAAAATATTTTGGGGCGGGGGGGACTAGATGGTACCGTGAACTCCCGTATAAAGAGGGAACGCTGTATCATCACACGGAATTTATTTATTTAACTACAGTAGCGGTTTCCTTAGTCAACTTATGGTATACTAACGTACTCTAGGTTCGGAACCGTTCTTGTGAGAGAGTCATATAAATAGATGTGTGTGTTAAAAAATATAGAGCTCGGGATATTACGAATATTTAAATCCTCAGGATTTAAACGCCGGTCTACACATATGCATTGCAGGGAAGGTACATTTACAAGGGCTTACAAAATTCTCCTTTCACATTTCATGATGTTTTAATGGAGGTAATCACAATGGATAAACAACAAAATCATCACAAAAACATGAGAGGATCATTCAAATTTTACATTTTCGTGAAAGGAGTTCACGACAGGCTACTGTTTAAGAATTATAGAAATAGGAAGTGCTTTAATTCTTATACATGTAATTCTTTGTTGTTTTTCGACAATAAAATAAAAGTGTAACTGATCGCCATCATTAGTCAGGAAGAAGTACTCGATAAGTTCAACGCTACATATTTTTTAAAACAAATTTCGGTGAATATAGTTAAAAATTAGTAGATTTATTTGTCTTGAAGATTGGTTAATAAATGGGGTAGAACAAAATGGTAATTTATCTCTTTGACTTTCCTATCTTATCTTAATTGATGTATATAAACCTTATTTAATCTTTTTTTTTTTTCGACATATCTCAAATGGCGCAAGTTGAGCAGTTTATCCATTTGTAGTAGACAATAGAGTGAACAATAATACTGGGATTATTATTATTCATCTCCTATCCCAAAGATAATCGTAAACATCAGTGTCCCTATCGGAGTTTGAACCCACAGCCTGTTGATTGGGGGACTGGACACGCTAACCACTCGGGCGGGAGAAAAAAAAAAAAAAATTAAGCATCCTGAAGTATACATGACAGACCAGCAGTATCAGTTATCGTGTATGTTACATTTTTCACTTTCTCTTTCCTAGTTTATCCGTTTTGCATATTTTTAATTTAATATTTTATTGGGTGCATTCATATCCTTTCTTATTATATAGTATGTTTTCAATTTATATATGTTTGTCTTCATACATTTTTGGTTCTTCACTTCCTGTGTTATTTTCTTGACTATATCGATCGCGGTCTATTCATAAGTTCTTTTCGATATTAAAAATAAGTTAAAAAAATTAGGTAATTTAGTATTCCGCAAGATATTATTACTCCTCTCAAGGACGATCAGGCACTTTCCATGCTTACTCATATACATCCTTTAAAACAAAGTTCAGTGGATATAGTTTAAAATTAGTAGATTTATTTGTTTTGAAGATTGGTTAATACTGAGGCATTTTTATTCCCAGTAAGCTTAGTTAATGTGATAGAACATCTTTAAAAAGGAGTTGGACGAAATATCATATATTGCAAATCATAACAGTTGGAATCAAAAAGTGTTAAAAACTGAAAAAATATAGTATTTTATATTATTCATATTTATTTCAGGCCATAGCCTGCCTTTTGCTAATAATATTTACTAAGAGAAAAGCTTTATTCTAATTCATGACATCTTTTACATAACGGTTGAGGTGTGTTACATTTTAATGCTACGATTATTTAAAATATTAAGCGACAAATTAATAACATTTACCAACAATTTACATTGGATGATGCTTACCATGATTATTACTCGACCCAAACGAATGCTAAAATTCGAAGAATCTTAGCATTCGTTTGTGTGCTAAGATTCGACCTGTGTAAGGTTAATAAAAAGATTTCCGACATTAATACGAATAAATTTCTTTAATCACTCTTAAACGAGACATCATATCGTATTCTTGTCTATATTGAAGGAAGCCTTTGGATTGAGGATTGCTTACTTACCGATTCCGGGAATTAAGCAACCTAGTCATCATTTTCCTTAAATTTTAAAATAAAAATAACAGGTACTTGTGGCTTGACCAAATTTTGATTACCCAAAAGGCAAATTATTATTATTATTATTTGGTATTTTATAGTGGTGCAAGTTGCAGTTTTTGGAGGAATAACAATACTGGTGGAAAGTCTAAGGCCAAACATTATTCACAGAGTCCAAGAAAATACTATGCGGAAACAGTTGTTCTTAAGTAAATACCGATGAAGCGATCTCACAAGACGGTTTATATATGTGCTGAATGAGAGCGTGCAGAAGATTTGTTTTCCAGGAGATAGGATGAACAGGGTGATTGATGCCTAGGATATCAGGAGTAAAGAGGACGAATGCCGGCCTGATTGGCCGAGCGGTTAGCGTATCTGCTCTCCAGCCAAAAGGCCGCGGGCACGGATGTTTGTGATTGTCCGTGGAAATACTAGTGGTAGTGGCTGGCGATAGATGACGTTGGTGTAGTTGGTGGATTGAGTGGCGGAGACAGAGATGTAGAGTAGGTGTCCTCCCTCGATGGGACTCCCTGGAGGTGTCACGTAATAATAATAATAATAATAATAATAATAATAATAATAATGTTAGTGGTGATTGAGGGAACAAATTTTGTTGATAGAAAGAGAATGCAAGTGTGGATATTATGAGATAACTGTGGATAGTGAAAGATAAGTGTAGTAGGAAAGGCAGTCAGCGTATCGCCCAGGTATGACACTGGTGAACTGAGATAGCTAGCAAAAATCCTGATTGACATGTTGACAGACATGCGAGGAGAAAGGAGTGCAATTTGTTAATGTGGGAAATATATAGATGGAACTTGTATAAAAGTCATGGAAAGTCAGATGTGAAAGAATAGAACAGTCACCAACCAAATGGAGAAATTCAAGAGGAATTACATTCCTGTCTTCTCTATAACTGATGGCAATGTCAGGATGGTGTGTCCGAAGTAACTGATCTTCAGAGAGTTGAAGCCTCCAGAAGGGCATACAACAGGACCACCTGGCGAGGACTGGTATGGCACATCACAGACGAATGTAGTGACCATACGGCACCTGACGATATCCAATGAATAGATAGATGAAATTGTTACATGTGATTTTTGGAGCCAAAAGATGTTTTTTTAAATATTTCACAAAAATTGACTTGATATTTCAGGTTTATTATTTTTATGTGTTCGACATCATCATCAATTTTCTGATATATACCCTCAAGGGGGGTGTTCAGGATGCCATGACAGCACTACTTAACCTCCTATCAACAATTTTCCTCCAAATTAGTCTATTATTTATCAGCATTACTATATTGTTGTATTTAATTTCGTTCTGCTAAGGCTGTTCTGACTGAATCAATCCACCTAGATCTCAGTCTTCCTCTTGGTCTCTTTTCTGCCAGCTTTGCATCAAACACCTGTTTTACAAACCTTGCTTTTCCCATTCTGTTTAAGTAGTCATATCGACTTAAATTAGTCCTGCTCACACACATTCTTAAATTCAAGTAATGTCAACTTCCTTACTAATCTTCATTTTTAAAATGATTCTGCCATCCTTTCAGGTGCCTAATTCTTTTCACAACTCCCATATCTGCAGTCTCTAATATTTGATCGAGTGATTTATTTCTAACACAACTCTGATTTGTCATTTAAATTGGTTTGAACACTGTCTTGTATACCGCTAGTTTAGTCTGTTGGCTAATTTCTCTTATTCCTTCTAAATTTTTCAATTATCTCATCACAATACCATCTTTGCCTGTTCCGCTGTCTATTTTCATACTTTGGTATTTTTATTAATTTTCATGTCAAATTTGTTAGAGCTGTTATGATTTCTCAACTATTTCTCGTAAAGTGAATATCTGATTTTAACAAACTTCTATTTAACCTAAACTCAGCTTGTTCTTTTCCAAGTTTCCCTTCCATAATTTTTTGTCACTTTTTAAGCATGCTTGCGTAAACCTGGAATGCTCAGTAAAGAAATTCCTATTCTCGCATTCAGCTTTATTCCCTTTTTTATAGATGGGAACTATGAGAGCTCTACATCAATTACATGGAATTCGACCTTCTGACCAGGTCCTCCAAATCATGCAGTGTAAAAAATGCAAAATTTTCATACCTCCATATTAGAGCATTTGAAGTTGAATATATAATATAATATAATCTGTTCTAGCTGTCTTTTCAAAGCTATAAAACTTGAAACAAGTTTTTATTTGCTTAATTGTAAAAGTTATTTGCTGGATAAATTTTTTGTTTTGTTTTACCATATGTTGTATTGTGCATCATGGCACCAATTGTAAATAAATGACGTGCGATTTCAGTATGCTTGATTTCGTTTGATGAAGCGTGCATGAAATGTACGCACTTCGTAGAATGAAATATTTATGGGAAGATTATGAAACTGGTGACTGGGTGTGTGTTATAAGCGTTTCAAGAGCGAGTGTCATAAGTGGGGAGAGAGAGAGAGAGCATGATAACAGAGAGAAACGGAATGTGAGAAAAAGCAATTGCGAACAGACAAGTTGATGTTGCAAAATTACTAGAGGTAAGAGTGACAGCAAGAATGAAATGATGGAAAATGAATGAAAAGAATGATCAAATGATAAATGGGTAAGGTAGCGCACTTACGTAGTTCTCACCAGAACGAAACGTGAGATGGATATGAAACAGTGAAAGGGGAGAATAAGGATCGAATTTTGTATGGTGATTGTGATAAGAGGAGTGCGTGATGAGAGTGTGACGAAATCGTGTTTCCCTGCAGCCAAGATGAAGGACGTTGGTGATGCCGTAAGGATGCAGAAAGTGATCTTTATTTTGTCTGGTACGAATGATCTAAGTAACAAGTGTGGTATGCGAGTAAATGTGAAAGAGCTACTAGTATGAGCAAAATAAAAAGAGGGAGAAAGTAAAAGTTGTAAGTAGCCACACTATGATAAAGACGAGTTGAAAAAAAAAAAAAAAAAAAGCTATGACTGTGAATCAGTCTATGCATAGATTGTTCAGGAGGAATGGTGTGGAGTGAGTTTCATGGAAAGAATGGGGGATTTATATAAGGTGGATGGCTTGCATTTGAATGGATTTGGGTTCAGGAGTCTTGAGAGAGTATTATTCAGTGGGAGTTATGAAAGTGCAGAGTCAGGGAAACTAGAATGTTTGAGAGGGGGGATGCAGGTGAGTGTGGGTCCAGCCACCCTGGAGATTAGTAAGTGTGAAAGTGATCATATGATACTGAATGTAGTTTCCCAGGTTCTTAATTCTAGTGAGATAATCAACACAAGTTAATGGAAGTTGTGGGATGAAAGGGAGGGATACTGCATTTTATGAATACCGTGAAATATTCAGAATAAGGGCAAGAAGTTTTTGGCATTGGGCATAGGCATTAGTGAGACAGTTGATTTAAGATGATATAGTCATAGGGATAGAAAGGGATTAGTATTTTCAGAAAGGACACAGGGAACAAAATGGGAAAATAATTTTGCTAATGATACCAGACTGATGCCCCCCCCCAAAAAAAATAGAAGTGCATCAGGATGACAGGAATGCAATTCATTTGAGCTATTTGGTGAGACAAAGGATAACAGGATGAAATATATAATTGGCTACTGCTGCTGCAACCCAGGAGGTATAAGGGAGAAGGTAGATGTCATACATTGGCAATTAGCCGATGAGTGCAAGTCAAGCTATTATTATAGGAGATTTCAACTATGGGAATATAGACTGAGAGATGAGAAATACAGAGAAGGAAGGAGGTGGTTGTGAGTGCTTCATCATCAGCGAATGAAATTAAAGAGAGGTATGATAGGTATTGTGTGAATAAAGGGTTTCCCCATGATAATAAGTCTTCTGACTCAATGAAGATACCTGTATAATAATAATAATAATACTTTTTTTTGGTTCATCATTTGTGCTTACTTTGAACCACAATCTGTATAATTTTATTCTTTTATATCTTTTAACTAGTTGTATATTAAATACTTATTCATCCTCTTCACGATAAATTCCTGTTTTAAAACATTTTGATTTTCATTAAAAGTTCGTTTAATACTGCACTAAATAAACATGTCAGAGAACAAACTCTATATTTAAAATTAAAATTATATGGACTGCTGAGAAAAATGTGGAATATCTTGAAGCTGGAAACACTCTGTAAAATATATTTTACTGAAATTTATAGACAAAAAAATATGATTACTGCAAACTAAAGAATAAAGACTGTAACATATTGGGTTTCCAAATAAGTTCGTTCGGTTTTTAAGAGTGGAATGAAACACATTTTATTTAATATATATAATACATACTAGCCAGTTATATATTGACCCTTTTTATCAATGACCTCTTGCCATCTGTCCACCAACTTCATTATGCCGCGTTCATAAAACTCCTGAGGTTTACTGGCGAAAAACTGATCCAGGTGTCTTTTGACAGCCTCCTCATTAGCGAAGGTTTTCCCGTTCAGAGAATTCTGCAACGATCGGAATAAGTGGTAATCGGAAGGTGCCAGGTCCGGTGAATACGGAGGATGTGGCAAAACATCCCAGCCAAGATATAACGAGTTACTCCGGGTTGTTAACGATGTGTGGAGTCTGGTGTTGCCTGATGAAAGACAACTCCTTTCCGATTTGCCAATTCAGGACGTTTTGTGCTAATTGCACGGGCCAGTCGCGTTAACTGTGAGCAATAGCAGTTGAATCAATCATTCTTCCTGTCGGTAACACCCCGTAGTGGACACCTTTATAATCCCACCACACAGAGAGCATGATTTTCTTTGGGTGCAATCCCGCTTTCGAGGTTGTTTGCGGAGGTTCGCTCTTGTGCCCCCAGGATCTTTTACGTACCACGTTATCGTACACGGCCCATTTTTCATCTCCCGTAATCATCCACTTCAAAAATGGGTCGTTTTGGCGACGTCGCAGCGAATCACAGATGGATATGGAAGCAGTCATATTAGTCTCAGTCAATTTTTGCGGCACCCAAACATTGAGTTTTGAAACATATCCCAGCTTGTGCAAATGGTTTTCAACGCTGTATGAGATATTTTCAGTACTGCAGCAATCTCCCGCACTGTTTGTGACGGATTTTTGTCGACGATATCGTTCACAACACTCGAATCAACCTCGGTCTGGCGACCGGCACAAGGCGCATCACTAACGTCGAAATCTCCAGAACGGAATTTGGCAACCACTTTTAGCATACGCGTTCTGTTAAGGCACCATCCCTATATACACTGCATATTTTTTATGGGCCTCCGCAACTCGTTTGCCTTTTTTGAAATAAAAAGCAAAATATGGCAGTAATGTACGTTATTTCCTTCCATTTCTAAAAATATGTTATACACGCGCAACTGAAGTAGGCCGAACGAAAATTCACTGAAAGGTAGGGGAGCGCCGGCCATATGTGCAATGTGTGCGACGCACACAGGCGCCAGGATAGTAAAGGCGCTAAAAATTTGGTATGATATTTTAAATAAAGTGAATTTTGTCAGCAAAATACTGCAGTCTTCATCTATGCATCTCGAACTTACTTTAGCTGCATTGAGTGATCTAAATCAATTTTTAAATGATTATAAAGGTCCGATGAAACTTTCAAAGAAATTGCAGCAAAATTTGACGCAGAATCTATATTTTGTAGTAGTAGACCATTAAGGCGACGTAAAAAGACAACACAATTTTTCTGATAATCATACTACCTTGCGAACATGAAAATGAAAATATAGTAGATCCTGAAATTTCATTGAAAGTAATTTTTTTCTCTGAATAATACATCAAATATTACAATCTCTGAAGGAAAGATTTAAAAAAGATCATGTGAATTCATTTCAGTTTTTGTATTTGTTCAGTACTTCACGAAATAAAAAATATTTATTAACTTGTTGTAAACAGTTACGACAAAAATTAACACATGAGAATCATTCAGACATTGACACAGACGATTTATGCAAAGAAATTTTACACTGTCAACCGTTTATTTCTAATTTTAAAAACGATATATATCAGATAATTCAGTATATTTATTCGAACGACTTAATCACAGTTTATCCTAACTTTACAATTGCTCTTCGGATTCTTTTGTCATTACCGGTATCTGTAGCATCTGCGGAACGGTCCTTTTCTAAACTTAAAATTATTAAAAACTACTTGCGCTCCACAATGGTACAAGACAGACTATCAAATCTTGCCATTATATCAATCGTGTCAGATATTTCTGATCAATTTGATATACATGATATTATGCGAGAATTTTCATGAATGAAAATTGGAAAAGTTCAATCTACTAAGTGATTTTTCTTTCTGTTTAAATATTTATTTAACTATTTCTTTACCCAAGAATGTTTAATATGTTCCTATTTTATATACTTGTTACTATTATTTATTTATCTTATTATTTATTTACTTTATTTTTTTTTCAAATTATTTTTGATGTTTTTTTTTTTTTTTTTGTCAATTTGTACCCTTCTTGTATGTTTATTGCATTTTATACATTTTTTTTTGTAATTTCTGCTTTTTGTTCAATAAATTTATAATATATTTCGTATTTCATTTAACTCACTCATACGTTTTTATAAAGTGATTTTTTATTGGGGAGAGCGGGTATAGGGGCGCCAACTTTTGCACATAGGCGCCCGACACTACTGCGCGCACTGCTGAAGGGTTATGTGAAATATCGCCTTCCAACTGCGCAATAGCGTTGCGCGGTAGCGCAACAATAACGACAGGCGAAGAGATGCAAACTTGTACTAACGCATAAACCGAACGAACTTATTTGCCAACCCAATACATTTCCTAAAACCTGTGTTAACTGAAATTCCTTCATTAAGAACGTTCACCAGTAAATCTTTAAGCGGTGAGTTCACTTTGGAAGAGAACTTCGAGTGTCTTAGGAATCGGAATCTCATGTATCACTTAAAGAATTCTGTGGTGAAGTTTAGAGAGTGCCATACAGACATATACATTAGTCTGTATGACACTCTCTGAACTTCACCACAGAGAGAGAGTGTCATACAGACATATACATTAGTTTCCATAAATTAAAGAACAAAGAGATAAATCACAATAACTCAGGGGAAGAAGAAAAACTTATGAAAGTCAGTTACATTGTGTAAAAAGTGATGGTCAGTATAATTATTGTGTATAAATAAGTGGCACTGTCAGTGATATATATGCAAATGAGCCATGCATAAAAGCATTTTGGAGTGGTTTTCCATTTTGTGTCCACAGTAGGCGACTGATATCTCCAATTATCTGATTGCCAAAAGGTACTATCCAAATCAGCTAAGATTTAACCTAACACCAGCTAGAGATATATTGATATCTTCTTTCACTGTGCACAGAAAGCTTCATGAAGGTAATCTGCATGTTAGATCATTGGAACTTTGTGTTCCCAATCCCTATGATGCAGAAGAGAATGTTTGAAATGGACCAGGCTTGACATCAATTGGACTCAATACCAATGGTAGTCAGTATTGTTTACAGATAAGTCCCGATTTGCTCTACAAGGGCAAATCGGGACATACCAGGCATGCTCTGATCTGGAGAGCTCCAGGGACATGTTATCCTCCCATCAATATCCATGAAAGGGACATTTATGGTAAAGGTATTGTGATGGTTTGGGGAGGCTCCTCATTGCACATACACACTGACCTGTATGTGCTTCCTAGCAGAACCATGAATGCTGCAACTTACAGAGACGAGATCCTGTACCCCAATGTTCATCTGTATGCTGGTGTAATAGGGAGACATTTATTGTACAAGACAATAATGCTTGTCTTCATCGAGCAAAAGCTCCTGGACCAATATCGTCAAGAAGAGACTACCTTACGTATGGTCTGACTGGCCAGCCAGATCTCCTGACCTTAATCCTGAGCATATCTGGGATGCTCTAGGTAGTGTTGCTACTCTCAGTGTCCTTGCCAACCTTGAGCAACTTAGAAGAGCTTTGCAGAAGCAATGGCTATTATCAACTAAGCTCTTGGACACCAGTATGAAACACTATTGTGAGTGCTGTATTTATGTGAGGCAGGACTGACTGCATTCCTTATTAAGGCATTTTGACAATCTCATTTTGGCCTCTTGTTTTTAACCAATGTCTTCATGTACCCATTTGTTACCAAATTAAACTATTCATTTACAATTTGTGTAGTGTTTCTTTCACATCTCATATTACCACTCATATTAGTGGTGTAAGTGTGCAAGAGAAGTGTTGGGAGGGGGGAAGGATGGATGGATGGTGGGAGAGATGGAGGAAGGTCATCGGCTCCTTTATATCATCATATAACTTTTAAAGACTAGGTATTATTTCTGGGAAAACTCCCAACTCCCTGTTATCATTAAAAATGAACCCGAACATAATGATCACAAAAGCAGACAAAGGGAATACAGTAGTCATCACAAACCAAACCGATTACTACAACAAAATAACAGCTATCTTAAACGACCAACACACCTACCAAATAATCCAAATTGACCCCACTCCTGACCTCATAAAACAAATCAAAAACACCCTACACGCCCTAAAAAATCAAAATAAGATAGACAAAACCACAATGAAAACCACAACACACCGCACCACACGTACTCCTTGTATGTTCGGACAAATCAAAACCCACAAAGACAGTTACCCAATAAGCCAATAGTCTCCTACAAACACACCACCACATCACCTTTATCGAAATTTGTATGCAAACTACTCAAACCATTAATTACAACGTCAAACTCTATGATAAAAAATATGGACGACCTTTTCCAAAAAATAAATAGCATAACCCTATCCCATGAAGACATCCTCACTTCATTGGACGCAGCTTCATTATACACTAACACGGATGTTCCCAGAACATTAGACATCATACACACACTACTCACAGAAGACCACACCCTACACTCTTGTACAAAATTAACACTGAATGATATTATAAACTTAATCAAACTAATAATCTCTCAAGTTCAACAACAACATGTATATTCAAATTTTCGGACTCCCGATGTGCCAAAACATCAGTGGACAACTAGCAGAATTATTCCTAGCACACATGGAATCACTCCTACTCCCCCCCCCCCTGCATCACCTTTTATGGAAGATACGTGGACAATATTCTGTGCATAGGAGAACCAACACACATCACCACCTTACAAGCGTCTCTTAACAGTTTCAGCAACAGACTAAAATTCACCATAGAAACCAAACAGAACAAATCCATCAATTTCTTAAACTTGACATTAATCAGAAAAAACAAAACAAAATAGCCACGAAAATATACCACAAACCCATACATATCGGAAACTACCTCCATATTCTACTCATACCATCCATTGATCAGATTAGTCAGCTGGATTCAGGATTGGTTGTCCGATAGGTATCAGAGAGTTGTGTATGGTGGAGCAATATCAAAGAGGCAGAAGGTAACAAGTGGGGTTCCACAGGGCTCAGTACTGGGACCTATATTGTTTAACCTTTATATCAATGACATTGCCCTTGGATTGCAAGGGGATATTCAGTTGTTTGCAGATGATGCGAAGCTGGGAATGGTTATTAGTAATAGTGCAGATGTGATAGCCCTGCAAGAGAATTTGAATAAGCTAGATATATGGGAAAATGAATGGGGGTTGTCAGTTTAATGCAGCAAAATGTAAGGTCTTGAGGTTTGGGAAACATCGATGGAACACTTCATACTCTATGGGAGGAGTTATACTGGAGGAAGATAGGGGAGACAAGAGATCTGGGGTTGATGATTGATAGAAACCTGAAATATAAGGGACATATTGCAAAGGTGGTGAAAGTAACACAGAGGATTGTTGCAATAATGAGAAGGACACTGACCTGCAGAGATAAAATGGTTATCATTCTGTTGTATAAGACTCTGATCAGACCACACTTAGACTATTGTTCTCAGATCTGGTCACCAGGATTTGAAGGGAATAAATTAACTGTGGAAAGGGTACAAAGGTAGATAACAAAGATGGTGTCAGGACTGTACAATCTTAGTTATGAGAATCGGCTGAGTTAGTATGGACTGCAGTGTTTGGTGGATAGAAGAAGGAGAGGTGATATGTTTGAGACTTTTAAACTGTAGAGAGATGTTAGAGGGTTGACACTGGGGAGTTCTTTCGCTTAGTTGAACAGCAGGAAGGAGTCATGACAAGGGGCCATCCGTGGAAGTTACGAAATGAAACTGTGAGAAAGAAGGTGAGGAATGGTTTCGTTGCATGGAGGCTGGTTGAGTCATGGAATGCACTGCCTGATGGAGTGGTGAGAGTGAGAATGGTCAATGCGTTTAAGGAGTGGTATGATAGACTTTGTGTTTCCTAGGAGGGACCTCCCTCGATGAGTCTAGATAGACTTGTGTTTCTTAGAAAGGACCTCCCACGATGAGTCTTTTGACTCCATGGAGGCCTGAATAATAATTACACTGCTTTTCACTGAATTGCATAAAACTTCATCCTAGAGTTTTTGTGTTATCATGATTTTTCTCTTTGTTCCTTAATTTATGGAAATCAGTGTATACATATCTGTAAGGCATTGTTGATAGGAAATTAGTAATAATGTAAACATAATCAGGTAGTATGATTATCAGATTCCTGATACGTACCCTTAAAGGGTGTACAGGATACTATGAAAGTACCACAAGATTACTAATTTCCTATCAACAAAACCTTACAGCTATATGTCTGTAAAGCAGTTTGTCTGTAAAGTCTGTAGACCACCACAGAATTCTTTAAGTGATGCATGAAGTCCATCCTAAGAGGCTCAAGCTTCTTGTTCAGCACAAACCACTTGAGATTTACTAGTGAATGTTCTTAATGTAAGAATTTCAATTAACAGTCTTAGGAGATGTATGTTGGAATTGTAATGAACCTAAATACCATCTTCACTGCAATATTACATAAGAACTATGGTCTTTATTCTTTAGTTTGCAGTGTAGTGTAGTGTATTAATCATATAATTTTTTTGTTTCTTTCATTTCTTTTATTTTTATTATTTTGGAGAAAAGGACTGAATACCCTATGAATTTACAAACAAGCAGAGAATATTCATAATTAAGATATTTTTGGAAAGAAAATCAGCAGATGAGAAAAACAAAGAAAATGGCCATTTAGCAACAAGATATATACACTAAAAATATTAAAAGAGTAAGAAATACTATCATATAAGTCTGAAATGTTTTTAGTTTGATAATTTGCAGAAAGAAACAATAAACAAAAATATCTATTATAAGTAAGTTCACTAAGTAAGTTTTTGTGTGTAATCTTGTATGAAGAGAATTTTTTTAATTTTAAAATAAAATACCAACAATTCAAAACAACAAGTTCTTTTTTAATTTGCATCAATTTTTTTATCTTTTGCATCTAGTACAATTTACAATAGCATTATTGCTTACAATTTTTCACTTTTAGATTAATAATATACCAATGACAAGAATTTGTTTTCCAAAATTTTAATAATTCAAATTATTATATATCAAGACAATGTTTAAAAAACATTCCATATCCAAAATGCCTTAAATACAATCTCAAACGGGTTTTTATTTCATACTGGAAAAAAATAAAATAAAAATATTAACAAGAACTTGGCAATTCATTATGGTTTTCATTTGGATTACAACTTTCATCTGATTTATGATCTATGAATGAAGTATTCTTGGAACTGTATGACTTGTAACAGTGGTAGTTACCAAATCTAGCAAGTGGTATCACAACCACCCCTGAGACACAAATGCAGAAACCAGTTGCCCAGAAGGTTATATTGTATGTTCCTGTTTCATCAAAAATCCATCCTAGGAAAAGTCCAAGAGAAAAAATATAAGCTGATCAAATTGGATAACTACAGAAATATAAAGCATATTTCATATGTCTTATTAATCCATTTTTCTTAAGACATATTATCATAATATCATATTATCATAATCATTATGCAGATTCCTCCAGGTAGTGGGTCCATGTTACACAATGCCTAAATACCTACCGCTCTTTAAACACATTCACTAAAGATGCACTCATAACATCCAACGGCAGCCCATTTCACACACCTGTCACAAGCCATGAGAAAAACCTTGAATCCACTTGCTTCCAAATCATGTCCTTACTCAGCTCTCCAAGGATGACCCTGATTTCTCCCTTCACTTGCCATGAACAGCAAAATGTCACTTGTCTCTACATTGTAAAATCCTCTTAGCAACTTGTATGTTTTAATCATATCTCCTCTCAAACTACTTTGAATATCACATTCTATAGGCTAGACGTTATCTTATCTTGGTTACTCTCTGTTGGATCTTTTCAACTGTTTCTCCATCTTCACAGAACCTATGTGATTATAGCTGAACTCAATAATACAATTGAAGCCATAACCTAGCGTTATAAAGTGGGAGAGGAGGTTCTTTATTCCTATAAGGTAGTGTTCAACATTGAAGTCACTTAATGCAATGACTTAATCAGATTAGCAATATGGTAGGGGCCACCAGCTTCAATCACTTGCAGCAAATTCCCCTTAATATAATACTCTGCTTGATATGTCCTCAGTACAAAATGCATAACTTTACCTTACATATGGCAATCTAGAAATGAAATTCATTTTCATTTGTTGATAGAGCCAGTCTGTTCATTAGCCAATAAAAATTATTCATTATCTTATTTGTCCACTTATTTTTGTGTGTACCATTACAATTTTTAGCTACATATAGCTGCTTCCAAGGTCACCACAGCATGATCACTGTCACCAATTGGTGGCAAAACAGTCATATCCTTAACTAAAACCCCTTCTGACATTATGATCAAATCTAATACTCTTTGATCTCAAGCATCTCACATGCTGCTTGAGAAAGATGATTCCCAACAGCTTAATAAATATATTTAGATAATTTAAGCTGCTCATAATGATTATTCATGTAGTATCCATCCATCAAGGAGATTTGGTGATGCAAATGTCCTGACATGTACTGAATGAGAATTACAGAAGAATTCTGTATTCTGGATAAATTTAATGAAAGTAACTTAATTGAGAAAAGGCACAGAAAAATTGAGGAAGGAATCTTGGAGAAGAACAAGCTTTTTTGGGTGTTCAGGCCAAACAGAGGTTGTCAGGATCAGATTTTCACTTTAAGACAAACAGTTGAGAAACCATGAGAATATAACAAGGATCTGTATTTAAGATTTGCAGATCTAGAAAAGGTATATGATAAGATGACAAGAGAAATGGTGCTCAAATCTCTATAATTATATGGTATAAATGAGACATTATGCAGAGTTTTGCAGATTTGGAAAATATGAGAAAAGATTAGTTGGCATAAATAGGACATTACATAGAGCATATATTGAAAGTTATATTGAAAATTATAAACAATTAATAGCAATCACTTCTCAAAATAATAATAATAATAATATCATCCCACACTATCTGCAAAAGAAACAAAACACTTGATTATACTATTAATTAAAGATGCAAAAAAGTTATATTCTTGGTTTAATCCTTTATCCAAGTGTAAGCAAACAAAGTTTGCACAAAGTTACTTCACAACTGGGCTACTTGCATATAGAAGCTAATGACTTCACATCAATTTCCTTAGTATCCCATAATGCAATGCATTATTGGAAGGGCCACTACCTAGACCAATTTTGACCTTCATTGAGGTCTCATCAGTGGGAACGAGACCCAGAAGTGATACCAAAGTTGAACTAATGCAGAAGTCATACTTCCATATACAAGTAGTGGAAAGGTGTCACACTTTATTACTAAAATATTCTAGATTAGAGATAGATGTTGCTAGTTTCAATTTTTATTGGTAGAATTGCTGGCCCGGTTGGCCGAGTGGTTAGCATATCTGCTCTCCAGCCAAAAGACTGCAGGTTTGAATCCCGCCATGGGCATGGATGATTGTGAAAATACTAGTGGTGGTGGTTATCGGTGGTAGATGGCGTTGGTGTAGATGATGAAAGTAGTTGTAGTTGGTGGATTGAATGGTGAAGATGGAGAGTAACAGAGTAGGTGCCCTCCCCCAATGAGTCTTTGGACTCCCTGGTGTCATGTAATAATAATAATAATAATTTTGGAGTGAAACTAATATCATTTGTAAAGTGTCTCAATGTTACTGAAATCTCAAAAATAAAGTTCTTATTTCAAGTCACATAAAAAAAAATTCTTTGTTTTTAAAAATATTATGTGTTAAATAAATCAGGTAGTTTCTGCACCTATATGAATGCCCAGCAATTTCAATTTTATGATTATATCATAAAGTGCCTCCATAGTGCAAACAGAAGAATAACGGGACATTGCCCTTTGACTGGAAAACACCAAAGCTCTCTTGTCATGATGAGAGGAATTTGTATATGGGCTTTTTCAAGAGAAGGTGAGTTAACCAATCTCAAATGGAGATTGGTTAGTAGCAGGGTTTTTTCTTCTGGACACTCAGATTTTTTATCCCACATACAGGCAAACTGGCCACGAGAACATGCGTAATTTTAGATAAAAATACTATTTGTAGTGGTGGTAGATGGTAGTAATTGTTGTAGTTGGAGGATAAAGTAGGGAAGACGATGCATTGGGTGTAGTGGAGTAGTGTGCCCTCCCATGATGAGTTTTTGGATTCCCTGGAGGTGTCACATAATAATAATAATGATATTACTAGACATTTAATAGAGATATGTAAATTAGACATAGTATAATTTTTTAAATAACAGCTTCACACATGTAAGATAAAATTAAATACAATTTATTACTCCTACATATTTTGCTCAATATGTCATAAGCTTCATTCAGGGAGAAGGCAGAAGAACTAGTAACAACATGTAAATTCTGAATATGAGAACGAGTCATACAGTATGCGTATAATATCACGTCTCAGTTGTAGCTTTACAGTAGGAAGAGTTCAGAAAAGTGGGTATAAATGTATAATTAATTAAGTTAAAAATTATAAACAATTAATAGCAATCACTTCTCAAAATAATAATAATAATATCATCCCGCACTATCTGCAAAAGAAACAAAAGAAAACAAATGCACTGCAATATATTAGTGCCATGAACTATTGTGGTCACCTATATTTTTCTACAATGCAGATTTTTTTTTTAAATTTAATTAAATATTACTATCAGAAGATTGATGGAGGGGGGGAGGGCAAATTCCATAGAAAGAAAAAATTGCATATATGTTCTAATTAAAGTATTCGTAAATTACTTGACTTTATGATGTTTTTGAATATTGGTGGTGAATGCAAATGTTAAAATGAGTAAAATGTCCATTCTTATCTTTCTTAAAGTTTCCAAAAGCTTTTCTTGAATATCAAGTCCTTTCATTTTTGGATTAAGAAGGATGATATTCAAAACTTCTTAGAACAAATTTCCTGCCATTTTGAAATAAGTTGTTAGGATATTGTACTTACTGCTACAAAATAATAATAATAATAATAATAACAAATTTACTTTTGTTTTGCTGTGTGATTTGGGTGGAAAACACTATTCACTACATAGTTTTATTCTGGTTTTTATTCTTTTGTAAAATTAAATTATAGATATATGTGAAACAAAATGAAATTATATATACACATTATTATGGGAAAACGTTATACTAATCTTAACAGCATTGTGGTATAGAAGAATATTACTAAAAAAAAAAAAGAGAGATAAATATACATGACAAGCACAAGTTTGCACAAGTTGTTTGCTTGCCAAATTCTTAATCAACATACATGTAATTCATGCTATGTTCAGACAAATCCTGATCATATGTTATAATTAGATGATCCTCACTCATGGTCATTAGTCTATTTTATTTTATTTTTGAACAAATCTCTGTTTCATATCATTTTCTCTTTGACTCATATCATATCTCTGTTTTTTGTTTTTTGACAAATCAAGCTCATAATAAATGCACACAAGCATCACTAGAGATTATAGTATGATGTATAATTTTTCCATACCACAATAATTTATCACACCACCCATATCCTGTAAATTACTGGTTGCATATTCTTCTGTAACAAATCTGTTAGTATTCATCATCTATTTAGTAATTTAAACACATCACCCCAAATATAGAATTTCTGTAGATCTAGTTTCTCTGAACAGACAATTTAATGTAACAATTTTTAGTGCCTTCTAGATAAGTAGACAGAAATTATTTGTTGCATCACATGATGTGATACAATCTGTCTGGAGCCCAGCATGAATGCATTAAAACAGCTACTGTAAGTGGGCTTAGGTTATATAATCCAGACTCTGCTCTAAAGAACAGACATGGAAGTTTTTCAATCTACTCTAGCCTCCAAAGAGCAGGAGAGCGGTCTCACATCAGGTGATTAAATTGATCTACCACCTAAACATGTGTGTACAGTGAGTTTGAACTCGCAGATTGTTGGTTGGAGAGCAAGTACACTATTCACACAGCAAACAAGGCCAAAAATATATATGCATGTCATGAGGATTAAAGATCTTAACAGTGCTGTTTGACAACATTCGATCATAAAGCTCATAAGAAGCACAAAGCACAAGCACAAAGTGATAATCTGTGCGTATGAATTGCACTGCCTTGCATATGAGATCCCTTCCCTGCTTACTGAAAGACTGAAGTGGTTGAAAAATTTCTGTGTTCAGTTTCTAGAGCTGGGTCCCAACCATGAAAGGCAAATAGTCTTTTATGGTTCGGATTCATATAAAAATAAATAAGTGCCTCCATAGTACAGCTGGTGTCTTTCTTTGCTACCAGCTGTACTATGGAGGCACAGCTGTACTATGGAGCCCCATGTAGAATACACATAAGGGCTTTTAAACTTAAAGATAGGTTAGATAGTCTTATGGAAGTGAAAACTTTCACACCTGAAAAAACAGACAATTGACCTCATAAACACCCACCCACATACACACACTGAAATGTGTTCAGAGACAGTTTGAGATAGAATTAACTGCCCTGTCATTACTTAAATTAGGTTTATAAGAAGCCCAGGTGCTTGGGTGCAACAGAATATATTTGTTCTAATATATAAAGGAAAATGGGATAAAATTTTCATCTTCACCTATTTGCAATACACATCTGAAATTTCCTCTTATTATTATTATTAAAGAGGGCCCTCCCACAATGAACCCTTGGTTCATTGTGGGAGGGCCCTCTATTCAACTCTGCTACAAATTATCTCACCATCTCTGCTACTATTTAATTCTCCTACTACACACAACTACCACCATCACCACTACCACCCATTTGAAAGGTGAATCTTCTGATAAACATAATAAGCACTAAAATGCAAAATAAGTTTAAAGTTTTGAACTGACATCATTGTAAAATCTCACATGATTAATGTTGTATCAAGTTCACTTTTACAAGTTGTTAACTATAGTGAAAATTATATAAGGAAATGTCAATGTTTAAAATAATACCAAAATTCCTGTATGTAGTAACTTTATGAAAAGAATCTTGTGTTATACAAATTGGTGTCGCATGAGTTGTGATGTCAGCATATCCTGATATTAACATGACTCCAAGATGGGAATCTCAAGAGATGCACATGTATACTATGTAAAATCTGAAGTTATAAAAGCTCTTGCATCAGGAAGGAGTCTTGGGGATTTCAGCCCTTTTCTTCCCTCGGATCGCTGCTACGTGAAGTCTACTGTCAGTTGCTTGAGCATCTAGCATGAGAAGATCAGCACAAATCGTCACTGAAAGATTGGTGAAGAAAGAAATCGTCAAATGGCAAGGTAACCACGTTGTTTACGAATGGAATTCGGAGGATAAAGAATATCAATGATAAAGACAAAGTAAATAGTGGGAAAGAGAGAACAGGCATATAGCCAGAAGAAAAGGAACATTATCGCGTAAGCAAAGGAATTGAATAAGAACTGTCCTGGAAGAATGAAGTATATGGAATTCAATTTGTGTAAGTACTAGAAGGATATATAAATCGTCCAGACAATTCACATAATGTGTCCTTGTTCCATATTCAATCATACTAATGAAAATATGCATGATGTATTTGAATAAGTATCTATTATAAGAGTAAGTGAACTGCTGTATGTAGTGAACGTAAGTTATTGTTAATCGAGCTCATGCTTGGCTAGTTAAAATGTTTAATAAATAGCAATGACCAGTGAATTCTGCTAAATTATATTTAGGTTATGAAATAGGAATGCTAGGATTGTAGGAGAACTAAGCCTAAGATAGAATCACATGAAATTGTCTATGACTTGTAATTTCTTTGTATCCATGTTCATATGTAGATTGAACATTGTAAATAGATTTCTTGGCTTAACTAAATTAGTTTGTGAAACAACACATTGAGGCTGATTTGTCAATGCACTAATCCCAAACACTACGAACCTGCATGTATCTGACAAATGAGGGGCAAGATATTTATTATATGCTAAGTAATAAGTTTAAGCCATGACTGATTGAAGGTAATGGTCAGAGTTAAAGGGGAATAATGTCTACTTTATCTTCATTACAATTTCACACTGAAGGGTTAATTTAACTAGCACAGTCAACAAACAAATGAATTTGTTAAATTACAGAGCATGAGTGATAGTAAGAAAGCCAGAACATATAGCAAAAGTAATACAACAAAAAATGAACAAACACAGATAAAGTGTATATTAATACCACTTTAAGTATCAGCAATAGAGCAGACAGCAAAATCAATATCGATTCAATGTTTTGTTGATTGTATTATTTTTTGTTTTTAGGGTGAAAATTCAATGAAGTAGAAAATTACAAACTTTACGTAAAAATTTTAAAATAGCTTAATAACATCTAAAAATTGGAAGGAGGAGAGGATACATGTGAGGAAGGAAAAGGATTTTATTCAATTATTAAGGGATAACTATCTGAGACAGCATGTAATTGAAAGTACTAGGGGTGTGAGAGTGCTAGACCTGGTAATAGCATCTGACAATTTGACTGTAATGAATATGACCATGTTGCCACCTATTGGTGAGAGTGATCATAAGGTCTTGACCTGGGAGGTGGCTAAAGGTGTGGAATTTTTGATTAAGACAGGGTATATGTGGAATTACCGTGCTGGCAAGTATGACAAGCTTAGGAGATTGCTTGGATCAGTGCCATGGCATGTACAACTGCAAGGGCTGGACGTCGATAGAGCATGGGAAGTGGTCAAGGAGCATTTACAGGAGGTAATGGCTGATTGTATACCTAGGGTCCGAATAGTAAAACAAGTAGGGGTTAAATGGATGAATAACACCATTAAGCTTGAGCTGCAAAAAAAGAAACAACTGTGGAGGGAATTTAAAGAAAGGGGTGACCTGCAGGCACACGAACGGTATAAAGTGCAGGCCAGAAAGGTAACGAGTGTGGTAAAAAAAGCAAAAGCGGACTATGAAAGGAAACTAGCTTTGCAAGCAAAAGAGAATCCAAAACAGTTCTTTCAATATGCTGCAAGCAAGAAAAAAACTGTACACGGTAAAATGATTTTAAGGAATGACGATGGTAAGGAGGTCACTGAATCAGTCGATATAGTGGAGTTACTGAGCGTGCACTTTGCAAGAGCATATCATCCAGGTGGTGACATTGAAAAAATGAAGGAACCATTAGTTTATACGGGAATAGTGATGAATGAAGTGGAGGTGACTAGTCTATTACAGAACCTTAATGTGAACACATCTGTGGGATTGGATGGTATACCGGCTAAAGAATTATCAGTGTCCTTGACCATGTTGTTTAATCTGAGTCTCAGGTCTGGCTTAGTCCCGAAGGTGTGGAAAGAGGGGAAAATAGTTTCACTGCATAAAGGAGGATCCAAGACTACGGTTGCAAATTACCGACCGATCAGCATATCAGGAGTCGTTGTCAAGGTCTTAGAGAAAGTAGTCAAGGGAAAAATACAGGAATGGATTGATGAAAACGAGATACTGTACAGGGGACAGCATGGCTTTGTGAAGGGTAGATCATGCTTCAGTAACTTGCTCAAGTTTTATAACAAAGTGACGGCTGAACTGGATAAGGGAAATGGGTTTACAGTGATACTGCTGGACCTGGCAAAGGTGTTTGACAGGATACCACATGGAATACTAATCCGTAAACTACAACATATGGGAATGGATATAGGGTTGGTGAGGTGGATAGGTGGTTGGTTGATGGAGAGATATCAAAGAATAGTTTATTCAGGAGTAGAGTCCAAAAGACGGCCTGTGACTAGTGGTGTGCCGCAGGGTTCTGTTCTTGGACCACTGCTGTTTAATCTGTTCATTAACGATATAGGGAAGGATCTAAGTGGAACAATTCATTTGTTCGCTGATGATGCAAAGTTGGGTAGGGCAATAGTGAATGCAGAAGATGTCAAAGTCTTGCAGGATGACTTAGATAGATTGGAGTTCTGGGCTAAGGAGAATGGATGTCAATTTAATGTGACAAAATGTAAGGTTATGCATTTTGGGGTGAAAAGATTAGCAGCAGTATACCACATTGGTGGAACTGTACTCCAAGAGATTGATGAGGCCAGGGACTTGGGAGTGTTGGTGGATAGGGAGATGAAGTTTAGGGGGCACACTGCAAAAGTAGCTAAATCAGCTCATCAACTCACTTGGTTGTTGAAAAATACCTTGACGAGCAGAGACAAGCAAGTTATTGTACCTCTGTACCGAGCCTTGATAAGACCTCATCTCGACTACTGTGCCCAGATTTGATCACCTCGGTTCCTTCTTGATGGGGAGGAGGTGGAGAGGATCCAGAGGCGAGTAACTAAGATGATAACAGATCTATGGAATGAACCATATGAGAACAGGTTGAAGATTTGTGGGTTGCAGAAACTAGTTGAAAGGCGGAGGAGGGGAGATATGATCGAGACATTCAAATTGCTAAAAGGATTCTATAGGATTAATTCAGAGGATATTTTTGAGATCAGGACTGGTGGTGGGAGAACTAGGGGACACCTATGGAAGCTGGGCAAGAGTGTGGTTAGCAGGGGTGTTAGAGCTGGGTTCTTTACTTTTAGAGTGGTAAATGAGTGGAATAAAGCTGCCAGAGTCTGTTGTGGGTGCTATGATGGTGAATGAGTTCAAGACAAGGTATGATAGATACTGTGAGAATGTAATCGCATAGTTGTGTGGACATGATGTTTAGGGCCTCCCTCGATGAGTCTAAGGACTCCTGGAGTCGCCTATAATAATAATAATAATAATAAAAAACATACTAACAAAGGACATTTATTGCTTTCAAAGTTGTTCACTTGTTCTCCATCTCCATAACTGTGTTTTTCACCCCCCCCTTCAAACTTTGTTGTCATTGTCAAACAGATGCTTGATCTAGTTGTTGGATTCCATACATTAAAAGCCCTAGGAACTATACTTGCTGTATAGAAAATAGCCAATTCAATTTTCCCATCTGAAAAACTAACTCTAGTTCACATATGTTCACTAGGTGGCGATGCTTGTGCCTAAGTAGCATTAGCATCCCTTAGTAATGGTTAAATATGGATATTTGTTTACGTCTAGTACATTTTTAATGAATTTTGGCTTTTTGCTTGAAAATATCAAGATTTTATGCCTTATATCAATGTATAATAGTTCAAAAGGGAATCAACACATTCCCTTTTGAACTCATCATGGCATTAAAAAAAATCAATTATTACACATAGATGAATACAGTATATCTATAAGCAGCACTTGAAAAGTTTTGAGTTGGCTCACAAATCATGCAAATATCTCACTAGTCAAATGTCAGCCTGAATAGAGGTATCATAGTCACACGTTCAATCCCATAACTGGTCAGTTTATAAGCTTTTGTTAATGAAATGATACTTTTTATCTTACAATTACTAATACTGAAAAAATTTACATTTGGTGAGGATATATATTGTTAGAGGTGGAGGAAATAATAGATCTTGGGGTGATGGTGGATAAGGATCTAAAATTTAGAAGACACGTTACCAAAATTGTGAGGAGGACAACACAACGAATTCTGGGAATGATGTGGAGGATACTGACTTGTAGAAGTAAGGAGATTCTGGTTCCATTGTATAACACTCTGAATAGGCCACACATGGACTATTGTGCACAGATTTGGTTACCTGGTTTTCAAAAGGACGAAGAGATCTTGGAAAGGATCCTGAGGCGACTGACTAAGTTTCTGATCTCTGGAATGTTGAATATGAGGAAAGGTTGAGAAGATGCAATTTACAAAGTCTAGTGGATAGGAGAAAGAAAGATGATATGATAAAGACGTACAAGTTGGTAAAAGGGTTGTTATAAGATCAATGTTGAAGAGGCTTTTCATAAAATGGTGGGAGATCAGGGGTAGAACAAGGTCCCTGGAAGCTATATAAGTAGGATGTGAACAAGGGAGTGAGAAGCAGGTTTTTTGCATGAAGAGTTGTGAATGATTGGAATGCCTTGCCTGAGAGTGTAGTGTCTGCAGAGAATTTGAGTGTGTTTAAGGCACAAAGGGACCTCCTAGAAGAGACTTTGACTCCTGAAATCTTAGGGTAATAATAATAATAATAAAACATGTTAACTACTAATGTATTAGTGTCTTTATCAGTCTAATGCACCAAAGAAAACTCATCCATTTTTTTTTTATCAGCATGTTCAGTGTGTTATGAATACTTTCATGCAAAAGACAGTCAAACTATTTATTTTGTGTTATTATGATATTTCTGAAAAATTTATAGATTGTTCTGAAAAATTTTACCTCAGATAATAAGGTAAAATTTTTCAGAACAATCACAAACTCTTAGATCTTCACATATATTTTTAGATTAATATTAAAAAATTCTATAATTGGGGGGGGGATATCTAATGTTCCTTCTCAGCTTTCCAGAGCTTAATATCTGATATCAATGGTTGAATCGAGTGATTTCTAAAGATAAAATTATATGTGCATATCCTATGTCCCCAATAAAGGACAGGATATGCATGCATATCTTATTTTATCTAATTGGTTGTATTAAACATGCCACAGAATTAGCAATCCATATCTATAATATAATAAAACTGAGGATTAAACTGAGATTCCCCCCTTTTTTTTTATTCATCCATCAAAAATTCTTATTCATCATGGACAAGTAGACAAGAACTTATTTTTCAAGACTTTCCTATAACAGACATAGAAATAAGAAATGAAAATATTTCTTGCACTGAGCTTTGCTTTTATGTTTTGAACATGAATCATTCAACAAAATTAGTTAAACTGACTCTCACTATAACTACTACTATAATAAAGTCACTCACTACAACAAACTACTAAAAAGTCTCTAACAAATGCATATAGGCATGATGCTATTTGGAGGGGAATTCACTTCAGAAAAATATCCAGTACAGTGAATTATTTCTGTTATGAGTTTGTTATAGTGGGAATCAAATGTAATATTTTCATGCAGTCTATATTTTTATACTGTATAATACTGTACTTACCTGCAATTGGTGGTCCTATCAAACTAGCTACACCTTGAATAAGAAGCAATAAACCATAACCATCAGTGAAACTGTCAAGGGAAAGGAAATTCACAAGGATAACGGTTGCTAAAGTATAATTGGCACTAATTGTAAAACCATAAATAGCTGACAAAGCAGACAGGCCACCATAATCTTGGATCCATGGAATAAGTATAACAGATACACCACTCATAACTGTCAAAACACTGTACAGGAGGGCTGGATCAGTCCAAGCAGCATCTCCAATGTAACCAACCAAAATCTGCATATAAAATAAAAACAAAATTCTAAATTCTGAACAGATAACCAATGAAAATACAATCAACTCTCTACAAAACATCTATGACCCAAAGGAATCATACATTACAGTGGAAGAGGGTCTGTCATAGTGAATGAGAGACTGCACTCATAATAATAAACTTCATAGCACTGCTGCTATGAAGATTATTATTTTTTTTTTACTTAGTTATAATGGTGTTTTATATAGGGAGAGCTGCCTGTATTCAGCTAAAAGTTTATAGCATTATTTATCATAAGAATATTTTTCAGCTTTAATTTCATAATTAAATAATATTTAAATTTCATGATTTCATGCTAAAATGTCATTACAGAATTTTTTTAAAAATTGTTGATTATATATTTTATGCAATTCATCAAAATAGAACTCAAAGTGCCACCAAGAACACCAAGCTTGACTGGAATTGGAAATGTGCCCATACTAATATTCAACATGGCTCTTAGCAATCTGAGGTGAGGAGCCCTCAAAATCATTATCAAAGCAGATAATGATAATTATTATTAACACCAAACCTCCATTGAGTCAAAAGACTCACTGTGGTGGTGGTGGGGGGGGAGAAACAATGCTATACACAGCCCATCAAACTGTGCTTTAGACTCATTCAATATGTATCTGCATTCAACAAAATGTTAGGCAATGCATTCCAATGACAAACCTTCTCCATACAAAGAACTTACTCCTTATGCCCCTGCTCACACTCTCCTTATATAACTTCCAGGTATGTCCCCTTGTTCTACTCCCTCCTCCATCCTATAAAATATTTCTTCCACATCCCTCTCTTCCTCTTATTCTCACGGCTTTGCAAACAACAGTTACTCAATCTATCCTCATATCTAGCATCCCAAAGACCCGTTATGACCTTAGTCAATCTTCTCTGGACCCTTTCCAACATATCCTCATCACCATGAAGACCAATGGGCCAAATCTGTGCACAGTAATCCATATGAGGCCTGATCAAGGTCTTATACAATGAAACCAGAAAATCCTTATTTCTACAAGTTAAGGTCTTCTGCAACGTGATCTCTGAACTTCAGATAATTGTCTACCACCACTTAACCTAACCTCAACTTCCTCCAAAATTTCCCTGCCAAGTATATACTTTGTATTCCATTGTTGCCTAAATTTCAAAACCTTACACTTAGCAACACTGAATTGACAGTTCCATACTGCTGCCCATTCATGAAATCTATTCAAGTCGTCCTGTAAGGTCACAACATCTGCTTGATTCCTCATCACTCTCTCCAGTTCTGCATATTAATGATTTTGTATATTAATAATATTGGGATAGATTTAACTGATGATAAACAGTTGTATATCACCAGTTAAACCTATCCTAATATCATTAATATAGAAATGAAAACTGACCCTTGCTTCACACCACAAGTAACTTTCCTCTTTCGAGATAGTGCCCTTCATACACAACTTGCTGATAACTACCTGAAAGCCATCCCCCCTATCTAACTGACTAATCTATCATCCAATCCCATTTTCTTCAATTTATTATTATTTTCCTAACCCCCACGGAGTCAAAAGACTCATCACGGGAGATCAACACTAGCAAACACAAAGTCCGTAAAATCATCCACAGTCAGCACATTCACCACCCTCTCAGGCAATGCATTCCATGCTCCTACCACTCTCCATGCAAAAAATGCACTTCTTATCCTTTTACTCACCATCTCCTTTTGCAGCTTCCAGAGATGGCCTCTTGACCTTGTTCCTTTCCCTCATTCTAACATATGATAGTGTTAATAAGATAATAACCCTTAGCAGTTTAAATGTCTCATTCATACCTCTCCCCCCTTTTGCCTTCTATCCACCAAACTCTGCAGTCTGCATGTCCTCAGTCTATCTAATAATCAACATTGTACTGACATCATTTTTGTTATCTGTCACTCAAGACCTCTTAATTTGTGGTGTGGCAATCTATCAAAGGCCTTTGCAAAATCTAAGTATAACACTGTATATGTATCTCCCTTGTCCAATCAATTTGTCACTTTGTGATAATAAATAAATAAGTTTGTAAAACATGACTGCCCTTTAACAAACTCATACTGACAAATGCAAATAATACAACTGTTATGAACCCACTTTTGTATCCTATATCTCACCAACTTATTCAATACCTTAACTACAACTGCAGATATACAGATCAGCCTGTAATTTGTTGCCTTTGCCTTATCACCACCTTTGTGAAGTGGAATAATTTTGTCTTGCTTTCGCTCCTTTGGGACTTGTGTTGTAGCAAGAATCTTGTTAAACAGGTAGGCCAAGGCTGATGCTAACTTCTTGGAACATTCCCTTAAGACATGTGGTGATATGTCATTAAGTCCTATTGCCTTGGTGACATCTAGCTTACTTAACTCCTCATATACCTCTTGCTCACTCACCATTAAGTCTTCTCTCATTTCATTCTCTACACGAGCTTCTGATTTCACACTGAAGATGTGATGAACTACTCTTTAAGTATTCTTTAACACAGAAATTATAACAAAAGATTCTTCTTAAAATGTACCTCAACTTACAAAATTATCATACAGAACTGCACCAGCAATCAAAATAGAAAACATAAATTATTAAGAAATATTATTTCTGGATTCTCTAAAATTACTAATTAAATTAACTCCTCCCCCCTCTTGTTTTTTTGACACTTTCAAAAACCTGAACTATCTCTTTAATCTGTAATCACTGGTTGACAAGATCAATAAATGGATAACACTAAGAACTATGATAACTTCTTGACTAATTTACTTTTGCAGTAAGGCATAACTGTCACAAAAATAACCAGAAAAACTCATATGAAAATTCATATTCATATGAGTTTTTTTAATAAAATTTTAATAAACAAACTTTAGAAGATAAGACATCTTAATACTTAACAGGAATTATTAACTTACAGCATCAGTTTTTAACCACGTGATTATGAAAATGAATTCAAATTAATCCTGAATTATGACAAGCTTAGGGAGAAGCTTGCAGTGCTCCCATAGTACCAGATATTTTATTATTATTATTATTATTATGATAATGATTTAGGCCTCCAAGGAGTCACCAGATTCATCACAGGAGAAAACACAAAGTCTATAATACCACTCATGTTGGAGGTTTAATGGAATATATACATCATGCAAAAAGGATTAAAACTTCCAATATTTCGCCCAGTCACTGAGACATCTTCAAGTATTACAAAATAACTATTGTAACACACCACACAAATATAACACAATACTAAGTGAAACATGTGGTTGACTCTAAAGTCCTATCTTGGTGATGTGCCCTCTATGGGCATTTGTAGGTGGCCTAGGATGTAAGGTGGGATTTCTAGTAATTAATGTTTCCAAAATTTTGGGAAGTTTTATGCAACTGTATTTATTTAAATTCAGTTGATTTCTGAGTGCCACTGCAGATTCTAAAAATAGTCTTTCTTTTTTGAAATGGTGGAGCATGGTGTTTTTTTTTTTTAGGAGATCCTGTTGGTTGTATCCAAAACATCTCAATCATTACCTTGAAGACCATGTTTTGAATACAACCCACAGGATCTCCTGGAAAAAAACCACCATGCTCCACCATAGTAAATTCAAAAAAAGAAAGACTATCTTTAGAATCTGCAGTGGCTCAGAAATCAACCGAATTTAAATAAATACAATTGTATAAAACTTCCCAAAATTTGGGAAAGATTAATTATCAGAGAACCCACCTTACATTCTAGGCCATCTACAAATGCCCACAGAGGACACACCACCACATGTTTTCACTTAGTATTATGTTGTATTTGTGTGTGTGTGTGTGTGTGTGTGTGTGTTACAATAATTTTTTTTGTAATCCCTGAATATGCCTCAGGTGACTGAGATGAAATACTGGAAGCATTAAAATCAGTTTTAATCCTTTCTGAGTGCTGTATATATTCCATTAAACCTCCAACATGATGTCCTCACAGCACTTAAGCCTCAACACATGGTATCATACCACTCCTTGAATCTATTGACCATTTGTGTTCTCAATAGTCTATCTGGATGCATTCCACTGTTCAACCACCCTCTATGCAAAGAAACTACTCCTTACCCCTTTTGCTCACAACTTCCTTTTTTTTTCCTTCCTTTTTCCTTCCTGTCCTCACTATTTCCCTCTGTTTTAGCAAATGAAAGAACTACCCAGTGTCAATCCTGTAACTACCTCTCAACAATTTAAAAGTCTCAATCATATCACCTCTCCTTCTTCTATCTACTAAACTCTGCAATCCACATTCCCACAGCCCATCCTCATAACGAGCATTGTACAGTCCTGATATCATCTTTGTTATGTCCGTGCAGTTAGCCTAGTGGCTTTGCGCTTTGCAATCATATGCCTGGGGAAGGAGTGTCCTAGGTTCGATTCCCGTCAACGACATGAGGAGCTCAAGGATCTTCCTCAGCCATAGCCAAGTTAGCCGGTCTTGGGCGTGGACAGCAGGGTTTTCCCCGCCAGTTTATCTGGTGTTTTTCATCCCGCAAGCAGGCAAACCGGTCCGAGGAGACACACGGATTACAGTCAGGAATATTGATTCAGCCATAGGTCTGATTCGTCAGCCGATGCCGGTTCGGAGCCCGGATAAAAGATGGTACCATGAACTCCCGTAAAAAGGGGGAAACGCTGTCTCATCACAGGGAATTTATTTAATTTATTTATCTTTGTTATCCAGCCTCTGAACTCTTTTCATGGTTAATTTATCCCATTCAAATCCTGGAGACCAAATTTGAATAGAAAAGTTCAGGTGTGGTCTGATCAGGACTATATGCAAGGAAATGGCAACTCTTATCCAATGGCAGTGTTACAGCTTTTGCCGCCCGGGGCAGTCCATGAGTTTGCCACCCCCTCTCAATACACACCAAAAAAATATCACAAAAAGTCAAAACGATGTGTTTGACTTTTTGTGCCGCCTGGGGTGGACTTCCCCCCTCCAACCACCTAGCTATGCCACTGCTCTTATCTCTGGAGGTCAGTGTCCTCAGTATTGCAGCAATACTCTGGGTTACCACCTTTGCATTATGTTTATTGAATTTCAGGTTTCTATCAATCATCACTCCCTGATCCCTTGCTTCCCACCCCACTTTCTCCAGTACAGTTCCTCTATGGGGTATGCAGCCTCAAATCGATGTATCCCAAACTTCAATACTTTACATTTAGCTGAATTAAACTAAAATTCCCAATCATTTGCAAGATTTATGTAAGTATACTTGAAAAACGATTGAGAAGAATTGTGAAGAAAAGCTTGGTGAAGAACAAGCTGGATTCAGGCCAAATAGAGGCTGTCAGAATCAGATCTTCACTTTACAACAAATAGTTGAGAAAGCATGGGAATATAACAAAGATCTACATTTAAGTTTTGTCGATCTGTCAAAGGCATACGACAAGGTGCCAAGAGAGAAGCTATTCAATATGCTACAGTTATATGGTGTCAATGGGGCATTATATCAAGTAATACTTAGTTTTTATTTGAGTTATAAGTCAGCAGTTAGAATTGAAGGAAGTACAGGAAGATGGTTTAGTGTTAAATCTGGTGTCGGACAAGGATGTACATTATCCCCTCTGTTATTCATTATTTATATGGATCACATTATGAAGGAAAGTGGTATTAAACATGATATCAAAATTGACGGTGTTAATGTCAGCTCTTTGCTTTACTTTGTTGACGATGTTATACTACTAAATAAATCCACTACAAGTTTGCAAGATTCCCTGACTAAATTGAATAACTGTTGTAATAGATATGGTATGAAGATCAGCAATAAAAAGACAATGAAAGTAGGCAGAATCATTGAAAATGTCAACTGGGTTGTGAACGAAGAACCTGTGGAACAAGTAAAACATTTCAGCTACTTAGGCACGATTTTTAGTGAGGTAAATTAAATATAGAAATAGACAACAGAATCAACAAAGCTGGTATGGTAGGAAGTCAAATGAATAAATTCATAAGGAATAAGAGAGAAATTAGTCGGAACACTAAATTAGCTGTATACAAGACAGTGTTCAAACCAGTTTTAACTTACGGATCTGAGAGCTGAGTCAGAAGTAAAACACTTGACCAAAGACCGCGAGTCCTGAGAAAGATTAGAGGCATGAACAGATGGCATACATGGCAATATCATATTAAAAATGAGGATATTAGGAAAGAACTCGACATTGTCAGCATCCAGGAATGCATTAGGAGAGCTAATTTCAGGTGGTATGGTCACATAAATAGAATGGGCAAGGAAAGATTAGCAAAACAAGTGTTCTCTGCCAGGTTGGCAGGAAAATGACCCAGAGGAAGACCAAGATATAGGTGGATTGATACTATACAAAGTGCCTTAGACGATAGAAATATATCATCATCATCATCATCATCATCAAATTCCCGCCATGTACCCTCAAGGGATGTACAGGATATGACAATACTACATGAAAAAATTACATCATTACTAACTTCCTATCTACAATTTTCCTCCAAATCAGTCTGTTACTTGTCAAGATTCCAACATTATCAGATCTTATATTTCTATCGTCTAAGGCATTTTGTACTGTATCAATCCACCTATATCTTGGTCTTCTTCTGGGTCGTTTTCCTGCTAACCTGGCAGAGAACACTTGTTTTGCTAATCTTTCCTCTCCCATTCTATTTAAGTGACCATACCATCTGAGATTAGCTCTGCTAATGCATTCCTGGATGCTGAAAATGTCAAGTTCTTTCCTTATATCCTCATTTTTAATATGATATTGCCATTGATGCCATCTGTTCAGGCCTCTAACCTTTCTCAGGACTCTCATATCTGCGGTCTCTAGTCTTTGGTCAAGTGTTTTACTTCTGACCCAGCTCTCAAATCCATAAGTTAAAACTGGTTTGAACACTGTCTTGTATACAGCTAATTTAGTGTTCCGACTAATATCTCAATTATTCCATATGAATTTATTCAGTTGACTTCCCACCATACCAGCTTTGGTGATTCTGTTGTCTATTTCTATATTTAATTTACCATCTTCAGTAAAAATTATGCCTAAGTAGCTGAAATGTTTTACTTGTTCCACAGGTTCTCCATTCACAACACAGTTGATATTTTCAATGATTCTGCCTATTTTCATTGTCTTTGTCTTTTTATTGCTGACCTTCATACCATATCTATTACAACAGCTATTCAATTTAGTCAGAGAATCTTGCAGACTTGTAGCGGATTTATTTAGAAGTATAACATCATCCGCATAAAGCAAAGAGCTGACATTAACATCTCCAATTTTGATATCAGGTTTAATACCACTTTCCTTCATAATGTGATCCATATAGATAATGAATAACAGAGGGGATAATGTACATCCTTGTCTCACACCAGATTTAACATTAAACCATCTTCCTGTACTTCCTTCAATTCTAACTGCTGACTTACAACTCAAATAAAGACTAAGTATTGCTTGATATAATGCCCCATTGACACCATATAACTGCAGCGTATTGAATAGCTTCTCTCTTGGCACCTTGTCATATGCCTTTTCCAAATCGACAAAACATAAATACAGATCCTTGTTATATTCCCATGCTTTCTCGACTATTTGTCTTAAAATGAAGATCTGATCCTGACAGCCTCTATTTGGCCTGAATCCAGGTTGTTCTTCACCAAGCGTTTCTTCCACAATTCTTCTCAACCGTTTCTCAAGTATACTTGCATAGATCTTGCCAGGAACACTCAGTAGGGAAATACCTCTGTAATTCTCACATTCAGTTTTATTTCCCTTTTTATATATGGGTACTATGAGAGCTCTACTGCAATCATCGGGAATTCGTTCCTCTGTTCAGGCTTTCTGAACTATGCAGTGCAGCCACTGTAAGACTTTTATACCACCATACTTCAGCATTTCTGGTCGAATATCATCTACTCCTGCTGCCTTTCCACATTTCAAGCCTTTGATGGCTTTTTCTACTTCAAGTATGGATATGTATTCCTGACTGCATGCCTGGTCAGTGTTTTTTATCACTATGCTGTCATCACTGCTTGTTTCATTTAGCAGTTTTTCAAAGTAATTACTCCATACTTCAAGGATATCTTTTTCTCCTGTTTTCATGTCACCTTTATCATCTCTAACTCCTTTTACAGCACTCTTTCCTCCATTCCTAAGCTTCTTCAACAACCTCCAGAATATTTTGCCACCTTCTTGATATTTATTTTCTACATTCTTGCCAAAGTCCTCCCATGACTTTTGTTTAGCTGGTTTTACACACTGTTTAGCTTTCTTACATTTGTCTCTGTATTCTGTAAGAGTAAAAGCTGACTTATTTGCCAGGAACTTTTGATATGCTTTCTTCTTTTCCTTCACTGCCTCTTTAACTTCCTGTGTCCACCAGGGAGTTCTGAATTTTTTATCCTTGCACACAACCTCACCACATGCCTCTCTGGCAGAATCAATCAATGTTTTCTTCAGAGTTTGCCACTGAATCTCCAAGGTTTGATTCCTGTTCTCAAACTGTTTTATTTTCTTTTCAATAATCTTTCTGTATTTTAGTCTACAGTTCACATCTGAGAGCTGCTCAACTTTTATTTGCTTTAAAACTTTCTTACATGTTATTCTTTTCAATATGAAATTCAATTTTATCCTGCTCAAGACTAAATAGTGATCACTTCCAATTTCAAATCCTCTGTACACTCTGGTGTCCTGCACCAGGGAGAAAACATCACTATCAACAATAACATCGTCAATGAGACTTTTCTTATTCCTTGCCTCTTCTCTCCATGTGAATTTGTGCACATTTTTATGTTGGAACATGGTGTTAGTAATAACCAGTGCATGTCCTGAGCAGAAATCCAACAGATATTTGCCATTATTATTAGCTTTGCTCTTTTCTCCAAATTTTCCCAAAATATTTTTGTATGTCTCACAATCATTTTCTACTCTGCTATTTAGATCCCCAACAAGGACCAACTTTTCATTTTTCATTGTGTCAGTTGCTTTTTCTAAAGCCTCAAAAAATTCCTCCACTTCTACCTTAGTAGAACCTTCTGTGGGACCATAGGCACAAATAAGTCTCATTGTCCAGTTCCCCATTCTCATATTTGCCCACATTTCTCTACTTGAGACTGACTGCCATTCAAGAAGATTAGCCTCGTATTTTGTGTTGAATACTATGGCTACTCCTTCTTTTCCTTGATTGTCATTGCCTGAATATAACATTTTGTATTTATTGCCCAGAAAGATCTCACCAGTTTTGGTCTTTTTTGTTTCAGTCATCCCAATTATGTCGATCTTATACTTATCTAATTCAATAGAAATATAAGATCTAATAATATTGGAGTCTTGACAAGTAATAGACTGATTTGGAGGAAAATTGTAGATATGAAGTTAATAATGATGTAAATGTTTCATGTAGTAATATCATATCCTGTACACTCCATGAGGGTAGATGGGGAATTTGATGATGATAACAATACAGGTCCCAGAACTGAGCCCTGTGGGATCCTAATTGTAACCTTCTCATTCCTTGATACTGTTATTATTATTATTATTACCTCAAGACCTCATGGAGTCAAAGAGTCATCTGGGAGGTCCTTTTATCACACACACACATCTCATCATACCGTGTCTTAAACACACTCAAACTCCTTGCAGACACCACACTCTCAGGCAAGGCATTCCAATCATTCACAACTCTGCACGGAAAAAACTGCCTCTCACTCCCGTACTCACACCCTCTTTATACAGTTTCCAGGGATGACCTCTGGTTCTCCCCTGATCTCCCACTATTCTCTGTAGAACTTCTCCACCATTGATCCTATAACAACCCCTTACCAACTTGTAGGTCTCTATCATATCTCCCCTTTTCCTCCTGTCCCGCAGACTCTGCAAATTACATATTTTCAATCTTTCCTCATACTCGACATTCCAGAGGTCAGAAACTACTTTAGTCAGTCGCCTTTGGACCCTTAACAACATCTCTTCATCCTTCTGAAAACCCGGTGACCAAATCTGGGTACAATAGTCCATGTGTGCCTAATCAAAGCCTTATACAACGTAATAAGAATCTCCCTACTTCTACACGTTAGTGTCCTCTGCATCATTCCCAGAAGCCTTTGTTTTGTCTTCACAATTTTGGCGATGTGGCCCTAAATTTTAGATCCTTATCCACTCTCTCCCCCAGATCTCTTATTTCCTTTACCTCCAACAATATATTCTCACCAGGCATAAATTCTGCATCCCATCTTTGTTTTCCAAATTTTAAAATCTTACATTTTGCAACATTGAACTCATATCCCCATTTCCATGCCCAATCACTCAATTTATTCAAGTCTTCTTGTAAGGCCACATCATCTTCACTCCTCTTTATGGTTCGTCCCAACTTTGCATCATCTGCAAACAACTGAATATCTCCATCCAAATCTTCGCCAATATCATTAATATACAAGTTAAACAGTAATGGCCCTAAAACAGACCCCTGAGGCACTCCACTAGTGACTTTCCTTTTCCTGGATATCCCCCCCCCCATACACAACTTGTTGATACCTATCAGATACCAGTCTCCAATCCAATGCACTAATCTAATATCCAACCCCATCTGCTCTAATTTGACTGTCAACTTATCATGAGGTATTCTATCAAAAGCCTTTGCAAAATCCAAGTATATTACTGTGCATCCTTCTCCTCTGTCCAAGGAAGCAGTCACTTTATTGTAATAAGTAAGTAGATTACTAAAACATGCCCTCCCTTTAGCAAATCCATGCTGTCCATCAAAGATCATACCATTGTTGTCAACCCAACTCTGGATCCCAGTTCTCACAAGCTTCTCCAACAACTTAACAACACCTGACACACAGATAGGCCTATAGTTTGATGCTTTAGTTCGATCACCTTCTTCATGAAGTGGCACAATCTTGCCCTCCTTCCACTCCTTAGGAACTTGACCCAGTGCAAGACTCGTATTAAAAAAAAATATGTCAAGGCAGGTGTCAACTCCCTGGCACATTCCTTCGGAATATGCGGTGATATATTACCAAGTCCCACAGCCTTATTTACATCTAGTTTACTCAACTCCCCAAACACCTCTTGCTCACTTACAGTCAGTCTCTCCTCCCCATCATCAACAGCTCTCAATCTCTCCATGAAGTCACATTCACAAGATTGAAAGATCTTTATGAACTGCTCATTAAGTATCTCCACACATTCTGCAACAGCTGTCTTTATACCATTTTCTCCAATCAATGTCATCCTTCCATAATCATTCTTTCTTTTGCTGGCTACATATCGAAAGAACTTCCTAGGATTCTTTTTGACTTCATTAGCTAACTGCTGTTCATACCTCTCTTTAGCTACCTCACCAACCAAGTCACTCTCCTTGCCTGGTCTTTGTAGACTTCATGAAATTGGTTATTTCCATTTCTCTTATGCTGCCTCCACAATGCCCTTTTTCTCTATATCGAATGCTTAATCTCTTTATTCATCCATCTCACACCTACCTTATTTAACCTTCGCACCCTTGGAATACATTTAGACATTGCATCTACTGGATAGTTTTTGAAAATTCCCTAAGCTGCATTGATCTCTTTTCCAGCTAACTCCTCATTCCACACTACACCTGCAAGCTGTCTCCTGAGCTCTTCATAATCACCCCCCCCCCTGTAGTTCCACATATACCCTTTTCTCACTTTGTTTCCTCATACATAACTCTCTGATATCTATCAGATAGCCAATCCCAAATACAGTTCACTAACCTGACATATAAACCCATGGGCTACAACTTAAATATCTGATGATTATGTGATACCCTGTCAAATATCTTTGCAAAATCCAAAAAAAATGGCAGAATATGCCTTTCCCTCATCAACCGCTTTTGTCACTTTATTATAAAAGGCAATCATATTACTAAAACAAAAGCATCCCTTAACAAATCCATGTTGACTCTCAGATAACATTACCCTCATCTACCCAATGCTGTAAATGATCCCTCACTAATTTCTCCAAAATCTTAAGAACTAGTGATGAAATACAAACTGCTTTATAGTTTGACACTTCCAATTTGCTACCACTCTTATGCAATGGCACTATCCTATCCTCCTCCCACTCCTTGGGCACCTATCCCATGGCCAGACTTTTTGAAAAGCAAGGTCAATGGAGCTGCCAGTTCTTTAGCACATTCTTTAAAACCCATGGCAAAATCCCATCCAGTCTCATTGCTTTATTGTCATCCAGAGTACTCAGTATTTGAACCACTCGCTTCTTGAACTTCTAAACCTCAAACCTGCCTTGTCCCTCTAGTATTAAAACCTACCTCTCCGGGATAAAATATCCCAATACAATGTTCACTGAACAACTCCATTATGTCCTTTCCATCAGTCACTCTATTCCCATTTTTATCCAACAATATCATTTTTTCACAATCATTTCTCTTATTATTATTATTATTATTACATGACAAGTCCAAGGACTCATCACAGGAGAGCATTCTACTCTATTATTATTGTTCCGGGAAACTCCAAGGAGTCGACAGACTCATCGAGGGAGGCCCTAACATCATGTCAAGAACAACTATTCAACATTCACACAGTATCTATCATATCTTGCCTTGAACTCATTCACGGTCGTAGCACCCACAACAGACTCTGGAAGCTTATTCCACTCATTTACCACTCTCCAAGTAAAGAACCTAGCTCTAACACCCTTGTCAACCACGCTCTTGCCCAGCTTCCATGCATGGCCCCTAGTCCTCCCACCACCAGACATATTTTCAAAAATATCTTCTGGATCAATCTTATAAAAACCCTTCAGTAATTTGAATGTCTCAATCATATCACCCCTCCTTCGCCTATCGTCCAATTTCTGCAACCCACAAATCTTCAACCTATTCTCATAAGGTTCATTCCACAGACCTGCTATCATCTTGGTCACTCGTCTCTGGACCCTCTCCACCTCCTCCCCATCACGAAGAAACCCTGGTGCCCATAGCTGGGCACAGAAGTCCAGATGGGGTCTTATCAAGGCTCGATACAGAGGAACAACAACTTGTTCGTCTCAGCATGTTAAAGTATTTTTCAGAACCCAAGTGATTTGGTGAGCTGTTTTAGTTACTTTTGCAATGTGCCCTCTAAACTTCAACTCCCTATCCACCAACACTCCCAAATCCCTGGCCTCATCAATCTCCTGGAGTATGGTTCCACCAATGCGATATACTGCTGCTATTCTTTTCACCCCAAAGTGCATAACCTTACACTTTGCCACATTAAATTGACATCCATTTTTCCTAGCCCAGTCCTCCAAACTATCCAAATCATCCTGTAAAATTTTGACATCCTGTGTACTCATAATTGCTCTACCCAACTTTGCATCATCAGCAAACAAGTGAAAACTTCCTCTCAGATCCTTGCCAATATCATTGATGAACAAATTGAAAAGCAGTGGTCCAAGAACAGAGCCCTGTGGCACTCCACTAGTCACAAGACGTCTTTTAGACTCCACTCCTGAATAAACCACTCTTTGATATCTCTCCTTCAACCACCCTCTTATCCATCTCACCAACCCTATATCTATACCCATCTGCTCCAGTTTACTGATTAGGGTTCCATGTGGTATCCTATCAAAGGCCTTGGCAAGGTCCAGTAGTATCACTGTAAACCCATTACCCCTATCCAGTTCAGCCGTCACTGTGTTATAAAACGTGAGCAAGTTACTGAGGCATGATCTACCCTTCACAAAACCATGTTGTCCCCCATACAATATCCCATTTTCATCTATCCAATCCTGTATTCTTTTCTTGACTAATTTCTCTAAGACCTTGACAATGATTCCTGATATGCTAATCGGTCGGTAATTTACAACAGCAGTCTTGGAGCCACCTTTATGCAGTGGAACTATTTTCCCCTCTTTCCACCCGCTCGGGACTAACCCAGACCCAAGACTCAAATTAAACAAAATGGTCAAGGGTACTGACAATTCTTTAGCTGCTTCTCGTACAACACGAGCTGGTATACCATCCAATCCCACAGATGTATTGACATTGAGGTTATGCAATAGACTACTCACCTCCACTTCATTAACCACAATTCCCGTATAATCTACTGGTTTATTCGTTTCTGCAATGTCACCACCTGGATGATATACTTTTGCAAAGTGCTCACTCAGTAACTCAACTATCTCATCTGATTCAGTTACCCACCTACCATCGGCATTCTTTAAAATCAATCTGCCATGTACATTTTTCCTTTTACTTGCTACATATCTAAAAAACTGTTTAGGATTCTCTTTAGCCTGCATGGCCAATGTTCTTTCGTAATCCTTTTTTGCTTTTCTTACCACACTCGTCACCCTTCTGGCCTGCGCTTTATACCGTTCATGTGCCTGCCGGTCACCCTTCTCCTTAAATTCCCTCCATAGTTGTTTCTTTTTTTGCAACTCAAGCTTAATTCCGCTCTATTCTGCTACCTACATCTCTTTATGTCTCTTACTACTTAATTTTCCAATTACAACATTACTACCATCCATGCTATCTACTGCCCATCACCACTAGTATTTTTTGTCTGTAAATTATGTGTGTTCTAATGGCCCATTGGTTTGTATATGAGATGAAAAACCTGAGTTTCTAAGACAAAAAACCCTGCTACCTCCAAATGACATCGGCCAACTCACCTTCAATTGAAAAAAACCATATAAAAGAATCCTATCATCATGACGAGAATTGAACTAAGGCCTTTACCAATTGAAGAGTGCAATGTACCATCATTCTTCCAATTGCACTATGGAGGCACTTATATTACAAGAGAAAGATATCAGCCATACATAGGAAACAATCAAGAAGTGATTAAAATAATGATATCTGATTTGGTTCTCAAAAGGTAGAAGAATGGAGCTTACCAAATGGATATTAGAAGGATTTTTCATACTTATAAAGCAAAAGATTTTAAAAAAATGCAAAATGCTGTGAAAGGAGTAGAGAAGAGAAATGAGGAGGTATACAAGAAGTATAAAGCACAGACTAAAAAACAATGAAAGCAAAATCAAGAGACAGCAGAGCAAGGTAAAGGAAATTCTAGAGAGGTCTGTCAATATCTGATAGAGAAAGAATGATAAAAGAAAGAATGACCACAGAAGAATAAGAGACTTTAGAGGAATGCAGGGAGTACAAGAATACATGTGAGAGAATGGGAGAGTAAAAAAAGAGAGTGGAAGCAGAAAGAGTTAGGCACACCAGTGAGAGAAGAGTGATGCATGTGATGAATACTGATGCAATGATTTGATGTGTGCACAGTAGTGTGTTAGGAAGTGCTTGTCTGCACGAATGATAGGAGAGTTTGGCAATGGCAGTGAAGTGAGGTGAAAATGTGGATGAGATGGAAGTGAATGGTTGGTAAGAATAATCTGAGAGGTAGTCTGAATCATGTAGCGAGAGATTTGAAAGTGATGTTAGAGACTGTGCAGCAGAAAAGTGTGAGAGACAGAGAGTGTGTTGCTTGAGTGTGATTATGCAGAGTGGAGGAGATGAGTAGTGATAATGAATGAAATGATAGTGAGAATATATAGGATGCTTGGAGTGCCTTTTATGACAGAAATGAACTGTATGCAAGAGATTGGATGCATTTGAAAACAGAAGGATGCAGGCAATGAGAGAAACAGTTGTTTTCTGGGCAATATCATTTTTTTCACAATCATAAAATGTGTTATGGCAAGAGAAACTAAAGTTGCCAAAATGGAAGATAGCAGGGATGGTCTTGTGTGGAGATAACAGCTTGAAAGATAAGAGGGTGTGAACTATATTTCAAAGCCAAGTGAAGTCTTTGGAGAGTAATAATAGTTATGGGAATGTTGACAATGCACTGGATTTTCTACATACATGTGCTATAAACATTAGGAATAAAGCAAATAAGTTGGTTGTATTGACTGACTCAGTCTTTAAAAACTGTTGGTATTAGTAAAACTTTGTTAACTGAAAAGAATGTTCTCAGTTAACAGAATGAAGCAGAAGAATGAAGGGTAAGTAGAGTTAAGAAGAATGAAGGGTATAACATATTTCATTAGGATATAAAAGGTAAATGGAATGTTGTAGTGTTGCTTATTGTAAGAAAAAACAATCATCCTCTGAGGATAAACAATCAGAGGGGAACTGGCATAATGGCTTTGAGAATATATCATGAAAGGTAGAAGTGAACAGGTTCATACTTAGTGGGAAGTTGTTATAGACCAGGAAACATAAATAGTGATGAGTTAGAAATTCAAGTAAATTAGTTTGACAAGTGCAAAATAAGTATCATTATGAGAAACTTGATGCAAATTAAGAGTTTTGGACATGGTTATAACATTAGAGGATCTCACTGTGACTGAGATGCCACACTTCCTAAACTTTGATGAGAGTGACTTAGAGGATGAACAGGCATGTAAAAGTATCAAGGAGGAAAGAATTTTAGTGGAATTATAAGGCAGATGACTAAGAAATTTAGAAACCAGCTTGGAACAGCACAACAGATGAAAGAATTTGAAGGAAGACAGATCAGTAGTGTATGGGAACCATTGATTGGCCTGGTTAGCCACATGGTTAAAATACCTGATTCCAACTTGCAGGCTATATATGGGTTTATAATCCAGCTGTGGTCATAGATGTTTGTGGAACCATCACCTAGCTTACTGGAAGCCTTGAGTAGATTGAAAAAGTTCCATGTTTGATCTCTGGGAAAGGGTTTCTGGACTATGTAAAAATATTAGAATAATAAATAAATAAATAAATAAATATCTTGAAAAAATCTTTATCCAGACTATGCTACTTCACAACCATTCATAAAAATATGTCTTCAAAATATATTTAAGAAATAAATGTTAACAGCAAAGGCAAAGTGCACAGCTTAAGTGGAGAAGATGAAGCAATCTGGAATATAATAGATGAAGAAATGGATAGCTACAGATGAAAAAGAGAATATTAGAGGAGACTAGTGCTCAATCCAAGGAGTTCTTTCATTATACAGCCAGTAGGAGAAGAAATGATTATGGATGGATGACTTTACTATTTGTAGTTGTATGTATAACAATCACTTTGTAAGGATGTTTCATCCTAGTAAATCAGGATTTATTCCTGGAAGAATGAAAAGGGGGTATTCCAAATACTGAGTACCCAAGATGTCAGTAAGATATGGCATTGACTCAAGTACTTTAATGAAAGTCATGTAACAGGACAAATTCCTGAGAAATGGAAGAACAGTAAGATAATTTTATTGTGTGAGTGTAACGGCAGAATGGAGGTCTCCAACTACAGAGTGGTTTGCATTTCTCCTCTCGTGGTTAATATTCTGGAAAAATTACTAAGCGTACATATCCAGAATCGGACAGATGAGCACAATATCATTTGTGAAGGTCAGTGGATCTGTTAAGGGCCACTCTTGTTTTAGTAATCGTAGCCTTTTATAATAGATTAACAACTGCAGTGCATAATGGAAAGGCATCACAAACATCAATTCCGATGGTGGAATATGAATCTGTAGTCTTTTTGTTTGGGGAATGGGTATATTAACCACTCATCAAACCAAGCTGGCAATTTCTGATAGATATCAGAAAATTGTGTAAGGGGGAAGTATGCAGTATCAGGGCATAGGAAAGTTACTAGTGGAATTCCACAGGATTAAGAACTGGGGCTGTTACTTTATTATTGTTATCTTTATTATTATTATCATTATTATCTTTATTATTGCTATCTTTATTACTATTATTATTATTATTATCTTTATTATTGTTATCTTAATTATTATTATCATTATTATCTTTATTATTGCTATCTTTATTACTATTATTATTATTATTATCTTTATTATTGTTATCTTAATTATTATTATTAAGAAACCTCCAGGAAGTCAGGGACTCATCGAGGGAAGTCATATACTACACATGATACCTGATGAGTGTTCTTCAATTCATTCACACTGCTTGCACACACAACATCCAATGGCAATCCATTCCAATCATGCACCACTCTCTGAGAGAAAAATCTAGATCTCACTCCCTTCTTAGCGACATTCATTCTCGGTTGTCAAGGATGCCCTCTTGTCCTTTCCCCACTCTCCATAAAAGCTACTCATCCACATTACCAGGTCTATAGCAACATCCAACAAAGTATTTCATTCTATTCATATCTATCTCAAACCATACCTCTTGAAAATCACTACCACTATTTCCCTCTTTCATCTCTACCTTGTATGGACATAACTTGATTTCTATCATCAATAGCACTTCACCTCCTATATTACCCTTCTATCTTCACAAAATACGTCATATCTTTCCATCTCTATTCCTGTCAAGATGTCATGCTCATCCAACCATGTCTCACTTATTCCAACAAATTTTGGGTGAACACTCAATCAGTGCAACTATTTCATTTCCCTTGTTTCTGAAACATAATAGCTCAATCTTGGATCTATAACAAGTTTCACTGATACCACTTATTAGATGTGATTTCTCCATACTTTCCTGGAGCCATTTCTTTTTCTCTTTACTCATCCCATTCCCTTCTCGTCTACACATCCATTCACATCCTTTTGGAGTATCACTCACATCGTGTTCCCTTGTCCCTGCTGAGTCTCCCCGGTTCCCTGTTTGTCTTGCACACTTGTTCTCTCATTTCATACACTCACGCTACTCACTTCTTCATTCAAGCACCATTTCAATCTTTCCTTCCTTTCTTCCTTACTCTCCTGCTCTTTCACATCACTTCTTACTTGCTCAGATTCTTTCTCTGCGCTCTTTACTCTCCCTTCCAGCAACAGTCTCTCCAAATGACTCACACCAAAACTATTCAAATGCAGATCTTTTATACAGTTCGAACTCATTCCACACATTAACAAACTGCACTTCTTTCTTTTCACACATTTCTGTTAACACATCTTTCATAATTCTTGCCTCATCTCATCACTGTTATACCTCGGCACCACACTGACTACCCTTCCTATCACATTATTATCTTTTATCCTTCTCAACAACCTCCTGATATCTAATCTTACATTCTCCTTGTTCACAGTCAAGTCATTTGTCCCTACTTCCACTACCAACTCCTTTGCTCATTTACTCCTCATATCCAATGCCTCAATCGCTATTCATTTTACCTCCTGGAAAACAAACTTTGTGCATCTTATATTTTACCACACCTCTAATTATTGAATTACTATACAATGCAACTTGTGGGTCTTTCATTACCTTTTTCATACCAACATCATTTGCTTTCATCTTCTTCACCCTTCCATACATATCTCTAATTCTCTTCATTTTTTCACTCCACATTCGCTTCATCTTCACCACCTCAGTTTTCGAATCTTGCATTCTTTTTTTGCTACCATTCACTCTCACTATTTTATTCCAGTCACACACAGTTGTTTGACATCAATCCCACTTGCCACCTTACTGTTACCTGCACTCTGTTTTTCAATGTCATTATTGCCCAGTTTATCATTAATGTCACTCTGTTTTATTATTAATTATTATCTCAATGGAGTCTTTGACTCCATTGAGTCTTGGGATAATAATTAATAATAAAACAGAGTGACATTAATGATAAACTGGGCAATAATGACATTGAAAAACAGAGTGCAGGTAACAGTAAGGTGGCAAGTGGGATTGATGTCAAACAACTGTGTGTGACTGGAATAAAATAGTGAGAGTGAATGGTAGCAAAAAAAGAATGCAAGATTCGAAAACTGAGGTGGTGAAGATGAAGCGAATGTGGAGTGAAAAAATGAAGAGAATTAGAGATATGTATGGAAGGGTGAAGAAGATGTCTGCAGAGAATTTAAACATGCTTAAATTCTCTGCAGACACCACACTCTCAGGCAAGGCATTCCAATCATGCCATAACTCTGCATGCAAAAAACCTGCATCTCACTCCCCTGCTCACACCCTCCTTATACAGCTTCCAGGGATGACCTCTGGTTCTCCCCCCTGATCTCCCACCATTTTCTGTAAAACCTCTCCAACAGTGATCCTGTAACAACCCCATACTAACTTGTAGATCTCTATCATATCATACATGTGATAGTGTGGCCAAGCGGTCTAAAATGCTGGTTTTAATCTCATTGAGATGGTGGGTTTGAATCCCACCAATGCAAGTATCTTTTGCCGGCGTGGCTGGCTGAGTGGTTAGTGTATCTGCTCTCCAGCCAAAAGGCTGTGGGTTCAAATCTTGCTGTGGGCATGGATGTTTGTGACTGTCTGTAAAGATACTAGTGGTAGGCAGTAGATGGTGTTGGAGTGGTTGCAGTTCACTGTAGTTGGTGAATTGAGAGGGTGGAGACAGAGTTGTAGAGTAGGTGCCCTCCCTCAATGAGTCATTGGACTCCCTGGAGGTTTGATGTAATAATAATATCACCCTTCTTCCTCCTATCCACTAGACTCTGTAAATTGCATCTTCTCAACCTTTCCTCATATTTGACATTCCAAAGATCAGAAAATACCTTAGTCAGCCACCTCCGGACCTTTTCCAATATCTCATCCTTTTGAAAAACCAAATGACCAAATCTGTGCATAGTAGTCCATGTGTAGCCTAATGTCATTACCACCTGCTTTATCATCAATTGATAAAGCTATCACTTTCACATATTCTCTGAACATTCACACCATCTTCAACTATTGTGTCAGTTACAATGCCACGTTTCCTCATATTTAAACTCATATTTAAGCAAGCCCAATGGTTCATCAGAATATTGAATTTCTTACATACCCACAATTGTTCTTTTCTCTTATTCAGCCTCTCTAAATAAATATCCATGACATATTCCTAAGCATACTTCACAGCACTGTACCATTATTGAGTAATCCACACTATTTACTTTATTTGTCTTTTGCATGGACCGACGCAATGATCGTCTTTCACCAATATGTTGTATCAGTGTTAGGGATCCCATATGTCCCGATTTTATTACTTCTGTCCCAGCGTCCCAATATGTTTAGTTCGGGATGATAAATATCCCGGATTTTTTAGAATATAAAAATATTAACATTTCTAATAAGAATAAGTACAAGTCGTAACATTTTTGGGTGCTTTTAAAAATGTATGTTTACAAAACAAAAAGAGACATATTTATTTTGTAGTTCGGTGAATTACCAGAATGTTAGAATTTTGGGAAAACGATTTAGTTCCATACATTTCATTCAACTGGAGAAAAGAATGTCAGAATGAGGAAGACAGTCGCCCAACTGTATGTTTAACTAATCGCAACCACAGCATCTATTTCGTTCATCTGGTTGGCTGTAAATTTTTAACAATCTTTGTCTCAAGCTTAGTTTGCATAGCGTACGATATCTGATGGTCCGAAATGTTTCTCATTGGTCGACATGTTTTTGAATATTAACGCGCCACGATAGTTCATTTTCTTTCAACCAATGAGAAACAGTTCAGGTTGTCGGATATCGTATGCTATGCGAACTAAGCTTCACGCGTCAGGCGCTAAATTGTTTTTATATCGCTACAGGGTATGTGATATAACCTAGTTTTGAACTTCATTTCGTATTCTTGCATTCTCGTATTAATTGTGAATATTGTATTTTTTAAATTAATAAAGTTATACCATTTGTTACAAAATGCCCAAAAGAAAGTGTAATTTCAATGAAAAATTGAAGGATCTTTTTCCTTTCATTTTCATAACAAAAAGCAGTGATTGTGATGATAGCTCAAGAATGAAATGTAGCGTGTACCATGCAGAATTTAACATTGGCCACGGAGGTAAGGCAGATATAACTGACCATGTCAATACAAAAAAGCACAAGCCTGCTGCGTCTGCAAAAAGTTTAAGTCAATCATTGACATCATTTTTTGGGTATCAAAAGTTAGGTAGCCAAGAAATGGAGTTGGTTGCACATGAGGCTACATTTGTTAATCATGCAGTTAAACACAATCACAGTTTCCAATCTATGGATTGTACATCCTCTATTTTAAAAAAATTCTTGAATAAGAAATTTTCATGTGCACAAACAGGCTATTATTACCAATGTCTCATCACTACATGTAAAAAGTGAAAGATTGGAAGATCAATTCAAATTCAAATAAATGTTTACTTTTTTTATTTTAAAATACATAATGTTAACAAATAAAATTTATTTCTCTTAACCCTTAATTCTACAAAATTTATTGTGTCCCAGTTTTTTTGTTTTCAAAAAATGGGATCCGTAATCAGTGTGCTAACAAAAACAATGAATTTATGATAATATTGAATAAGAAATTTATCAAAACATGACATTCCACACTTAAATATTTCACAGTAATACTCAACTGATTATAAAAGAGAAGATAAATGGAAAAAGAGGACAAGGAAGAGGAAGAAAATCTTTGCTGGCAGACATCAGACAGTGAACTGTCATTAGCTCTGAGGGACTGTTCAGAGTGGCTGAGAATTGCTCAAAATTTTTCAAAGGAGGTCACTGAGAAATCCATCTAAAATTTAGATAATATTGGCACATGTTTAAATATAAAATGTATTTATCTTGCTGCAGTCCACACCATTTTAATATAGTTTTGAAATCTGGGATCCACAGATGCTTAATACTCACTTAGAGTTATGCTGGAAAAAGCAGAGGAAACAAGGGATCTTTGGATGATAGTGGATAGTAATTTGAAGTTCGGAGAACATATTGTTTCTCTATTTGTGCTTCAATATTCACAAGGACATTGACTAGCAGAGATAAAGTGGTGGTGGTTCAACTATATAAAGTCCTGATTAGACTATATGTGGATTATTGTTCTCAGATTTAGTGACTAGGATTTGAAGGGATGAAGTAACTTTGGAATGATAGTAATTTGAAGTTCAGAGAACATATTGTTTCTCTATTTGTGCTTCAATATTCACAAGGACATTGACTAGCAGAGATAAAGTGGTGGTGGCTCAACTATATAAAGTCCTTTATAGACTACATCTGGATTATTGTTCTCAGATTTAGTGACTAGGATTTGAAGGGATGAAGTAACTTTGGAAAGGGTACAGAGGCAGATAACATAGAATGATATCAGGACTGTAAATTGGTTACAAGGATAAACTGAGGGAATGCAATATAAAGAGTTTGGTGGAGAGAATACAAAAGGGAGTTATATAGATTGAGACATTATAATACTAATTAATGATAGAAATCACTTACATAAAATTGTTTATTTGGTAGAATTTTGTTTGTGGGTATCTTCCTCTAATGTACTGAAAATGGCTATGAAACATGGCCAAAAATTCTACAAACAAACAATTTCACATAAGTAATTTCCATCGTTAATTAGTATAATTTAAGCTTTCTGTTGAGAGGTATTTACTGGATTGACACTGGAGTGATATTTCATATTGTAGAACAAGAGAAAGGAACAAGCAAGAAGTTATCCCGGGAAGTTGCAAGAGGAAATAGTAAGTAAGAGGGTCAGGAATAAATTATTATTTCAGACCCTCATAACAGACTCATTGTGGGAGATTCATTCAACTGACAACATATTTATCATGTAGAATCTTAAAATCCTTACCACTCCTTGCGTCAACAACACATTCTGATAATGTGTTCCATCACTGACAATTCTCCATGTAAAATCCTTCCACTAACTTAAATGTCTCTATCATATCACCTCTCTTCCTCCTAACCACCAAACTCAGCAATCCACATTTTTTCTACCATAGCCAGCAATCCAAAGTAATAATATTGTCTCAGTCACTTGCCTCTGGACCCTCTCCAATGTCTCCACATCACACTGAAAACCAGATGACCAGATCTGAGCACAATAGTTCAAGTGTGGTCTGACCAGGGCTTTATACAGTGACACAACCACTTCCTTATCCTTACGTGTTAGATTACTTCTTATCATAGCAGCATTACGATGTGCAGCCTTTACAACACTAGCAATATGCCCTCTAAACTTCAGTCTACTGTCAACCATCACTCCCAAATCTCTAATCTCATCCACTTCCTGCAGAATGGCACCATTGATATAGTACACAGACTTATTTTTCTGCACTCCAAAATGCAACACTTATTGATATTAAAACTACAACCACACTCTTATGTCCAAGTAAAAAGTCTATTCAAATCTTCCTGAAGGGATTTAACATCAGCAGTGCTACTCATAATTCTTTCCAACTTTGCATCATCAGCAAATAACTTAAGATCCCCAGTCAGTCCATCCACATGATATATTGCTTACAAACAAGTTAAACAGCAGGGTCCCAAGAACAGAACCGTGGGGCATGCCACTGGTTACCCTCCTTTTTTGAGACACTGCTCCATCATACACAAACTGCAGGTATTGTTCAAAGAGCAAATCTCTGATCCATCTAACCAATATACTATCTATTCCCATCCTCTGCAGCTTGTACACCAACTTATCATGTGGTAATCTATCAAACGCTTTTGCAAAGTCCAAGAATATCACTGTATATGATTCTCCCTTATCTAACACCCCTGTTACCCTATCATAAAATGCAAGTAAATTGCTAAAACAGGACCTATCCTTTACAGATCCATGCTGACCATCATAAAGAATGCTATGTCCATTCAACCCAATCCTGTATTCTAGTTCTAACCAATCTCTCTAAGACCTTGACTACAACCACAGTTATACAGACTGGTCTATAATTGGAAACTTCTGTCCAAGAATCATGCTTCTGGAGTGGTACTATTTTGCCTTCTTTCCACTCCTTAGGAATCCTACCTACTGCAAGACTTTCATTAAATAACCAGGTCATGGGCATAGTCAACTGTGGTGCACATTCCTTAAGAATACGTAGTGATATGTCATCTATTCTCACAGCCTTCTTCACATCTAATACACCTCTGTTTATTTCACTTCCAATTGTCCTAATACTAGCCTCTCTTTTATATATTGCACTGGATCATTTACACCAGTATGATATACACTGATAAAGTACTCATTCAATAATTCCACTATATTCTTTGCAGCTGTCAGTCTGCTCCATGACTATCCACCAACGTTAATCTTCATAATTATGCTTCCTCTTGCATGGAAAGGTAGGAACCTGGAATGAGAGTGCAGATGGTGAATGGGTTTAAGGAGTAGTGTGATAGACTTTGTGGAGTCTAAGGCAGACCTTCCATAAATGCATATTAAGGCTTACGTGCTGGGCAGAATCTATGTTGAAGGCTTAATGGCACACAACAATGCAATGCTGAAATTTTTGAAGTTATATATCAGGAGTTTGGAATGCTGGCTATGGAGAGAGGTTGAAGAGATGTGGATTGCCAAATTTGGTAGATAGGAGGAAGAGAGGTGATATGATAGAGACGTTTAAGTTAGTGAGAGGATTTTATCAGATTAATCCAGAGGGAGATTATAAAAAGAGTAGAAGTTTAGAGGGGAAGAACCAGAGGTTATTCCTGGAAGTAATGTAAAAGTGTAGTGAAGTAGGGTGTGAGGAGTAGATTTTTTACATGGAGAATTGTCAGTAAATGGAATTATTATTATTTTTATTATTCAAGCCTCCATGGAGTCAAAAGACTCATCGTAGGAGGTCCTTCCTAAGAAACACAAAGTCTATCAAGACTCATCGAGGGGAGGCACCCCCCCCCCCCATAAGAAACACAAAGTATCAGACCACTCCTTAAATGCATTGACCGTTCTCGCTCTCACCATTCCATCAGGCAATGCATTCCATGTTTCAACCACCCTCCATGCAAAGAAACCACTCCTCACTATCTTGCTCACGGTTTCCTTTCGTAACTTTAAGTGATGGCCTCTTGTCATCACTCCTTCCCGCTGTTCAACCAAGCGAAAGAACTCCCCAGTGTCAACCCTGTAACCACCTCTCAACAGTTTAAAAGTCTCAATCATATCACCTCTCCTTCTTCTATCCACCAAACTCTGCAGTCCACATTCCCTCAGCCAATCCTCATAACTAACATGGTACAGTCCTGAAACCATCTTTGTTATTCGCCTTTGTACCCTTTCCACAGTTAATTTATCCCCTTCAAATTCTGGAGACCAAATCTGAGAACAATAGTCTAAGTGCGGTCTGATCAGAGACTTATACAACAGAATGATAACCCTTTTATCTCTGCAGGTCAGTGTCCTTCTCATTATTGCAGCAATTCTCTGTGTTACCTTCACCACCTTTGCAATATGTCCCCTAAATTTCAGGTTTCTATCAATCATCAACCCCAGATCTCTTGTCTCCCCTACTTCCTCCAGTATAACTTTTCCGCTTTACCAGAATATGTTGTTAATGCAAGGAGTGTTAAGGACTTTAAGATTCTATATGATAAATATGTTGTTTAGTTAAATGAACCTCTCACAATGAGTCTGTTGACTCCATGGAGGGCATAATAATAATAATAATAATACATTTTTATTTTAGACCATGTATTATATTGGCTGGATCTCACTGCAAAATAACAAATGAGGCTTGAGATCTAGGAATAACTGCGAGGAAGCTGTAATTCAGACACACTGTGTAAATGGTAAAGACAACTAATCCTAGTTTTTAGTCTAATGTGTAGCTGAAACAATATTATGATATGCTTTAAAACACATATGGGCAACCCCCGACTTCTTTTAATCTGGCCCTAATCTATTTCAGTGAAGTTTGTCTGATTCATAGTGGGAGAAAACATGGTGTGTTCTACTAACTCACATTAAGCTGACGTCATATGACTTGCGCAAAACACACTATGTTTACTCCAACCAAGGTCTCTTTCTCACTTTGACTAGTGGTGTGTGTGAACGTGTTACAACGTGTCAGTTCGGTACTTGTGTTGGTGTTGTGCTTTGTTCAGTGCCTGCATTGATGTTGTGTTCTGTTCGGTGCCTGCATTGATGTTGTGTTCTGTTCGGTGCCTGCATTGATGTTGTGTTCTGTTCGGTGTCTGCAGTGTAGAAGACAGTTTCGTTTGACAGTTCTGAATATCGCTTATAAATTTGGGACAATGTCAGGGGTTATTGCAAAAAAAAACAAGAAAAGTAGATGCGGAGAATCATCAATTTCAAGACAACTGGATGGAGGATTATTATTTTATTCTGAATAAAGGTTTGCCTGTATGTTTGCTGTGCAACGAATCCATATTCGTCAACAAAGAATACAAATTGAAGAGACACTTTACTTTGAGACATGCAGATCACCCAGAAATTGATGGACAACTATGAAAAGATGAAATACAGAAGTTGAAGAACTTGGATACCCAGCAGCAAATGTTCAACAAGCAAAGAACGCAGCACCACAGCATTGTCAAAGCCAGCTTTGTGGTGAGCGAAAAAATCGCTAAGCATTCTAAGCCATTTGGTGAAGGAGAATTTATCAAAGAATGTCTGCTGGATGTTGCAAGTATAATATGTCCTGAAAAGAAAAAAGACTTCGAGAATATTCATTTGTCAAGACGTACTGTTGTCCGACGGATAGAAATTATGGCTGATGATATCAAAAAAAGTTTAAAAGAGAAGATTGCTAGATTGGAAGCATTTTCAATTGCTTTGGATGACAGCACCGATGTCTTCGATACAGCACAACTAGCAATATTTATTCGAGGAGTTGATGCGGATTTTAACATCACAGAAGAATTATTGGTGCTTCGGCTGTTAAAAGGAACAACTACTGGTGAATATATATTTGAAACAGTCAACACAGTCTTCGAGAGATTTGGGCTTAAATGGAGTTCACTATTTGGCATATGCACTGATGGAGCCCCTGCAATGGTTGGTGCACAGAAGGGATTATTGGAATAGTTCACAAAAAAGAAATAGAATTGCAGATCCATCCGGAAAATTTAACAAATTTTCACTGCATTATCCATCAACAAACTCTGTGTGCAAAATCGATTAGATTCACAAATGTTATGGAAGTTGAAGCAGCCAGTATTAACTTTATTAAGTCACGTGCACTTAATCACTGCCAATTTAAGGAGTATTTGGCAGACCTATTTTCGGATTATGAAGATCTGTCTTATTTTGTGAAGTGAGGTGGTTGAATAAAGGTAAAATGTTAAAACAATTTTATGATCTGAGACAAGACATTGCAGATTTTATGGACATAAAAGGAAATACAATTAACCCAAGTAAAAGATGATGAGTGGGTGTGTGATTTAGCATTCCTTGTAGATGTCACCGGATACCTAAACGAACCGAATCTTAAATTGCAAAAACAAGGACAATTGGTTCATGAACTGCATGGACATGTCAAAGCTTTTTGTAATAAACTGAGATTGTTGGAAAGTCAGATAAAAGCTAAAAATTGTTATCATTTTCCTACTCTAGCAACTCATAAAAATATCCCTTATAATTGTTATGGAGATGAACTGAAGGCACTAATAGAGCAATTTGCTACAAGGTTTGCCGACTTCAAAATCAAAGACTCCACATTCGCTATATTTGCTTGTCCGATGGATGCTGATGTAAATAATGTGCCAGAAAACTTACAGATGGAACTTATTGAGCTTCAGGCAGATTTAGTGCTAAAATCACAATTTAACAAGTGGAAGAAAAATATACAAATTTACATGCCTTTTCAAGAAAAGTCATTTGTCTTTTCTGGTAGCACATATATGTGTGAACAGTTTTTTCCGAGGATGAAATACAATAAATCAAAAATTCAGACAAGAATAACTGACAAAAACCTCGAAAATTTTATGCGATTATCCTTAAGTAATATTAACATCAATATTGATAGTCTCGTAGTTGAAGTACAAGGCCAATCTTCACATTAAATTGTTATGTCGTTCATTATATTATAAAATTTATGTACAGCTTTATACCAAAGCATTATATTATAAATAAATGAAATATGAAGTAGCAACTTGTTTTAATTCATTTAATATTAATTTATGATATTTAATAATTTGGCCTGGCCCTTGACTCAGAGACAGAATGATAATTTGGCCCCCGAACTAGGAAAGGTTGCCCATGCCTGCTTTAAAAGATTTAAAAAAAGACATTGATACAATTAAATGAAAACTTTAACTAAAGTTAATATTGTTCTAGTATGACACTAACAGTTTTAAAGCATACCATGGCTACTGAAAGCATTAAGAAACAAATAAATTATAAATTTTGTTGTATACTGTAAGTTATACTTAAAATATAAATATGTTGGAAGTATATAAATATGTATGTACTATTAAAAATATTTTATTCTTATTTTAATTTACTTCATAATATCTATTAATGCAGACAGTGTTATTCCCCTGCAGTTGATAGCACATATAATATCATGTAGTTTCAATTTAATTGTTGTTCTCTCTTTTTTCTTTTTTTGTGGTTATCTTCCTGTAATGAAAATGGCTATGAAACACAGCCGAAAAATTCTACAAATAAACAATTTGATGTAAGTGACTTTAGCCATTAATTAGTACTTAGAATGACATACACTCCCTCTCAATTTTGAAATCAATTTAAGTCAAGTATATAAATTATATTGGAACGTAAAGTAATCTTCCTTCTTGATGTAGATTGGTATCAAAAAATCAATTTCATATCCATAAAGTTTCCCCATTACATCTATTACTAGATTAGAACAATTAAAGCACACATTCACAGAGCAAAATCCATTAAAAAGAGAGGTAAAATTTTTCCAAGTTTGTTAAGAATTTTCTATGTATTATTTTACATTACAGTAATGGCTGAGGCTGAACATCACATCACAGTAAGTTTTAAAATATTATTATTATTCAGGCCTCCATGGAGTCAAAAGACTCATCATAGGAGGTCCTTCCTAAGAAACACAAAGTCTATCAAGACTCATCGAGGGTTGGTTCCCCCCCTCCATAAGAAACACAAAGTCTATCATACCACTCCTTAAATGCATTGACCATTCTCGCTCTCACCACTCCATCAGGCAATGTATTCCATGTTTCAACCACCCCCATGCAAAGAAACCACTCCTCACCATCTTGCTCACGGTTTCCTTTCATAACTTTCAGTGATGGCCTCTTGTCATCACTCCTTCTCGCTGTTCAACCAAGCGAAAGAACTCCCCAGTGTCAACCCTGTAACCACCTCTCAACAGTTTAAAAGTCTCAATCATATCACCTCTCCTTCTTCTATCCACCAAACTCTGCAGTCCACATTCCCTCAGCCGATCCTCATAACTATCATTGTACAGTCTTGAAACCATCTTTGTTATTCGCCTTTGTATCCTTTCCACTGTTAATTTATCACCCTCAAATCCTGGGGGCCAAATCTGAGAACAATAGTCCAAGTGTGGTCTGATCAGAGACAACAGAATAATAAACCTTTTATTTCTGCACATCAGTGTCCTTCTCATTATTTCAGCAATCCTCTGTGTTACCTTCACTACCTTTGCAATACGTCCCCTAAATTTCAGGTTTCTATCAATCATCATCCCCAGATCTCTTGTCTCCGCTACTTCTTCCAGTATAACTCGTCCCATAGAGTATGCAGTGTCCCATCGATGTTTCCCAATCCTTAAGACCTTACATTTTGCTGCATTAACCCGACACCCCATTCATTTGCCCATCTATCTAGCTTATTCAAATCCTCTTGTAGGGCTGCCGCATCTGCACTATTACTAATAATCCTTCCCAGCTTCGCATCATCTGCAAACAACTGGATATCCCCTTGCAATCCACTGACAATGTCATTGATATAAATGTTAAACAATATAGGTACCAGTACTGATCCTTGTGGGATGCCACTTATAACCCTCTGCTTCCTTTAAACTGCCCCACCATACACAACTCTCTGATACCTATTGGACAGCCAATCCTGAATCCAATTGACCAATCTGACATTCAGACCCATGTGCTGTAACTTAAATATCAGCTTATCATGTGGCACCCTGTCAAATGCCTTCGTTAAGAAAACGGCAATATATGCCTTTCCCTCTTCTACTGCTCTTCTAACTTTATCATAAAAGGCTAGCATATTGCTAAAACAAGAGGGGCCCCTTCACAAATCGATGTTGACACTCACAGATAACATTATCCCTCTGCCCAATGCTGTATATGGTCCTTCACTACTTTCTCTAAGAGCTTACTAACTACTTGACACACAAACTGGCCTATAATTAGACACTTCCAGTCTGCTACCACCCTTAAGCAATGGTACTATCTTACCTTTCTTCCATTCCATGGGCACCTTTCCTGCAGCAAGACTTTCACAAAAAAGCCAGGTCAAAGGCACTGCCAGTTCCCTAACACATTCTCTCAAAACTTGTGGTGAAATACCATCCAGTCTCACAACTTTACTGACATCCACAGTAGTCAGTATTTGAAACACATTCTCCTCCTATATCTCTAAACCTCGAACCTGCCCTATCCCTCTAGCATTAAAACTGACTCCTCCAGGATGAAATACTCCAATAAAGTGTTCATTGAACAATTCCACTATGTCCTCTGCATCAGTCACTCTATTCCCATTGTATGTGGAAGAATGATATTGTATCCCACAATATCATTCTTCCACAGTCATTTCTCCTCCTACTGGCCACATATCTAAAAAATTCCCTAGGATTTTCTTTGGATCTGAGAGCCAATCTCCTCTCATATTCCACTTTTGTCTTCCTTACCATACTAGTCGCTCTTCTGGCCTGTGTCTTAAACTCTTCATGCATCTTCTCTTCACCTGTATCCTTATAACTCTTCCATAGCCTCTTTTTCGCATGTGATTCCTGTTTAATATTGTTTGTCATCCACTTTACTCCAAATTGTGTCCTCTTGTTCACTCGTAGTATACAACTTACTATTGCTGCTAACAAATATTCTTTCATAATTTCCCATGCACTAATGATATCCCAGCCTTCCAATTCCTCCCTCCATGAAACTTCCCCAAGTTGACGTCTTAGACTATTATAATCACCTGCCTTATAATTCCACATGCATTCCCATCTCTTTGATACTCCTACATGTTTATTCATTTTTCAAGTCAAAACCATATGGTCACGCTCTCCAACTGGTGGGAGAGATGTCATCTCAGTTATTATCAACTCTTCTGATGCTATAACCAAATCCAAAACTCTTGAACCTCTTGTTTCCTCTATTACATGTTGCCTAAGACATTTGTCCTTCAAGAATTCTAGAAATTCCATTCCCTTATTGCTAAATGCATCTTCCTCTCCCCAATTTATACTACTGTAGTTAAAATCTCCCATAACAATCATTCTTCTTGCACTTGCCAAACTCAACTGTCTAAACATTTCCTGGTCCCCACCCTCTGTGCTTCTGGGTATGTAGCAACACCCCACTAAATATCCTGTCTTGCCCACCTCTACCTAACACCATATGCTTTCAGAATCATTAGTGTCACTGCCTTCCAAAGTCTCCACTCTTAGAGGAGGTGGAGACTTTGGAAGGCAGTGACACTAATGAGTACTGCTTATGATAGGTCGTCATAAGCAGTAATCCACCACCGCCACGCTTTCCCTTCCTATCCTGCCAAAAAATGCTGTACCCAGCAACTTCTATTCTTGTTATTATATCCTCTTCTGTCAACTACATCTCAGTGATCCCAATAATTTTTGGCCAGGCTGATGCTATCTGCACCAACAATTCCTCTCCCTTATTCCGGATACTCCTGGCATTAGTATAAAGCATATAAATGCCGTTGTTTCTATACCCAGCATTATCCCCTCTAGCTCCACTGGGCTCAGTGTTACCTGATGTCGTCCCCCTTCTCCCAAGTACCAATCCCACAAGAGGCCACCCCTGCTACCATCCTCCCTGAGACACACTGACTTGTTCAGATCAGCAATCTCTCCAGATGCCTACGTCCTTCCTTATTCAAATGTAAGCGGTCTCTCGCATACAATTCCTCTCTGTCCTCAAACGTACTCCAAGCATCTACATATTCCAGTCCTCTCTTGTCACACATTCTAGCTATTATGTCATTCAATATTACTGCTCTTTTCACATAATGTTTATATAGCTGACTTTCACTATAGGAAACTCTTGAATAATGAAATAATTTGTTATAATAGATAAGATAGTATGCTATAACAAATTTCCAAATGGAAATATGACTATTGGACTTTAGTCAGGAATTTTAATTAGTTTATTATAATGGTGCTTTCTATAGTGAGAGATGACTGTAACATAGATTGAAAGAAAAAATATATTCATTTAAACTCTGTAATGCATATTAACAAAAATAGAAGATTGTTACCATGCCAAATGTATTCAGAATTCCAAGAATAGATATAAGAAATGCAGCAGTTTCTATGTCTATTTTGTGGATTACGGCATAGTCAGGAATGTAAACATAAAAAACATCTACACAGGTGTAGAAAAGAAAATTTGAGACACAAAATAAAGCATAGTACACATTTCTGAAGACACTAAAATCCACCATAGCAAACAGTTTGCCCAGCAAGAACCATATCTGAAAAAGAAAAAATATTAATAACTTGAATTGGAACGTAAACCTGATAATTAATAAAATAAACTTAATACAGATTTTATTACATAGTTTTTAATTATTTAGAATGATTTCAGATAGTGTTACTCAGCTTGTGCTAACAATTTAGAATGATTTTAGATAGTGGTATTAAAATGTACTAATATTAAAACTGAAAAATTATAATATTAGTACATTTTATATACAGTAAACATTAATTTTTTTTTATTTCCTTTTTTTCATTTTAAGATATCAAAGCAACATTACACTTCTTTAATTCAATAATACTTACCTGTGAAATAATAAATTTATTATTTAGTTTAAGTTTAGTTCATCTAACTGAAGACATGTCTGGAAAGATAAGGCAAAGAATCAAAAGAAAGAGGTGTGAAGAAAGAGAAAGCAGAGTATGGAACAGCAAGAAAAGAAGAATAAAGAGAGAGTTTTATATGTGATTCTATGACAAGAGGAATGCCTGATGAGAGTGTGGCAGAATTGTGTTTTGTGCAAAGATTAAGGTGGTTTGGAATACAGAGAGAGAGAAAGTGAACGAGATCATTATTATGACAGGTATGAATGAACTCCCATGTATGTGAGAAAATATAAACAGTTGCTGTGCAAGAAAAAAAAGATAAGTCAGAGAGTAAAGACTGAGTATACTGAAGAAGGACCATGATTTCAGTGTCAAGGTGTAGGTTGTATAGGAGGGATGGCATGAAGTTGGTGGATCTGTGGAATGAATTTGTTGGATGGAAGGACTTATGACAGACTGCACTTGATTGGCATCTGGAGAAAGTACTGTTTAGTGAGAGTTAAAGTACAGGGCCAGGGAAATGAGAGACTGGGGGAGAGGGGAGAAATGCGGGGAAATAAATGTATGTGCATGTACCCTAGAGAATATAGTTCCTCAGATCATAAAATTGAAAGGGTTAGCCAGTAGGAGTGGTTTGGGTCCTTTGGGCCCATAACCACTCCTACAATATTTCAATTTATTATGGAGGAGATTTCAGCTACAGGGACACTGGAAGGGGAAAGACAAGGAAAGAAAATTAAATTTTTACTGAATTTTATTAGTATAGTTGATTTCAGTTGTGGGAAAGAGAATGTGATGAATTACTAAGGGATAGCAATTAATCAGAACGCAGAGCTGGATAATAATGCTGTTGATTTTGAATGACAAAGGTGGTTCTTTGTTTTGACGTACAGACTAGGACTTCCTACAATTCCATGCAGATATGTTGTCTTCAAAGTCTGAGCAATAAATGGAGAAGAGGAGATATGACGTTGATATAGAGATTTATTAGGAATCTTACAGTATAGATACATAAGTGAGATTTTGCACTTGATGACAAGTGGGGATAAAACTCGATCATCTCTTCGAGCTGACTAATGATGCAGTTAAGAAGTATGTGAAGCACAGAATTTTCTCATGGCAGGTAGCAAGTGTCTGGAATGGACTGCCATTAGGAGTTGTGAGTTTATATTTGGTGGATGAATTCAAGCAGAGATACGGTAGGTATTTTTAGGCATGAGTGATTAAAAGATTAGTCCCTGAACTCCCTTGAAGGACCATAATAATAATAATAATAATAATAATAATAAAGTAACCTATTATTATCAACTGCCTAACATTCATCAGTTTCATCTGAATATTTCATTTCAGAATATTCTGAAATAAAACATTTCAGAATATTCAAACAGATAAGAATGTTTGAACATTATCATCATCATCATCAAATTCTTGATATGTATCCTCAACAGGTGTACAGGATAATTATGATAGTACTACATGAAAAAAGTTACACATTACTAACTTCTGATCAACAATTTTCCTTCATATTAATTGATCATCTGTCAAGACTCCAATATTATCTGATCTTATATTAATATCTTTTAAGGCATTTTTTACTGTATCAATCCACATACATCTTGGTCTTCCTCTGGGTCTTTTTCCTGCCAACCTGGCAAAGAAGAACATATTTTGCTAATCTTCTTTCTTCTCCCATTCTGTTTAAGTGACCATACCACCTGAGATTAGCTCTACTAACACATTCCTAAATGATAACAATGGCAAGTTCCTTCCTAATATCCTCATTTTAACTGTGATACTGCTGTTGAGCCATCTGTTCACTTCATTAATCTTTCTAAGAACTCTCATATCTGAAATTTCCAGTCTTTGATCAAGTATTTTATTTCTAACCCAGCAATCTGAACACTGTCTTGTATATAGCTAATTTAATGTTTTGACTAATTTCTTTCTTATTCCATATAAATTTAGTCAGCTGATTTCCTACTATCCCAGCTTTATTAATTCTGTTATCTATTTCCATATTTAATTTACCATCTTCACTAAAAATTGTGAAATGTTTTACTTGCTCTATAGGTTCAGCATTCAGGATACAGTTGATGTCTTCAATGTTTCTACCTATTTTCATTGTTTTTGCTTTTTTATTGCTGATTTCCATACCAAATTTATTACAACAGTTATTCAATTTAGTCAGGGAATCTTCGGATTCGTATTGGATTTATTCAGAAATATATAACATCATCTGCATAAAGTAAAGAGCTAAGATTAACATTGCCAATTTTGATATCAGATTTAATACTACTTTCCTTCATAATGTGATCCATATAGATAATGAATAAGATGACATTATATGCACCCTTGTCACACACCTGATTCAATATTAAACCATCTTCTTGTACTTCCTTCAATTCTAACTGCTGACTTATAGCTGACAAAAGGAAAAGAAGAACAAGATATAAGAAAACCATGGAATACTAAAGAAATTTTATATTTAATGGAGGAAAGAAGGCAATACAAGAATGCAGAAAAATAAGAAGTAGAACATAAAGAAAAATATAGGAAATTAATAAATCTAATAACAAGAAAATGTAAGCAAGCAAAAGAAGAATACCTCCATGAAGAATTTAAGAAGACTGTTTAATAAAGGAAATCTAGAAACAACTTATAACCAAATGACAAAAATGAGCAACAAACTGAAAAAGGCCACATAAGATATAATAAGACATAATAATGCCTTAATAGATGAGAATGGTAAACTAATTATTTATTCTGAAGAAATATTACAAGATTGGTAAAAAATCTTGAACACCTGTATCAAAGAGAAGAACAGGAAAAAGAAAATGACACAGAAGATGAAGACAATAGTAGACCATCAATAATAAAAGAAGAGTTTGAAAAAGCACTTAAAGACTTAAACCAGAAGAAAAGCCCAGGAATTGATAAAATCCCAAGTGAAGATCTTCAAAATCTGGATGAGGAAACAAAAAAAAAATGATATATTTGAACTAATGGCTAAAATATATTAAAAATGGATATCTCCCAGAAGACTTCACAAAATCCCTGATAATACCAATCCCCAAGAAAGCAAAACACTCTCCAATGTAATCAACACAGAACAATAGCTCTAATTACACACATTAGCAAAATTCTATTAAAAATAATACAAAACCAAATATATAAAATAATAGATTCACAACTAGAGGAAGACCAATATGGATTCAGGAAAGGAAAAGAAACAAGAGAAGCAATATTCTTATTATTATTATTCGTGACACCTCCAAGGAGTCCGAAGACTCATCACAGGAGGACACCTACAACTGTCTCAACCACTACACCGAACCTCTACTACGAATCATCTCCATCAACGCCATCTACTGCTCACCTCTACCACTACCACAACTTGTATTTTTTGTCTGTAAATTGTGTGTGTTCTGAAGGGCCAATTTGTCTGTATGCGGGATGAAAAACAAGAGTTTCCAGGAGAAAAATCCCTGCTACCTCCGTATGAGATCAGCTAACTCACCTTTGATTGAAATCGTCCAGATAAAGATTCCTTTCGTTGCGACGAGAATCGAACTTAGGCCTATTCCGATCAAAGGGTGCAATGTACCGTTGTTCTTCCAATTGCGCTACAGAGGCGCTAAGTCTGAGAACTATAATCAAAAAAAGAATGGAGGTAAAACAAAAATCATATATATGCTTCATGGATTTAGAAAAAGCATTTGTCAAAGTTAATTGGAAGATGATGTGGAATATATGAAGAAAAGTGTATTGACTATAAGGACAGAAGAGTAATCAAACAGATATATGTAAGACAAGGGTGCATATTATCACCCTTGCTTTTCAGCATATATATTAAACATCAGCCTACTTCCAAAACAGTGTGTTCTGTTTTTTGTGTTTATTCCTTAGAAAATTAGTGATTTATAGCATATTAGTCTTCATATTTATAAATTTAGGGACACAAAAACACACGTGTTGAACAGATTATTTTATTAATTACTAATAAAATAAAGCTTGACGTTTCAACCCCTGTATCGAGGTCATCATCGGAAGGAAAGAAGTGTATAAGGAACCAAGCTACATGCTCTAGCCCTGTATACCGGTAAACTTCAATGGTGAATTGGATACGTTTGTTTTATGTTGTTTGTTTAGGTGGCTAAGGAATATATTTAGAGCTTTGCGGCCGTGGAGCCAAATGGTGAAAATATCGTTGACGTATCTGAGCCAAATTTTAGGCTTTAGACATGCGTGTCTAAAGCCTAAAAGAAAAGCGGTGAGCCCATGGCTGTACCTTCTTTTTGAAGGTAAAAATTGTTTTGCCACACGAAATATCTGGAGCAGAGTACGTGGGCAAAGAGGGTCATGAGAGGGTCATGTGGAAACATGTTCTGTAGGAGCAAGATTTTATTAATGAAATGTTGTGTATTTTTTATTTTATTTTTTTATTTTTTATCACTAGAGGTCAGGCTAGGGAAAAGGATTAATTAACTACGCAGATTTAGTTTACCAGTATACAGGGATAGAGCATGTAGCTTGGTTCCTTATACACTTGTATCCTTCCGATGATGACCTCGATACAGGGGTTGAAACGTCAAGTTTTATTTTATTAGTAATTAATAAAATAATCTGTTCAACATGTGTGTTTTTGTGTCCCTAAATTTATAAATATGAATGCTGATGACCGTGTAACTTTAAAAGAAAGTATAGCATATTAGTGTAGATTTTAGTGTATTTAGTATTTTATAACATATTTCTAATAAGATATTTTAACAATACGTATAAGTTTAAAGAGGCACCAAAAACACACAAGAAAAGTAATGCTAAAAACAAGGCATCGCAGGTAAGAACAAGAAGACTAACCCTGCTAATGAAGTTATTGGAGTTGTGGAGGAGGTTAATGAAAATGAATTAACCTCCAAAATAGCAAAATTGAAGTAGACCATCAGAGAAATGATGCAGGAATTACAAAAAGTCGAGAGGCATTTAAATGAGCATAGGGAGAAAATGAAAATTAAGCAGCAAAATAATAATAAAAATCAATAATAAAACATGCTGTTGATGAGCGAGATATAACTTTGAGTTTTCCTGGACCAAAAATTAAGAATATAAAGGAAGCAATTCAAAAACAGAAAAGTAAATGAAATCGTAATTGTAGTAGGTACTAACGACTTAACTAGTGATAAGTTCAATATGAGAGCACATGAAATGGTTTCCTGGAAGAGATGAGAGTGAAAAGCAAGTAAGTGAAAATCATCAATATTTTACCTTGATATAATAAAAGTGAATTAAGAAGAAGAGCTATGATGGCAAACGATTCAATGCGTAGGTTGCTGTGTAGAAGGAATGGAAAATCTTCCCTCAAACTTTTGGAGCTTTGAGGAAAGATTGGATTTGTATAAGAGGGATGGCTTACACCTGAATATGTTTAGTATCAGGAATCTAGAAAAACTAATAACCAGTATGAGATCTAATGCAGAGAGTCAGGGAAAGTAAATTATAAAGGGAAGAATGGTGAGAATGTGAGTGTAAGAACGACAATGTTGTATAACTGTGTTAATAATGGGAATTCGCTTTGTCATGGAAATGTTGACGAGGAGAGAAGGATTTTGAATTTATGTTCGTCCAGTTCAGACTCATCAAGTGCTAAAAATGTCTGTATAAAGCACTAGAGAAGAATAGAGCCCTCAGATTGCAGGCATTAGTGAGACTTGGCTATCAGAATCAGACATACTAACTGGTATCGAGTGTAAAGGGTATACTATTTTTAGGAAGAATAGAGAGGAGAGGATATGATAAGAGAAAAGGGGGCATGCTGCTAATGATATTGGATGATTTGAATCCAGTTAGAGGTTGAGACCTATTATTATAGTACTACTATTAACAGTATTTCATGTGGCAGTGAGTTTGAAGCCATCTGGTGTGAGGTGTAATCTAACAAGATCAGTTGCAAGTGATGAAGAAATGCATCACCAAATAGACAAGGTGAGCGTGAAAAGAGTAACCATAATGGGAGACTTTAATTATTCAAATATTGATTGGGTAGCAGTAGAATCTCATGAGAAGAATGAAAATGCATTTATTGAGCTGTTGGGACAACTTCCTCAAGCAGCATGTGACAGAAGGAACTCGAGGTCAAAGAGTGTTAGATTTGATTATAGTGTCATAGGGAGTATCATATAAAGATGTAACTATTCTGCCTCTGTTGGTGACAGTGATCATGCAGTACTCACTTGGGAAGTGACTAAGTTTATGAATATTCCATTCAGAAAAGGTTACATGTTGAAGTACAGAGCAGGAAATTATGACCAACTGAGTTCAGTGGAATGGGATTGGTTGCTGGATGGGAAGAATAATGACAGTGCATGGGAAGCATTTAAACAATACGATATCAGTGAGTGTCCCAAGAGTTCAAAGAATAAATAGGGTCAAATGGATGTGTAATCTTATTAAGCAAGAGATTCATAAGAAAAGGATGATATGGAAGGAATACCACGTGCATAAGGATGATGTCCTTTTATGAAAATTATAAGCAGCAGACTAGAATAATCACAACTGCTATATGGAAAGCAAAGTCTGAGTATGAAAAGAAACTGGCTCTGCATGCTAAAGACAACCCACAAGAATTCTATCGATATACTGCAAGTAAAAGAAAGAATGAATATGAAAGAATAACTCTTCTAAATGCAGATGGCATGAGGGTTATAGATGCATAAGAGGTTGTTCGATTGAGTGCCCATTTTGTTAAAAGCTATCAACCTGGTGTACGTGACGTTGAGCTCACTACTACTACCTCTTCACTGGATGAAGAAACTCAGGTGTATCAAGATGAGGTATTAGAGCTGTTGCACAAACTGAATAAGAATTCAGCAATAGGGACTGATGGGATATCAGCATGTGTGCTAAAAGAGTGTTCAGCTGAACTGTCTATTCCTTTGACCAGGCTATTTATGAGTCTCGGAACGGAGAAGATTCCACAGGAATGGAAAGAATGTATGGTAATTCCATTGCACAAAAGTGGTCCAAAGACAGATGTATCCAACTATCAACCAATTAGCATCTCAGGAGTGGTGGTGAAGATTTTGAAAAAATTGGTTAGGGCTCGCATTCAGAAATGAGTTGATAGTGAATCTCTATTTTGGAATGAACAACATTGGTTTACTAAGGGAAGGTCATGTTTTAGCAACTTGCTCACATTCTATAACAATATTACGATTGAACTAGACAAGGGGAATGGATACACCATGATACATTTGTATTTTGCTAAGGCTTTTGACAGAATACAACATGGTAGACTGTTGCATAAATTGGAGAATATGGGTTTGAATTATAGAATACTAGCATAGATAAGAGGATGGCTGACTGATAGATATCAAAAAGTGGTATATGGGGGATGTGAGTCAGCAAGATTTAAGTTAACCAGTGGTTGGTTCACTGTTATTCAATCTATACATTAATGATATTGGGAAGGATTTGACAAGCGACATACAGCTATTTGCTGATGATGCAAAGATAGGTAGGATAATCAGGAATGCTATAATAAATTTAGTTTAATCCTTTATCCCAGTGAGAGCAAACAAAGTTTGCGCCTGAAAATATCTTCAGGACTGAATATAGTGTTGTACTATCTTACCTGGGTAAGTAGTGCAACACCAGGGCAACTCATAGCAAAGGTGGAGCAAGCAACCAACACGCCAATCCCAGTATCTCCCATAATGCAAAACACGTCTCCTTGTGGATACATATACTGTTATGCATTAAGGGATTGGCCACTACCCAGACTAGTTTCGACCTTTATTGAGGTCTCTTCAGTGGGAGCCAGGCCCAGAGTTGGAGATACCAAGCAGAAGCAATAGCAAGGTCATCTTTACCTATAGGAGTTGCCAAAAGGTTTACCACCTTTTTTTTTATTAAATTACTCTGGATTTAGAGAAAGATGTTGAAAGTTTATTTTTCACTAGGTTAGACTATAATAAATTTAGTTTCCTTTATCACAGTGAGAGCAAACAAAGTTTGCGCCTGAAGTAGTGCAACACCAGGGCAACTGGTAGCTTGCTCCACCTTTGCTACGAGTTGCCCTGGCATTGCACTATTTACCCAGGTAAGATAGTACAACACTATATTCAGTCCTGAAGATATTTTCAGGTGCAAACTTTGTTTGCTCTCACTGGGATAAAGGATTAAACTAAATTTATTATAGTCTAACCTAGTGAAAAATAAACTTTCAAAATCAGGAATGCTGCTGATATGCAGTACTTGCAGAATGATTTGAACAGGCTGGCATTGTGGCATGGGAAAATGGATGTCAGTTCAATGTGAGTAAATGAAAAGTCATTTACTCTGGCATGATTATATATCCAATGTCATATTATATTGGTGGGATTATGCTTGAAGAAACTGATATGACTAGGGATCTTGGAGTGTTAGTAGGTAGGAAGTTGAAAGTTCAGGAGCCATGTAGCAAAGATCGCAAATACAACTCAAATGATAATGGCAACGCTGAAACAAATTTTCATAATAAAGATAAGGATGTCATTTTTACAAAAGGCCTTGATAAGACCTCACTTGGACTATTGTGCACAGGTCTGGTCTCCTGATTTCTGTTGTGATCCTGATACTGTATATTGGAGAGTGTTAAAAATGATATCTGGATTATGGAATACTGATTATGAAGACAGATTGAGAATTTGTAGACTGCAGACACTAGCAAACAGGAGAAAGAGGGCTGATATGTTTGAGACTTACAAACTTCTGAAAGGGTTCATACAGGATTTCAATCGATGGAATTTTTCAATTTATGGAGGGTGGGGGAAGGACAAGAGGGCATCCTTGGAAGCTGAGAATGAATGTCGCTAAGAAGGGATGAGGACTAGATTTTTCTCTCTCATAGGGTGGTGCGTGATTGGAATGGATTGCCATTGGATGTTATGGGTGTAAGCAGTGTGAATGAATTCAAGAATAAGTATGATAACTGGTGCATGCAGTACTCATATGTGGCCTCCCTCGATGAATCTCCAACTCCCTGGAGGTCTCTCCTAATAATAATAATAAGAAGAATAATAATATTGAAAATGCCATCAGTGAAGTTAAAGAAAAAACAAGCAGTGACATAAAGATTGACAGAGTGGAAATATTTTGCCTCAGATTTGCAGACAACATTGCATTCATAGCAAAAAGCAGAAGACTGAAAAATTTAATCAAAACAACAAATGAAATATTTAATAAATACCACATGAAAATAAATGTTGAAGAAACCAAAGATCAATTTGAAAAAAAAAAAAATTAAAAAAAAAAAGGAAAATTAAATTAAATGGGAAAGAGATAAAACAAGTCAAGAATTACAAATACCTAGAGAGTGCAATAAATGAGGAAATGAGATTGAAAGAAGACCTAAAGATAAGCACAACAGAAAACCAATTCAATAAAATGGAAAAGGAAATAAAAGGAAACTTAAGTCTACAGCTAAGGAAAAAAACTTCTAAAAACTTATGTATGCACTTTATGGCAGTGAAACATGGACAATGGGAACAGGCAGTATTAGAAGCCTGGATGCATTTGAAATGTGATGTTGGAGACAAATGCAAAAAATAAAATGGCAGACAAAAAATCTAATGAACAAGTGCTTAAGGAACAGTGGCAGCCTGTGAAGTTTTAAGTGGGGGTGCTGCCTACACAAAATAATTTTAAAAAAATTCTTTTTTCCTAATTAGTAACCAATTTATTAATAAATGAATCTACAGATTTATTTATTAATAAATCTGTAGATTACTTTTTCTACTAATTAATCTGTACATTAATTAATAAACCAATTTATTGGGTTTTTACTTCCTTAACAATGGCGGCCCATGAAGTTTTAAGTGAGGGTGCTGCCTATACAAAATAATTTTTAAAAAATTCTTTTTTTCCTAATTAGTAACCAATTTATTAATAAATGAATCTACAGATTTATTTATTAATAAATCTGTAGATTACTTTTTCTACTAATAAATCTGTACATTAATTAATAAACCAATTTATTGATAAATAAATCTACAGATTTATTTATCAATAAATTGGTTACTAATTAAGGAAGTAAAAACTCAGGCTGAATTAATGGCTAAATCAATCAATGTTTTCTTTAGGGTTTGCCAGTGAATCTCCAAGGTTTGGTTCTTCTTTTCAAACTCTTTCAGTTTTTCTTGAATAATGTGTGTGTATTTGACTCTACATTTCACAACTGAGAGTTGTCTAACTTTGATTCATTTCAAAACTTTTTATACACCTTTCTTTTCAATATGAAATTCAATTTTATCCTTCAACACTAAATGGTGATCGCTTCTAATCTGAAATCCTCTGTATACTCATGAAAACCAGTATGAACTATAACATAGTCAATGACATTTTCTTATTACTTGTATCCTCTCTCCATGTGAATTTGTGAGCATTTTTATGTTGGAACAAGGTATTAGTAATAATTAATCCCGAACAGAAAAAATTTACCATTAATATTAACTTTGCTCTTTTCTCCAAACTTTCCCAAAACATTTCTACAGTATGGTGGGGAAAAAAAAAAAAAAAAAAAACAGTACTGCATAACTACAACGATATATTTCATGGAGTAAATGGGTTTATTAACAAAGATATATGTCTTTACACCTGATGATATGTACATCCACATATCTATTGGTGGAATCTTGCCAAATAAAGCATTAATGATTATTATTATTATTATTGTTCCGGGCAACTCCAAGGAGTCGACAGACTGATGGTAGATTACATGCTGAAAATGGGCACCTTGTCTTTCAAGACAGGTTTCGTAGCGCATGTGATGGCTCTGTCATCTTGGAGAACAAAGATTGGGACCATCTGCTGGATATATTGTGTAATTTTATCCCTTAGATCATCAAGGTTTGAAGGCAGGTCATGGTGGAATACCCATTCCTTCAACATATCCCAAACAGGCATCGAGTGACGTGAGACCAGGAGAACGTGAAGGGTATGGGAATTCTATGAACCTTGAAATTAGCCTCCTGGGGATGCATTCCGATAAATAAGCTCTAGAACCCCTTCCCCATGATGTGTGATAGGTTGCTCCTTCTTGTTGGAATATCTGTGCATGAAATGGAATGTTTTTTACATGGCACATTCTATGCAAATCCTGGGTAAAGGGAACCAACATATTCTCAATGTAGCACTTGCTATTCAAGGTCATGGTTGCACCACCTTCTTCAATGAAGTAGGGATCAATTATGGCATGGCTGGAAACTGCACACCATGTGGTGACCTCACTGTGAAGAAGTTTCTCTTGGACAAATTTAGATCTTGAGAAACGTAAAAATGTGTAGGTTTGTCTGTTTACATGACTTAGATGGAATTGCACTTTGTCCATGAACCAGACATTATGGAGGATAGACGGATCTTCATAGACATTGGCTAGCACACATGCACAGTATTCCCACCTACTGTTAAACACTCACTCACCTGAATGATGTATGAAAAGGCACCCAGTTTAGTGACCACCTCAGTATATCAAGTTTTATTGCTATTTGACATTGACTGTATTTCGAAGACTGTAATACTTGCTTCAGCACACGTTCATGATTCTCATTTGTGTTAACAGTTTGTGGTCTCCCTGAAATGCCCTTTGCATTGCAGCAGAACACTCCTGGCATGTCAGAACCTCTCGATTAAGATAATAATGACACTATTGCCTGGGGCACACTTACCGAAACAATGAACAAACTGCTCACAAACATGTTGCAGGCGTGGACCATTTCTCTACCAACTCGGTATAAATGAAAATAATGCTCAACAATAAATGTCTTTTCTTCCAACATCAAGACCACTGCTACAGCTAAATGTAATGGCATAGACTCTAAACATACTCTTCTATTAATGTGCATACAGTCGAATGGCGTATCTCATACCATGTGTACTAAAGGGGGTGTTGAAGTTCAGTACTGTTTTATTTGCACCATGCCGTATTATGTCTATAATCATTTCCTACTCTGCTATTTAGATCTCCAACAAGGACCAACGACCTTTTTCATTGTCTCAGCTGCCTTCTCTAAAGCATCAAAAAATTCCCCCATTTCTTCTTTAGTAGAAACATCAGTGGGATCATAAGCACAAATAAGTATCATTGTCTAGTTCTCCATTCTGATATTTGCCCACATCACTCTACTTGATATTTCCTGCCAGTCAAGAAGGCTAAATATCAATACACAAAATATCCTCATATTTAGTGTTGAATACTATAACTATTCGCTCTTGCCCTTGATTGTTATTGCCTGAATATTGCATTTTGTATTTGTTGCCTAGAAAGATCTCACTTGTTTTTGTTTTCTGTGTTTCAGTCACACCTATTATGTCTAGCCGGTACTCATCCAATTCTTCTGCTAGTTCCATTTCTTTTCATTAATGTTTCTTACATTGATAATACTAATCTCAAACTCTGCTGATATTGAGTTGTGATTTGTTCTAATAGATGACTTTGTGCCGTTTATCTGAGTTTCCTGACATAAACAATGGGGACCTTGTTTAACTGCATAACACCACAGGTAGCATAAAATTTTGTCATGTTGCATACCATCGTATGTTGTGGTTTAAATCAATAATATACAATTTGTCAGCTAAATCCTAAATTGCCAACCCATTTTCATTCATTCAGTATCTGGGTAAATACCTAACAGGGTGCACCACAAGAAGGTGAGGATTACACATTAAGTCAGAAGCCCTGGTTGGTGGTTCTCTGCATTCCTTAAAAGGCTACATGCAAGTCTTCTTCCAGTTATCCAGCTTTGATCCTTAAGCACACTGTTTGAACATTAAGTTTATAAAATTCCTGCTCACTTAAACCTCAATATGATGTCAAAACTTATTCTACTGCTTTTTTGAAGTTCCACATCGTGGGGGGGGGGAACAGTTTTCTGAAATAATCATTAATACCCACTCAGTTTATTATTATTATTATTATTATTATTATTATTCAAGCCTCCAAGGAGTCAAAAGGCTCATCGAGGGGAGGTCCCCCCTGAGAAACACAAAGTCTATCATACCACTCTTTAAACTCACTGACCATTCTCGCTCCCACCACTCCATCAGGCAATGCATTCCATGGCTCAACCACCCTCCACACAAAGAAACCACTCCTTACCCTCTTGCTCACAGTTTCCTTTCATAACTTCCAGGGATGGCCTCTTGTCATCACTCCTTCCCGCTGTTCAACCAAGCGAAAGAACTCCCCAGTGTCAACCCTGTAACCACCTCTCAACAGTTTAAAAGTCTCAATCATATCACCTCTCCTTCTTCTATCCACCAAACTCTGCAGTCCACATTCTCTCAGCCGATCCTCATAACTATTCTTGTACAGTCCTGAAACCATCTTTGTCATCCATCTTTGTATCCTTTCACAGTTACTTTATCCCCTTCAAATCCTGGGGACCAAATCTGAGAACAATAGTCAAAGTGTGGTCTGATCAGAGACTTATACAACGGAATGATAACCCTCTTATCTCTGCAGGTCAGTGTCCTTCTCATAATAGCAGCAATCCTCTGTGTTACCTTCACCACCTTTGCAATATGTCCCCTAAACTTCAGGTTTCTATCAATCATCAACCCCAGATCTCTTGTCTCCCCTACTTCCTCCAGTATAACTCCTACTATAGAGTATGCAGCATCCCATCGATGTTTCCCAAACCTCAAAACCTTACATTTTGCTGCATTAAACTGACAACCCCATTCATTTGCCCATCTCTCTAGCTTATTTAAATCCTCTTGCAGGGCTACCACATCTGCACTATTACTCATAATCCTTCCCAGCTTCGCATCATCCGCAAACAACTGAATATCCCCCTGCAATCCACTGGCTATGTCATTGATATAAAGGTTAAACAATATAGGTCCTAGTACTGAGCCCTGTGGGACCCCACTTGTAACCTTCTGATACCTATCAAACAGCCAATCCTGAATCCAGTTGACCAATCTGACATCCAGACCCATGTGCTGCAACTTAAATATCAGCTTATCATGTGGCACCCTGTCAAATGCCTTCGCCAAGTCTAAGAAAATTGCAGTATATGCCTTTCCCTCATCTAATGTTCTTGAAACTTTATTATAAAAGGCTAGCATATTGCTAAAACAAGAGCGTCCTTTCACAAATCCATGTTGATTCTCACAGATAACATTACCCTCATCTGCCCAATGCTGTATACGGTCCCTCACTACTTTCTCCAAGATCTTAACAACTACTGATGACACACAGACTGGCCTATAATTAGACACTTCCAGTCTGTTACGACCCTTATGCAATGGCACTATCTTACCTTCCTTCCATTCCCTGGGCACCTTTGCCAAAGCCAGACTTTCATTGAAAAGCCACGTTAAAGGCACTGTCAATTCCCTAGCACATTCTCTCAAAACTTGTGGAATACAAGCCTTTAACTGAAATACCATCCAGTCCCACAGCTTTACTGACATCCAGAGTACTCAGTATCTGAAACACACTCTCTTCCTGTACCTCCAGACCTCGAACCAGTCCTATCCTTCTAGCATTAAAACTGACTCCCTCTAGGATGAAATACTCCAATAAAGTGTTCATTGAACAATTCCACTATGTCCTCTGCATCAGTCACTCTATTCCCATTTTTATCCCACAATATCATTCTTCCACAGTCATTTCTCCTCCTACTGGCCACATAGCTAAAAAATCCCCTAGGATTTTCTTTGGATCTTAGGGCCAATCTCCTCTCATATTCCAGTTTCGCTTTCCTTACCACACTAGTCAGTTTATTCATTATACTCCTACGTGTTTATTCATTTTTCAAGTCAAACCCATATGGTCACTCTCTCCAACTGGTGGGAGAGACATCAACTCAGTTATTATCAACTCTTCTGGCCTGTGTCTTATATTCCTCATGCATATCTTCACCTGTCTCCTTATATCTCTTCCATAGCCTCTTTTTCGCATGCAATTCCTGTTTAATATTGTTTGTCACCCACTTTACTCCATATTGCGTCCTCTTCTTCACTCGTGGTATACAACTTACCATTGCTGATAACAAATATTCTTTCACAATTTCCCACGCACCAGTGATATCCCGGCCTTCCAATTCCTGCCTCCATGAAACTTCCCGAAGTTGACGTCTTAGACTATTATAATCACCTGCCTTATAATTCCACATACATTCCCATCTCTTTGATACTCCTACGTGTTTATTCATTTTTCAAGTCAAACCCATATGGTCACTCTCTCCAACTGGTGGGAGAGACTCAGTTATTATCAACTCTTCTGATGCTATAACCAAATCCAAAACTTTTGAACCTCTTGTTCCCTCTGTTACATGTTGCCTAAGACATTTGTCCCTCAAGAATTCTAGAAATTCCATTCCCCTATTGCTACATGCATCTTCCTCTCTCCAATTTATACTACTGAAGTTAAAATCTCCCATAACAATCATTCTTCTTGCACTTGCCAAACTTAGCTGTCTAAACATCTCCTGGTCCCCATCCTCTGTGCTCCTGGGTCTGTAGCAACACCCAACTAAATATCCTGTCTTGCCTACCTCTACCTCACACCATACGCTCTCAAAATCATTTGTCTCACTTCCTTCCAAATTCTCCACTCTTAGAGGACATAGGTCATCACTTATCATGAGCAGTACCCCACCACCACACTTTCCCCTCCTATCCTGCCAAAAAATGCTATACCCAGCGACTTCTATTCCTGTTGTTATATCCCCTTCTGTCAACCACGTCTCAGTGATCGCAATAATTTTTGGCCAGGCTGATGCTATCTGCACCACCAATTCCTCTCCCTTATTACGGATACTCCTGGCATTAGTATAAAGCATATAAATGCCATTGTTTCTATACCCAGCATTATCCCTTCTAGACTCCACTGGGCTCAGTGTTACCTGACATTGTCTCCCTTCTCCCAAGTATCCATTCCCACAAGAGGCCACCCCTGCTATCATCCTCCCTGGGACACACTGACTCGTTCAGAACAGCAATCTCTCCAGATGTCTACGTCCTTCCTCATTCAAATGTAAACGGTCTCTCGCATACAATTCCTCTCTTTCCTCAAACGCACTCCAAGCATCCACATATACCAGTCCTCTCTTGTCACACATTCTCGCTATTATGCCATTCAATATCAACGCTCTTCTGCTCAGCTCATCATTATCATACCTAGGCAACACGCACACTATTTTTCCTCTCTCTGTCTTCTTCCGTACAGTCTCAAGCAAAAATCTCATATCTCTCGCTGCCCGACTTACATTACCACTCAAATCATTCGTTCCTACCATCACAATCATCTCATCCACCCTTTCACCTCTCTTAATTGCCATAGCCACCCTTTCTATTGTTCCTCCTGGCAAACACTCCTCACGCATCCTATCTTGAACACCACGGATCACTGAGTCACCTGCGGAAGGATCATTATTTTTTTTTGTTAAAAAATATAGCTTAGTGGTAGAGCGTTCGCTTTGCATGTGAAAGGCCCCGGGTTCGATCCCCGGCACCTCCATGTTTCTGTCTTCTTTCTGTCTTTTCAAAAAATAGACATAATGATAGACCATTATGTCTATAATTATCAAATCTTTCCCATCAAATCTTTTTCTTAAAAGAATATTGTACTACATACTATGACTGTGCACATTTAACCATAATGTAAAGTCAGAAACTTCTAAATCTCTCTGCTGATTCTCTTCAAATTCTGCAATAAGAGCATTATTATCAGAGGCATTAGCAAAATATGTAATTTCTATTATTATTATTAACATCAGACCTCCATGGAGTCAAAAAAAAAAAAAAAAAAACTCATTTTGGGAGGTCAACACTCTCATGCAAAAAAAAGAAGAAGAAAAAAGATCATTAAACCATTCACAATTTCTATACCTATCATGCTCTCAGACAATGTGTTCCACTCACCAACCATTCTTCATTCAGAGAACCTACTTATACAACTTCTGGGGATAGCTTCTTTTTTTACCCTTTTCTCTCCTTGCTCCATGGAAAAATCTCCTTCACATTAATCTGTAATGATTCCTCACCAACTTAAAAATCTCAATCATATCTCCACTCCTCTTTCCATTCATAAGGCTATGTGAATTACATTCCCTCAATCTGTCTACATATGCAACATCCCAGAGACCCAACACATTGTGTTGGGTCTCTGGGATGTTATCAGGGTTGTAACATCTGGGATGTTATCTCTCTAGGATATCCACATTCCCTTGAAAACCAGGTGACTGCATATGTATATAGTAGTCAATATGAGGCTTAATCCACACCTTATATAGGGAAGCCATAACTTCCTTGCTTTGGCAATGTCAATGTTCTCTTCACAGAGAATTGAAATTTTGGGGTTAATTCTCACAAATTTAGCAATGTAACCCCAAAATTTCAATTCTTTGTCCAACACACTCCAAATTTCTCATCTCTGCAAAATATGTACTTTATATTATTATTATTATTATTACGTGACACCTCCAGGGAGTCCAAGAACTCATCGTGGGAGGGCACACTACTCTACTTCGCTAAATACATCTCATCCACTCCATTACTACCAAATTCTCCAACTACGGCACTACTACCATCAGCGCCATCTATCATCCATTATCACCAAATTAAATTTTGTGTGTTCTGAAGGCCAATTTGTCTGTATTGGCCTTTAGAACACAGGGATGAAAAACCTCAGTTTCCGGAAGAAAAAACCCTGCTACCACCGTATGAGATCAGCTAACTCACCTTCAACTGAAACAGCTCATATAAGGATTCCCCTCATCACAACGAGAATCGAACCTAGGTCTTTTCCAATCGAAGGGCACAATGTTCCACTGTTCTTCCAATTGCACTACAGTGGCTCCAAATCCTAAAGATTATCATCGTTACCATTCCAAGGGACTGAAAAGAGGGCAAAATAATTGCCTTGCATAAGGGACATTCTAATACTGCAGTAGCAAATTATAGGCTAATCAGTATCTCATGCATGGTGGTAAAAGTACTAGAAAAATTGGTCAAAAAGAGAATTCAAGAATGAATGGATAAAAATATGATACAGTATGAGGAACAACATGGCTTTGTGAAGGGTAGGAGGATGGCTGCTGGACAGATATCAACAAGTGGTATATGGAGGGGCAGAATTCAGGCAAAAACAGGTGACCTAGTGGTGTGTTGCAAGGTTCAGTGCTGGGACCATTGCTGTTTAATTTGTACATAAATGATATAGGAAATAACCTGAATGGAAATATTCAGTTGTTTGCTGATGATGTGAAATTAGATAGAGTAATAGTTAATCAAGGCAATGTGGAGAGCATGCAGGACGTTTTAAATAGGCTCTCAGCATGGGCAAAAGTTAATACCCATCAACTTTTGCCCATACTGAGAGCCTATTAATGTTTAATGTCAAGATATGTAAAGTTATGCATTTTGGGACGAATAGATTACAATCCGTGTATCACACTGATGGCAACGTACTCTAGGAAATAGATGAAGCTAGAGATTTAAGGGTGCTGGTAGACAGAGAGTAAAAGTTTAGAGGACATATTACTAAGGTAGCCTATAAGATTACTTGGCTATTGAAGAACACATTAACAAGTAGAGATAAGGAAGTTATAATCCCTCTTTATAAAGCCTTGATATGCCCACACCTGGATTACTGTGCTCAAGTCTGGTTCCCTGGGTTTCTTGGGGATAAGGAAGCAGTGGAAAGGATTCAGAGGGGAGTGACCAAGATGATGAATGGCCTGTGGAATGTTCCTTATGAGGAGAGAATGAAGGTGTGTGGGCTGCAGAAGTTGGTTGATAGCAGAAAAAGAGGGGATATAATAGAAACGTTTAAGTTGCTTAAAGGGGTTTATAGGACAGATGCAGAGGAAATATTTCGGCACTTGGCTAGAAGGACCAGAACAACAGGACATCCCTGGAAGTTGAATAAAGGTATGGTTAGTAGAGGTGTGAGGACTATAGAGTTGTGAATAAGTGGAATGGGTTGCCAGAGTCAGTTGTGAGTGCATTGTCTTTTAACAGGTTGCAGGAGAGGTATGACAGTTGAGTGGATAAATTGGGTCTCCTGCGAAGTCTTTGGACTCCATGGAGGTGTCTGTATAAGAATAATAATAATTAATTCTTCTTATTATTATTATTGTAATAGATAGTACTTCCATGGAGTCAAGAGATTCATTGTGGGATGTCCACTGTCATAAAAAAAAAATCCATCAAACTGAGGCTTAAATCCATTCACAGTTTTGCACTCATCACACTCTCAGTCAATGCATTCCACTTACCAATCACTCCCCATGAAAAGAACTAACTCCTCAATCCCTTGCTCATATGGCTTCCAGGGATAGCCTTTTGGTTCTCGCCTTTTCTCTTCTAATCTATAGAAAATTTCCTCTACATTAATCTGTTAATAACCCCTCACCAACTTAAACATCTCAATCATATCCTCTCTCCTTTTCACAAGGCTCTGCAAACTTCATTTCCTCAATCTGTCTTCATATTCCATCCCAGAGACTCAAAACTGACTTTACTTAATGAATATTCTCTAGATCCTCCAAGACATTCACATTTGCTTGAAAACCAAGTGACCAGATCTGCATGCTATAGACCAGTGGTTCTTAACCTGGGGTGTGTGCCCCCCTGGGGGTGCGAGAAAGCATTTAAAGGGGTGCGAGAGAAGTTTCTAAATTTTCGATGGAAACTACTGCCTGACTGCCTGTGAGAAACTAGCGAACGCTACGTCGACTTTTGGGATCCCCACTCCTACCCTCTCTACCTTTGCCTCAGCGTATCGCACTTACCAGCACATGCAGTACAATAATAAACTGGTTGATACACTGATGTGTTCGCATACTGAATACAAACATTAACGAGGTGGTTTGACGCAGAAACGAATACTAATTTTCTTTAATTTACCAACATTAATCAGTGACTAAAGCCCATACCAAATACGATCAATTGATTACATAAAGGTTTTCTGCAAATTTTGAAAAATTATAATTATTATTTTATTTATTGTAGTAATCCTCATTATGTCGAAAAAACGCCAATGGAAAGATGATTATGTTGCTTATGGATTCACTTGTACAACAGAAAAAGATGGTATGCAACGACCACAATGCATTTTATGCTGCAAAATATTTTCAAACTCCAATCTTAAACCGTCAAAGTTGTTACAGCATTTCAACAATCAGCATGGTGGTGAATCTGCAGGACATACTCTTAACATCTTGAATTCTAAGAAGGCACAATTTGATACCAGCGGTACTATCACAAAATTTGATGTTGCGGCAGTTCAAAAGCCCTTGTTAGAAGCTTCTTATCAAATGGCATATCTGTGTGCTAAGAAAAGAAAAGGTCATACAATAGCTGAGGAATTGGTAAAACCATGTGCACTTGAAATTGCAAAAATTGTATTGGGCTCTGAAGCACAAAGGAAAATTCAGCAGATTCCGTTATCGAACAATGTGATTCGATCGCACATTCAAGATCTCAGTGTTGATATTTTACTGCAAGTAGTAGAAGATATCAAAGTCAGTCCTCTAAAAGTGAGTATTCAACTGGACAAGTCAACTGATGTTGATAATTGCAGTCAGTTGTTGGTATTTGTGTGGTACATTAAGGAAAAAGAAATATTGGAAGAATTTTTATTTTGTGAGCTACTGGAATTGACGACAAAAGGAATTAAAATATTAAAAACTTTTTTTTGAAACATCAAATACCCATGAATCTGATAGGCTCAATTTGCACTGATGGTGCCCCTGCAATGTTGGGCAAAAATTCTGGATTTTTTTCATACATCAAGACAGAAATACCGCAAGTTACAATAACGCATTGCATGTCGCACCATCATGCACTTGTATAGAAAGCTTTGCCAGAGAATTTAAAACAACACTTAACTACTGTAGTAAATGTAGTAAAGTATATCTGAGGAAGAGCTCTTAATCATCGTATCTTTCGTGCTTTGTTTGTGCGAAGAAATTGGTGCTGTTCATACTATGCTCTTTATCACACTGAAGTACGGTGGCTCTCCAAGGGCCGCATGCTAAGCAGGGTTTTTGAATTGTGTGAGGAAATTATATTATACAGTTTCTTATTAACCAAAATTGTGATTTAGTTAAAGCTTTTGAAAAAAGAGAAGCAATACTTCGACTAGCCTACTTAGCAGATATATTTAACCACCTGAATGAATTAAACACATCAATTCAAGGATTTGGTAAGAACATAATAACAGCTAGTGAAAAATTATCTTCATTTATTGAAAAACTAAAAATTTGGAAACGTCGAGTTGAAAATGGGAATTCTGCAAACTTTCCATTGCTTGAATCAATCGTTCTGGAAAATGAGAAAATAATAATTATACCTGAAATTGCAATACACCTCCAACAATTGAGTGCATCATTTCATGGATACTTTACCACGGGAAATATTAGCAAAGTTCATAGATGGATACTGGATCCATTTCTATTTGACCCAGATTCGATGGATGACAGCTATTTAATAAAAGGCAATCTTACTGAAATACGAGCCAATGCACATATTCAAATAGAATTTGAAAAACTGGACTTAGAACAATTCCGGTGTACACAGTTAGAACCTTATCCCCAGCTGGCAAAAGCAGCATTGCAGACACTTCTGCGCAAATTAGAGAAGATGGGGGATAGATACTAAACTGGTGATATGGATAAGAGAATGGCTCATGGAGAGATACCTGAAAGTAGTGTATGGAGGAGCAGAGTCCAGGATGAGGCAGGTGTCCAGTGGTGTGCCTCAGGGCTCTGTGCTTGAGCTGTTATTGTTTAATTTGTACATAAATGATATAGGAAATGGCTTGAAGGGAGATATTCAGTTGTTTGCCAATGATGCAAAGTTGGGTAGCGCAATAAAAAATCAGGCGGATGTTAAGAGTTTACAGGATGATTTAAATAAGCTGGCAAAATGGACAAAAGGTAATGAATGTCAGTTCAATGTGGAAAAGTGTAAAGTTATGCATTTTGGGATTAAAAGATTACCACCTGTGTACCACATTGATGGAACGATACTCCCAGAGATTGAAGAGGCTAGGGACTTGGGGGTATTGGTGTATAGGGAGATGAAGTTCAGAGGGCACATTGCTAAGGTGTCTAAGATTGCACATAGGATTACTTGGTTATTGAAGAACATACTAACATCCAGAGATAGAAGTTATTATTCCCCTTTATAATGCATTGATACTTCCACATTTTGATTACTGTGCTCAATTCTGGTCACCTGGATTTCTTGGCGATGAGGAGGTTGTAGAGAGGGTTCAGAGGAGAGTGACCAAGTTGGTGAGTGATGTAAAAAATGCTCCCTACATTGATAGATTGAGAGCTTGTGGATTGCAGAGGTTGATTGATAGGTGGAAGAGAGGGGATATGATAGAAACATTTAAATTACTAAAAGGTTTTTATAAGATTGAAGCAGGAGAAATATTTCAGCTGTGCGATAGTGATGGAAGAACAACAGGCCATCCCTAGAAATTAAGGAAAAGTATTGTTAACAAAGGCGTGAGAACTAGATTTTTTTGCTTGGAGGGTGGTGAATGAGTGGAATATATTGCCTGACTCAGTTGTGAGTTCATCGTCTGTAAATGAATTCAAGAAGAGGTATGATAGATATTGTTTTGATAGTTTAGGTCTCCTGCGACGAGTCTACTGACTCCATGGAGATACCCATAATAATAATATCGTTAATATAAAAATATTTCTTTCTTAACACATTTAATGAATCATTGTAAATATATACATGGGAAAAAATGTAAACTACATTGTTAATATTATTATTTATAAACATTTAAATGAGATATTCACTTAACATTATGTAATGAATATTTGCAGTGAAAAAAATTTAATGGTAATAATTCAACTGTATATTTATAAATAATCTGTATATGTGAAGATGATAAACTGTCAAAAAAAAAAAAAACCTCTATTCTCAATCCTGTCCCACCAACCTCTCCAACACCACAATCCTAGACATATAGATCAGCCTATAATTTGTTTGTAATCTCAGTTTTATCCCCTGCCCTTGTGAGGTAGAACAATTTTACCCTCTTTCCCATTGCTTTGGGACTTGCCCTGTTGCAAGACTCGTGTTAGACAGGTTGCACCACTGGCTGTTAAGTTCCTGGAGCATTCCTCCAAGACATGGTGATATGTTGTCAAGTTTTAATGCCTTATTAATATTGAGTTTATTTAATTTCTCATACACCTTCTGCTCATTAAATATAGGTCTCTCATCCCCTATATCTCCTACACTCAAGCTCCTCATGATGCTGGATTCATTAGGATGAAATACCTGATAAATTGTTTGTTGAATGCCTCAACTATAATCTCTGCAGCAGGTACCAATCTACCATTATTATTATCAACTATATCATTTTGTAATAGTATTTCCTTCTTCTACTTGCTACATATCAAAAGAATTTACTACGATTTTTCTTGGCTTGATTGGCTAACTTCTGCTCATACTTCACTTTTGCTGTCCTTTTCAATCAGATCACATTCCTGGCTTGTTAACTGTATAATTTAATTCTTAAAATCATGCTGCCTCCATAAGGCCTTCTTTTTCCATATTGCTTGCTCTCTCTCTCTTTTTTTCTTGATTCATCTCTTCATTCATTCAGTTTTCTCCTACTTTATTTAGCTTTTTCACATTTAGAATACACTCAGGAACTGCTACTGTTAAATATCTCTTTCACTGCAAAATCAGTATGTCTCTTTGCCATGCTACAGATCCCATTTGTCTTCTAAAGTTTTTTTTTTTCTTTTTGTAATTCATGGCCTTGCATATATCCTTTCTTCATGGAAGTTCTCACATAACTGGCTACAATCCAGGTGATCAACTCACTATCACTCTCACCAATTGAAGGAAGATTAGGCACTCCATTCCTAATCACATCCTGTGATGATATGATGTCATTGGATGTTCTGTCCATCACATATTGTAAGATAGTTGTCCCTCAAGAACTCAAGAAATTTATTCTCCATATTCATTACTGCTATTTATTCATTCCAAATCAATACTACCATAATTAAAATAATCCATAATGATTATCCTTCTCTTTGCTCACTTATATGGGTCTTTGTCACCATCTCACATTTTATGGCCTATAGCAACACCCAACTAGATGTCTCATTCTATCAACCTCCACCTCACACCATACTATTATTATTATGGGTATCTCATTGGAGTCAGTAGACTCATTGTGGGAGACCCAAACTATCAAAACAATATCTATCATATCTCTTCTTGAATTCATTTACAGATGAAGAACTCACAACTGAGTCAGGCAATGAATTCCACTCATTCACCACCATCCGGGTGAAAAACCTCGTTCTCACACCTTTGTTAACCACACTTTTCCTTAATTTCCAGGGATGACCTCTTATTCTTCCATCACTATTACACAGCTGCAACATTTCCCCTGTATCAATCTTATAAAAACCTTTTAGTAATTTAAATGTGTCTATCATATCCTCTCTTCTCCACCTATCAACCAACCTCTGCAATCCACAAGCTCTCAATCTATCAATGTAGGGAGCATTTTTTACATCGCTCACCAACTTAGTCACTCTCCTCTGAACTCCACAGCCTTCTCATCTCCAAGGAATCCAGGTGACCAGATCTGAGCACAGTAATCCAAATGTGGAAGTATCAATGCTTTATAAAGGGGAATAACAACCTCTTTATCTCTGGATATTAGTGTGTGTTCCTCAGTAACCAAGTAATCCTCTGTGCAATCTTGGACACCTTAACAATGTGTCCCCTGAACTTCATCTCCCTATCTACCAACATCCCTAAGTTCCTAGCCTCATCAATCTCTTGGAGTACCGTTCCATCAATGTAGTACACAGGTGGTAATCTTTTAATCCCAAAATGCATAACTTTACAGTTTTCCACATTGAACTTACATCCATTACCTTTTTCCCATTTTACCAGCTTATTTAAATCATCCTGCAAACTATCAACATCAGCTTGATTTTTTATTGCACTACCCAACTTTGCATCATCAGCAAACAACTGAATATCTCCCTTTAAGCCATTTCCTATATCATTTATGTACAAATTAAACAATAACGGCCCAAGCAGAGAGCCCCGAGGCACACCACTGGTCACCTGCCTCATCCTGGACTCTGCTCCTCCATAGACCACCTTCTGGTATCTCTCCCTGAGCCATTCTCCTATCCATATCACCAGTTTAGCATCCATTCCCATCTTCTCCAATTTGTGCAACAGTATTCCATGGGGTATCCTGTCAAAAGCCTTAGCAAAATCCAGAAGTATCACTGTGTAGCCATTTCCCTCATCCAACTCAGATGTCATTCTATTATAAAAAGCTAATAAATGACACTAAGGCAGGATCGACCTTTAACAAAACCATGTTGGCCCCTATAGAGAGCATTTTCAAACTTATTTGCAAATTTCTTATTCTATCTGCAAACTTATTTGCAAATAGAATTCTTCTCATCACATCCTTTAAGTGGAAAGACAATTCAAATATTATCAATGATACACAGAACAATTCCTATGACTTAGAAGAGGTAAGGTTTCCTTCTAGGAAAAGAGAAACCATTCAATGAACATACAATTCATCCCTCATACTATGCAGATAAAAGTGTTTCATGATAAATTCAAAATTGAAGTTACGACTATTCTTCAATAATTCTTTTAATCTTTGCATCATTTTCTATTGTTTTTGATGTCATGTCATTGTTTATGATAAATATCACTTGACCTCCAAGAGAACATTAACCATGTTCTTCAACTATGTTCTGCACTCTTCAACCATGTTCCTCAAGAAGAGACACAGTTACAAGAAGATTAATGAAGATTAATTTTTAAGAAAGAAGAGAAAATGTAAGGGTAATTAAGACAAGAAATGTATTAAAAATTTATGAAAATGCAGAAAACAGTGATTTCCAATAATTGTTTAAATTAAATTTCTTCAATAATAAAAATTTTGGAATATTCTTAAAATGAAAAACTGTATTAATTACTTACCTTTGAAATGGAAAGCACTTCTATGTTATTATTAAAATACACATCTGGACAACTAAGAGATCGTGAATGGCTGTTGTATATTCTCTCTTTAGAATGAACACTATACAAATCAAAAGACTGTTTATTTGTAGATTTCCAATACTGATGTTCTGTTGATGGTAGGAAAATGTTATCACTTATCGGGTATTTAGACTTTGAACTGCATATTGACTGTAACTGCTTCTTCTCACTACATTTTAGAGTAACTTCAGTGACTTTACCAGATGGCATGCATGAAATAGAGTAATCATCCTGATGAATAGATGTGTTAGTTTCATATGAATAATAATTTTTTAACAGTCCTATTTGAAGTAAAGATCCTGAAGTGCTTCCTAACCAGTTTTCTTTCCCTGTAAAAGTAGGCAAATGCAGTAAGGATTTTGAGGTGCGGTCCTCCAAAATTTTTTCTGAATCTAAGCTTTTGTTTTCAAAGCTACAAACACTGCTATTCTTTTTGGAAACTGAGGAAATATCTATATCTCGCATTAAAGCTCCAAATACCATTATATTCAGAAAGAATCCAGATAATATTAACAAAGTACCTCTCCACCCATGTTCCTCAAGAAGAACAGCAGTTAAAGGAGGAAAGACAAAGGTTCCAATTCCTGTGCCACAAACTGCTAAACCAGTAGCTAGTGATCTCTTTTTTTCAAAATAGAAAGCAACTATAACAATAGAAGTTACAGAACAAAAAGCTAAACCACAACCAGATATTGTAAATGTCACAAGAAGTAACTCAAAAGAATGACAAAAATAGCTGGCAGTAAATCCACCAGCTGCCAAAATACTCCCAAATATGCATGTCTTTCTGCAGCCACATTTGTTGGTCATATAACTAGCAACTGGACCTATTAAAAGTGGCATACTAAGAAAGAGACCACCCACCCATGCAGTTTTACTCTTACTTTCACCAAAGGATTCCATAAAGTCAACATATAATAAACCAAAGGATAAAGAAACACCATCACCTATAAAATTAATCATGAAGGAAGCAAATACAACTATCCATCCCCATCCTCCATCTGGAGGAAATGACTCTGACTGAGAATGTGCTTTTTCCAATTCAAAAGCATAACTGATATTCACAGAGTGACCTTTATCTTCTGATGTTTCATCAATTTTATTCCAATTCTGGCAAATACTAGTGATGGCTGGATCATATTTGTCATATTTATTTTTTACAGAATGCATTTGACAGATAAGGATTCCTTAGTGAAAGTTAAGCATTGCCATTACTGTCATTTCATATCTATATCTTGCTTGCTTCATTTAGTATATGTTCTTGACTGATTTATCCAAAAGCACTTGAACATTTTTTCACCATGATCTGTAAAATATAAATAACAAACTTAAAATTAAACTATAGATTAAGCATCATAAGCATTTGAATTTAATTTGAAGTTTCTCCTATTCGTTAGACATGTTATACACAACAAATAGCTGAAAAATATAGAGGAAGAGTAATAATTAGTTTTAATCTGGTCCATATAAGAAAGAAAAAAGTTACTAGTTAAAATCCAGAAACTTTAGCAACAGAAAATTAATACCACACCAAATAATATTACATTGGTCACTTAAGGATAAAAACAAGATATCTGGGAGAAAACCTCCACATAGCCTAATGTCCAATCCTCATTTTTTCATGCTCTGATCCATTAGTAGGTACTACCTGGATACTCGATGAATAAGGATGGGCTGAGAGTTTGGGATATAGCCAACCAAACTGCCTTTCAGTGGCTTGAACCAAAACAAAATAATGGAGTTTCATGCATACTGAGACATTGATTAAACAAGATCCCCTCCTGTTTTCCTCAGGGAACCATGTTAAACAGTGCAAAGTCAACTAATGAAACAAAACAAAATGATGCCATAATATGATAGAATTTCATGCATGACAAGACATTAGCGAGTTAAACAAGTCCTTTACTGTTTTCGTCAAGGAACCATGGTGAACAGTGAAAAGTCAGCTACTGGAAAAAAACTTGAAAGATAGAAATTGGGTAAACTTTTCATGTTGTACTATCATAATGGCCTGCACATCTCCTGAGAGTATATATCAAGAATTTCATGATAATATTATTATTATTATTATTCATGACACGTCCAAGGAGTCCAAAGACTCATCGTGGAAGGACATCTACTGTACAACTCTCCGTCTCCACTACTACATCAATGGCATCTACTGCCCACAACCACCACTACCACAGCTAGTATTTTTTGTCTGTGAATTGCATCTGTTCTGAAGGGCCAATTTGTCTGTATGCAGGATGAAAAACCCTACTACCTCTGTATGAGATTGGCTAACTCACCTTCAATTGAAAAAGTCCATATAAAGATTCCTTCTGCCATGACGAGAATCGAACTTAGGCGTTTTCTAATCGAAGGGCGCAACGTACCGTCGTTCTTCCAATTGCACCATGGAGGCGCTTACATTTCAAAACATGTTACGATTTAATTTTTAAATTATTATTATTAATTTTCTCATCAGGACACTTAAGTACATCTAGGATAGTAACAGCATAAACTCACAAATTTTCAAATTTCATACTTTATTTTTGTAGCGCATGTAACTACTACCAAATGTATTTGAGAGTGGTTTATATTTATTACTGCTAAATATTAAAAATTCAAAATTAAATTACAAATTAACTTTTTATATCAGTCTTTAAAATTTAACATTTTTAGGTATAGAAAATAAGGGATACTATATTTTAGGATATTGCTGATGATAGTAGAAAAACTGCAGTCACAAGAAGAGTAATTTCAACAAGAAAGCAAAGTTGTGGAAGGCAGTGCATCTGAGGCCATCTGGTGTGAGATAGGGAAAGAGAGAATATAACGTTACTACTGTTAGTTAGCTAACTCAATATTTTGCCCTGCGTCATGACAAATATTGAATTAGCTGTTGCTGCTATATGCTAGGAAATGTAAAGAAAGATGTAGATGGTATGTATCAGTAAATTAGCACAATGAGCACAGGGCGAGTATATTATGAGGATATGAAATGGAAAAAGAGAGGACACATGGAAGAAAAAAATAATAATTTATGCTGCTACTGAGAAAAAATTATCCAAAACAGCATGTGATGGAGAGGACCCAAGGTTTGATATACTAGATCTGGTGATAAGTACAAGATGTCCAAAATCAATGTGTCCAACCACATTATCTCTAATTAAAAAGAGTGATCACTCTCACAAAAAAGTTTTGTGGGTCCTACAAGTGGCAAAAAATGTTTTGCCACCAGTTGGTGACAATGTTTATGCTGTACTGTCCTAGAAAGTAGCTAACAATATGGATGTTCCAATTAAGACAGGTTACATGCTGAACTGCAAAGCTGGACATTATGACAAACTAAGGATAATACCAACCTTAGTCCAATGATAACAGTTACTGAATGGGAAGGATATTGACAATGCATGGGAAGCTTTGAAAAGTGCTTAAATAAGCAGTATCTGAATGTGTCCCTCGAGTTCATAAAACAAATAGGGTAGGAGTGAAATGGACACACAATGGATTTATTAAGCAAGAAATCCATAATAAGATGATGTAGAAGGAATATTATAAGAATAAGAGTGAGAGAAGTTATTATTATTATTCCTGATACCTCCAAGGAGTCCGAAGACTCATCGTGGGAGGACACCTACAACTGTCTCAACCACTACACCGAACCTCTACTACGAATCATCTCCATCAATGCCATCTACCTCCCACCTCCACCACCACAACAACTTATGAAGTACATAAAATAGAAAAGTTACAGAAAGCCAGAAAAGTTATGATTATTTTGTGGAAAGCTAAAAGAGAGGATGAAAAGAAATTGACTATAAAGGCTAATAGCAACCCAAAAGAATTTTATTGCTATGCTGCAAGAAAAAGAAAAATGAAAATGAATGCAGAAGATAACCTTGTGTCAGAAGCAGATGAGACTGTTCAAATAATGAGTGCTCACTTTACTAAGATCTATCAACGAAGCACATTTAACATGTGCTTTAATCCAATGTAATGGTAGCATGGTGCACCATGCTACCATTACACAGGATGAAGAGATGAAGGTGCAGCATAAGAATGAAGTTCAAGAGCTGTTACATAACAAGAATGGATATCAAATTCAGCAATAGAACCAGATGGGATATTAGTATGGGTGCTAAAGAAATTTTCAGCCAAAACAGCTTGGCCTGTGACATGTTTATATAAATGAGTCTCAGCTTAGGAAAGATCCCACAGGAATGGAAAGGATTACAGAACTTCCACTGATGACTCCTAGTTCTCCGACTATTGGTCATATATTGAAAATTTTCCTGTGTCAATTTTATAAAATCCCTTTAATATCTTATAAGTTTCTATCATGTCCCCTCTTTTCCACCTATCAACTAAACTTTGTAACCCACAAATGTTCAACCTTTCCTCATAGGGAGAATTCCACAGATCTGTCTCCAGCTTGGTCACTTGTCTCTGAATCCTCTACCACCTTCTGATTGCAAAGAAACCCAGGTTACCAAATATGTACACAGTAGTCAAGATGCAGCTGAATCATAAAGAGGGATAATAACTTCTCTGTCTTTACTTTTTAGAATGTTTTTCAACATCCAAGTAATCCTTTGAGCTATTTTACCAACTTTTGCAATATTTCCTCTAAATTTCAACTCTCTGTCCACCATTATCCTCAATTCCCTAGCCTTATCAATTTCATGCAATCCAGTACCATTAATGTGATACACAATATGTCACCTTTTCAACCTTACATTTTGCAACATTAAATTAACAATCATTATCTTTTGTACACAATACCAATTTATTTAAATCATCCTGCAGCATATCTATATCCACCAGTTTTGCATTTAGCAAGCATCTAAATATTCCCCTTAAATCAGTTTTGGGACTATTATTGTTCAACTTGTATATTAAAGATATTGAAATTGGGATGAGTTTCACCGGTTATATACAGCTGTTTGCAGATGATGCAAACTTGGAGAGAGAGCAATGCAGAGTCAAGCAGATGTTATGGCCTAACAGGAGGACTTGAATAGATTACATGAATGAGCAGGTAAGTGGAAATATCAGTTCAATGTTGAAAAGTGTAAGGTTTTTGAAATTTGGTAAGAAATGATGAGATGTAATATATACACTTGGTGGGGAAACCTTAAAGGAGGTAAAGAAGATGAGAAATCAGAGTGGTGGTTCACAAGAACCTAAAAATCAGCAGCCACACTGCTCACATTAGATAATGGCAATGATGCAGAGGACCTTGACATGCAGAAGTAAAGAGGTTATGATGTCATTGTATAAGGCCTTGATCAGGCTTCATATAGATTACTGTGCTGGTCACCAGATTTTCATAGTGACAAGAATATGTCAAAAAGGATCCAGAGAAGATTCATAAAAAGGTGGCCAGCGGTCTTTGGAATGTGGAGTACAAGGACAGATTGAGAGAATGTAAATTGCAAAGCCTCGTGAATAGGAAGGGGGGGGGGGTATGATTGAGACATATAAGCTAGTCAGAGGTTGTCATTGGGTGGACATGGGAGAGATTTTCCATAGAATGGGAGAGGGGTATAGAACAAGAGGCAATCCCTGGAAACTGTATAAGGAGGATATGAACAGAAGAGTGACGAGTAGGTTCTTTAAATGAAGAGTGGTTGGTGAGTGGAATGCATTGCCTGAGTGTGTGTTGTGAATATAGACACACTGAATTAGTTTAAGGCATGGTTGGATGATCTTCATGTGTGATAGTGTGTACCTCCCACAATGAGTAGCTCCATGGCAGTCATATGTTAATAATAATGATAATAATAAAATCTTTGCCTATATCACTGATATACAAATTAAGGAGTAGCAGCCCTGGTACATAGCCCTAATGTACTCTACTAATCATCCTCATTCTCTTAAATTCCACTCTACCATATGTCTTTCTGGTGTGTCTTTCTGCCACATCTCAATCCATGTTACTAACTTCCCATCCATTCCCATTTGCTCTAATTTTTGTAATAGTTTTCCATATGGTATTCTGTCAAATTCTTTTGCAAAGTCCAGCAGTACCATTTCTTTGATCTAATTTCACTGTCACTTTATTATAAATTACTATGACAAGACCTACCTTTTACAAAGCCATGCTGCCCACTATAAGGTATCATATCTCTATCCATCCACTGGTCGATTTCACCTTTAACCAACCTTTATGTAATAGAACTATCTTACCCTTTTTCCACTCCTTTGGAATTTTGCAAAAGCTGACATTTAGATTGAACAACTTCATCAGAGGCAATGCCAATTCTCTTTCATATTCATGTGGTATACAGGCTGACATCCCATCTAGTTCCAGTGCTGTATTCACACTGATATTGGACAATATGCTGAACACCTCCCACTCATTTACCTCAATTTTGACATGTGTTTCTGTCACATCAGCAACTGAAAAAACTCCACATGGATGATACACCTTTGCAAAATGATCAACCAGTAATTCAACTATTTATTTTGTCTCAGTTGCATTTATTACTCATCAGAATTGATTAAAATCATCATTCCAATCATTTTTCTTCTTATTTGCTACATAATGAAAAAACTCTTTTGGATAATTTTTCTCATAATCTGATTTGGCCTTTCTTACCATACTAGTCACCCTTCTTGCTTGCACTATGTACTACTCATGAGTATGCTAATTACCTCTCAAATATCTGGTCCCCTCTATAACATGTTGTTTCAGGTAATTATCATTTACAGCTGTATAAATTCTACTTCCATCTTGCCATGCTCCCTTTTCTCCTTCCAATCTATGTCCACACAGTTGAAGTTCCCCATAATAATTGCTTGGCCTGTAATTGTGCTAAGCTGCCGATGCATGGCATTGGCATTTACATCTTCCTGTGTACCCCCCCCCATCTATAGCAGCAACAAACAATATATTTTATCCTAGTAGTCTCTATCTTGCACTAGATAGCTTCAAATGAACCAACTTCCTGAGACCTAAAATCTTTTAAACTTCTAATTTTGTTTGTAATTCTTCAGCTACCATCAGCAATACCCCCTCCACCTACTATCCTATTCTCTCCCCCCCCCACTGAAAATGCAATATCCTTTACATTCTATCCCTGTGATTATATCTTTTTTTAATGAACAAAACACAACATAAAAGTAGCCTTCCTTCCTATGGAGAAAATCTCAAGATTCCTGCATCCACCAAAACCACCTCATCATCCTCTTAAAAAACCAGGAGTCTACAAAATCCATTGCTCTTGCGGGATTTGCTACATAGAACAGACAGGAAGATCCGGAGAAATACGTATGACTGAACACCAAAAAGACGTACAATACAAAAGAGAACAAAAAACGGGTCTTGCTTTCCATACCACTTCCACTGGACACGATGTACTCTGGCAAAAAACGACGATGTCATACATAGAAAACAACAGTTATATAAGAAAATTTAAAGAAGCTGCTAATATGCTAAAAAACCCAACCCAATGCAATAAAAATCAAGGTTTAATTCTCCATCAAGTGTGGTCAGCTCTAATAAAAAATCTACCTCAATCTGAGCTCGGACTGTATGAACGAGAACAAGCACACGTGACATCATCCAGTATTGTTCAACGTGAATAACGTTATATATCTGCATTCTGTTATTTGAGTTTTATGAATAGCCAGACGGTTATGATTTGTATTTATTAATTCTCTTGTTTAAACTTTAAGTTATACTATTTACCCACTGAAGATGTAAATCCTACGATTTATGAAACTTGTAGGGAACTATTATTTCAGTGTTTTATAGAACTGAATAATAAAAAAATGTGGTGGAATCACCGAAATATGTCTTTTGAACCAATTAGCCACAGAAGTTTATGCCTGCAATATCTTTTTCTGTCAACCAGGTCTCAGCAATGCATATACTTTTTGGCAAAGTTTAGCTGACCAATGCCAAAAACTCTTCCCCTTATTACCAATATATCTGGCATTTGTGTACATGCATTTCAATATTCCCTTGGACCCACAGTGTAATGTTATTACCAACTTATTTGAATCTGAAAACCTGTGAAATCACATTGCATAATCATTTCTGAAAACACATCCCAGGGGCAGCTAGACACATGCTTGATTGCATCCCCACTAATATCTCTAGTTTTCCTGGTTTTGCACTTCCATAGTCTCATTAAATCACACTTTCTCCAAACATCTCCAAATGTAGTCCATTAGACATATTTAAGTCCTTTTTTCCATCAAATTCACTCCATATATCTATAACGTGCACACCATTCCTCCTGCACAATCTTCTCATTGACTCATCAGCAATCAATGTTGAAACAGAGATTGGATGTAAGGATAAGGAAGTAAATTTGCCACTTTACAAGCCTGATAAGACTGCACTTGGACTACTGTGTGCAGATTTAGTCTCTTGGGTTCACAGACGATAAAGAAGCTTTGGAAAGGGTGCAAAGAAGAGTAACAAAGATGATATCGGGATCATGGAATGTAGATTACAAGGACAAATTGAGAGCATGTGGACTGCAGACACTGGTAAAGAGGAGAAAGAGGAGTGACATGATAAAGTTCTGTTATTGATTATCAACTGATGAACTTTTTCATTATATGGAAGGCAGGGAGAGAAGACAGGGTGTGCACATAAAGGGATGAGAGCTAGATTTTTCTCTCATTGAGCAATGAGTGCTGGAGTAGTTTTCCTGTTGAACTAGTGAAATGCATCCAGTGTGAATGAGTTTAATAGAAGATATGACAGCTGGTGTGAGTGATCTACAGACTTCTTTGATCCCCCCCCCACCCACCCAAAGATCTTGAATAAGATTTTTTTTTAAAATCTCAAATTCAAGATTTATTCATACTACTTACAATATATACATTACCATGAAAGTACATACATATACATAGTTAATATGCTTAATATTAATAGTAATTATTGTTATAATGTGCATAGAGTACTGATATATGTACAATTAAAATATAATTATTACCTTTTCTGATACATTTATTGCACAATAGAAATGTGCAATAAATGAATAAAAAAATGTATAGGGAATTCATTTTTTTTTCAACTGAAATTCAATAATTGATAAAACTGTTATTATAATAACAGTAATAATAAGTACAATAATCCTAGCAGTACAGTTATTATTTTCTTCACATCTCTCAAAGACAATGTTTTGGCTTATAAGAAGATTTTTATTATTATTATTATTATATTATTATCAGTGGGGCCCCGTGAAGTTTTAAGTGGGGGTGCTGCCTATACAAAATAATTTTTTAAAAATTCTTTTTTTCCTAATCAGACCAATTTATTAATAAATAAATCTACAGATTTATTTATTAATAAATTGGTTACTAATTAGGAAAAAAAAAAATGATTTTTTTTTAATTTTGTATAGGCAGCATCTCCACTTAAAACTTCACAGGCTGCCACTGATTATTATTATCATTCAAAAGTCACTAGACTTGTTGTGGGAGCCCATCTCAAATAACAAAGTCTATCATACCATTCTTTGAACACACTCACTGTGCTCTCACCATTCTAAAAGGCAATGCATTCAACAACCCTCGATTCAAAGAAACCACTCCTTTTGCAACTTCCAGAGATGGCTCCTTGTCCTGACTCTCAGTGTCAACCTGTAAACTACCTCCCAACAGTTTAAATGTCTCAATCATATCACCTCTCCTTCTACCAAACTTTGCAGACCACATTCCCTCAGTCTATCCTCATAACTAACATTGCACAGTGTTAACATTATTTTGGTTATTTGCCTCTGTACTCTTTCCAAGGCTAATTTATTCCCTTCAAATCGTGGGGACCAAATCTATGAGACCAGTAACTCACCATCAGTTGAAAAGCCCTGATAGCAGAGATAGAAGCATTGTGATTCCATTGTATAAAGCTGATCAGACCACACCTGGACTATTACGGAGGTGGCAGGGTTTTTCCTCCCATAAAACAGGAAAGCCAGCCATTAGAACACATGCAATTAAAGACATAATAACACTGGCCTCATAGCCCGAGTTGTTTTGGTCATAAATCCAAATAAATCCCACCAAACCAATCCATCTTTGCTGGTCATTGCAAAAAATCCTCTGGGATACCTTCACCACTTTTGCAATATGTTCCCTGAATTTCAGGTTTCTATCAGTCATCACTCCCAGATCCCTTGCCTTCTCCACTTTCTCCCGTACAGTTCCTCCAACAGAGTATGCAACCTCCTATCGATGTATTTCAAACGTTAAGACTTTACATTTAGTTGAATTCCATTCATTTGCCCATCTGTCCAGCTTATTCAAATCCTTCTGAAGGGCTACTACATCTATACTATTACTAATAACCTTTCATAACTTCACATCATCTGCAAACAACTGAATGTCCCCCTGCAATCCAATGAAAATGTCACTGATATAAAAGATTAAACAATACAGGTCCCAGTACCAAGCCCTGTGGGACCCCACTTGCAGCCGTCTGTTTCCTTGATACTGCACCCTCATACACAACTCTCTGATATCTAGCAAACAGCCAATCCCCAATTCAATTCACTAGCCTGACATTTAAACCCATTGGGGATTCCATCCACCCGTTTTTGACTCTTGGTGATCCTGTAAACAAAGGCTTTTCATCCCACTCGGCCACTTGTCCTTTCTTTCAGTAACTGTAAGTTCAAGTTGGTAAGTTCTTTTATGTTGTCCATTCAACTCTTTTATGCTCTTCCTCTTCTTCTCATTCCCTCAATCTTCCCCAATATAACTGCCTTTTCCAATGATTCATCCACTTGCATAATATATCCAAAGTACATCAACTTCTGTTTAGTGATCATCACCTCCAAGGAACAGTCTGTCTTTATATTCTCTAAAAACTTATTGGTCATTCTTGCAGTCCATTGGATTCTTAATAGTCTTCTCCACACCCATAATTCAAACAAATGAATCAATTCGCTTTCTGTCTTTCTTCTTAATAATCCAACTTTCACTACTGGAAATACTGCTGTTTTGACAATTCTAATTTCGTGGCTTTATTTACATCTCCATCTTTCATAATCTTTGTCAAGTTTAATATTGCTTTTTTTTCAAATGACTATCCTTCTTTTAATGATAGTCATTTTCATCACTGGGAGTGATGAAAATGACTATCATCACTTCACATCCTTTCTGATTCTGTAGCCCAGTAAATCATAACTTTCAACAATTTCTATTTCATCTCTCTCCATTATAAATTTTTTAAATTGCCAAAAGCCATCACTTTTGTTTTGCCAAGGTTTAAATTAAGCCCTGTCTTTGTTACTTTCCATCTTTACCAATAGAATCAACTGCTCAAGTTCTTCCTTAGTTTTTTTCTATGAGGGTTGTATCATCTGCATATCTTAAATTATTTATTTTTCTGCCACCAATCTTAATTCCAGCTGGATCTTTGTCTAAATCAGCCATTCTCATAATATATTTCACTATAAATATTAAAACGGTAGGGGGACGATATGCAATGCTGCACCTCTTTTTCTACTCGAACACTGTTTCTCCAAAGACTGTTTTTACTGAAGCTTCTTGGTTGTCATATGGCTCTTACAAGAGAATTAGATGTTCAGATATTCCCATTGATACCATTACAATCACAGTTCTGTTGTAATCCATGCAATCAAAAGCTTTCTTATAATCAATAAAACAGATGAATAATTCCTTCTGAAATTCTCTTGTTCTTTCCATAATCCATCTTATGTTTACTATTTGGTCTTTAATTTCTCTACCTCTCCTAAAGCCTGCCTGTTCTTGTGGCATTTCTCCATTCATTCATTCACATATAGCTCCAACCTTTGTTGGATCACTTTCAGCATAACTTTACTTTGTTCTATAATTATTGGTTCTATAATTCTCACAATCTCTGGGATTTGATTTTTTCAGGATTGGGATGAATAATGATGTTTTTAAATCTCTAGGCCAGTATATTTTCTTCCAAACCTGTTGACAAATTTCAGTCAATATATTCACTACTTCATCTCCACTGCTCTCAATAATTCCACTGACACACCATCAGCTCCAGGAGTATTTCCTTTTTGCAGCTGTTCCTTGCTAATATCACTTAACTTTTCATTATCATGGGTTCCTCAACAAATTCTTTCCTTTCAAATTCTTCTTTAACCCTCCTACCGGCCAAGGTGAATAAAATAGCAAGACTACCCCAGACTTTTTCATGGATCAAAACTTCATCGGCATTTTATCTCTTATCAAGTATTTATTCTCCTCCGCTGTTAATCCCTTAACGGCGATTTGAGAGCCATTATCAGATTAACTGTGGTCGAGCGACTTTTGTGTCACTTGTCTTTACATGTACTCTGTTACTTCGAATTTTCTTCACTGTACTAGGATATTTGATCGTTTTTTTTTTTTTTTGTTTTTTTTTATGAACAACAAATGATTATAAACTGCATTACTCGGTTTCCGATATTGTATCTTTTTTAGTATCAAAAATTTATACCTAATGGTATTTTATCAGAGACTCTTCACCTTCTTCTTTTGCTGAAAATTGCAACAGAGGTTTTTTTTTTTTTTTTTCGTAGGATGCACATTACTATAATATCCAGTGCTTAACCACTCTAGATATGCTGAAAATATAATAGGAAGGATATCCTGTATGGAATGATTAAAAATTTATGCTCATTTTTAGGATTTTTTACTGCAACCCCCCCCCTTCTCCTGTCCTGGAACTGAGTTGCATAACACTTTAAATTTCTATAGCTTTGAAAGCTTTCAGACGGTATTCAAAATCTCTTATTTCAGTTTACTGTTTTGACAAAAGAAATAAAGCAATAATATTGTTGTATATCGAAGCTTCTAATTCTGTACTCTTTCTTTGAATCTGAAATCAGCGATCTGCTGAAATTATTCTAAGATTTAGAAATACTATGCTGTATTCTCAACATGTAAAACCCACACAAAGAAATTTCAATTGTGTTATTTCTGTTTCTTTTTTTTTTTTTTTTTTTAAAATCTAAATATTACTACTTCTATTTCTGAAATACATCTTAGAAATGCTGGACAATAATCCTCTTACCTAGAGGAAAAGCTAAAAGTTAGATTACTCTTTTGAGAAACACAAGACAGAAAGTTTCCTAGAAGTCGCACTAAACTGCCTCAAGCAAGAATGTCTTGTTTCATTTTCTGTTGTTCAGATATCCTAACACAGTAAAACTGACATTTCTTTTACAGGCTGATGAAGTATTTATGCCAAAAATGATTTCTTTATTTATAGTGATCAGTTTCACTTTTATTATCAAAAAATTCTAAATGATTTGATAATTATCTTGAAAAAAATTACTGCTATTGCTGTTGCTGCTCTTGCTTGCCATCTCACAAATGAATTGTATATTGGGTATACTTCCTAATATTCCTTTCTGCCCAGTAACAAGTTGTAGACTAACGAAGATTACCAACCCCTCCCCCCACCACCACCACCACTGGGAACCAGATCAAAAGAACATGCCTAGAATTCAGCACACTAAAGTACCTCGTGCAATAACTGAATATTTTACAGGCAGAAATTCCTTGTTCTGTTTTTCCATCTTTCTGATTGATTAGCAGACATTTGAAGCATATTCTGATATTGCATTTGTAGGATGACATTTTTAATGTCATCCTACAAATGCAATATCAGAATATGAAGTTAACCCTATGAGAATGGCTAATTCTCATCAGAGTGCCAACAGCATCCAACAATTGCAGAACGAACAACAACTTGCTTAACTTTTTGCGTGAGCCATTAGTAGCAGAGACTCTACCAAATGACCAACCTTTTTTGGCAAACTTGTTGAAGGTGGGTGGGAGAAGTCCTCTCAGTCACTGATTTGCAAACATAGGTTACTCGCACTCCTTGGACAAAGAAATGGCTCTCATCTGAGAATATGACCTTCCACTTCTCAACATTCCAATCTTTGTACACTTTTGCCCACAGGAGCCTCTTTTTCTGTATGGCCTTCCTCATCCCCCAAGAAACCCAGGAGGACCAGACTTGAGCACAGTATTCCAGATGAGGGTGTATCAAATCCTTATAAAGAGGAATAACAACTACCTTATGTCTACTTGTTAAAGCATTCTTCAATAATTAAGTAATCTTATGGTCTACCTTAAGCAATATGTCCTCTAAACTTTATCTCTCTGTGTCTACCACTACCACCACTGCTAAATCTGTAGCGTCAGTAAAGTGCCATCAACGTCATACATAGCTGTTTATCTATTTATTCCCAAATGCATAACTTTACATTTCTCGACATTAAACTGACACTAATTAACTTTTGCTTGTATTGACAGCCTATTTAAATCGTCCTGCAAACTCTCCACATCACCTTGATTAACTATTACTTTACTTAATTTTACATCATCAGCAAACAACTGAATATTTCCTTTCAGGTTTTCATATTTCCTATATCATTTATGTACAATTAAACAGCAATGGTCCCAGCATTGAAACTTGCAGCATACCACTAGCCACCTGTTTTCACCTCGATTCTGCTCCTCCATATACCACATTTTGATATCTGTCCAGCAGCCATTCTCTTATCCACTTAACCAGTGTCATATCCATCCCTATATGTTCTAATTTGAATAATAGAGTTCCATATGGTATTCTGGGAAATATCTTTGGAAAATCCAGCAAATCATTGTATAGCCATTTCCTTTACCCAATGCAGCTGTTACTCTATTATAAGTAGTTAGTAAACTACTAAGGCAATACTGACCCTTCACAAAGCCATGTTGACCCTCATACAGTATCATATTTTTATCTACACATTTTTGAATTCTCTTTTTTACCAATTTTTCTAGTACTCGTACTACCAAGCCTGAGATACTGACTGGTCTATAATTTGCTACTGCAGTCTTAGAACCTCATTATAATATAATAAATTTAGTTTAATCCTTTATCCAAGTGTAAGCAAACAAAGTTTGTGCCTGAAGTATCTTCAGGACTGAAGCAACTTGTGGTAAAGGTGAACTAAGCTCTCATCACTTGTTTTAGTATCTCCCATAATGCAAAGCAGATCTCCTTGCAGACATGTATAATGCTATGTATTAAGGGAAGAGTCACTATCCCAGAGGCATAGCTAGGGAGAGGAAGAGGGGGCAGTCCATCCCAGATGGCACTTTGAACCTTTTTGAACTTTTGCAGTTAATTCTAAAATACAGTCTCGAGAACTCATTTCCAAAGACTGTAATACTACTGCGAATTTTCTTCACAATTGTTGTAAGTGTTGCTAGTTGTGAGAGGAGTTTTTCTAAATAAAATTGATTAAGAATTACCTACATTATTACGAAATAGACTTCGCCAATGTCATCGAGGATTTTGCTAACAGAAAAGCAAGAAAAATAACATTTTAGAATGTTGAAATTAAAGTTTTGCTTTAAAACATAGTGTTTTAATTTATTTTCCTATACATCGTTTTGACTTTCTGTAGTATTTTTGGTGTATATTGAGAGGGGTGGCAAACTCAGGGACCGCCCTGGGCAGCAAAAGCTCTAGCTATGCCACTGCACTACCCAGACCGGTTTCAACCTTTATTGCGGTCTCATCAGTGAGAGCCAGACCCAGAAATGGTGATACTAAGGTGGAAGTAATGGAGAAGTCATGTTTACCTATACGAGTTGACAAAAGATGTCTCACCTTAATATTAAATTACTCTGGATTACAGAAAAATGTTGGAATTTTTTTCCACTTGGTTAGACTAGAATAATTTAGTTTAATCCTTTATCCAAGTGTAAGCAAACAAAGTTTGCACCTGAGGTATCTTCAGGACTGAGGCAACTCATGGTAAATGTGGACTAAGCTCTCTTCACTTGTTTTAGCTCCCACTGACGAAACCTCAATAAAGGTCGAAACCAGTCTGGATAGTGCTCCCTTCCCTTAATGCATAGCATTATACATGTCTGCAAGGAGATGTGCTTTGCATCACGGGAGATACTAAGACAAGTGATGAGCTTAGTTCACCTTTACCATGAGTTGCCTTGGTCCTGAAGATACTTCAGGTGCAAACTTTGTTTGCTTACACTTGCATAAAGGATTAAACTAAATTTATTATAGCCTAATCAAGTGGAAAAAAACTTCTACTGGTCTTAGAACCTACTTTATGCAAAGAAATTATTTTGCCCTCTTTTCACTCCCTTGGAATTCTACCAGAACTGAGACTTAAATTAAAGAGCCTAGTCAAAGGCATTGCCAGTTCCCTTAAACATTCTCACAAAATCCTAGCTGATATCCCATGTAATCCCACAGCTGTATTTACATTGAGATTCTGCAATATCCTAAAACCTCCAATTCATCCACCGCTAATATCGTGAATTTTTGCACCTGGGAAACATGATTTTTCATACTTTCATTAAGTATTCCCCTGATCATTGAGTCTCCATGCATAATTTTCTCCTTAGCTTGTTTTTCTAGTTTGTTCAGTCAGTCTACTGAACTTAGCTCTTGCCGCTTCTGTAATTTTATTTTCAACACATTCATTATACCATCACAGGAGCAGGAATTACATGGAACATGTAATTGAACAAGAACCACCCACCTGTTCAATGAGCATTATTCTCAGGTAATTTCTTATATGCACAGCTTCATATATTGCATTAATTTCTAATAATCATATCTGTCCTTCTCTTTGCAGTTTTCATAGCTCTAAATATTGTTTAAACAATCATTAACTATTAAAAATCCTTTTACATATTTAATTCAACTTCATAATAATTTCTCCATGTGGCTGAGAGAGAGAGAGAGAGAATGGCAGAAATATGGAATACATAGTCCCCCCCCCCCTCTATCCACTCCCTCAACATGGACATATGAAACAAGAAATTTTCAACAACTGAAAATAATAATATAGGTGAAGGAGTTATAAATTAATTTCATAAATTCCAAAAATTAAATAAGCATAAACTAGCTCCTGTTGCATGTATGTGTGTAAAAGAGGAAGAGAGATAAATAAAAATTCAATTGCTCACATAATAATATATATATATATATATTATAAAAATATATAAATATTTTTTAAATTATTAATGCTAATGGTAGTATCATACCTTTGGTTTCAATCTACAGCACGAGAAAATAAAGCAGCAACTCTTACATTCAGCTCACTCATATAGTAAAAGGAAGAGCTCTGTAGCAATCATTTAACTGAATGACATCTGTTTACATTATCAGAGTTATATGAGCAGATAAGGGCAGTCATCTGAATTATCATGAAATGAAGCCTGGAGCTGCAATGTATACAGAAAAATAAAACAGTAAAATAAAATGTATGCTATTAGCACATATTCATATAAGAACATAATGGCAAGTTGTAAACTTTTAATGGCAAGTTGTAAAATTCTGGTAGTTCTTGAATAGGTCACAAAAAATAAATAAAATTTGTTAATATTCAAATTAGCAGATATAATTATTCTATTTCTTAATTCATGAAGATAACAGAGAATATAACTAATCGTGAACAGAGTCTCAAAAAGAGGGGAAAGGAAGAGTTGTTTATAAATTACACTGAAATAAAAATGCACTTTGATAATTAACTCTATGTTAAATAACAGGATGTGCACTAAATAATAATATTTAGAGGGAGGATTTTTTGGTATTTTTTGGAAATGGTGAGATCATGATCTAAAAGTTTGTGAGTAGTGCAGTTGTCTCAGCAAGATGTTCATTCCATAGTAGTATCACTAGTGTTGTTGGGAATATTGTGCCATTACTTTTACATTCATGAATTCAGTAATAGAGGCTTATGCTACTGATGCCTCGAGAGCTTCACTAAACTTCTCAAAAGTTTTTACAAAGTGTGGGTTTGATTGCAATGATAGGAATCCATTATTATTATTATTACCCCAAGACCTCATGGAGTCAAAGACTCATCTGGACATTCATCTTTAGATGAATGTCCAGATGAGAGTCTATCTTTAGAGTCCATCTAAAGACTCATCTTTAGCACATTATTTGTGTGCTAAAATGAACATTCTGGATGGGCTGTTTAAAAGAGACAGTTAAGGGTACAACATAGTGTTACATGCCAGTTAATTGCATACTATCAGATCCGTTTGTTGTTTAATGCAGGAAAAGCACCTTCTTTTACTGACTTCAAACCCTATTCACAGTTTTATTTGTGACAGAGCTCTCCATTCCTCCTACTCATATGACAAACTTTGCAGTGCTCAAACATCTCAAGCCTTATAATTATCCACTATCAGTTTTCTGAACACTCATTTCTGTATTATCCTTTGATAGGGAGATGGCAACCTAAAAAAGACACAATTTTGTCTTTTTTTTCTTACAATAAAGACCTTAGTTCTCTTCCCCTTCTACTTACCTTTGATAATTCATCTTAACAGTCAAGACCAGATCTCACTTCTTAGGCTGACAAGCTACTATTAGCCTTTCATGACATAACTACATTACTCCTATTACATCCTTAGCTTCAAAAACACTTGGAATTTTTTTTTACTCATGATGTTACTTTTCATCTATCCAGCTCTGTATAAATCACAAATCTGCCTAATCTTGGAATACTGCTCACAAATTTTGGTGATGCACAAGCTACTATTAGCCTTTCATGACATAACTACATTACTCCTATTACATCCTTAGCTTCAAAAACACTTGGAATTTTTTTTTACTCATGATGTTACTTTTCATCTAACCAGCTCTGCATAAATCACACATCACAAATTTTGGTGATGCACCTAAGATTCTCTGCCTGCATACAGACAAATCGGCCTTTAGAACACTCGCGATTTACAGACAAAAAATACTGTTGTTAGTGATGATGGGCAATAGATGGCGTTGATGGTAGTAGTGTCGTAGTTGGAGAATTAAGTAGTAGTAGAGAGGATGAGATGTATTTAGTGAAGTAGAATAGTGTGCCCTTCCACGATGAGTCCTTGGACTCCCTGGAGGTGTCAGGTAATAATAATAATAATAAAAACTCTTGATGCAGTTCAAAGAGGACAATTTAGCTAACTGACAAAATCCCTCTTTCTCACAGACTCTTCTCTCTGGCCAATGTTTCACAGCCAGTCCCACACTATCTTTTCTATGGATATTTCCTTGGATACTCTTTTGGCAGAACTGGCATCCACCATTCCCTGCACCACATTTCTGCTAAACCTACAGTAACATAATTCAATTATAAAAGGGTGATGAGCAGCAACAGCATCTCAACATCCTTTTATATTTCAATTGCTAAGTTACTGAATCTGCCACTCCATTCATCTTTCATTTTGCCTATCTCAGTTATATGGAAGAGCCTCCAACTCCATAAAGCACTCCCCAAAAATGAAAACATCCAGCTATTCAAAAAAAAAAAAAAAACTGTTTTCTTTTTTTTTTTTTTTTGATCCATTAGGCCAGTAATTGGTATAGACAAAATCCTTTGGTTAGAAAGACCTGGATTTGATTACCATCCATGATGTGAAGAACTTTTATCTGGTCTATTTAGACTGAAATTGAGTTAGCACTCTCATATGGAGGTAGAGGGGTTTTTTCACCCAGAAACTCGGGTTTTTCGTCCCTCAAAACAGGCAAACCAGCCCTGTGAACACACAGATTATCTACACATGACATGGATTCACTATAAGCTTTCATACCTTTTGTATGTGGAATGACACACACACACACACACACACACACACACACACAATGCATTTGTTAGTTCTGATATTTCACCATCATGTGATATGCAGAGAGAGAGAGTCTACAGATGAGTAACGAAGGCAATCGTTACTCATCTGAAACGATTACAAAATGAAACGAAATTTTGTAAGGATGTATTATCGTGCAGCCACTCCATCCCCCCCCCTTCAATTATATACTATAGATTCAGACATATCAAAATTAAATTAATTTAAATTAAAGTGATTTACACCTTCCTGAACGGTAAAATTATCAAGTTTTTCTTCCCCCCCCCGCATCACAACTTCCGATCCCGCCTCCTCTCTATATATATAATTATATTATTTCCAGTATATTATTATTATGTGACACCTCCAGGGGAAACCACAGACTCATCGAAGGAGAGTGTGCCAACAGCATTGAACGATTGTTCTTCTTCCAACTACTAACCCCTCTCAAACTTGCTTAACTTTTTGCGTGAGCCATTAGTAGCGGAGGCTCTACCGATCGACCAACCTTTGCTGACAATGTCACAACTAAATAAAATAAAATAAAATAAATTACGTAAATATATAAAAATTTTGCCTTCATATTTTCAAGTTTGTTTATATTTCTGAAATTTCAATAATTACATATATTTGAATGTCCACACACTATGGGACCATATTACTTTGAAAGAATGTTTCGAAGAATGTATGGAGTTTGTGAGGAGGCATGATAAGAATAAGATTAACTGATAACAGGAACTATTTATGTTCAACGGTTTTAATGTTATTTTTGTTTGTTTATAAATACACACACACAAACAAACTAACTTTATATATATTTTTATATACAAACAAGTTATATATATATATATATATATATATATATATATATATATATATATATATATATATATATATATATATATCACAAATAAAATATTTTGCCATGTTTCAAATCTCTGAATACTTTCAAGTCACATCATATCATTCTTCGAGATATTCCCTCCTCGCATGGAGTGTTCCCTCTAAACTTAAGAATGTGATAGCACTTAAGATTCTATATTTGTTGTAATTGTAAACTTTTATTGAATGTAAATATCATAATCTAAATCGTACCTTTCATTCTGCATGCTATACGAATTCTTAAATATGCAAAAGCTGTTATTTATCATGAATAGAAACTTTTCATAGTGATAAAACAGAAAACCTTGACTTTGGAAAATACATTTAGCAATTAAAAATCCATGACCTTGTCAATCGCGATAGACAGCCAATTCACAAACATAACTGCTGAGTCGACAAGCTTCTCCGAGCAATATTAGTTGACTGTTAAATAGGTCATGGTCAAAAAAAAATTGAATAGCTCATCTCCCTTTCGATGGTGAATTCCAGAGAATCCGTATTACCTCAAAGAATATCAAGTTTCGGAAATGGTTAATTTCTTCGTATAATTTTTAAATTAATATGACTAAAATATGTAAGAATCAATCTAACACATCCGTTAAGGAGTTTGAATGCCTTAGATAATTAAATAATTCAAGTCACTGGGGAGGGGGTCACATTTCATATACTACATTTGTATACTACAGTGACATTTCACGTCGCATTTGTATACTACAATATTATTGTAACTATTAATTATTAAATATTTTAATACGTAAATTGCCTTCTTACAAAATATGGTCATGGTGCAGTATTGCTACTTTGCAATATTTTAATACATGCTATATTTCTTATCCCATCTTTCGATTTTCGCATTAGGCTCAGTGGCCTGTCATGGCCAAGGGACTTGGCTTCTTTTAAACCTGATGCAGCTTAAGAGTGGAGGTTAATCCTATCTGCATTGTCTGCAGATCTATAAATTGCACGATTTCTTCTGGCATATTTGAAGGATGAATAATCTCTTACCTCCGCATAGCACAGGCTATGCGGAGGTAAGAGATTTTGAAAGCCCTGAATAAAGTTTCTTCGCGCTCTAGGTGAGATTCGAACCTAAGTCTTTCCAGTCAAAGTGCATCATCGATACCGACTGAGCTACGGAGGCTCACGTGCTATATTTATGTATTATGTATTATGTAATGAGGAATATTATATGCTCCTCGTTATTGTTATAGACAGAAGAGAAATTCCAAGGATGACCCTGACATAGGAAGACAAAACGAACATGGACTAAAGTTAAATCTGTGTTGTATGTGCCACTGGGCCCACAAAGGATAGGTTGGCAGATTATTGTTATATATGTTGATGTGTATTATGCGATTATCGATACCACTATCGATACGCTGTCACACATATCGCTGCATCAACAACAAAAATATCTGCAAATGTTCCGAAATCAAACCTGTAACACATTCAAAATACCTTGGTCTCTATATAGATTGCCACCTTAAATGGACAAAACATATAGAATGCCTACATACCAAACTCCGGATCATCGCAGCAAAACAATTCCAAGTAAAAGACATTATTCCATCCAACATAAAAAAACTCCTATATCACGGTATCTGATAATCCCTACTCAGATACGATATAGCAGTCTATGCAAACACATCAAACCGCCACTTAACAACATTAGAAACGTTACACAGGAAAAGTGTGTCAACAGTGATTTGGACATCTTACATGCAACAAACAACATCACAAGCACATAGCACATAGAATCCTGAGCATGACCTGAAACACTACATGACATTAACAAGGAGTTACTTCAACATCACCTATCGAAACAACAGAGACACATGTCGTATAACACGATCTACAACAACTCTTTACATCTCTACACCCTTCAACAAGTTATACGGTTCTTTTGTAAGATCACATCAGATACCCACGCAACTCAACAACCTACCAAGAAATTTAAAACACATAGATAACTACAGAACATTAAAAAACAAACTCTGAAAAATATACCAACAAAGCTAATACACCATTAACACTAATATACACATCACAAATCACCAGCATGTTACTGTTTACGCAGTATACACATCACAAATCACAAATCATGCTACTGTTTATGCATAGGCTGTAGATGCCTACAGCCTATGCATAAACAGTAACAACAACATAAATAGTGAAGGCTAAATCCCACTCTCTTCATAAAAGCTAACCCAGGCTTCGAAGTAGGTGGGATTAACTTGCCTCACCCATCTACACGTAATCCTCATAATCAAATGCAGAAATCTAACAAAACAGTTAGTAAATTACATAACAATAAAGAAGATACTGATAATTAAGGGGATACAAATCCCTTGTTGTTCAACTGCCAGTAAGCAAAACTCTAAGATCGAGAACTACGAATCTATGAGTTTCATATATATATACCGAAAAACTATCGGCGAATCCAAGTGTAAATGACCACTTGGTAGTACAGCACCAAGGCAACTCGAAGCAAAGGTGGAGCAAGATCCCTCACTATCCTTGATATTTTCTCATAATGTAAAAACACAGCCCCTGGGGGATGTAATACTGTAATTGCATTATGAGGAGAGGTCACTACCCAGACCGGTTTCAACATTATTAAATTAATAATTTAAATTTAATAAAAGGAGAAGAAAAGCTTAGAAAAAGTTCCTGCAGTCGGCGACTAGACTTGAAATTAAGTCAAACTTCAAGCGACCAAGCGCAGAGAACGCAAGCGCCACTTCTACTGAGCTACACAGGATTTATTTATTTATTATTATTTTTAAAAAAAATTTCGTTTTAATTTTAACTTAATTTTTTTTTTTTTTTTAAATTCTGTTTAGGATATGCAGAATCTTCATAAGGGGACAGTAATTCTTTCCTTCTGGAAACTTGAGTTTTTCATTCAGGCAAACCGACAAAAAGAATCTATGCGATTTTCATACACAGTACACTGAAACCCGTAACCTTAGTTGCTTCTACTGTAATTCCAAATAACGACAGTACTTTTAGGTTTGCTGTGTGCTTTTACATGGGTAGACTGCAATGAAAGGAGAGAATATTTACTCTTTTGGACAATGAACCAAATATAAATAATCACAAACAACAAAATGAATGTCCTTTAAAGAATGAGGACGAAAATCTTCAGACATCATGACGCGCAACAAGGAAATAAATATAATGACATACAGAAATTGATCGACTTTCTGAATCTCATATTTGGATAGAAAGAGAAGTGGACTTAAGAAGAAGAAGAAGCCCCCATGTCAAATCGAGAACATTGCAAGAGACAGAATGTAGTAATGACATTTTATTATCCAAGTTCTGAATGATGAAGAGAATGAAAATAAACACATGCAGGAATGAGATTAATACATTTACTAGTTTTCTTGGAAAAATTCAAGTTACTGTGAAGGAGAAGAAATTGCGAACTTGATAGAAAAGTCATTAAATCAACTTCATTTAACCCACCTTACCGGACATTATGGATCAAATACGCATCCGCATACGCTTCGTATCCATCAGATATTTCAATGTAATATCAATGGTATTACAATTTTAATATGCACGTCGCATCCATGGTAACTTGGATGTATATATGACCTGGCCGGTAGAGCTGTTATATGGTTTATTTTGTTACTGTGAGAGAATCGCGTTCTTTCAAGAAAAGACAATTGTCTCTACAAAAATTTCTATAAAGTGTTGAAAGAATTTTTGTGTAAAAAAAGTAATCAGAAGAGGTTGCCATGTAAAACATTTCTTGCAAGTTGCATCCACTAACTATCAAACCTAATACTGCTGCAAATGAATTAATAAATCATTTAGCTGACGATCAGTCTTGTGCAAAGGAAGAGTTGTGCTGCATGCTTCTGAGAATATAACTGTTCTGAGAATAGCAATTCTATGATGAAACAAGATAAACTTGAGGGGCAGCTTCATTCGTGCTATATGTTGTTCAGGATAATATACTTAAAAGTAGTTTCATTAATAGAAGGCAAAGAAATATGAGCTTTTAGAATTCAAAGAAGAATTTGTGACTATGAATGATCAATTTGCGATTTCACAAGCTAGAACTATATATTAAAAGAGCCGTTTTTGTTTAAAGAAAACCATTAAGAAGCACATTTTATATAAATTAGCAAAAACGTTTCAAATTTAGATGTTGTACTATAATGCTGTAAATGTTCCAGACCCCTTGACTTCTATGATTGTGATAGACTATCTTCCAGCCAAGTATTAGTGCTGCTGATATATTGACAACACGATTTAAACAGCATTCAGTTATGATTAAAGCAATCTAGTTTGACGTCGATATTTAACTAAATATGGTCTATAGCTGTTTCATTCTGAGACTAATTTACGCAGTGAATATGCAAATATTTTTCATTTCTATTTTCATGATGCGCAACAAGATAAAATTCAAACTGATAAGAGATAGATAGATAAATAGATTTTTTTTTATTTAACTTTTTAAAATAAATATTACACGATAAGTAACAAGGACTATTTACATATTATAAGTATATATATTACAGTGAAAGAAACATTTTCCTTTCGGGTGTACAATAGAGAATACAATAAATGAATTCAAAATTTACAGTTCAGTTTCAGTCTGAGTAATCTTTCAGATGAAGCACATTGTCGTCGTCAATCCAGAAGAGGGTACCAGTTGGATTCCACTCCTCTATGAATTTCGCGACAGTTCTTGTTTCTTTGAAGTGCTCAAGTTCCAATAAAAGCCTGCTTTTTAGTTTCCGACGGAGGATGTACATGAGGGTTTGTGCAGTTTCAGTGATGGATGGGTGCTAGTTATTTCTTGTCTGTTTTAGGTAGAAGCTGTAGATGACGGCCTTAGCGCAGATGAAGAGGAAATTGCATGTTCTGTGTCTGTTTTCTTCTGTGTGGACTAAATTCCAGTAGTCTTCTTGGCTGTGTGCGTGGTTATTACAGGTGCTAGAGGCAGTATTCAGGGCATAGGTGATTATCACTTTGTTTGCAGGACAGGTCAGATATGTGTGTTCCAAGGTACCTGAAATGTTACAGAAAAGACACAGATCCGTTTCTCTTAGCTGAAATTTGTAGAGCTTAGAAGGAGTTGGCAAGATGTTATGCCATAGTCTCCACTGTATGTCGGAATCTGGTTTGGCACATTTTGATTTATATGGCAGATCCTACTGAAAACTGAGTGTCATATGCAGCCTTGTAGATGAGAGTGTTAAGGATGAATATAAGAAGGGCGAGGATGGGGACACTGACATGAGGAAGTGGTATATTTTCTCGTAGTTGGAGGGAAGAATTGGAAGTGAGGCTTCAGATTGTACAAGGTGAAATATCGGCCCCGAGCAGTTTCTAGAAGGAATACGGATTTCCTGAGGTGTAACGGTATCTGGATAGGCTTTTATAATGGAGGCTTGCAGCTGTTGATATTGCTTTTCAGTTTTTAGGTTCTTGATTGGTAGGTTTGTGAATGCTTTCCACTTTAGGGGTGTGGGTTAGGAGGTCTCCTATGACTCTTATTCCTGTCCAGTTCCATGTAGGGAAAAGAAAAGGCTGGCCAGTTGTGAGACTTGTGATGTTTCTGTTCAAAAATAGTGGTTCTGTAAGTACAGCTGACTCTGTTGATCCTGTGAGTGTGTGATGAAGTCCTGTGTTTTTCCATCGCTGTAGAGCATCTTTGTAAAAATGAGGTAGTTTAGGAGGAGATGGTGCAGGACTGGCCATTCGGAGGATTGTGGAAAGTGTAAGTACTCTGGTGGATGATTTCGTGATGTAATCGAAGGTGGTTACATAAGTGTGATTGCATTGAAGTGTCTTTAGGAGGAGGATTATCCTGAAGGATCTAATCTTGTTTTCAAGGGAAATCAGGCCTTGACCTCCCTTGCTGAGTGGCTTGCAGAGTTGAGGGTATGTTGTCCAGTGAGTTTTGTTCCAGAGGAAACAAAACTCACTGGACAACATTTGATTTCCTTTTGAATGTGGTAGAGAAATTCTTCAGGAGGTGTGAGTACTTTGAAGGTATGCTATAAGACACTCGCAGCCATCTGGTTAACTATTAGTACTCTTCCTGTAAGTGAAGACATGGAACAAACGCTGTTCTATTTACCTAGCACCTGTTTAAATGTAGATAGACAGAGAGAGAGAAGTAATAGGCCACCTGAACATACCATACATAGTGTGTTTGGTTAACTTTTTCGATAATCCTATATATAAAGTTTATTAAGTAAAGAATAAAATTAGAGGTTTTAAAACTTATGGAAACTAGAGTCTTCTTCTTCTACGCGTTATTCCCGCTTCCCATGCAGGATCCGCGTGTTACTTTAGATGCGACTTCTTTGTTAGTACTACTCTCAACCGACCCGTCGCCTGGTCTGCCGCTGGGGGGATATATTTTTGACTGTAGAGGCGTATGTTCACGGGCCGGTTTGCCTGTTTGCGGGATGAAAAACGCCAGATAAACTGGCGGAAAAAACCCTACTGACCGCGCCCAAGACCGGCTAACTTGCCTATGCCTGAGGAAGATCCTCAAATTCCTCACGTCTACAACGAGAATCGAACCTGGGACACTCCTTCCCCAAGCATATAGTTGCGAAGCGCAAAGCCACTAGGCTAATCGCGCGGTTATGGAAACTAGAGTATCGACTAGAATTTCATTCCAAGAGTTCCTCTTGCATGGAAATTTCAGTGGATACTCTAGTTTTTTTTTAATCAAATTCATTATTCTGTTACTATGTAAACATCTACTTTAAAATCATCATTTTTTTATAATAAGAAACTTTTTGTTGTATTCTTATTTAAAATTCTTATTTAGTTAATATGTAGAAGGTGGTTGTCTTATTTACCACTGTTTTCTATTCCTTATCACTTCTTCTCCTTTCCTGAATACTTAACTTTTTAACCTTTGTACCATTGGCTGTGTCTGAGACGTGGGTAAGATATTTAATGTTTATGTCAGCAATCACTGCTCATCTACTATTGTAAATATTTAATGGACTTGATGTTTATTTTAAGATAGGGAGGAAAGGACTTCTGCGAAAGATAAACATCTGAAAATAGGGTACTAGTGTAGAACAGATATGTTTTATCTCAATCCTACGGGCATTCCCAGTAAATTAATACCTATTAATTGCTTTCCTTCTCCTGAAAATATAAACAGAAATATCCACGTTTCGCCAAGAAATTTTCGGGCTGCGATAACTTAAAAAAATTACTAGAGGCAGAGTTAAATTTTTTACCGACATGTTAATCAATGAAACAATAACAAAGATGTTTCTACAGCTCTTTTTTAAGGTATCGCTGTTCGTGGTTTTTTTTCCTTTGTATTCTTACAAAAAATATATTTGTTGCTTGGAAAAAAATATCATTGCACAATGTTACAAAACTCCATTTTTTTAAATTTTCCGCTATTTGTTCTAGAGACAGTCATCAATGAATTTTTCTTCTTCTCACGAGATATGCATGAAACAGAATGAAGAAACGTTCTCCATTCTGTTTCATGCATTAAGACCTGAGGAAATTACATGCTGAGTTTTCACACTCCCAATTTCGAATATTTCTGTATAAGTGCAGCGTAGAAAGAAATTTAATTGCATTCCAGGAAACAAATTATGTATTGCCACTTTAAAGCTAATGGGAGAGAAGTAGAAATATAATAAGCATTATGAGTGTTCGATTGGGTTTTCTATGATGAGTTCTTGCGACTCCATAGTGGGAATGTAATTTTATCATAAAGATTGTTAATGAATGGCATGCGATATCTATGTGAATGAGCATATTGACAGCAAATGACTAATTTAATTAGTAGTATAACCGGCATTGGGAACGCTAGAGTGGAATTTACAAATTCAACAGGGCTTTCCAAGTAACAACGACTGCTACAACTACAGCGATAACAAATGATGTCGTAATGAGTATTTCTTCTGCAGATTCATTATCATGAAAGTTACAATAGGGCTATATAGGACTGAACTCGTACTTCACAATAAAACCATAAAGGGTATTTTTATTCCTATTTTTAATAGGTTTTTGATGTGAAGTAGATCCGTTCGGAGGTATTTTTCTATAGTTAAAATTATGCTTTTATTAAATTATTTTTATTTATACAATTAAAAGCAATGCTGAAGATTCTAAAATGAAGTTATTCTTCCACTCTATAAGACATTAATAAGGCCGCATTTGGACTATTGTGCACAGATCTGGTCGCCAGGATTTCTTGGTGACGCGGAAGTGGTAGAGAGGATTCAGAGGCGGGTTACAAAGATTGTTGCAGGTCTGTGGGATGTTCCCTATGAGGATAGATTGATGATCTGTGGGCTCCAAAAACTAGCTGATAGACGTAGGAAAGGAGATATGATAGAGGTATTTAAATTGTTAAAGGGATTTTACAGGATTGATACCGATGATATTCTTAAGACCAATGCAGGATGTGAGAGAACGAGGGGCCATCCCTGTAAATTGTGTAAGAGTGTGGTTAACAAGGGTGTTAGGACTAGATTTTTTACTTGGAGGGTTGTGAATGGGTGGAATGCTTTGCCAGAACTGGTTGTGAATGCTTCAACTGTGGATGAATTTAAGGAGAGGTATGACAGGTATTGTGTAAATAATGGTTAGTGTGTGTCAATGTCGGGTCTCCCGCGATGAGTCTTTTGACCGCTATATGCTCGATTCTAATAATACTAGAATACGTTTTCGCAGGCTGTTTCATCAGCTGGTTGCGATTAATCTATGACTCAGGTAGATAGTGTTTTTTCCCCTCTCTCGGAACTCAGGTATTTAACTCTGCGCAGAGAAATTTACCGTACAGCTCACTATTTCACGCGATAATACCATTTCGGATTAGGACGAGATGGACACTAATCTGATGTTTTCTCGTGACCTCTAAGTCTAGAAACCATTAAGCAGGTAAGACTAAAGGGGTTTGCCAACTCTCTTTGGAATAGAAAAATGTGTTGTTGAATTTATTCATATCAATATAATTAAATTATAATAATTCATATTTAATTTTTATATTATAATTATATTTAAAGTTTAATAAGTACAACTGTAAGCGTTACATAATCTTGTGCTGAGGTCCATGACGGCCGATCGGAGAAAATAAATTCTTATAGTTTCCATTCTAGTCACGGAACTAGTTTTTTTATAGAACAAGAGGAACTAGTGGAACTAGTTTTTTTTATAGCTGGTTCCCTAGTAGTCGATCTTTAGCTCAGGAAAGTAATATTTTTTTTCTTTCATCTTCAAAACTTGAATTTTTAATGCTTCTGCTCAGATAAACCGTCCTTAGAAATTATGATTTTTTTGCAATAATCATATTTATGATTCTTCTGCTTCTTCTTTAAGTGTCATCCCCTTGAAGGAAGTTGGCAACCATGTCACGGAACCGTTTTATTTCTTTTGCTGCTTTGGAACATTTATGGTAATTCAAGCCAGTCCAGTCCTCAATGTCTTCAAACCACATTTTCCTGGGTCTACCTCAACGTCTTTTTCCATCCAATTTCCCTTATAATATTCATTTCTGAATGCCTTCTTGTCTAGTTAGATGTCCAAAATATTTACGTTTTCGCTCTTTAATTATTTTCATTAATGTTCTTTTCATTTTTGCTTTCTTTAAAACATCTTCGTTTTTCATTTTCTCTGTCCATGGTATTTTCAACATTCTTCTAATGGTCCACATTTCAAAAGCTTCTAATTTTTTCTCTATTTCTTTATTTAGAGTCCAGATTTCACTGTTGTAGAGAAGGCTTTAACAGATATAGCATTTTATTAATCTTTTTCTTGTGTCGATATTAATGTCTCTGGATGTTGGAACAATTTTCATATCAGTAATGGCTTTTCTTGCTATCTCTATTCTTCTTTTTATTTCTTTAAGGGAATTTGCTCAGTCTGTAAACATTTGTTCCAAATATATAAAGGACTGAACCTGTTCAATTTTCTTTTTGTTAAGAGTTGTGTTCAGTTTCTTATTTATTGGTTCTTTTGATATAATCATGCACTTTGTTTTCTTTAGGTTAATAATTAGTACCATGTCTAAGCTTCTATCGTAAATTTCTGTTACTAAGTTTTGAAGATAATCTTCAGATTCAGCTATAAGAACTGCATCATCTGCATACCTGAAGTTCCTACCTCCGACGTTTACACCCTTCAGTTCTGAAATTTTTTTAAAAACTTGCTCACTGTATATATTGTACAGTAAGGGTGATAAGACACATTCTTACCTTACTCCTTTTTTGATTTCAAAGTTGCCAAAATATATTTTCTTATATCTTATTGTGGCCATTTGACTCCAGTATATATTTGTAATTATGCGTAGATCTTTTCCTTTTAACCCATTATTCTGTAGGATATGTATTAATTTCTTGTGACCTATTGAATCAAATGCTTTGGTGTAATCAATAAAACAAAGATATATGCTTTTCTGGTTGTCAAGGCTTTTTTCACATAATGTTTTCAAATTGAAGATTCCTTCTCTTGTACCTTTGTCTTTTTGAAAACCTGATTGAGTGTCTTCTATTTCTACTGACCAAGTGTCTCTTATTCTTTCTAGGATTATTCTCAGTAGTAATTTTTTAACATGGCTTGTTAAACTTATTAGTCTATATTTTGTATATTCAAAAGTTCTTGGAATTTTGGAAATAGTGACAAAGATGGATTTCCTTAGATCATCAGGGATGTATCCTGTATCATAGATGTTATGAAAAATAACCTTTAGGTCATTAAGTGTGTTTTCATTCTTTCTTTAACAATTCAATAGGGATCTAATCAGGGCCTGGTGTTTTACCTGTTTTCATTTGACTTGTAGCGTATTCTATTTCTTCATATGTAATTGGTTCACCATCCATATTTTGTATATCTGGTGCGTCTGTGCGATCAGAGTCAAACAGTTCTTTTCCATATTCTTTCCATCTTTTTATGATATCTTGTGTCTCTAGTAGCATTTTTCCATTTTGATCTTTTATACAAGGATTATGGTTGAAAATTTTCTTTTTATTTGTCAGGGCTTGGATTGATTTATGCATTTCTTTGCTATTGTGTTTCTTGTCCAATTCCTCTATTTCTTTACATTTTTCATTTAGCCACTTGTCTTGTGCCTTCCTGCATTCATTTTTTATAATTTTACTGAGTATTCTATACTGTTGTGCACTTTTCTTTTTTCGTCTTTCATTCATCAGTTCTAGTATTGATTCAGTCATTCATGGATTTTTCTTATTGTATTTAATTTTTGGGACAACCTCGTTAGCTGTCTTATATATTGCACTTCTAAAATTTGACCACCTGTTTTCATACTTCCTGGGTATGGCCCTCGGGACTTCACCGAAATATTGGCACTGCCATCTATATCAGTTCCATCAGGGTTTTTGACCGTGTCATAGGTTGCCAGCCCACTACGGAAATGACTGATGGCTAGTCAGCCAAGATCCTGGTAGGAGAACACAGCTAATTCCAACCCAGTTATGATTAAGAAAATGATGAAGTTACAGTTTTTGGAGTCTGGTCGTGCGCTATTGTTATGCACGCTGTCTAGAGATGGTACCAGTCTTCTGGCAATGATGATGGCGGTGACTGGCTGTCAGCCGATTTCCAAAAAGCAAGAACTGGAGAGGGGATCACGTTTTGTCTTCTTTTCGGATTCGCTTTTTAGCCTTTTATTCCCTTTTCAATATATCTTTGGTCATAAACAAAGTGTGGATGATTTATTTATTTATTTTTAAAGAATGGTAACTATATTAATTTTAAACACGATTATTATTATTATTATTGCTATTATTCTTATTCGTTTTCTTCTTATTATTATTGCTTAAAAAATCTCCGTGAATCCTCGAAATCTCACAAAATAAAACTCACTATCCAATTCTACCCACTGCTTAATAAGAAGGCCAAAATATTTTCTGTTGGTTATTCTTTTTTTTTTTTTTTAATTTTATGATAATCATTAATATCTGTGCGTGTATTTTAATTTATTTGAAGAGCTAGATTGCACTAAATGTATTTAATTTTGTGATAAGCAAAGAAAACGTGTTATATTAATAATTATTTGGATATGTCGGGAAATTGTATTCATTCATATAGTCAGTATTTAAAAAATCTCATTATACATGAAATTTGATTCCGTACTTTACAAAATAAGCACCTACAGAGATACTAAATCACCTAAAATATTTGGATAACTTCCAAAATTGTGAAAAGTCAAGAAAGTTGACTTTACTACGTTTTAAAAAAGGAGCGGCCTCTGTATTCATTTATCGTCAACTAATTCGTAGTGAGGTGAAGATAGGGAATATCGTACGGTTGGATGATACGGTTTTGGTTTCTACAACAGATTAGGTAACTTTCGCAACAGAGGAAACAATTATTGTTATGGAACGGCAGTCAGCTGGTATAGTACTTCTTGCGGGAAATTCGCATCCTGATTTGGCTCAGAAGATTGCAAGGTACGATTTTAATACATTTGTTCATCTTTATTTAAAATAGTGGTATTAATACAAAATAGGCACGTTTCCAAGGCAAATAATTTGTTAAAAAAAAAGAAAACAAGAATGAATAATAAAATAAAATGTAGACTGTCCTACAAATGAGATATCTGGAGATGATGCTGTATATTAATTTATGCAAGCTGAAGTTAGAAGAAAGTTTGAATAACTATACACACATACATGCACACAAAGCTTATACAACAGTTCAGTTGGGGTGAGCTGTTGCATAATTAATGCTTTTGTTTAATAAATAGTGTGATTTGCAACCCATAGAGAGGCTCTTAACTGCTTAACCTTTTTCAACAACTCAAGAATATTTGCGGGACTACTTAAAGTTTGACGTTTTCCTAAAAATTTAGATTACACTGTTTATGTGTGGGTTTAGATTGGTGAGTTTCTGTATTGATTTGATATAGGAGCAGGCAAAGTTAGTTATGTAACATTTATTTTATTTTAGGCAGTGTGATTAAAATATCTAAGCTGCCTTATGAGTTACAGATATTTCAATAAGCAGATGTCAGTAATGCAGACAGTTCTTCTGCCAAGTGTATCTTTCTCATTACACATTAGATCTGATTTCTGTCATATGTGCCAGTAGCAGTTTCTGAAAAAGATTCTTTCTAATCAATAATGTGAGCTAGGGTTGAAGTATTATATCAAGCATTTTATAACCTGCATTTTATAGATTTTTCTAGTCTAGAACAAGCAAATACACAATTGTCTTATAAAGCCTACCTTCTATACACGATTTTTCTTTCTGGTCATGGGATTTGTTTTGTGGAAGAGAAATATATTTGAAATATGGGATTGAGATGGCCTCTACTGAAACAACATCCATGAGTTTCATTTCATAGATTCAAATGATTGCATATGTTTTTGTGTGTTGGGAGGAAGGAGTATGATGGACACATGGACATGGTAACCTAAGAAGTTGAAACTAGGTTAAAAAGAGTAATGACTGGAACTGAATTAATGCATTACCATAGTTTATATCCTTGTCATATTTCTGGATAGTAACATTTGTAGTTAGCAAGAAGACAGGAACAGTTAGTTACCTTAGCCTAGCCATTGTGAATGCTTAACATATCAGGGTTAAAGTATTAGTTAACCGAGCCTCCGTAGCCCAGTCGGTATAGCCCTTTGGTTGGAAAGACCTGGTCTTTCCAACCAAAGGGCTATACTGTTTTGGTTGGTCTCTTTCAACTAAAGGTGAGTTAGCCACTCTCATATGGAGGTAGGTGGTTTTTTCACCCAGAAACTCTGGTTTTTCATCCTTCAAAACAGGCAAACCAACCGTGTGAACACACATGGATTACAGCTCTTAATATTTATAACAATAAGTGGAAGAGATAGGTTCTTCACAGTGGCAGATTTAGCCTACTGGGGCCCCTTGGTGGTAAAATGTTTACATTTGGAAAAGAAGATAAAGGCAAATTCAATACTGCCACACAAGTATACCAGACTGCAAGAGAAATTGCCTTTATCTTCTTTTAAAAATAGTAGAAAGTGTTCCAGTTCATCATCAAAATGTGTAATATCTATATTGTTCTTACAGATCTCTTAATTTTTCCACATAGCTCAGATCTCTGGCAACTGGCAGGTCTAACGCCCATTTGATCTGCCTCTAGTCCTCACCACATGTTATGCCCATAGTCAACCATGAGTCACATCATGGTAGCCAACCTCAGATAGGCGATGACACATGAATAGGGAATTAGTTAACTGATTCCACACAAAATTACACACTCCCACAAATCAGCCGAGATATGATGAATAGTCACAAATCCACCCAACCTTGAATGCTGCTGTCACATTTTTATGGTGTGCCTGAGATCTCTGTCTTCCTTTTTCCTCTTGCAAAATTTTCAGTACTGTTCAGAAGACACTTCCGTTAATTGATGATGACCATCCCTCCAGCCACCATAGTATAAATGGTCTGTTTCCACATTCAATTCTACAGATATTTCTAAGAGCATTAGAACTGGCATGCATCATCCCCCCCCCCCTTCCTATATTCACACGCATTTCTGCTACACCTACAGTAATATAAATATCAGCTTCTCATCATCCTTTGAATTCACTGAACCTGCTGCACCCATTCATCTTTCATTCCATCTGTGTAGATATCTTCCCCATGAAGTATTTCCGAAGACTACAATGTTTTACAAAAAGAATAACAGATTACTTTTCTCTTAACCCCTGTTCAAACATGACATTAATTTGCTATATGCTTTTCAGCCTCTCAAGTGTGTGAGCGATATAAGAAAAAATATAAAAAAAATAATAATAATTAAAATAAAATTAATACATGATGCATGGGGGTTCTATGAAACTCTTAGAGCATTTTAAACTAGATTTTAAAACATTAAATAGTGTATTTGATTTTTTTAATTTCTTTAAAATATTATATTGTTAATATAACATTTCTGATATCTCTTGAAGTCTTTGTATTGCTGATGATATAATGATGATATCGACCAACTAGTACCTCAGGAGTAGTGAAGATTTCGGAAAAGTTGGTTAGGGCTCTCATTCAGAAATGGATTGAGTGAATCTGTACTTCGCAATGAGCAACATGGGTTTACTATGGGAAGGTCATGCTTTAGCAACTTGCTCACATTCTATAGCAATGTTACCATTGACAAGGGGAATGGATATACCATGATACTTTTCAATTTTGCTAAGGCTTTTGTCAGACCACAGCATGGTAGACGGTTGCATAAATTGGAGAATATAAGTTTGGGTTATAGAATATTAGCTTGGATAAGAGATGGCTGACTGACAGATATCAAAAAGTGGTATATGAGTGATGTGAGTCTGCAAGAATTAAGTTAACCAGTGGTATACCACAAAGATCAGTGCTTGGTCCACTGTTATTCAATCTGTACATTAATGATATTGGAAAGGATTTGACAAGTGACATTATTATTATTATCCAGGTCTCCATGGAGTCAAAAGACTCATCATGGGAGGTCCTTCCTAAGAAACACAGTCTATCAAGACTCATTGAGGGGAGGTCCCCCCCCCCTAAAAAAACACAAAGTCTATCATACCACTCCTTAAACCCATTGACCGTTCTCGTCACCTCTCAATCAGGCAATACATTCCATGTTTCAACCACCCTCCATGCAAAGAAACCACTATTCACCATCTTGCTCACGGTTTCCTTTCGTAACTTTCAGTGATGGCCTCTTGTCATCACTCCTTCCCACTGTTCAACCAAGTGAAAGAACTCCCCAGTGTTAACCCTGTAACCACCTCTCAACAGTTTAAAAGTCTCAATCGTATCACCTCTCCTTCTTCTATCCACCAAACTTTGCAGTCCACATTCCCTCAGCCGATCCTCATAACTATCATTGTACAGTCTTGAAATCATCTTTGTTATCTGCCTCTGTACCCTTTCACAGTTAATTTATCCCCTTCAAATCCTAGAACCAGATCTAAGAACAATAGTCTAAGTGTGGTCTAATCTGAGTCTTATACAATGGAATGATTACCATTTTATCTCTGCAGGTTAGTGTCCTTCTCATTATTGCAGCAATCCTCTGTGTTACCTTCACTACCTTTGCAATATGTCCCCTAAATTTCAGGTTTCTATCAATCATCAACACCCAGATCTCTTGTCTCCCCCTACTTCCTCCAGTTTAACTCCTCGCATAGAGTATGCACCATCCCATCGATGTGTCCCAAACCTCAAGACATTTTGCTACATTAAACTGATGCCCCCATTCATTTGCCTCTCTATCTAGCTTATTCAAATCCTCTTGCAGGGCTACCACATCTGCACTATTACTAATAACCCTTCCCAGCTTCACATCATCTGCAAACAACTGAATATCCCCTTGCAATCCACGGACAATGTCATTGATATAAAGGTTAAACAGTATAGGTCCCAGTACTGAGCTTTGTGGAACCCCACTTGTAACCTTCTGCCTCTTTGATATTGTTCCACCATACACAACTCTCTGATACCTATCGACAGCCCATCCTGAATCCAGTTGACCAATCTGACATTCAGACCCATGTGCTGCAACTTGAATATCAGCTTATCGTGTGGCACCCTGTCAAATGCCTTTGCTAAGTCTAGGAAAATTGCAGTATATGCCTTTCCCTCATCTAATGCTCTTGTAACTTTATCATAAAAGGATAGCATATTGCTAAAACAAGAGCGCCTCTTCACAAATCCATGTTGACTCTCACAGATAACATTATCCTCATCTGCCCAATGCTGTATACGGTCCCTCACTACTTTCTCAAAGATCTTACTAACTACTGATGACACACAAACTACCCTATAATTAGACACTTCCAGTCTGCTACCACCCTTATGCAATGGCACTATCTTACCTTCCTTCCATTCCATGGACACCTTTCCTGCAGCCAGACTTTCATTGAAAAGCAAGGTCAAAGGCACTGTCGGTTCCCTAGCACATTCTCTCAAAACTCGTGGTGAAATACCATCCAATGCCACAGCTTTACTGACATCCAGAGTACTCAGTATTTGGAACACACTCTCCTCCTATACCTCTGAACCTCGAACCTACCCTATCCTTCTAGTATTAAAACTGACTCCTCCAGGATGAAATACTCCAATAAAGTGTTCGTTGAACAGTTTCACCATGTCCTCTACATCAGTCACTCTATTCCCATTTTTATCCCACAATATCATTCTTCCACAGTCATTTCTCCTCCTACTGGCCACAGCTAAAAAAACTCCCTAGGATTTTCTTTGGATCTTAGGACCAATCTCTTCTCATATTCCAGTTTCGCCTTCCTTACCATACTAGTCACTCTTCTGGACTGTGTCTTATGTTCTTCATGCATCTTCTCTTCACCTGTCTCCTTATATCTCTTCCATAGCCTCTTTTTCGCATGCAATTCCTGTTTAATATTGTTTGTCATCCACTTTACTCCAAATTGTGTCCTGTTGTTCACTCGTAGTATACAACTTACTATTGTTGCTAACAAATATTCTTTCACAATTTCCCATGCACTAATGATATCCCAGCCTTCCAATTCCTCTCTCCATGAAACTTCCCCAAGTTGATGTCTTAGAGTATTATAATCACCTGCCTTATAATTCCACATACATTCCTGTCTCTTTGATAATCTTGCATGTCTATTCATTTTCCAAGTCAAAACCATATGGTCACTTTCTCCAACTGGTGAGAGAGATGTCATCTCAGTTATTATCAACTCTTCTGATGCTATAACCAAATCCAAAACTCTTGAATCTCTTGTTTTCTCTATTACATGTTGCCTAAGAGATTTGTCCCTCAAGAATTCTAGAAATTCCATTCCCTTATTGCTACATGCATCTTCTTCTCCCCAATTTATACTACTATAGTTAAAATCTCCTATAACAATCATTCTTCTTGCACTTGCCAAACTCAACTGTCTAATCATCTCCTGGTCCCCACCCTCTGTGCTCCTGGGTCTGTAGAAACACTCTACTAAATATCCTGTCTTGCAATTATTAACAATTATAAACAACTAATTATTTGCTGATGATGGAAAGATAGGTAGGGCAATCAGGAATGCTGCTGATATGCAGTACTTGCAGAATGATTTGAATAAACTGGAATTGTAGGCATGGGAAAATGGATGTCAGTTCAATGTCATTAAATCTAAAGTTATTCACTTTGGCATGATTAGATATCCAGTGTCGTATTATATTGGTGGGATTATGCTAGAAGAAACTAGTGAGGCTAGGGATCTCTTGGATTGTTAGTAGATAGGAAATTGAAGTTTAGGGACCATGTAGCAAAGATTGCGAATACAACTCAAAAGATAATTGCAATGCTGAAATGAACGTTCACATGTAAAAATAAGGATGTCATTTTGCCTCTTTACAGGCCTTGATAAGACCTCACTTGGACTATTGTGCAGTCTGGTTTCTGTTATAATTCTTATATATTGGAGAGAGAGTGCAAAGGAGAGGAGAGTGGTAAAAATGATATCAGGATTGTGGAATACTGATTATGAAGACAGATTGAGAATTTGTAGACTGCAGATTAGCAAACAAGAAAAAGAGGGGTGATATGATTGAGACTTACAGACTTCTGAAAGGGTCATTCAGGTTTTCAATTTATGGAGGGTGGAGAAAGGACAAGAGGGCATCCTTGGAAGTTGAGAATGAATGCTAGTAAGAAGGGCGGGGCTAGATTTTTCTGTTATAGGGTGGTGTATGATTGGAGTGGATTGCCTTTGAATGTTGTGAGTGCAAGCAGTGTGAATAAGTGTGATAACTGGTGTGGGTATTCTGTGGCCTTCCTCGATGAGGCCTTGACTCCAGGAGATCTCTCTCTTAATAATCATCATCATAATAATAATTGGCTAAAAATACTTCTTGCTCAGTTCTCTACTTAACTTTTTAAAAATTAATAGATCAGCAGCCTCTATATACAAATAACCTGGTCATGAGGACACTCGCACATAAACTCTGCTAACACTTGAGTTAAGGATTAAAGAAGAATATAATTTCTTGTTTAGTATAATTTACTTTATAACCAAATGAAAACCTTTCTACAACTGTCTCTGATCCAGGGTATTTTAACAATATGGTGAATATTTCTCTCACCTGGGTGGAAAGTTTTTTCTGTATTGATAGATCTCAGCAAATGCCTTTGGTAGTGATACCTGGGCTTTGAGATGTGTTCGTTAGTTATGCTTTAGGTAAGTTTTCTTACCTAAACTTAGTTGTTCGATGGGCGAAAGGATCTATATAAGATGGATGGCTTGCATTTGAATGGTTACGGTGTAAGGAGACTTGAGAAAGTGTTGCTGAATGTAGTGGATGTGCAAATTCAGGGAAACTAGATTTATTAAGGGGGGAGGGTAGATATACAGTTCTTAGGGAGGCATTTGAATGTATGAATGAATATAATATGCCCGAGCGAATAAGGACAACAAATCAGAGTGGGATAGTTAATATAAGGCATCAAGGTAGGGTTGGGGCTAATGGGGGGTCTTAAATTCATGTACACTAATGCTAGGAGTATTAGGAACAAGAAGGAAGAGTTTTTGGCCATGGTTGGCACTTCCAGACCACAGGTTATTGGTATTAGTGAATCATGGCTGACTGTAGATGATATAGCTAGTGGGATTGAATGTGATGGATATAGTGTGTTCAGGAATGACAGGGAGAATAAAATGGGGGGAGGAGTATTGTTGATGATAGCTGATGAGCTGCAGCCAAGGAGAATAGAAGGTTGAAATGCAGGCTATAGAAAAGAGCACATTTGAGGCCATTTGGTGTGAGATTGTTGCTAGCAGAATTAAATATACAATTGGGTGCTGCTATAGACCAGGTAATGGAAAAGATGGTGGTGACAATATGCACAAACAAATAGAAGAAATGAGTGGAAGGAGGGTAATTATTGTGGGAGATTTCAACTATGGTCGCATTGATTGGAGTGAGGAGAGGACACACGGGAGGAAGGAATTGGATTTTATGCGGTTATTAAGGGATAACTATCTGTGACAGCATGTAATGGAAAATACTAGGGGTCAGAGTGTTTGACCTAGTAATTACATCTGAGGATTTGGCTGTAACAAATATGACCACATTGCCACCAATTGGTGAGAGTGATCATAGGGTCTTGACTTGGGAGGTGGCTATAGGTTTGATTTTTCAATTAAGAAAGGGTACATGTGGAATTATCGGGCTGGAAAGTATGACAAGCTTAGGAGTTTGATTGGTTCAGTGCCATGCCATGTACAACTGCAAGGACTAGAAGTTGAAAGTGCATGGGAGGCAGATAAGAAATGTTTGCATGAAGCAATGGCTGACTGTATACCTAGAGTTCAAATAATAAATCAAGTAGGGGTTAAATGGATGAATAACACTATTAAGCTTGAGCTGCAAAAAAAGAAACAACTATGGAGGGAATTTAAGGAGTAAGGTGACCGGCAGGCACATGAACGGTATAAAGCGCAGGCCAGAAGGGTAACGAGTGTGGTAAGAAAAGCAAAAAAAGATTACGAAAGAACATTGGCCATGCAGGCTAAAGAGAATCCTAAACAGTTTTTTAGATATGTAGCAAGTAAAAGGAAAAATGTACATGGCAGAATGATTTTAAAGAATGCCGATGGTAGGGAGGTAACTGAATCAGTTGATATAGTTGAGTTACTGAGTGAGCACTTTGCAAGTATCTATCAACCAGGTGGTGACATTGCAGAAACGAATAAATCAGTAGATTATACGGGAATTGTGGTGAATGAAGTGGAGGTGAGTAGTCTATTGCATAACCTCAATGTCAATACATCCGTGGGATTGGATGGTATACCAGCTCGTGTCGTACGAGAAGCAGCTAAAGAATTGTCAGTACCCTTGAACATTTTGTTTAATTTGAGTCTCGGGTCTGGGTTAGTCCCGAGGGGGTGGAAAGAGGGGGGAAATAGTTCCACTGCATAAAGGTGGCTCCAAGACTGCTGTTGTAAATTACCGACCGATTAGCATATCAGGAATCATTGTCAAGGTCTTAGAGAAATTAGTCAAGAAAAGAATATAGGATGGGATAGATGAAAATGGGATATTGTTTGGGGGACAACATGGTTTTGTGAAGGGTAGATCATGCCTCAGTAACTTGCTCATGTTTTATAACACAGTGATGGCTGAACTGGATAGGGGTAATGCGATGTGTCCAGTGATACTACTGGACCTTGCCAAGGCCTTTGACAGGATACCACATGGAGCCCTAATCAGTAAACTGGAGCAGATGAGGATAGATATAGGGTTGGTGAGATGGATAGGAGGGTGGTTGAAGGAGAGATACCAGAGAGTGGTTTATTCAGGAGTGAAGCCTAAAAGACGGCTTGTGACTAGTGGCATGCCACAGGGCTCTGTTCTTGGACCACTTCTTTTCAATTTGTTCATCAATGATATCGGAAAGGATTTGAGAGGAAGTGTTCACTTGTTTGCTGATGATGCAAAGTTGGGTAGAGCAATTGTGAGTGCACAGGTTGTCAAAATTTTACAGGATGATTTGGATAGTTTGGAGGACTGGGCTAGGAAAAATGGATGTCAATTTAATGTGGCAAAGTGTAAGGTTATGTACTTTGGGGTGAAAAGAATAGCAGAATAGCAGCAGTATATCGCATTGGTGGAACCGTACTCCAGGAGATTGATGAGGCCAGGGATTTGGGAGTGTTGGTGGATAGGGAATTGAAGTTTAGGGGGCACATTGCAAAAGTGGCTAAATCAGCTCATCAAATCACTTGGCTTCTGAAAAATACTTTAGCATGCAAAGACAAACAAATTATTGTTCCTCTGTATCGAGCCTTGATAAGACTCCATCTGGACTACTGTGCCCAGTTATGGGCTCCAGGGTTTCTTCGTGATGGGGAGGAAGTGGAGAGGATCCAGAGACGAGTGACCAAGATGATAGCAGGTCTGTGGAATGATCCTTATGAGAATAGGTTGAAGATTTGTGGGTTGCAAAAATTGGTTGATAGGCGGAAAAGGGGTGATATGATTGAGACATTCAAATTACTGAAAGGTTACTATAAGATTAATCCAGAAGATATTTTTGAAAATAGGACTGGTGGTGGGAGGACTAGGGGCCATGCATGGAAGCTGGGCAAGAGCGTGGTTGACAAGAGTGTTAGAGCTAGGTTTTTTACTTGGAGAGTGGTGAATGAGCGTAATAAGCTTCCAGAGTCTGTTGTGGGTGCTACGACCGTGAATGAGTTCAAGGCAAGGTATGATAGATACTGTGTCAATGTCGAATAGTTGTTCTTGACATGATGTTAGGGCCTCCCTCGATGAGTCTGTCGACTCCTTGGAGTTGCCCAGAACAATAATAATAATAAGTTTTTTGGAATTAGTCTATGGCCAACTAAGACTTTAACCTTGACATTTAAATGTTCACAATGACTAGACCACATTAATGGATCGACTTTGCTCAGTGTTCTTGCTAAAAGTTTAGTCATGAATGATCCATTACTAAATAATGATGCCAACCTCAATAAGTTATTGATTTGAGCGTTTTCATGAATGTAACTTGACAATTTACAAAAATGTAAAAGGTGAAAATTTGAAAACAAATTTGAAAGATTTTTTTATAGAATCAGCAGTAGAGTTAAAAACCAACCTAATCTTAATAAATATGGTTGTATTAAACTTCCCAAGATTTGGGAAACCTTAAATCTTAGGCCTCCCACCCAACAGCTAAGGTTAGCACAGCACCCATAGCGGGTGCCCCTCATAGGAGTTTAGGCTTTCAGCCTATTGTTTTCACTTTTTTTTTTTTTTTTTTTTTTTTTTTTGCAATATTGTTATTGTTTTCCTGATGATGTCTTGGTGACTGAGAATTTATATAGGATTGATTAAATGTGTGTTTATTTATTTGTTCTGTATTTATTCCATTAAATCTTATAAAGAGTATATCATTGTCGATAGCAACATCTTCAAGCTGGATCAGAACATGAGTATATGGCGAATTGAAAGTGATCATCACTTAGTTTTGAGTAGGATAAAAAAAGAAATATCACATGGAAAAGAGCAATATGTAAGAAAGTTTTAAAAAAAAAGAATTAAAATTGAGCAACTTTTACTAGTGAACTATAGACTCATCTATACAAGTATTCATGAAAAAAATAAACGTTTCGAAAACAAGAATAAAACCTTGGAGTCTGAGTAGGACAGTGAAGAAAACATTGATTCTGCTAGGGAGGCATGTGGGGAAGTTGTCTGCAAGGACAGAAACATCAGAACACCATGTTGGATACAAGGAGTAAAAGAAGCAGTTTGGAAGAAGCTTGGAAAAGAAGAATGCTTTTAGCAAATTCTTCTAGCATAAGAGGACAGATGTCCTAAAAGAATTTATTATTATTATGGATATCTCCATGGAGTCAAGAGACTCGTGGGAGACTCACACTAACCATTTGTCACGCAATACATATCACACCTCTCCTTAAACTTATTCACCATTGTTCACTCCCAACTACCTCTGTCGATCCATTCCACTCATTCACCACTCTCAAAGCAAAGAACCTAGTTTACACACTTTTACACATTTTTCCTTGTTCTGCTATTACTCATGTATTGAAACATTTCTTTTGTGCCAATCTTATAGAATCCCTTTAGTAACTTATAAATTTTTATCATGTCCTCTCTTTCCTCTGCAGTGAACTAAATTTGCAATCCACATACCTTTTAGTCTGTCTTCATAGGGAGCATTCAGCAGACTTATCACCAGCATAGTCACTCATTTCTGAATCTTCTCCACAACCTCCTGAACTCCAAGAAACCCAGGTGGCTAACTGCAGAGTAGTCAAGAAGTGGGCAAATTATAGCCTTATAAACATGGCTATTTTGCCAAAATTTGGCAAAATAGCCATGGGGGGGGGGGGCTCAACCCGTCCTAGGATAGGATGAATGAGTAGATATGATGATGAATTTCTTGTTTTTTTCATGTATGTTTTATTAACAAGCCCCAAAAATCTTGAGCTTTCTGTTCTCTGGTTTTAAGTATATTTTGTTTTTGTATATTTCTTCTGTTTCCTTTGTATGTTTTTGAAGGAGTGATTTGTATGCTATTTTTTTTCTTTTATTGCATTTTCTATATCTGTGTTTCATATTTTTAATGTTTTTCTTTTTAATATTTTATTTTTCTTTCCAAGTACTTCAAGTTTTCCATTCTTCTATATCTTCACTGATTTGGGCTTCTTTTAGGTAATCTGATAATTGTTGCATTCTAATGCTTTCTTCTTGTAATAGATATACTTTGTATACTTGTTCTATTTCTTGTTTTTTCTTATTTACTTTCTTTCTCCATTTTGCTGGTATTTCTGTTTTTAGAGATACTAAATAATGGTCTGAAAAAATTTCACTTCCTCTGTAAACGTGTACATCTCTCGCATATGGAGCTATTTTCTGATTAGTAATGATATAATCAATTAGATTTGTTCCTCTGCCATTCCAATATATATATATATATATGTGTGTGTGTGTGTGTGTGTGTGTGTGTGTGTGTGTGTGTGTGTGTGTGTGTGTGTGTGTATTTTTTTTTTTTGAAAAAAAATATTGGTTTTAAAATTATTTCAAGTACAGAAGTTTAACAGTTCTTTCTCCATATTTTCCTGAGACATTTGGGATTGGATTATTTCCAACTCTAGCATTAAATTCTCCTACTATTAATATATAGTCATATTTTTACATTTAACTGTTTTTGTAGTTCCTCATAAAATTGTTCAGAATCCTCTTTCCTACCTTCTTTAGGGGCATATACTCCTATGTTATTTAAGTAGCTTCTATTTGTTTTTAATTTAACTTATAATTTGATCATTTACAAAATGGTACTTTCATATTCTATTTTTCTATTTATTATTGAATAAAATTGCCACACCACTGGAAGCTCTGATATGTTGGTCCACTCCACTATATAGCATAGTAAAACCATCTATATATTTTGTTCCCTTTAATTTCTTTTTTGTTTCTGTTATCATGGCTATATTAATATTTTTAGATTTTAGTTGTTTTACCAGTTCTAATTCCTTTGTTGTTATGCTTCGCACATCCCAGGTGACTACTTACATTTTAAAAGTAGTAATGTCTGAGATTCCTAATAGTTTACCTTTCTTCTTTCTTGGTCCAATGAATTTTCCAGTTCCAGTATCCAAGTTACATGAATATTTTTACTTGGTAAGGTAACCAGCTGTACTCAAAAACGCCAACCTGGAGGACCAGGGTATCTCTCTTAGTCTGGCCCTTATCGCTCAACTTGTCCAGCTAGGGAGGCCTATCAGTAGCTTTGCTACCTACCTACCACTGACATAGCTCTTGAGGTCATTGGTGCATGCAAGCCTCCTTACCGCATCAAAGTGGAGATACCATTAAGGAGGGGTAATAATAATAATAATAAATGATATTCTGTCACTTTTTTTTTTTTAACCAAATACTGCTCTTCATTCTGAATTATGATTGGATTGTCCCTAATGAGGAAGCTTATAATGGCACTGGCTTGGCTACTCCTAATATGGATAATGGGTATATTGCATTGTTAGGATTATATGGCACTAATTTGAGTACTGGTATTCAAAGTTTTTTCACTTGGTTATGCTATAGATTAAAGATACCAAGAAATAATATTCTTGTGTCTTTAATTTATGCCAAAAGAGTAATCAAACAAAATTTGTGCATGAAGTATGTTTGCAACTGGGTTACTTGTATCTCATAATGCAAAGTCCCCCCCCCCCCCCTTTGTTGGACATATATAATTCTATAGGTTAGGAGGAAGGGCCACTGCCCAGACACCGGTTTCAACCTTTGTATTAGTAAAGGATCTCCAAAAACTATGCAGTCCTTCAGATCACTCTAATCTCAATGAGTAACTTGAAGGATCTGATAACTCATTACTACACTCAATCTCAGAGGTAGTGCTAGGCAAAACCTGCAGAAGCCTTAGCTTAGGTTTTGCCTCCAGTGGAAGGCAAAAATCTACCATGAATCCAAGCACCAGTCTCCAGAGGATGCCAACCATAACTGCTCATCTCCCATGGCAAAGTATCCACCAAAGGGCCCTGATAAATTTTTTGAGTCCACTTCAGCAGTCCAATGTCTGTGGGAAACCACACTGATAAGAGCCAGACTCAGAAGAGATACCAAAGTTTGAAGTAATGCATAAATCATATATTTCCATATATAAGTAGTGAAAAGGTGTATCATTAAAATACTCTGGATCAGAGGGATAAAGTTGAAGGATTTTTTTTCACTTGGTTCTCTATAAATTAAAGATGCCAAGAAATCACATTCTTGGTTTAATCCTTTATTCAAGTTTAAGCAAACAAAATTTGCATGTGAAGTATCTTCACGACTGAGCTACTTGTATATAGAGGCTAATGACATCAGTTGAATTAATTTCCCATATGCAATGCATACTCTCCTTTCAGATGTGTATAATACTATGCATTATGGAAAGGACCACTACCTTTATTGAGGTCTCATTAGTGGGAGCCAGACCCAGAAGAGATACCAAGGTTGAAGTAATGCAGTAGTAACACACCCATAATGCATAGTATTATGCATGTCTGACAGTGGTATGCTTTGCATTATGGATACTAAGGCAACTGATGTGATGTTATTAGCCTCTATATACAAGTAGCCTTAACGTGCAAACAAAGTGCAAACTTTATCTGAGTGTAAGCAAACAAAATTGTTTGCTTACACCCAGATAAAGGATTAAACCAAGAATATTTCTTTAATTTATAGTATAAGCTAGTGAAAAAAACTTTCAACATTTGTCTCTGCTCCAGAGTATTTTTATAATAAGTTAATACATCTTTTTGCTACTTGTATATGGGAAACATAACTTCTTCATTACTTTAGCCTTGGTATTGAAGTCGAACAGCTGCAGTCCTTCTCATAATATCTGCTTTCAAGGCCCTGGAGAGAAATCTGAGGAATTCAAAGTAGCAAATAGAAAAGAAGGAACACTAATGACTCTGTTGCACCAATGGATGCATCAATTAACACAAGCACAGAATGTATTCCTCCAGTGGTTCTCAGATCTAAAGAGAAATGACCAGAACTAGCCAGCATCATGAAAAACAATAACATAAAATTTAATACAGCAAAAAACACAAGGGTGTACGCATACTTCAGGAATCAGTGACAGACTACAGAATGTTAACAAAATTATTAGATTTAGTGATCCCCTATCACACATTTGCCCTAAAAAGTGACAAAAACCTAAAGGTAGTAATAATAGGAAGTATAGAATCCATAACTACTGAAGAAGTAGCAGCAGATTTAAAAAGATAGAGCTTTGAACCAATTAAAGTATCAAGAATGCACGGGGGGGGGGGAGCATCAATGCCGCTAGTGCTAGTAGAGTTTAAAGACAGGTACAAAATATACAACATAAAAACAGCATGTGATCTGATGATCACAATGGAAGCACTCCAAAGGAAGGCATCGTCCAGCCAATGCCACTGTTGTCAAAAATACGGACACGCACAGAGTGCTGCAAAGCAGAATCCAATTAACCAAAAGATAGCAGAGAAGGCCTGCTAAATTTACCAAACAGTCCCATAGCATCAACATTCCAATCAGGAACTTCATCGACAACCTCCAAGAATAAATCCTATGCTGATGCCGTAACTACTAAACCAGCTTTCTCTCTCTCTTTCTGCTCACAATATTCTAGCTAATCCCAACAAATTTGCCATGATAACAGCTGCACTAGGAGAAATGCTGATTGAATTTAGCAAAACAAACCCTACTCAAGATTCTATATGCAGATTTATGGAAAACACACACAAATCATCTTTTCTAAGCTCAGGTATGAATAACATTGCAAACACCAACAACTCATTGCTTATTGGAATGCAAACAGAATCCTTAACAAAATGTATGAACTGCAGGAGTTTGTTTCCAGATTAGAAATAGATATATTGCTAATCAACAAAACTCTTCTACATCCATCCAACAAACCAAGACTCAAAAACTATTATCTCTTTAGAAATGATAGAATGGATGCTAGAGGTGGAGGTACAGCCATCTTTATAAAAAGACGTAAGATTTATTGAAATTAAAATTCTACCACTTAGAGGTGGTGGAATTTTAACCTTAGAGGTCACCAGTCTACAGATTCATTCAGCCAATACAAGCAATCTCAAAATCTAATCTGTATGTAACTCACCAAACAAACAGATCTCTACTTCAGATCTTACACAGTTGTTGGACACCAATGAAGCAGTAATAATGGCCGGCAACTTCAATGCAAGACACATGGCTTGAAACAGCAGAATTACCAACAAAAACGACAGAATCCTAAATGTCTTTGCTATTAACAAAAATATTGTAATTGCAAGTCTGCTCGAACCGACACAGTATGAAATGGTTGGATGACCAGATGTACTTGACATAGTCATCCTCAAAAATGTACCCTACCAATATCAGATAACAATTAATTATGATTAATGATCTTAGCTCAGACCACAACCCAGTCCTACTCCAGCTGGATGCTGTACCAGAAGAAATGATTACTAACCCAACCATCATAAACTGGACTCAGTTACAATAAAAATTATGAACTAATTGGACCAGTACCATCTATTTCATTGAAAGAAGAAGAAACTGAAGCCACTATACTAAACCTAGAAAAACAATTCTAAGAGGCTTAACAGCAGTCACTTCTGCTGAAACCCCGTGCAAAACCCAACCCACTCCCGGAGAAGATCCTAAACCTTATCCACACCAAAAACTAAATGCGTCGATGATATCATAAAACTCTAGCTTTTCAGGACCATCAAGAACTCAAGGCCACTAACTCAGTCCAGTATGTTATCAAAGATTTCCGTAACTAGCACTGAACAATGCACTCCAATCTCTTCAACCAATCAACTAATTCCTATGGAAAATTTTCATATCCCTCCGTTCCACCAATGCACGAAGAGCAGGCTATGGTGTATGGTAATGACAAAAAACTGAATGCATTTGCAGACAGCCTCGAATGACAGTTTAATCCCAACTACACTCTTGCTGACTTGTCATTTATTTCCAAGGTTCATCGACAGGTATATTGTGTCCTGAATCAAAACATCCAGAAATTGAATATCCGCCCAACCTCCCCAGCAGAAATCTGCAGAATCATCGAAAAACTTAACAACAATGACAAAAAAAAAAGCTCTGGGCCTACGGAATCGCGAACAAGGTCATCAGATGTCTTCCACAAAAAAGCAATCATGCATATAGTTACTATCACAAATGCAATGCTCAAACTCAGCTACTTTCCAAACAGATGGTAAAAACAGCAGATAAAATTTTAATTCTCAAATTCCACAGAACTACCGACCCATCAGCTTTCTCTCCTGTCTTGGAAAGCTAACAGAAAAAATTATCCTAACAAGACTACAAGAAACACCCACCTATAACAATATCATTCCAGATAAACAGTTCAGATTTAGACCAAACTACTATACAGTACAGTAGGTCCAGAGAATCGTGGAATATATCTCGCATAGATTTAATTGGAAACAACAAACTGGTGTCGTCTTTCTGGATATAGCCAAAGCATTCAATAAAGTATGGCACACTGGCTTCCTCTACAAGCTAATAATAACAATGAAATTCCCAATCCAGCTGATTCTGTTTATCAGATCTTTCCTAAAAGACAGAAAATTTAGAGGTAAAATACAAGGCATCAAATCTTCAGAACGTAAAATTACAGCAGGCATTTCACAAGGCTCCTTACTCTCTCCATTACTCTTCTCCATCTACATGGCTGATTTCCCCTGCACAAATTCTACTATATCTACTTATTATGCACTTATACACTGCCATTCTTACCAGCCTGAAACTAATAACTGAGTGCCTACAAAACGCAGCCAATGAACTTGAACTATGGACTCAGAAATGGAGAATCGACATAAATGCAGAAAAAAAGTGCAGTGATTCTCTATACAAGAAGGGAAAAAAAAACACCTCATAGCACATATTCTATGTGCTATGAGGTGTTTTCAACATATTCAATACCACCATCCCATGGAAAACAGAAGTCAAATGCCTGGGAATACAGCTTAATAAATGACTATTCTTTGACTCCCATATATCCTATATTTTCTCCAAAACAAAGCAATTGCACAGTTATACCCACTAATCAACAGACATAGTTGTTTAAGTACACAGACAACAAACTATTGATTTATAAATCGATCATCAGACCAACAATGACATATGGATCACTGGCCTGGAGCCACACATCACCCACCAACTTCAAATTATCCAAAACAAATGCTTATGCATGACATTTGATGCCCCATTGTTTATTAAAAACTTGCAACTCCACAGAGAAGCCAACATGCCAGATATTCATAATTATCTACAGCAGACTGCCCAAAAATACTTCTCTCAAGCAGCTACCCATCCAAACCAATTAATAAGGTCCACCATAGACTGTCACGAACCTAATCACTAGCCCCAATGCCCACAGATGGTGAGCTATATGCACAAGAAAAGCTCCACCAGAGAAATGAAAAATTAAGGGAGTGAAAATCAAGGGCTTGATCTCCATCATACCAGTCTATTAAAAAAAAAAAAAAAAAAAAAAAAAAAAAAAAAAAAAAAAACCTTGGTGTCTTTTTTGGATCTAGCTCCCATTGATAATATCTTGGATTTTTGGCAAGATAACTACTTTGATTTTCTTTCCTTTGTTTTTTCACTTTCATATTATCATTTTATTTTATTGGTGCTAGTGGTGGTTTTGCCTCTAACTAGCACTTGATTATTTAAATAAATATTATGATTACTGGTAGTGCAATTAATATCTGCATTATGGTATTACTTTTAGTAATATCACAGCTGCCATTTTATAGTAGCTGAGCTATAGCATTTGCTGGTGGTGTGGAATTGTTTTTATATCATGGGATTATTTGATGTTCAGATCTTACGACTAAAAGGTTTCTCTTATAATCACACACAGAGATTTTAGTCCCCTCCCCCCAAGATAATGGTACCAATTTCTCCTATGGTGCTAACTCTAGGAATTGAAATTCCACGATATGAAGAAGTGAGACAGATGACTAAGGTTTTAAAAGATAGTAGGCTAGTACAATTTATTCTTTCATGCCATATGGTGAATTTGTTAAGATGTAGGGTTTTTTACATTCCAAGGTAACACAGTAATTCCTGTAATGGTGGAAAGGCAGGTTAAAACAGAACAGTAATTATTCTTATCTTTCTCTGTGTATTTGGAATAGATTATATAATGTGTTGGACATTCCATTATTTAGAACAGAATAGGTTCTCTCTTTCTTTCTTTTTTTTTTTTAGCAGTACCTCTCTCCTCTCAACAATGGGAAGAGAATTTTGATTTTTATAATTAATAAATTAAAATACTATTCATGGAAAGTTAGGGAAAAAACATGCATTTGAAAACCAGCAATATGACATACAAATGCTTTACAGTATTGTATTGTGGAAATTTTAATGTTCAGTTAGACAATTTTTGTATTTAGAAAGAAGCATTCTTGGAGTTACCAAATTTTTGCTAGTTGGTGTAGACCACCCACATTATGTAATATTCACCGAGAGGTGGTAAAATTCTGTCTATTTTTACTATGAGAGGATTTTCACATGGTTCTGTCCTCTTAATTCATTGTGGTCTTATGCTCAATTGCAGAGATAACTGGAGAACAATCCCAGGCAGAAAAGGCCAACTCAAGACAATTATCTCAGATAAGGCTAACCACCTGGGTATCAGTCATCGTTTATTATTATTACAGAATATTCCATGGAGGAGCCTGTGTAGCTCAGTGGATGTGGCGTTTGCACACCACCGCGCTAGGCCGCACGAAGGAAGTCTTGGTTTCGAGTCTAGTCGGCGACTAGAGGAAATTTTTCTAAGCCTTTTTTCGACCGGTTCCCGAGTTAGTCGATCTCTGGCACGGGCAAGCAGGTTTTTCCTCCCGGAAACTCGGGTTTTTCGTCCTGTAAACTCAAGAAAATCGACCGTAGAACCCACATTATTTCAGACATTAAATATATTGTGTTAGGGTTAGAGACCACGAGATGGCGGCACATTTGAGCCGTCTCTCTTCACTGCGTACCGCTTAATTAGTGATAGCCTTGGGCCATCTGTCTCTGATTGGGTACCAGTGGAGATTGAACTGCCCACTCAGTCTCCAAAAGTTAGATAGGGCTAAATGGCCTCGCCTACTCCCGTATATACGGGAATAAAAAGGCGTTAGCTGATTTTTTTTTTTTTTTTTTTTTATTCCATGGAGTCCTTAAACATCATGCCAAGCACTATCCAACATTTGCACAGTACTGCTTTGAACTCATTCACAGTCATGGCACCTACAACAGACTGGCAACCTATTCCACTCATTCACCATGCTCCAAACAAAAAATCCAATTTTAACGCCCTTGCTAAATACACTCTTGCTCATTTTCCAAGCATTTCCCCCAGTTCTCCAACCATCACACCTGTTCTGAAACATTTCTTCTGTGTTAATCCTATAAAAACTCTTCAGTAATTTGTATGGCTTAATCATATCATCCCTTTTTTTTGTCTGTCATCCAATTTCTGTATCCCACAACTCTTCAACCTGTTCTTGTAAGGCTCATTTCATAGACCTTCTACCAGCAATTCCATAAACTTTCTTCATCACTCTCCTCTGGTTCCTCTTCACCTCTTCTCTTCCTTATCGCCAAGAAACCCAGGGGACCAGATCTGCACACAGTAGTCAAGATGGTGTCTTATCAAGGCTCGATAAAGAGGAATAAACCACTTGTCTCTGCTCGTCAAAGTATTCTTCAGTAACCAAGTAATTCGATGAGCTGCTTTAGCCATTTTTTCAATGTTCCCTCTAATCTTTAAAACTCCCTATCCACCTACACTCCCAAATCTCTAGTTTTGTCAATTTCCTGGACTACAGTTCCATCAGTATGGTATACAGCTGGTAATCTTTTCACCCCAAAATGCATAGCCTTACACTTTGACACATTTAACTAACATCCATTCTCCTTTGTCCACTGCCAGTCTATCCAAATCATCCTGTAAAATTTTAACAATTAAGTATTGTTCTACCCAATTTTGCATTAAATGTGCTTAATGTACAAATTAAATAGCAGCAGTCAAGAACAGAGTCCTGTGTCATGCCATCCCAAGCCTTCTTCTGAACTCTGCTCCTGAATAAACTACTCTTTGATATCTCTCCATCAACCATCTTATTCACTTCACCAGCTTATATCCATTCCCACGTGCTTCAGTTTATTGATTAGAATTCCATTTGGTATCCTATGAAAGGCTTTTGCAAAGTCCAGCAGTATCATGTAAACCCATTACCTTTATTCAACTCAGCTATCACTATATTGTAAAATGTGAGCAAGTTACTGAGACTACCCTATTTGTTCTTGACCAACTTCTCCAGTACCTTGACGACTCCTGATATGCCGATTGGTAAGTAATTGCTACATCAGTCTTGGCCTCCTTTATGCAATGGAACTATTTTCCCCTCTTTCCACTCCCTTTGTAATAACCCAGAGCTGAGACTTAGATTAAACAATTCCTGACAATTCCCTAGGTTCACATCAAGGTTCTGTAATATGTTATGCACCTTAATTTAATTTACCTCAGTTTCCTTAATAAGTCTTTGCCTTTCTCATTACTGCAGTATCTCCACCTGAATGATATACTCTTGCAAAGTGTACACTTAATTCTACTATTTCGACTGATTCAGTAGGCTCCCTACTATTGGCATTCATTAAAATCATTTTGTGATTTTAATGACCATTCTTCCTTTTACTTGCACCATATTGAAAGAACTGTTTGGGATTATTCTTGACCTGCAATGCTAATTTCCTTTCATAAAGGAAAGGATTTAACAAAGAATATAATTTCTTGTATCTTAAATTCATGGTTTATAGGAAGAGTTTGTACTCAGTATTTGAGATTTATATTTATTTTTTCAGAAATCTCTAACATAAAGGGGCTATTGTTTTGAAGTAGTTTAAGTGTTTAGTTGAGGAGGGGGGGGGGGTAAATGAAAAGAATTTTATTGCAAATTAATTAAGAGCAAAGAGATCCCAGAAGAATAATGAAGTATTTAATAACACAGAGCCAAAAATGAGAGGCTACTGTGATTATATGTCTCAGTGGAATAAAGTCACTACGTTAGTTTAAAAAAAAAAATATATATATATATATATAAAAAGATAAGCCAAAATTTGAAACGTTTTTATGTCACATTTTTTGTCTTACCGGCTTTCCAGCCCGGAACTCGGGGGGGGGGGATGCAAAACGCATAAAACACATTCTTGCGGATATGTATAATGTTATGCATTAGGGAGGGGGCCCCCGGACTAGTTTCGACCTTTATTGTGGTCTCTTCAGTGGGAGCTAGGTCCAAGTGGAGATACCAGGCAGAAGCATTAGCAAGGTCATTTGTTTTGCTCACACTTGGATAAAGGATTAAACTAAATTTATTATAGTCTAACCAAGTGAAAAATAAACTTTCGACATCATGTACATTAAAGGTGTAACTCCCTGGACATTCTCTCAAGATATGCAGTGAAATACCATTTAGTCCCATGGTCTTGTTGACATCAAGTTTACTCAATTCCCCATATACCCCATGCTCACTCATCTGAGGAGGAATCAGTGGTTCCCCCTCCCCATTCTCACTGCTCTCAAGTTCTGTATTATGTTACAATCACAAGGGTGGAATACTTTCGCCCTTATGATTCAATATTGGTTCACTGGACTGCACCTACAGTGCACAAGTGCAAACATGATCTGCCACTATGCTGAGTCCTAGCTCTTTGCCAGCAGTAGGCAAAATATCCATCATACATTGAACCTAGACTTTTGCAAACCAAGTCCAAGCAAAGTGGCTAGTTAGCAGAAATTACACTGGTTTCCATAAGTTAAGGGACAAAGAAAAAATCACAATAACTAATAAACTGTATGGTGAATTTTTATGCAATTTGGTGAAAAGCAGCATGATATGAGATGCTGAAAGAAACACCCACAAAAATTATAAATAAATATTTTAATTCTGTAACAAATGGATACATGAAAACAATGACCAAAAACAGTCAAAATGAGATAGTCAAAGTTCCTCAATAAGGAATGTGGTTATCTCTCACAGAAATACAGCATTTTATACTGCTTAATAATGATGTCAACAGTGCAGTTCGTAATAACAACCATCGCTCCAGCAATGGTCTTCTAAGTCCCTCAACATTTTGGGATGGAGTTGAGAGCAGCAACACATCCACCCAGAGCATCCCAGATATGCTCATTAGGAATAAGGTCAGAAGACCTGGCTGGCCAGTCCATACGTACAATGGTCTCTTGAAGATATTGGTCCATGAGAACAAGCTACATCTTGTAGGATAAATGTTTCCCTATCTAACCTGTCTATAGATGAGCATAAGGATACAGAATCTTGTCTCCATAAGTTGCTGCATTCATGGTTCAACTAGAAAGCACATACTGGTCGGTGTGTCCACTCAACAAGATGCCACCCCAAACCATCACACTGCCTCTACTATAAGTGTCATTGGTGCACCCAGGGAGGGGGCCTAGGGGCCCTGGCCCCCTCCAAAAGAAAAAGGAAAAAAACGCCAGAAAATTTTCTAAAAATCTTTGTCTAATTAAAATTCATTTTTTTTAAAAAATTTATGTTGTGTTGTGTCTTCTATTTCTATGCTACTTATTAATTAACGGTCACATAAGGTGGGAATATCCTATAGCGCTCTGGAATCCTGGTGAAGGATTCCAGAGTGCTATAGGATATTCCCATAGGATATAGGATATCTGGAATCCGAGCCGTGCCAGAGGAGATCACGGGTATCATGTATTGGCGATCACTGCAGATGCTCAGTCAGATTTGCCTCCTCCCCAAAGATTAAATCTTGAGTGCTCGGCCCCCTCCAAGATTAAATCCTGAGTGTGCCACTGATAAGTGTCACTTTCATGGATATTAGAGGGATGATAATGTGTCTTTCTATCTAGATCAGAGAATGCCTGGTATCACTTTGTAGAACAAATTAGCACCCATCTGTAAACAATATCGATCCTCATTAGTCACGGGGGGTCCAGTTGATGTGGAGCTTGGCCCATTATGAACATTCTCTCCTGTGCTGGTGTGGGATCAAGGCACACTGAGTATCCATTGCCTAGTATACAGACTACCTTTGTGGAGCTTTCTGCACACACACACACACACACACACACACTGGAAGCTGATACCAATGTTCTTGTAGCCAACATGAGGTTAGGTCATAGCTGATTTGGGATAGCACTCCTATTTTAATGAGAAAATAATCGTATGTATTGGTCACCCACTGCGGTTGTAGTCTGTGGCCTTCCTTCACTGTATCTCCAGTAAATCTCCTAACATGCTCTGTTTCCTTGTGTGATTCTTCTACTTATTTCTTTATCTTGTTTTTCCTTAAAACTAACTAATTGTCCAAGGTAAATGTACTCCTCAATTTGAATACGATTACCTGTTAATCTTAGTTTGATTGAATTTGTGATAAGTTTGGTTTTAGTTATATTAAACATCAAACCTTTTTTTTTCCTGCTTTATCTGTCAAGGTCGTTTAGTATTTCCTGAGCTTCTTAATTTTTTTCTAAAAGAAAAATGTCGTCTGTAAAATGTAAGTAATTGAGATTTTTTCATTGTTACTAATTTCATAGTTTTCACATGTGATGTTTTAGACTTCTAATGTAGCAGAAAACAGTTGAGATGATGTAGGATCTCCTTGCCTTACTCCTTTTTCCAATACCAAATTCCCTTTTAAATTTCTTACCCTGATGTTCTAGCTTTATACTATAGTGTTTTGATATATAGTTTTTAATAATCTGATATACTTTGTTGGGACAGCTTGTTGTTTCAATTCGTTTATTATTTCTGACTGATCCTGATTATGTTCATGCGTAGACCTGCACTTCACTGTTTGGACATTCGAAACCAAAAATCCCATGGAATAGGTCAGTCAATCCTTATTCCAGGAGTATCCTATGTCTGTGGATGCATGTGTTCATGGGACCAGTTTGCCTGTTCTGAAGGACGAAAAACCTGAGTTTCCAGGTGAATAAAACTCTCTACCTCCATACGAGACTGGCTAACTCACTTTTAGTCAAAAGAGACCAGATAAAAGTTCCTGATGGGAATCACACCCAGGTCTTTCTGACCAAAGGGCTTCCTTCATCTATACTGATTGAGCTACAGAGGCTATTTCCAACTGATATAGAGAATTAAAGGCTTTTTCAAAATTTGCAAATACTAAATTTGTAGGAAAATTTTATTCATTTGTTTTCTTGGTTAATAATGTGAATATGATCCATTGTAGAGAATCATTCTTGTTCATATGTGACTATGCATCATCCATAAAATTTGTGATCCTATTGAATATAGTGGGTATAAACATTTTGTACAATTGTGATAGCAAACTGATTGGCCTCTAGTTATTGATATAATCTTTTCTGCCCTTTTTATTTAATAAGATAATCAAGGATTCATGCCACTTTTCTGAATTTTTTCTGTAGTTGATTTCTATAATAAATATAATGAATATATTATATAATAAATTATTAAAATACTCTGACTGGATAAGAGACAGCAAGTTGTTTAAATTTCTTTTTTTTCAAGCACTTTATAATTATTTATTTAATTTATTAATATAATAAATGGGAAGAATTAATGACACTTTTTTTCTCCCAGCCGACTAGGTACTAGAGTTGGCAACTGTTCTGTGTATCATAGTTCTAATAGAGGTAAGCACCATTTCACCAAACTTGTAATTTATCACATCCATTATTAACGGTTGAATAATATTGATTTAATAAATACTTTTTTCTATCAGAAACAATGGTTGATATTGGTGAATCAGTTCGAGGAAGAGACGTGTATATAATGCAGACAGGATCAAAGTAAGTTTTTTCCCTTTTGTTCTAGACAAAAATTTTAATTTCAGAAATTTTAATGAAATGTTTTAGAATTTTGTTTCTTAATTCTACTTGAAAGATGTTTTTTAAACTTTGAGTTTGACTTATGACTAAAAATAGATATTTGAATAGAAAATTTATTTGCATTGAGGATTAAGCATGAAAAAAAAAATTACAGTAAATAATGAAATTGACAGCAAAGAGTGTTTTTGCATTTAATTATCTATAGCAGTAGTTAGCAGCTTACAAGTGTTGGTCATGTGTGGTCTCTGAAATGTCTTTCCTACAGACTATGTTGCATGAATGCAGCTATAGTCTGTGGGAGGAAAGTGTTTTTTATTATGAAGTGTCATTTCTGTTGTCTTTAATTGCAATAACTATTACCAAATATAGTACAAAGACTAAAATATGTCTGTATTGTATATAGTGATACAATAAAACTACTTTTTTTTTTTTTTGCTTCTACAGTATAACATCTGTAGAGGTTGGAATGTTTTTTTAGTATTTATTATTTTAATATCATTTATTAAATATTATTATTTAGTATTTTAATATTTTTATTCCAATCTTTGGAAACAACAGATGTAGTAAAAATTTATCTATTCTTGAATGAAAATGAATACTTCCATCTGTTATAATGTTAGCTGGCCTGGTTGGCTGAGTGGTTAGTGTATCTGCTCTCCAACCAAATGCTGTGGGTTCGAATCCTGCCGTAATAAGAAGTGGATGATCTACAACAAAATACTGGCATATGTGAGATATCTATTATTGATAAAACAGAAGAGCTACTGACAAAAAAAGGTAATGAATGTGGGATTCGCAAAAGGGGGATAATCCCGATGATTGGAAATTATTTATGTACTTAATCCCAGTAAACAAAAGAGAAATAAATACACATAACAAGCACAACAAATTTTACAAGATGATTTGCTGCTTCATCAAATATGTATTTCTGCCACAACATTATTAGTTTAATGGATTAACCACTCCCTATTGTTATTTACCGATCTACCAAATATATACAGAAGCTGTTTATTATTGGTTAGTTATTTATACTTTGCAAACAAATCTTTTTCCTTTTCCTCATAATTTTGATTATGTCATTATAAATGCACATAAGCAAGTCTAAATTTATAGGATCATCTGCTATTCTCTTCACTAGACTTATGGTTAAGAATAGTATCACAATAATTAATAAGAATAAAATCACCAATCTTAATGATTAATAATTTGTTTGCCAGTTGAAAGCATTTCTATTCACACTTGTTCTTTCTCTCCTCTGTGTCATCCTCGCATGGCTTATTAATGAGGGTTCACTTATTTACATCTTTTAGTAGTTTAAATATTACAATCTAATATAGCATTCTCCTTAATCATTGTGTTCTGGTATATCCTAAAACAAACACATTAGTTTCCTATCCCTGCACACACACATACACATATGCAAATTTCGTTGCAATCAAAGAACCATTACAATACATGGCACATCCACTGAAACAAAAGCACAAAATTTCTACAGCTTGCAATGTTTTCTCTTGTCCTGCCAGATAGTTAGGGTGACGGCAAGATGTGGTTACCCTGTTGAGTATCCAGGTAGATACCCAACAAGGTGCACCACGAGAAGGTAAGGATTGGACATTAGGTCAGAAGCCCTGGTCGGTTCTCTGCATTCCTTTAAAGGCTATGTGGAGATCTTCTCTCAGTTATACGGCTTTGATTTTTATGAAAGAATCCTCAGTGTTAATATGATAATACCCCTTTAAATGTCTCAATTGTATCCCCTTTGCCTTCTATTCACCAAACTCTGTAGTCTGCATGCCCTCAGTCTGTCCTCATAATCAATGTTGTACAGTCCAGACATCATTTTTGTTAACCCACTCTGCATCTCCTTTCCAAGGTTACTTCATCCTCTTCAAATCCCAGTGACAGATCTGTCACTGGGATTTGAAGAACCCAGACATGGTCTGACCAAAGCTTTATACAATGGGACCAGCACACTTTATCTCTTATGGTCAATGTTCACCTCATCATTGTCACAATTCTCTAAGATGTCTTTACAACCTTTGTAACATTCTTGGAACTTCTCTATCCACAATCACCCCAAGATCCCTTGCTTCCTCCACTTCTAGTATAAGTCCACCCAAGTGAGTATGAAGCATCCCATCTGTGGATCTCAAATTTTAAAACCTTACATTTAATTGTATTAAACTGACATCCCCCATGGTTTTGCCTACCCTTCCAGCTTATTCACATCCTCCTGAAGAACCAAAACATGGACTATTACTAATAACCCTTGCAAGCTTCACATCATCTGCAAAGAACCGAATATCTTCCTGTTGTCCTGTGACAATATCATTAACATAAAGATTGAACAGCAGTGGTCTCGGGTCCGAATCCTGAGGAACTTCACTTGTAACCTTCCTACTCCCTGATACTGTTCCCCCATATACAACTCTGATATCTATCAGAGAACCAATCACTAATCCAATTTACTAATCTGATATCCAAATCCATATGGATGCAACTTAAAAATCAAGATTATTAAAACAAGAACACCCTTTAATAAATCCATGCTGGCCTACATAAATAATGTTACCCTCATCTTCCCAGTTCTGTATATGTCTCGTCTTAAGCTTTTTCATGAACCATAGAGGTTCTTTAGCTGTGGACTTCACAGCTGTGACTGTCTTGAGGATAAGGTGGTTGTTCTATGTCTGTAGATGCGTGTGTTCATGGGGCTGTTTTGCGTGTTCTTGAGGACGAAAAACCTGAGTTTCTGGCTGAAGAAATCCCCTACCTCCATATGAGACCAGCTAACTCACCTCACCTTTCGTCGAAAGAGACCAGATAAAGGTTCCTCACATCTTGGACAGGAATCGAACCCAGGTCTTTCTGACCAAAGGGCTTTGTCTATACTGACTGAGCTACAGAGGGCTCTAATTCTGTATACAAGTTCTTACCAATTTTTCCAAACTATTAACAACTACAGAAGAAATACAAACAGGCCTATAGTTTAATAAACCCATTCTACCACCACCTTTATGCAATGGTACTATCTTACCTTCCTTCCACTCTCTGAGAACCTGCCACATTGTAGGTTCCATAGCACATTCCTTTAAAACATGTAGTGAAATTCCATTCTTGCCTTATTGACATTTAGTATACTTAGTATTCGAATGCATCTTCTTCATTGACTTCTAACACTTCACCGCTCATTACTCTTCTAGGAATAAAGCCTGTAGTCATTAAATAGTCCATTATCTGCTTTGGTCACCTGCTTCCCATCTCCATCCAGCAAGATAATCCATCCACTATCATTTTTCCTCCAACTTGCCTAACCTGAGCCTTATAATTTTTTTCTTAAGTATCTCCCATGCAATAATGATCCCTCTTCGTTTAAATTCTTTCATCCGTTGTACTGTTTCAACCTGGTTTCTAAGTCTATGATAGTCACCTGCTTTATAATTCTGCATAACTTCCTTCTGTTTCGATACCTTCCCATGTCTATTCTTCCTCCAAGTCAGCACTGCATGGTCACTCTCATCTACAAGCTTTAATTTTGTTTGCTGATGTGCGCTTCCTTAAGGATGCCAGTTTTGAAATGTTCACCAATGCAGAAATCAAACAGCAGCAATAAAAATCAACAAAATTGAATATACTGAACACCACAGAACCCTATATCCACTCCAAAAAAAATGAAGCATATATATATATATATATATATATAAAGTGCTTCATTTATATATATAATATATATATATATATGTATGTATATATAAATGTATAATACACAGTAAAATTTTAAATTTTCCTCAGTTCAAAAACATGAAGAATAATGGAGGTGCATAGCACTTCATGTAGCATTAAAGTATGGTTTTGTTGAGGCATTAATAACAGATCTGAAGACAGAGATTATGGAATCAGAGATTTCAAGTAGTAATAGTCATTTAGCAATTCAAGTGTCCCATGAATGAAAATCACAATTTTCTTGTGATTTTCATTCATGGGACACTTGAATGACAAGTTGTGTTTCTTTGAAAGTATATCACAGAGACTTAAATATTTGAATAAAATAATATTTTAGTATTTCATTGTGAATTGTATGGAAATATTTAATGTTCCAGAAAAAACATTCTGCCCCTAACAAGAAGCAAAAAATGTGTGAAATATGTGGCAGGATGTAAGTATACCCACTTAATATAATCATGCACATTGCTAGGACAAGTTCATTTGAGTTTGAGTACATGAGTTTTGAGTTTGAGTACATTGTTTTATTTGTATGTTTAATTTTGGTTATGTATGATTATTACTAGATGGGCATCTCTATGGAGTCCAAAGACATCGCATGAGACTCACTAACCCATTAGTAACCAGTGCTAATCATACTCCTTAAACACCAACAGGCATTAACAACTCATTTTACTTATTCACTATATTCTAAGCTAAAAATATAGCCCTTATGCTTTGCTAATCCACCCTTACACAACTTCTGAGGTAACCACTTGTTCTCTACTATCAAGTCACATATTGAAAAATTTGTTTAGCATCTACTCTGTATATTAAACCCTTTTAATAATTTACGTTTCTGTTCATATCTACTTTTTTTTTTGGCTTAGCTCAAAGTTTAGGACAAGCTCTGTAACTTATGAACCTGCAGTCTATCCTCATAGGAAGTACTCCACAAACCAATTGTCATTTTGGTCACCCACCTCTGAATCCTTCTGCCATATTTACATCCTGCTAGAAAGCCTGTGAGCAAAATCTGTTTATATAATTAGTAGTCCAAATGTGGTCATATCAAAAACTTATAAAGAGGAATAATAAATTCCCTGCTTTTTAATGTGTTTCTTAACATCCATATGATCCTTTTAGTTATTCTGACCACTTTTGCAGTATGTCCATTGTACTTCTTCTATTTTTTGTCAAAACTACCAATCTACTTGCTCATTCTGCAGATATTTACATTATTTTACTTTATTAGTCAATGATAATTTGTCACTAATCATTCTAATGTTGTGCTTGGGTCAAGTATTTTTAGGATATTTCTTTGAGGCACCATCTCAAATGTGAGAACAGTGTTAGTTATTAACTATACAAATGGATTTGTATAGTTAATAACTGCTCAGAGATAACATAATGCTGTGAATGAATGAGAAACCTAATAATAAACCTAAATACTAAATTACTGATAACATGAATAAGAATATTGCTTATTGATCACATAGGTATTTTCATCTTAAAAAATGGAACAAGAATGACATGTGGAAAAAAGATCAACATTTCACCACTAATGCTGATAAATGCATACCATTGGATCTGTTCAGTAATGTCTTTTCTTTCTATAAGAAATCTGTTCTTATTTGAGGAGATGGCACTCACAACACCAGAATGCTCAAAGTTGTGATATACTTATGTTTTTTGTGATGAACAGAGGCTGATCTTTCAGACTGACCAAAATATGACAGTTGCAAATCTGGTATATGCTGGAAAGATTAATGAAAGAAGTTTGTCTTTGGGTAAATCGAAGGAGAACTGTTGCTAAAAAGTTACATCATTACTAACTTATTATTAACTTTTCCTTCAATTTATCCTGCTATCTGTTAAGACTCCAGTATTTTTAGATTTTATATTTCTGTCATTTATGACACTTCTTACTATAAAGAGCCAAAGGAAGACCATGATCTAGGTGAATTATCAGTCCACCTAAATCATATATTAAACAGATTCCTCAGATTCATATATTAAACATGGTTTGCTTTAGTTAGTGCTTTAATTTAGGCTAGTTTAGTATTTTGACTAACTTCTGTTTTATTCCATATAAATTTATTCATTTGACTTCCTACCACACCATCTTTGCTAACTTTGTATATTTCTGTTTGTCACCTTCACTAAAAATTGTCTGAATAGCTGAAATGTTTTACTTCTACATGCTCTCCATCTAGGATAGTGTTGATGCTTTCAGTATTCATGCTTATTTTCTCACAGCCTTTTTTTTTTTTTTTTTTATATATAGCAGTTTTCAATTTTGTCAAGGAGTCCTGCAAATTTCTACTGGATTTATTTAGGATTACATTATATTATAACATTTACATGAAGTAAAGAGCTGAGATTAACATCTCCAATTTTCATATCAGATTTAAGGTCACTTTCCTTCATAATATAATCCATATAGAGGATGAACAACAGTGGAAATAATGTGCACTCTTGTGTCACAACTCATTTAACATCAAACTATCTTCCTGTACCTTTAATTCTAACTGCTGATTTATAACTCAAATATGAACTATTTATTTCTTGATGTAATGTTGTCCCATTTACATTGTTTCATTTCTCTTTTCATGGATGGGTATGATGACAGTTGTACTCCACTCATCTGGAATTTGATCCTCTGACCTGGTTTTCTGAATTATGCAGTGTAGTCGTCATAAAAAATTTTATACTTCCATATTTGAGTATTTCTGATCACTTCCAGAATTCTTTTCCAGTTGCCTTTACAACTTTCAGATTTTTGATGGCTTTTCCTGCTTCAAGTATTGATATGTATTCCTGTTGAGTGTTTTCTGTCACTGTTTGTTTTATTCAGTAGTTTTCAAAGTAATTAGTCTAGTTGACTAGAATATCATTAGTTTTCATGCAACTAATGATATTCTAGTCAACTAGACTAATTACATGAATCAAAGACAATACCTTTATTGTCTTTGATTCCTCTTACAGTACTCTTTACTCCCTTTCTAAGCTTTTTTTTTCAATAGCCTTCAGAACATTTTGCCACCTTTCTGATATTAAATTAAAAATTCTAAGAAATTATATTCTTGTTTAATCCTTTATCCAAGTGTAAGCAAACAAAGTTTGTTCATGAAGTTTCTTCACGATTAGGCTAATTATATATAGATGCTAATGACTTTACATTATTAATTTACAATATCATAATACAAAGAGCACATCCTTTTGGGCCTGTATAATGCTATGCATTAAATTGTCTGACCCTTCCCATGCAATATGCAAAATTACCAAGACTGGTTTTGACCTTTGAGTGATACAGAAGATCGCTCTAAATTTGAGTGATCCTAAAGGATCACTACTAAACTTGTTACTCCCGACCTGAATCACTCCAGTACAGGAAGGTCAGTGATGGCTCCAAATGACGGCCGAAAACCAACCACCAAGCAGAAACTCTCTACTCCCCAGGAAGCAAGCTACTATCAGACTCAGGCCCAATGAGAGCCAGACCCAGAAGAAGTGATACCAAGGTTAAAGTAATGAAGAAGGTGTGTGTGCACGCGCGTGTGAGTGAATATATTCCATATACAAACAGTGAAAAGGTACAACACCTTATTAGTAAACTACTCTGGATTAGAGCTAGTTATAGAAAGTTTGCACTTTGTTGTAAATTAAATTAAAAATGCCAAGAAATTATATTCTTATTTAATCCTTTATCCTAATGTAAGCAAATAAAGTCCATGTGTGAAATTTCTTTACGAATAGGCTACTTGTATAAAGAGACTAATGACTTCACGTTAATTGCCTTAGCATCCCATAAATCAAAGCACACATTCTTTGAAATGTATATAATGCTATGCATTATTTAATGTTTTGCATCTTTTCACTACTTGTATGCAGGATATATATATGACTTCTGTGTTACTTTAACCTTGCTATCTCTTTTGGGCCTGTCTTTCACTGATGAAACCTCCATAATAGTTGAAACTGTTCTGGGTAGTTGTCCTTCCCAATGCATAGCATTATACATACTCAAAAGTATGTGATTGTGTTGATGCACTAGTAATGATTTCTGACTGAAATATTTGAATGAATAAAAATTATTATTTTTTTTTTGTGTGACTACATGTATTTAAGAATTTTTTTATATATTTTTTATTTAGTACTGAAAATGTAATGGGACTGAAAATAGTATAAGATTGTAAGTAATGTAGAAATTTAAGAACCAAGAAATATACATTGAAATGTGAAATAGAAAGAATGTAATGCAGTAAAACAAAATCTGAAATTCATTTGAATAGCATTTTCCTAGTTTTTATTATTATTATTATTATTATTATTATTATTATTATTATTATTATTATTGCATCCTGCACAGAGTCAGACTCATCGTGGGAGATTCATTCAACTGACATTTATCATGCCGAATCTTAAAATCCTTAACACTCCTTTCATTAACATGTTCTGATAATGCGTTCCATTAACTAAATTTTCCATGTAAAAAATCAACTCCCTCCTTCATGACACTCTTACATAACTTCCAGGGATGACCTCTGGATTTTCCCCTCTTGCCTTCTACTTTTTTTTATAATCCCATCTGGATTAATCCAATAAATTCCTCTCACTAACTTAAATGTTTCTATCATATCATCTCTTTTCCTTCTATCCACTAAACTCTGCAACCACATTTTTTCAACCTCTCTCCATAGCCAGCAATTCAAAGTAATAATATTGTCTCAGTCACTTGCCTCTGGACTCTCTCCAATGTCTCCACATCACAGTGAAAACTAGGTGACCAGATCTGAGCACAATAGTCCAAGTGCGGTCTGATCAGTGCTTTATACAGTGGCAAAACCACTTCCTTATCCCTACATGTTAGAGTCTTCTTATCATAGCAGCACTACGATGTGCAGCTTTTGCAACACTTCAGTCTACTTTCAGCCAAATCTCTAATCTCATCCACTTCCTGCAGTATGGCACCATCAATATTGTACACAGTCTTATATTTCTGCTCTGCAAAATTGAACACCTTACACTTATTGATATTAAAACAACAACAACCCCACTCCTATGTCCAAGTCAAAATTCTTCAAATCTTTGTGAAGGGAATTAACATCAGCAGTGCTCCTTATAATTCTTCCCAACTGAAGATCCCCAGTCAGTCCACATGATATATCATTTGAAAACAAGTTAAATATTAGGAGCCCAAGAACACAATCCTAGAGCATGCCACTGGTTACCTTCCTGTTTTTTTGAGACACTGCTCCATCATACACAACCTGCTGGTATCGTTAAGAGAGCTAATATCTGATCCATCTAGCCAATATACTATCTATTCCCATCCTCTGCAGCTTGTACACCAACTTATCATGTGGTAATCTATCAAACGCTTTTGCAAAGTCCAAGAATATCACTGTATATAATTCTCCCTTATCTAACACCCCTGTTACCCTATCATAAAATGCAAGTAAATTGCTAAAACAGGACCTATCCTTTACAGATCTATGCTGCCCATCATGAAGAATGTTATGTCCATCAACCCAATCCTGTATTCTAGTCCTAACCAATCTCTCTAAGACCTTGACCACAACCACAGTTATACAGACTGGTCTATAATTGGAAACTTCTGTTCAAGAATCATGCTTGTGGAGTGGTACTATTTTGCCTTCTTTCCACTCCTTAGGAACCCTACTCACTGCAAGACTTTCATTAAATAACCAGGTCAAGGGCATAGCCAACCGTGGTGCACATTTCTTAAGAATGCATGGTGATATGTCATCCATTCCCACAGCCTTATTAACATCGACCCCAACCAACACCTGATACACCCCTGATTTTTTCACTTCCAATTCTCCTAATACCTGCCTTCCTTCTATATATTGCACCTCATCATTCACTTTATCAGCATATATCAGTATGATATATGCTGATAAAGTGCTCCTTCAATAATTTCACTGTATCCTTTTCAACTGTTTTTCTGCTGCCATGACTATCCACCAGTGTTAACCTCTCATCATTATCCTTTCCCTTGCTTGCCATATAGTGGAAAAATTCCCTTGAGGTTAACCTTGGCCTGACCAGCCAGTCTCCTCTCATACTTCACCTTTTCTTTCTTTACCATGCTCATCACCTTTCTAGTCTGCACTTTTTATCTCTTCATGGATCCAATCACTACCAACTGTCTTGTACTTCCTTCATAACATTTTCTTTTCCAGTACAGCTTGCTTGATTTCACTGTTCATCCATTTCAATCCTACTCTATTTACTCCTTTAATGCTTGGTATGCAGTTACACATTGCTTGTGTCAGATACTGCCTTCTGAATTTCCGTGCACTGTCAACATTTTTTCTGCTCAGCTTATCTACCCAATGTACTGATGCCAAATGACTATGGAACTTCTTATAATCACTCATTTAATACTTCCACATATCCATTTTTGGCAGTAATCTTTTCTTGTTCTTTTTTTTTTTTCTCTTTCTTTTTTTTTATTCCTACCTGTCTCATCCTTACTCTTATACATTCCATCTTGTGCTGCTGCAACCACATCTTCCACCTCATATCCATCTTCCTCCTGTCGTACAATCTGCCTGACAGGAGGAAGTATTTGTGAAGTAGGATAGCACAAATATGCTAATCATTTATTACATTAACTTCTTGACTATGTGCCTTCTCAGAAAACAGTAGTCTTTCTTATGCCCAACACCAAACCCATTCAAACGCAATCCATCAACTTTAAACCATTTCAACTTTCCTTCAAATTCACTCCACAGATTTACAAATTGTGAACCCCATTTGCCTCACACAACTCAGCCATCTTACTATTCATTATCTCTTCTCAGTTCACTATTGTCATATCTGTGAAACACTCATACAACTTTTCCAACAACACTGTTCTTCTTTACCTGCCACAACAACTTCCTCAAGTCTCTATCAGCATTCTTTTTTTATCCAAATAAGTCATTTGTGTCCAGGACTATCACTAATTTTGATGCCCAGTGTTTTCTATTCTGCAATGTATCAATTATTTGCTTCACTGTTCCACCAGGAAAGCATTTTGTGCATTATATTAGTCATTGCACATCTCATGACAATGATATACGACTATCCTTTGACTCTTTCTTCATAATACTAACTTCTTCCTTCTCGTTCTCTTCAATAAATCTCTTTTTTAGATGTTTAATATTTTCTTCCAGATGTTTCATTTTGCTTTTTATTTTCACTAACTCTTGCCTCAGCTCTTCTACTATGGCCCCAACACTTGTTTCCATTTCTAATTGCTCTAATCTATCAAGACACATCACATACATTAATGCATTCTGTCTTCTCGTTTATCCAAACAGTCCACAAATATTTCACATTTTTTGGTGCATACATATAGCAATTTTTGCAACACATGCACTGCGAAAAAATCTAAGGCAGAGACAGATCTTCGTACCAAAGTCTTCCGTATCACTGACATGCATTTCTTTATGGATGCCATTTTCAGAAGCAGAAGCAGTAGCAGTACAAACAAGTAGCAAACTACAATATAAATAATAAAAAATTCCAACATCACTACTGAAGGATATTTGTATCCGAACTGAAAAAAAATGCAGCACAATTTGCTATAAAAGGCCACACTGTACACTAGTTCAAGGATGCAAATTCACATAACTGAGATTTTGCAAAAGTCACATATTTGAACATATATTAGCAAAATGCACTTAAATGTATTTAGCCTAGTGACTATGTGCTTCGCAACCATACGCCTGTGGAAGGAGTGTCCTAGGTTCGATTCCCGTCGGTGACGTGAGGAGCTGAAGGATCTTCCTCAGCCATAGCCAAGTTGGCCAGTCTTGGGCGTGGACAGCAGGGTTTTTTCCCAGTTTATTCTGGGGTTTTTCATCCTGCAAAAGCAGGCAAACTGGCCTTGAGAACTCAACACTACAGGCCATAGGATACACCGGGGCATAAGGTTGACCACCTTATCCTGTAAACGGAGTGTGGTCCGATGATCAATGGACCCTTGACACCATAAGGTAAAAGAGGGTATAAGGAAGATGACATGATGATGATGACTTGAATGTATTAACAAAATATACAGTAATAATATATTACTATATTACTACTGTAATGAACAACATTAAAATGACAATTTTCAAATTTTAATTTAAAATGTGATTTTACCATATTGGATATAATGGATTTTTGAATAACTGAGGATGACATGTGACAGATCACTGAAATATATATACGGATGAAGTAATAAATGGTGTCCCATGTCTCATAGATTCTACCTTAGTGTGCTCATTGAATAGGAGTTTAATCATGCTAATCATTTTAAAATACTTCTATGCTGTTTATCAGTGGCTAGATCAATATTTGTAATATTATAATATTACAAAATATAGTAAGATAATTACTATCATTATCTTTTTTTTTTTCTTTTCCAAGGGATGTAAATAACAACATAATGGAACTCTTGATTATGGCTTATGCTTGCAAGACTTCTAGTGCTTGTAACATTGTAGGTGTTATTCCTTATCTTCCATATAGCAAACAGTGCAAAATGAGAAAAAGAGGTTGTATTGTGTCCAAGCTAGTAGCTAAAATGTTAAGTAAATCTGGTAAGTAATAATGTTTAGTTTTATGTTCTGTGGATCAGTTTGGTATACTATACTTAATATTTCTGTGTATTTTGTTCGTATGCCAGTATATTATATTAACTGAATATAATAGGCTTATGGTAAGGAAACGTTGTTCTTTTTACCATAAACATTATAATAAAATTAGTTTAATCCTTTATCCAAGCGTGAGCAAACAAAGTTTGCACCTGAAAGTATCTTCAGGACTGGGGTAAGGTGGTACAACACCAGGGAAACTCGTTGCAAAGGTGGAGCAAGATACCAACACTCCTATCTCAGTATCTCGTATAATGCAAAACACATCTCCTTGCGGATATGTCTAATGTTATGCATTAAGGGAAGGGCCACTACCCAGACTAGTTTCGACCTTTATTGAGGTCTCTTCAGTGGGAGCCAGGCCCAACTAGAGATACCAGGCAGAAGCATTAGCAGGTCATCTCCACCTATAGGAGTTGCCAAATGGTGTGCCACCCTTTTTTAATGCAAACTTTGTTTGCTCACACTTGGATAAAGGATTAAACTAATTTTATTATACTCTAACCAAGTGAAAAATAAACTTTCACCATAAACATTGTATGCATTTAGAGTTAGTGCATTGAAAAGACCTTCTTCTCATTGATATATTTCAGTCATGGGAAGAACTTGTTACTTTTCTTGATGCTAAGTTATTAGTTTTGAATAGAGAAGATTCTCTCCCCTCACACTGGAAACTTTTCACTTGAAAAACACTCAATCTTTAAAACACAATTTACAGATATGCACATCATTCACCTTTATGCCAATCTGGAGCAAAACAAATATTGCAATTTGTAACCAAAAAAATTCCAAATTTCTATTGAAAAAAAAATATTTAAAACATAAACCATACTTAAGATTCAAGCATTACCCTTAAGAATATTTTACTCTGTCAGATAGTATAAAGTGCTATATTTAATCATGTTAAATTTTTTTGTGGTTTAAAAAGTTTTTTTTTGTTCTTTATACTTAATATTTGTCTAATTTCTTAAAGGTCTCACGCACATTATAACAATGGACTTGTATCAGAAAGAAGTTCAGGGTTTTTTTGATGTTCCTGTGGATAATCTGAGGGCTTCGCCTTTTCTTCTGCAGTATATTCAAGAGAGTGTAAGGTGGCTCATGTTGATAATTTTATAGATATCTTTATCTCATTTTCTGTGAAGATATTGAATCTTATGTGTATGTACAGTAAACCCTCACTGGTCCAGATCTGTATGGGAGAGAAAAGTAGTCTAGATTTGGTGATAACCTAGATTAGCAAGTGTACTGTAATTAAGTCATTATCAATGTTGCCTCCTATAGTAAAGATACAGGGTGTTCGGGATAAATTTGACAGTTTCGTAAGGAAAAAGAAAATCTTCTTTGTATCTATTAAATTTAATGAATTGACAAAAAAACATTACAGGCAGAGTTAATTACAATACTATCAACAAGATTTACTCAAAATAACCACCATTAGCATCGATCACAGCTTCAATTCTGCTTCGGAACCTCGAACAAGCTGATGCTACAGTCTCCCTGGGAAGGGCCGCAAAAACGGTTTTAATTTTATCCATTAACTGGGCTTTTGTATTACTGGAAGTGCGATTGGTGTCTTTTTCAACTGCGCCCCATACAAAATAATCCATGGGGTTAAGGTCTGGGGAGTTTGGAGGCCAAACATTTGGACTGGTGAAGTCGTAGAAATTTTCAGACAACCATTTTTGACTTTTCCCAGAGGTGTGGCAAGGAGCCGAATCCTGCTGCCATACATACGGCCTACCATTGGCTACCCTTGTTATCCAGGGCTTGACTACAGTTAGCAACTCCACGAACAAATCCCGAATTCCAATGCCAGGGTTCTTCAACACCTGTTCCTGCAGATTTGCGAGGAATTCTGCTGTACGAACGCAATCAGATCGTCTGCTAGGGATCTTTCTTCTTGCTACATCCTCGTAGTCACCATTGCAAGTCTCTAGTTCATGCCTGATTGTTTTTACTGTATTCAGGGAGCATTGGGCAGCAGTCGTAATATCCTTATTTTGATGGCAGGCACGAATCATCATGATACAAGTTATTCTCTTCCATGATTCAGGTGGGTTCCAGCTATCCATCCTTTCTGACATCTTGTATATGAATGAAGAAGGGTCCAAACTTTTAAATGAAGAGAAGTGTGTGTTAATACATGTAACTTACGGAAAAATATAATTAATTATAAATATGTCAAATTTATCCCGAACACCCTGTATAATCCACTTCTGCTTTCAGTAAAGTAAAATTAAAAGTCTAAACATTTTGCAAACTTCTTAAGAGGCTAATTTTATTCCAAGAGTACCAATGTCACTTTGTAAATACCACTTGAAACAACAACTTCCAGATTTTCATCATTAGAAAGCTTTCAGATTTTTATAGATGATAATATATTTTTAGGATTCACATCAAATTTAAGAAATTTGTTGAAAGTCCCGCTCCCACTTGGTTACAAAATAAATCACATCTGACAATAAATGATATACTTGTTTAATCCTTTACCAAGTATTAAAACAAACAAATTATGCGCATAAATACCTTCATGACTAGACTAATTGCATATTGAAGCTGTTGACTTCATATCTATTACTTTAGTATCCCATAATTCACAAATTGGTATCATCTTGGGTCTGGCTTTCATTGATGAGATTTCAATGAAGGCTGAAACTGGTCTGGATAGTGGCACTTCCCATATTATTTTTTCATTATGGGTTACTGAGGCAATTGATGTGTGGTCAACAGCTTCTATATACAAGTAGCTTAATCTTGAAGATACCTCACGCTGTAAACTGTGTTTGCTTACGCTTGGGTAAAGGATTAAACAAGAATATAATTTCTTGTCAAGTATAATAACCTCTTAAGAGGTTATTATTTTAGAATATTATTTGATATCTCTTTCTGTTAATATCATGAAATTTATTTTGCTTAATAGTTAATATTTGGTCTCTAATTTCTCAACCATTAACTTATCTAAAAATAATTCAGAATTTATAGAGTACAACTATTTGGCAGACAGGTACCATTTGTCAACTTGACTGGCTGCTGAACTAACAAGGTCTGAATTAGAAAAGGGGTTTAGTGTATTATGATATTTAGAGCTAAAAAATTTTATTTAGTAAAATTTTGAATTTTAAAATAAAAATAATTCAAACATATTTTATCATGTACACAATGTGCCCGTTAAATAAACGAGGCAACAATTATTATACCAAAACAAAGAACTGTATTTACAATTGTCAGTTACAGATTCAAAATAATCTCCCTCCAACTCCACACATTTACATCTGTCGTAAAGGTGTTTGAAGGCATGGTGGAATTCCTGAACAGGAACCTCCTTCAGTTTCTGGGTCACATTGTGTTGGATGTCCTCAATGTCACTGTCCTTTTCAAGCCACACTTCATCTTTGGGAAGAGGAAGAAGTCTGCAGGAGCCAAATCTGGCTAATGTGTGTGTGTGGGGGGTGTTTGATCACACAGACTTGGAAGCTAGAAACTGCTTCACAGGCAGTGCACTGGTGCATTGTTGTCCAACAGAAATCAGTTGTCTCTGTGGAACAGTTCTTTCCTGACATCACATGTGTGAATACAGATGGTGCATTACTCCTAAATAATACTGACTGTTCACTGTGGTGCCCTCAGGAACAAATTTGCCAGTGGATAATTCCAACAGCATTGAAATAAACAATGGCCATTGTCTTGATACATGATTTTTGCAACCTGACTTTCTTCTGCCAGAGAGAAGACATTTCACGCCATTCCATACTCTGGCATTTTGTTTTTAGATCAAACTGAAAACTCCAGCTTTCATCACCAGTGACAATTCTTTCAGACACATCACGATCTTGATCAGCTACATGGATGAAATGTTTACAACATGCAATCCCTTGCTTTCTCTGTTTGTGTGTGAATGTGTGCAGCACAAACCTTGAACAAATCTTCCTCTTGTGCGGATCTCTTTCTAAGATTACTATTTCCTTACCATCACCAAGCTGCCCAGCGAGTAGCCTAGTGATTATTTCCCTGTCATGAGCAACAATTTCCCTAGCTTTCACCACAATTTCATTTATTCATGTAGAAACTGGCCGTCCACAGTGTAGTTCATTCTCCAGGAACACTATCCCCTTTATAAATGTTGATAACCAGCAGAACACCTGTACATGGCTCAGTCATCGTCACAAATTTTTTTAGGTCTTGCTACACTTCTCTTGCAGTTTCCCTAATTTATGGTAAAATTTTATCATGGCTCTTTGCTCCATGATGCAACTTCTGACACATTCCACTCACGCACACACTCTTACTTTACTGATTGCCACAAAAACTGCTGCGTCACCAGACTTGAAAGCTGCACCTGTGATTACAACACACTGTAGTGGTCAAAACTATTTTATTCAAAGGACTGTCCTGTAAAAAATCAGTCTCATTACTTAACGGGCACACTGTATTTAAGTGCATGTTTTGAAATGTTTTCAGTGGTTTTTCATTACCTTATTAATTGCTTAATTTTATTATGATTATTAATAAAGCTCTGTTCTGAAGTAATTTCTATGAAATATTAAATACAGAATGACAATGGTAGAAAATCTGAATGCAATCAGGAGTACATATCAGTACCTTTTACTGCCTTTTCACATTCCAGAAATGTGAAAAAGGAGAGCAGGTCATATTTGGGTGTTTCTGGTGGAATATTGAGCTGTAAAAATTTTACTATGACCACTGCGTAATTCAGAAAACTTGGTCTAAAGATTAAATTCTAGTTAATAGAAGTAGTTTTTCTTGGTACCTATCTGTTAAAAAAGTTGGGAGGGGGGATATAAGAGGAATAAAATGGCATGAGAATTATAGAGAAATTCCTTACTGAGTGCTTCCATGTTATACTTATGGAAGCATATACTTGAAAGAAGCCAAGAAAAATTATGGAAGAGGAACTTTGTCCTCTTGACAAAAAACTTTGTCAAGAGGACAAAGTTCTGCAATTGGAGTTGTCAGGACCAATTTTTTCTTTATGACAAATAGCAAGAAATCATGGGAAAATAATAGGATCTGTGGTATTCAATTATATTTAATACAAAGAGAAAAACTTCAAAATGTTGCATTTCATCATCATCATCATCATCATCAAATTCCTGCCATGTACTCTCAAGGGGTGTACAGGATATGACAGTACTACATGACAAATTTACATCATTACTAACTTCCTATCTACAATTTTCCTCCAAATTAGTCTGTTACTTGTCAAGACTCCAACATTATCAGATCTTATATTTCTATCGTCTAACGCACTTTGTACCTTATCAATCCACCTATATCTTGGTCTTCCTCTGGGTCGTTTTCCTGCCAACCTGGCAGAGAACACTTGTTTTGCTAATCTTTCCTCTCCCATTCTATTTAAGTGACCATACCACCTGAGATTAGCTCTGCTAACGCATTCCTGGATGCTGACAATGTCAAGTTCTTTCCTAATATCCTCATTTTAAATATGATATTTCCATTGATGCCATCTATTCACACCTCTAATCTTTCTCAGGACTCTCATATCTGCGGTCTCTAGTCTTTAGTCAAGTGTTTTACTTCTGACCCAGCTCTCAGATCCATAAGTTAAAACTGGTTTGAACACTGTCTTGTATACAGCTAATTTAGTGTTCTGACTAATTTCTCTCTTATTCCATATGAATTTATTCAATTGACTTCCCAACATACCAGCTTTGCTGATTCCGTTGTCTATTTCTATATTTAATTTACCATCTTCAGTAAAATCGTGCCTAAGTAACTGAAATGTTTTACTTGTTCCACAGTTTCTCCATTCACAACACAGTTGACATTTTCAATGATTCTGCCTATTTTCATTGTCTTTGTCTTTTTATTGCTGACCTTCATACCATATCTATTAGAACAGCTATTCAATTTAGTCAGAGAATCTTGCAGACTTGTAGTGGATTTATTTAGAAGTATAACATCATCTGCATAAAGCAAAGAGCTGACATTAACATCTCCAATTTTGATATCAGGTTTAATACCACTTTCCTTCATAATGTGATCCATATAGTTAATGAATAACAGAGGGGATAATGTACATCCTTGTCTCACACCAGATTTAACATTAAACCATCTTCCTGTACTTCCTTCAATTCTAACTGCTGACTTACAACTCAAATAAAGACTAAGTATTGTTTGATATAATGCCCCATTGACACCATATAACTGCAGCGTATTGAATAGCTTCTCTCTCGGCACCTTGTCATATGCCTTTTCCAGATCGACAAAACTTAAATATAGATCTTTGTTATATTCCCAGGCTTTCTCAACTATTTGTCGTAAAGTGAAGATCTGATCCTTACAGCCTCTATTTGGCCTGAATCCAGCTTGTTCTTCACCAAGCTTTTCTTCCACAATTCTTCTCAACCGTTTCTCAAGTATACTTGCATAGATCTTGCCAGGAACACTCAGTAGGGAAATACCTCTGTAATTCTCACATTCAGTTTTATTTCCCTTTTTATATATACGGGTACTATGAGAGCTCTACTCCAGTCATCGGGAATTCGTCCCTCAGTCCAGGCTTTTTGAACTATGCAGTGCAGCCACTGTAAGACTTTTATACCACCATACTTCAGCATTTCTGGTCAAATATATCATCTACTCCTGCTGCCTTTCCACATTTCAAGCCTTTGATGGCTTTTTCTACTTCAAGTATGGATATGTATTCCTGACTGCATGCCTGGTCAGTGTTTTTTATCACTGTGCTGTCATCACTGCTTGTTTCATTTAGCAGTTTTTCAAAGTAATTACTCCATACTTCAAGGATATCTTTTTCTCCTGTTTTCATGTCACCTTTATCATCTCTAACTCCTTTTACAGCACTCTTTCCTCCATTCCTAAGCTTCTTCAACAATCTCCAGAATATTTTGCCACCTTCTTGATATTTATTTTCTATATTCTTGCCAAAGTCCTCCCATGACTTTTGTTTAGCTAGTTTTACACACTATTTAGCTTTCTTACATTTGTCTCTGTATTCTGTAAGAGTAAAAGCTGACTTATTTGCCAGGAACTTTTGATATGCTTTCTTCTTTTCCTTCACTGCCTCTTTAACTTCCTGTGTCCACCAGGGAGTTCTGATTTTTTTATCCTTGCACACAACCTCACCACATGCCTCTCTGGCAGAATCAATCAATGTTTTCTTCAGAGTTTGCCACTGAATCTCCAAGGTTTGATTCCTGTTCTCAAACTCTTTCATTTTGTTTTCAATAATCTTTGTGTATTTTAGTCTACAGTTCGCATCTGAGAGCTGCTCAACTTTTATTCGCTTTAAAACTTTCTTACATGTTATTCGTTTCAATATGAAATTCAATTTTATCCTGCTCAAGACTAAATAGTGATCGCTTCCAATTTCAAATCCTCTGTACACTCTGGTGTCCTGCACCAGGGAGAAAACATCACTATCAACAATAACATAGTCAGTGAGACTTTTCTTATTCCTAGCCTCTTCTCTCCATGTGAATTTGTGCACATTTTTATGTTGGAACATGGTGTTAGTAATAACCAGTGCATGTCCTGAGCAGAAATCCAACAGATATTTGCCATTATTATTAGCTTTGCTCTTTTCTCCAAATTTTCCCAAAATATTTTTGTGTGTCTCACAATCATTTCCTACTCTGCTATTTAGATCCCCAACAAGGACCACCTTTTCCTTTTTCATTGTGTCAGTTGCTTTTTCTAAAGCGTCAAAAAATTCCTCCACTTCTACCTTAGTAGAACCTTCTGTGGGACCATAGGCACAAATAAGTCTCATTGTCCAGTTCCCATTCTCATATTTGCCCACATTACTCTACTTGAGACTGACTGCCATTCAAGAAGATTAGCCTCATATTTTGTGTTGAATACTATGGCTACTCCTTCTTTTCCTTGATTGTCATTGCCTGAATATAACATTTTGTATTTATTGCTCAGAAAGATCTCACCAGTTTTGGTCTCTTTTGTTTCAGTCACCCCTATTATGTCGATCTGGTACTTATCTAATTCCTCTGCTAGCTCCATTTCTTTGCCATTCAGGCTTCTTACGTTGATAGTACCGATCTTTAACTCTTGTGATGTTGAGTTGGGGTTTGTTTTCAGATTTGTTCCAGTAGCTGACTTTTTGCTGTTCGCCCTGGTTCCCTGGCGAAAACAACGGGGGCCTTGTTTAACCGGGCGACGCCCCAGCCGGCGTGAAATTTTGTCATGTTGTACCATCATTTTTTATTTTGGTTTAACCAATAAGAATACAATTTGGTCGGCTAAATCCCAAATTGCCAGCCCATCCTCGTTCGTTCAGTATCAAAGTAGATACCCAACAGGGTGCACCACGAGAAGGTGAGGATTGGACATTAGGTCAGAAGCCCTGGTTGGTTCTCCGCATTCTTTTAAAGGCTATGTGGAGGTCTCCTCTCAGTTATACAGCTTTGACCCTTAAGCACCCCAATGTTGCATTTATATAGTGTAAATGTGATATTATACAAAGTGGTATATAATCTCTAAATTTGTAAGTAAGTGCATGTGCAGATTTGACGTAAAATCACATGTAAGATAAGTCTTTCTTTTGAGGTTACATGGTGGTCAGCCAACGTGTATAAACCCCCTGCCCTCTTGTGGCCTCCACAAGTTCTACCAGTGCACAACCACTTGCAATGCATATAGGCGACTTTAACAGCCACCACACGCTATGGAAATATGCTTCCAACAATGAATGTGGAGAGAGACTTTGACTGAATGGGCAGAAATTTACAACATGCACCTAATTTTCGATGCAATAGATAGACCTTCCTTCAGGTCAGCAGCTTGGAACAGGGAGTACAACCCTGACCTCTGCTTCGTCACTCAAGACAACAGTGGACGACCGTTACCTACATCGAGAAGAGTTCTCTTCAACTTTCCCCGAAGCCAACATAGACCAATTATATTAGAGGTAGGGCTGCAGGTACCCCTTGTCAGATCCATCCACCATCCCCATTGGAACTTCCAGAAAGCTGACTGGGATACATTTGCTGCCTGTCTTGACAAATATGTCCGTTGGATCCCTCCAACAAACAGTAATTACAAGAGATTCGCAGGAGCTGTCTTAGCTGTAGGTAAGAAGACCATACCAAGAGGATTCCGGAAAGAGTATATCCCTGGATGGGATGATGATAGTAATAAACTGTATCAAGAATATCTAGAGTGTGGCGATCCTGACATTGCAGATGAACTCATTCACAGCCTTGACACCAACTGACAGAAGAAATGGACTGAAACAGCAGAAAGAGTCGATTTTCGGCACTCCAGTAGAAAAGCATGGAGCCTTCTAAGAAAACTAGGTAGTGGCACCACGACTGTCCGGGAACAATCAGCTATTTCTCCTAACCAATATGCATCACATATTGTCGACATGTCAAGATATACCACTAAGGACAAACAACACACTCTTCAAATAAAAAGAGAACTTACATATTTGAAACATAACAGACCATCAGATCCTCTATACTCATGGCCCTTCACTCTTGAAGATATTAATACTGCTCTAATGGATATGAAACCAGGCAAGGCTCCAGGTTTCGATGGAATTCATCCTGATTTCCTGTTGAAGACAGGCCAAAAAGCTCGACAGTGGTTGGCTTGCTTTTTCTCTGACATCCTCCAGACTGGTAGATTTCCAAAAGAGTTTAAGAGGACAAAGATTATCCCTATCTTAAAACCAGGAAAAACTAACAACAAACCAGAAAACTACCAACCAATTGCCCTGCTTAGCACCTGCTATAAGCTGCTAGAAAGGCTCATCCTTAATAGAATTGCCCCTAAGATATTAGAACAAGTCCCAGTGGAACAGGCTGGACTCAGACATAAACGAAGCTGCTGTGATCAGGTTCTGTCACTCACCACACATATAGAGGCAGGCAACCAACAATGCCGGAAAACAGCTGTAGCTTTTGTAGATCTTACTGCAGCTTATGATACAGTCTGGAGGCATGGCACAGTCTGCAAGCTGCTCCGTGCAGTCCCTCGCAAAACAGTAGCAAAACTAATCGATAACATGCTAAGCAACCGCTTGTTCCAAGTGTGTATGGACGAGAACAAAAGCAAACAAAGAACACTGGATAATGGATTACCACAGGGGTCAGTTCTGGCTCCCCTCCTTTTTAACTTATACATCACAGATATGCCTCATAGCCTCTAAGAAGTTTTGCTGTGGTGATGACATTGCTCTAGCCACCAGACACACCAATTTTACTACAATGGAAGATACACTAACAAACGACCTTGCAGTCCTAGATGAATACTTCAGCAAATGGAGATTACGCCCGAATCCTAGCAAAACACAAGTTTCATGCTTCCACCTGAACAATAACCAGGCTAACAAAGAACTCATGGTGTGCTTCAACCACAAACTGCTACACTACAACAGATTCCGAAATATCTGGGCATCACTCTTGATAGAACACTATCTTTTAAACCACATCTCATTAACACAGCATCCAAGCTAAAAACAAGAAACAGTATACTGCAAAAACTATATGGAACAACTTGGGGTGCCTCAGCAACAACGCTTCGCTGCACTGCTCTTGGCCTTGTTTTCTCTACAGCTGAATACTGCTCTCCCGAATGGCTGAACAGCGCCCATGTGTATTTGGTTGATGCCCAGCTTAACACCACTATGCGCCTTATTTCTGGAACTGTAAAATCAACCCCAACCTACTGGCTCCCAGTGCTAAGCAACATCCCGCCTCCATACATCCACAGATCCAACTTTCTTCTACATGAATACAGCAAAATCATGGAAATCCAAAATCTTCCAATCCATGAAGACATCCCAAAATAAACAGGCTAAAGTCAAGGCACCCTCCAATCTTAACAGCAAAAAATCTTGCAAGGACAAGTTTCAACATGAAGGAGAAGTGGAAAGAGTCCTGGTGTAGCACTTCAACAGGGATCTTTCATGAATTAGTGGACCCAACACAGATAACTTCGGGTTTTTACCTACCTCGGAAAACTTGGCTGCCCTTAACCGAATCTGCACCGACCATGGCAGATGTGCAGACCACCTTTACAAATGGGGCATGATTGCCTCACCCAGGTGCGATAACCCCTCCAGACAATTAACCATATTATAGCAGAATGTGTCCTATGTGCATACAGTGGAAACCTGTCAGACTTCATCCATGCCACACCAAGTGCAGTCGACTGGATAATCAACCTAGACATTCAGTTGTAACCTATTCTTGATTCTCGAGTGTCTCTTTTATGACTGTATTATGTCTTCTTATTGTACATATGTCTATTACTATGTCCATATATATGTTAAGGATTAATGTAATGTAACTTTTCATGTGTGAGCCATATGCTAAATAAATAAATAAGCATTCATAGTGAAGAATTTATGGAGACAAACTCATGTGGCCAGAGGAAACAAATTAAAAAGCTGTTACCATATTATACCCAGTTTCAGAATTTATGGCTTGCCTAAAAACAGACAAAACAAATGCACCACTATAACTGATAATTGAAGGAATCCATTTAGTTATTCTCCTAAACAAATCTGGTACAAGTCTTCAGGATTCCAACTAAATAGAGTAACTGCCATAACAAATTTTTGTGTGAAAATCAGCAATACAATGACAAACTGTGAAAATAGATAGGGATATTGAAAACATCAACTGCATCTTGAATTTGGAACCCATAGAACAAGCAAGACATTTTGGAAAATTAGGTACAATTTTTAGTGAGGATAGCAAATTAAATATGGAAATAGATACAAACCTGATATCATGGGATGCTATTTGAATAAATTTATTAATAGGAGGGACATTCACCAAAACTCTGAAATACTAATATAGAAGATACTGTTCAAACTAGTTGTAACTTGTGGATGCACGTGTGGAGTTAGAAATAAGAGTTATCAAAGAGAAGGGACCACAGATTTTCTGAGGAAAATTAGAGGAATAAACAGATATTGTCAAAAATATAGAAGGGAACTTGACATTATTAGTATTTTAAGAATGTGTGAGCAGGGCTGACCTGAAGTGTAATGGTCACTTACCTTAACATAAGTATAAAGGTTAGTAGATGGTGTTCGATGCCAGAAAAAACACTGAGATAATATTTAAATGGACTGATAGTTAGCAGTGCATTAGAAGACCAAAATATGAGAAATGACATTGTAGACCTGACAAATAGACTGATTTTGAAGAAACTGTTAACGCAGATCTATTAATAATGTAAATTTAATTATATAGTGCTATCATATATCCATTGAAATCATGAAAAATCCATTCTGCCATGTATTCATGAAAAAAAAAAATTTTTTTTTTTTTTTCTGTTGTTTAAGACTGTGTCTATATCTTGCTTTAGTGTGAACACAAAATCAATATGTTCTTATCCTTCTAATGTTTATCTTTGAACTGTGTTTTGTATTTTCTTTGATTTTATGCTGTTTCTTATAAAGAGTGTATTAGTATTAGTTTCTATCTATTTGATCCTGCATTTCTTTTTATTTTATGAAGTAATAAATTGTCAGTTTCTTGACAATCTGTCTGTGATTGTGTAGCACATTGTTCAGAAGTAATTATGGTATACTACTATTATGTTGTGGACTCATTCCCTCTTGCCCCATATGTTTTTATTTATGTTTTATCGTGTACACAAATGTTGAAGCAATTTGAAAAATGACTGATGTCAGAACTGCCACTTAATGGTGCTTGTCAAGCAGAAGTACATATCATTTAAAAGATAGATTATTTCTTGAGTGCATGTATTGTCATTATTGACACCATGTGCACTAATATCTAAAGTGAAATTAAAATGGAAGTGCCTGAAGTTTTGTGTTAAAAGCCAGGTAGAAATGCCATGGACACGTTGGAGATGATGAAGCAGGGTATGGCAATAATTATCTATCACACACATTCATGCACTTGTTTTTGAGTATCATAAATGCTACACCATAGCAGAGACTCACTAGAAAATAAATATTATTGAGCCATCAAAAACATCTTGTACACTAAAATTAATTGAAAAAGTTTCAACAAATCATGATCAACAACTGATATACAATACGCAGAATGATTCTCACATAATTCAAAATTAGTTCATGCATGGCTTATGCCCCATGTGTTAAATGACAGTCAAAATGAAGAGCAAATTAAACACCATTAAAGCCACTGAAAGAAATCCAAACTTCGTGGATTTCATTGTTATAGGCCATCTGACAGAATGCAGTATTTTTGGTATAACTCTAAAACTAGGTGTGACAGGATGTGGATTGAAGGTCTGAAAATTTCCAAACCAAAAGTTTTCCAAGAAAGATCAAAAATTAAGATAATCCTGATGCACTCACTATCATAGCAAAGGAATTATGTACAACAGAATTACTTCCACATGGCCATGTTATTAATGCTATCTATTATTTAAACATTCTGAAACATTTATTGCAGAGAATCATTTGTGTGAAACCTTACTGGTTTTCTCTTTCATTTGTTTCTTAATGTAGGTGGCTTTTGTAGGGCATTGCCCACAAAGTATTCCTGGTGAGATTTTTTTTTTTTTTCAGGGTAGTTCATCATTGCTTTCCCCAACCCTCCAAATTTATCTGGGCTCATGACTGCGAAGGTAATCATGACTGTAATCTGTGTGTGTTCATGGGGCCGGTTTGCCTGCTCTGGGGGGGGGGGGAGAGATGAAAAACCAGAGTTTCCGGGTGGAACACTTTATCTGGTCTCTTTCGACTAAAGATGAGTTAGCTGGTCTCATATGGAGTTAGAGGTTTTTTCACCTGGAAACTGGGTTTGATTCTCGTCACTGACGGAAATCAAACCCAGGTCTTTCTGACCAAAGGGCTTCATCTATACTGACTGAACTTCTTATGGAGGCTAGTGTTGTGCCTCCCCTGAAATGTAGTTGGTTCTTCCTATAACAGCAGTTCAAGCTACAAAGCAATCATTAGTTTTTAGCCAAATAAAACAATCCATTCCCCCCCCCCCCTTTTAAGCCGTGGATTCTCCACTCTCTTAACCCCTGGCCAACTTCTTTATGGAGACCTTTGAAGAAAAAAACCTTACTCTGCCCCACATAAACCCACTGTTTGACTACGCTATGTGGATGATGTGTTCACTATTTGGCCACATGGTCTGGATACACTCTGCAATTTCTTAACACACTTAAACAATCAACACCACAGAATCCAGTTTACCTTGGAAAAGAAAAACAACAACAACATTCTCCCTTTTCTAGATGCTCTGATTACAACAGCCTGATGGATCCCTGGCTTTCTCTGTTTATAGAAAGCTTACACATATGGATAGATACATTCATCACCAGTAACCCCCTCCCCTCACTGCTTCCCAACAATATGGGATTATAAAAACCTTATATAATAGAACAAAATTAATTGGTACAGATAAAATACCCTAACTGTTGAATTTAACCACATCCTTAACACCTTCTTAGCCAATGGCTACAACCCCCAAAAAATATCAAAATCAGTAAAACACAACCCTCCTCCTTCAAAACAGAGATTCTCTAAATCTGTCACCATTCCATATATCTAGGGTACATCTGAAATACTAACAAAAATCCTAAGAAAATATGACCTTGCAACTAGTTACAAACCACATAAGAAATTGGCATTTCTTATCTGCCCCACCAAAGACTAGCCACTTGCCCTAGACCTACCTGGAGTATACTAGATCCCTTGCAGTTACAAACTGTCCTACTTTGGCCAAACATCAGGATGTCCAAACACAAGGACTACCTCTGGTTCCACCAATTCAGCCACTCAGATCTTGCTGACTATGCATTGGACACCCACCACAGAATATGCTGGAAGAAGGCCACTATTACACCACAAGTACAAGTACAAAAGATTGTTCCTTGAATCAGCCTCAGCTCTGTAAAACTTCCCAAACCTCAACAAATTTGGGTACATGAGACTGCCCCAAATTTGGTAAGCTTACATTTTAAGATCATCAGTCCAATGGTCAAGATAACCCAATTTTTAGCCTGCTGGGGGGGGGGCACCTTTAGGACTCTAGGGCCCACTTTAGTTGCCTTTCTTCAGTCTCATTTACTTAGTGTGGGTGCTGCATGCATATCATTGTTTTGTGATCCCTGAAGATGGCAATGTAACATTGTTGAAATATAGGAAGGTATTGATTAAAGTTTTTGATTAATATTTTAGTATACATTGTCATTTCCTGAAAAATTAAAAGCGATGCAGTTTCTATGAATATGAGTTCACGAATTAAAGAACAGTGGTCTCTGAACAGAACCCTATGGTACCACACTTTTTTGTCATCTTTTATCTGGACACTGCACTCCCATACATAACTTTCTAAAAGTTGTTTAGGGCTTGTATGCAGAAATAGGTTGACTGAGAAAATATACTATGCAATGAACAGTATGGGTTTACTAAGAGAAAGTCATGTATGAGCAACTTTGATCACATTCTGTAATAATGTTACCATTGAGTTAGACAAGAGGAATGGATACACCATGTTACCTTTAATTTCACTAAAGCTTTCGACAGAATACAGCATTGGGGATGTGAGTCTGCAAGATTTAAGGTAACCAGTGGTGCATGTACCATGAGGATCAGTACTTGGTCCATTGTTATTCAGTCTGTACATTAATGACATTGGGAAGGGTTTGACATGCAAAATACATATAGGCAGGATAATCAGAATTGCAGCTGATATGCAGTATTGGTAGAATGCTTTGAATAGGTGGGAATTACAGGCATGTGAAAATGGCTGTCAGTTCAATGTTAGTAAATGTAAAGTCATGCACTCTGATGTAATGAAATATCTAATGTTATACTGTATTGCTAGAAGAAACTTAGGCTAGGAATCTTGGAGTTTTAGTAGATAGGAAGTTGAAGTTCAAGGGCCATATAGCAAAGATTGCAAATACAACAGAGGATAGTTGCAATGCTGAAATGAACCTTGACATGTAAAGATGAGGAAGTCATTTTGCCTCTAATTTGGACTATTGGACACTTGGACTATTGTATGCAGGTCTGGGGTTTCATTTTGATTCTTATGCAGTGGAAAGTGCAAAGGAAAGCATTAAAAATGATATCAGGATTGTTGAATACTGACTGAATTGATTGCAATTCAAACTTCTGAAAGGGCATATAGGATTTCAGTTGGAATTTTTCATTTCATGGAGGATTGGGATGAGGACTAGAGGGCATCCTTGGAAGTTGAGAAGGAAAGCTGTCAAGAAGGGAGTGACTACTAGCCTTTTTTCTCATAGAGTGGTGCTTGATTGGAATGGATTGCCATTGGATGTTGTGTGTGTGTGTGCGTGCATGCGCACGGGCATCAAGTAGTGTGAATGAATTCCAGAGAACTGGTATGGGTAGTATGTGGCTTCTTTTGATGAGGCTCTGACTCCCTGGAGATCTCTCTTAATAATAATTTAAAAAAAAAAAAATATCGAACTGTAATCACTGATAATTCATGATATGTGAATTGAAATATCTAATTTAATCTTCTTAATTAAATAATTCATCTGTGTTTACATGTGGCCTTAGTATTATAATGAAGGCTTGCCTTAATAGAAAGAAAAGTGACAGTTGATCAAAATTAACTCTAATTAAAAACAGACTAATTTGGAAGAAAATTGTTCATCATCATAGTGGTGAAGTCTTAATATTACTATCATAGTAATCTGTACACTTCCTTGATGGTATGTGCTGTGAAGTGAAGATGAAAAAGTAGTAGTATGAATTCATAATAGAGTAGAATCTGCTTGTTGTGATTGCTGATAATATTATCAATAGGCTATTGTTATCAAAATCAGTTGGTCCCAAAACACACCATTTAAAATGAATTAAAAATAATCCATCTGCTGTAATCAAAGTTCCAGTTATTGTTATCAAAATCCTTGAATGTTCAGCCTTTTGCATCTCAGAATTCTAAGAAATAAAGTTTGATCAGGATAAAATTTGACAAAGAACATTTGTCAGAATCTGACTTTTTTGTTAATTTTTCTTTTAATGTTAATCTTCCATATATCTTAAATCTTCCAGACAAATGCTGGTGGGTATAAGTATAGTCTAATTGTGATTTTTTGAGTTTATTTTTGTGCTCTCCTTCAGTAAGTGAATTTGACTTTAAGTGCTCATTAAAACTGCCCTTAGTATTATGGCGGAAGCAAGTAAAAAATGTGAAGATTTATCTTTTCAAGAAAAGTAAAGAATTTTGGAATGCTATGATAAGTTGTGTAAGATGTTAAAAAACAGATCAAACATCGAAACTTCAGCTCTTACTAATTGAGGACACAGATCAGAAGATAGCCCAATCTGATAAGGATACTCAAGTTGAATCAGCATTTAAAATTTGGTTTAGTAATGTTAGTGAAAGGAATACTTTGATTAATGGGCCTTTGATGCATTAAAAAGCATGAACTTGCAAAAACAATAGGCAAAGAAAATTTCACTGCAACTGATGGATGGTTTAACATGTGGAAGAAGCAAGAGAATATTGTGTAGAAGCATATTCATGGTGAAGAAAAAAGTGCTGATTTTTTATTAACACCGATGTGTGGATTAAGACCTAGTGGCCAAAAATTATTGCTGAATATTCTCCTGAGGATATTTACAATGCAGACGAAACAGGACTCTAATTTCGTGCCATGCCTGAGCAAAAATGAAAGTACTAAAGGATTTAAATCTTCAAAAGAGCAAGTGACAGTTCTTTGTTGTGCTAATATGGAAGGTGAGAAACAAGAGCTCTTGGTGATTGGAAAAAGTAAAAATCCTCAGTGTTTTAAAGGTGTCAAAAGTTTGCCTGTTGACTACTACTGTTCTATTGGAAATGCCATTTTCAGCAATTGGTTAGTTAAGTAGGATCTTAAATTAAAGTGAAAAATTGTCTTGTTAGTAGACAACTGCACTGCACGCACACACAATTTATTGTTAAAGAACATCAAAGTAATCTTCTTGCCTTCGAACACTACGTCAGTAATTCAACCATGTGACAAGGCATTGTACGAGCTTTTAAAGCTTATTATCACAGAGGAGTTCATGCAAGAATTATTGCTGAACTTGATTATATAAAAGATCAATCTGTTGCAAGTGCAACTACAAAAAAAGATTTCCCTTTTTGATGCATTTCATTTGGTAGCAGTGTCATGGAGCAAGTCTCAGAGAAGACTATTGAAAACTGCTTCCAAAGAATTTGAATATCTTACAAATGAAATTTTTGATAAAAACCCCAGACAGTATGTCAAAAGAAGAATTTCAAAATTGGTTGGATATTGATAACGACATTGATCGAAGTGGTGGCTGCAATGACAGTGTCGGAAATATGTCAAGCTGCTTCCGATGATACCTTTAAACTAATAGAAGAAAGCAAACCTGATACAAGTATAAAAGAACGAGTTTTAGAGGCTCCTCTAACCAATGTCCAGATGCAAGAAACTCTACGAATACTTTGTTACAATAGAGCAACAAACTTCGAAAGGCATTATGAGTATGAGCAATTTATTCATGAACTACTATATTCAAACACACGACAGGCAATACTAGATATTTATTTAAAATAAATTTATGTTGTTGCTTATTAAAAAGTTGTTTATAACATTAAATTAAATAATGTTTGTAACAATAAATTTTAATAAATGCAATTTTTTATATCTTTTGCTTAATGTTATCAGCCTGTTATTGTTATCGAAAAGCGACTGTCCCAAAGTGATCACAATAAGCAGCGTCTACTGTGTTAATAAAATTTGATATAAACAAATAATCAGTTATAGGAATTCGCATCAAAATTATGAAATCTTAAATCAGAGCATTTCATTTCAGTTAATATAGTTATAGTTTTTTTAACTTTTACTATTTCTTCTTCAGATTCCTGACTATCGAAATGCTGTTATAGTTGCTAAAAATCCTGGTTCTGCAAAGAAAGCAACATCATATGCAGAAAGATTGAGACTGGGTAATGAAACATGTTGATTTCTATTCGTGTATATCAGTGTTTTTCAACATTTTTGAATGTGGGAACTAGCTTCAAAGACATGGGTTCTGCCACTAACATACTTATTTTTTAATTATTGCTTGCATGCATTTAAGATGCTATGTCCTTATTTCAAAGAAGACATTTAGAGATGACCTTAATAGATTAGAGTTGATTAATATGCACCTATGGCAGAAATAGTCAAAAGATTTGTTGAGTTATGTTTTGCAAAATAGGTTATGAAACTAAGAAAAACCAATTACTTGGTGAAAAATAAAATCAAGTAATCTCTTGCTGAATAGTCAGTATTTCAAGATTTTTACCTTAGCTGTTTAAAATTGAGCAAATCATACATGTATGGCATATCCAGTAGCTGAGTTAAGTGTAAGTCATTTATATGTGATAGTTCTATATTCTGTATTCCTCTATGGAAAATTTAATCAGATTCTTGAAGACTAAAATTTCTTTGTAACATTCTTTTATTACACAAAGAATGTTACAAAGAAATTTTAGTCTCTAATGGATTTACATTAATAAAATAATGTGAATCAGGATCCTTATTCAACATTAGCCCAGTTAGTAAAGCTACAAAATTAAGAAAAAGAAACCTGAGAGTTGTAAATTGAAAGAGTAAAAAATCTTACTAGAAGGAGAATAGATGATCAAAAACTGAAGTTGTTATTGCAAGGTGAAAAAATCAATGAAGGTTTGTTAATTTTTACCTTTCTGATTTCATTGTGTTCTGACTTGCTAATACAAGGGAAAGTTATAATTATAACCAGGGCTTGACTGATAAGATTTGCCTGTGGATAAGATTTTGCAAACTGGTAGGCAGCTGCAGACTAGAGAAAAAATATTTTTTATTTAATAATAAAAAACTATTTATCCATGTTATAGTACTATTAATCATTTTGTGGAACTCTTATTGACTTGTTGGGATGTATTAAAAAAAATGGAGTGGTGGGGAAGTATTGGGCAAGTAAATTCTTTTGTATGACTAAATGGGTTTTGCATAATTTGTTGAGCCCTGATTATTATTACATAACATCTCCACGGAGTCCAAAGACTCATTGAGGGAGGGCACCTATTCTACAACTCCCCATCTCCACCAACTGCAACTACCTTCATCATCTACACCAGTGTTTCTCAAACTTCAGATATCTGCTTACCCCTTCTTAAATTTTCATTATTACCAAGTATCCCCTAATCAATTAATTAAAATAAATAAATTAATTAATTACAAGTAATAAATTAATTAAAAATATTAAAATTAAATATCTATTTTATTTGAATTTATATGTTCATGTAAACAAAAATATGATTTATTTTTAAATTTTGGTTCTCTAGAGATGTCAGACGACACACTCTTATCAATTTCAGTTGATCCAGATGCAACATCAACATTTTCTTGTTGCTTACAGCTACTTGTATTTGCTATATTGCTCTCTTTTGGGGGTTTTATAAATCCAATCTTTAACCAATGATCCATACATAAGAATTTGAAAGTTAAAAAAAATACTGTATTTACTTGAATATAACTAATTTTTTCCCAAAATTAAAGCTAAAAAATCGTGTTGCGAGATACGTGCGGGAATTTTCGGAAACTAAAGTTTTCAGAAAAAAACTGAAAATGGTGTGACTTACCAAGAAGCTCCTACTCGCTATCACTACTTTTGGCATCCAGAACAGTTTCTTTGTGTCCATCGTCAAAGTCATCTACCCAAATAGCTTCATCTTCTTTCTCATTATTTCAAGCAAAAATTACCAGTCATTTACAAGACTTGAGATACGTAGAGCAGCGAAGAACTGCATATGATTGGGGTGATATTAACAAAAGATTGCACGAACCAAAGACAAATTAGCATTTCAACAGCTGAGTTGAAATGCTAATTCCCTTCATCCGAATTCCATAATATCTGAAACACATTCACTATATATTTCTTAGTTTTAACACATTAATGACAGGGGTGGTTTCAAGTGAAACCACATGTTCCACCGGCAACATATGGTTTTGCTTGGTCTACACAGCAGTTTCTGTTGGAGAGGGGATGTGATTCATTAGTTAGTGCTGTTTTATCCCGGTTGTCTCTAATTGCACTGTTTGTTGAAAAATATGACTCCCTTAATTATGCATAGCCAAAAATTGCCACGTACCACCTAACGACCTTTCGCGTACCCCGGGGGGGGGGGGTATGTGTACCACACTTTGAGAAACACTGATCTATACCAACGCCATCTACTGTAAACCACCACCACTACTAGTATTTTCAGAGACCATCACAAACATCCATGCCAATGCAGGATTGGAACCCATAGCCTTTTGGCTGGAGAGCGGGTACACTAATCACTCTGCCAACCAGGCGAACTTATATAAAGTTATATAAATGTAATTAAAGAAAGTTCAGATGCGCCTTTTGCAGAAAATTCTCATCGTTATTGTAAATAAGATGAATAAAAAAATTAACTGAGAGATTTAATGCAAACAAATTTGATTTGATTAACTTTGTCAAAAATAATATGATTAATACAAATTATTCGCACTACAAATAAAAATTTCAATAAGAAAAAAAATTATAATTGAAATACATACCTGCAAAAATATTGAGCAAGCAAACTGAACTTGTTTTTTCCAGCATCAAATTTTAAATTTTATTAATTAATGGGTGACGATCAATCTTGTTTGTGTAATCTGGTGCATTGGCTGAATGGCTAATGTGTGTATTCTCTTTTTTTTTTTTTTTTTTTTTTTTTTTTTTTTTTTTTTTTTGTAAAAAGAAAAAATACTAGTACTCATTCTTTTATAGCAAGAAAAATTGAAATTTAAAAGGATATGAAAAGAAAACTAAAGAAAAATTATATACTGATATTGTTACTTCATAGTTATGTTTTTGGAATAGGAACAATAAATTAAATATATTATACACAGTTTATTAAGCATAAATTTATTGCAAGCATAAAAAATATAAGCCCATCTGTTGAACTTGTTCTGATGATATGTCATGTGGACAACTGAGCATTTTCAGTTGTTTGCTGATGATGCAAAGTTGGAAAGAATTATAAGTAGCACTGCTGATGTAAATTCCTTTCAGGAAGAATTGAATATACTTTTGATTTGGACAAAGGAGTGGGGTTGTAGTTTTAATATTAATAAGTGCAAGGTATTGCATTTTGGAGTGCAGAAATGTAAAGCTTTGTATTGTATTGACAGTGCCATACTGTAGGAAGTGGATGAGATTCGAGATTAGAAGTGATGGCAGACAGTAGACTGAAGCTTAGAGGGCATATTGTAAGTGTTGCAAAGGCGGCACATTGTAATGCTACCATGATAAGAAGTACTCTAGCATGTAGGGATAAGGAAATGGTTGTGCTACTGTACAAAGCACTGGTCAGACCACACTTGGACTATTGTGCTCATATCAGGTCACCTGGTTTTCAGTGTGATGTGGAAACATTGGAGAGCTCCTGAGACGAGTGACTAAGAAAATATCAGGAATTTGGAATGCTGGCTATGGAGAGAGAGTTTGAAGAAATGTGGATTGCAGGGTTTGGTAGATCAGAGGAAAAGAGGTGATATGATAGACATTTAAGTTAGTGAGAGGATTTTATTGGATTAATCCAGATGGAATTATAAAAAGAATCAGAATGTGAGAGGAGGAAAAAACTGGAGGCCATTCCTGCAATTTATGTAAGAGTGTGGTGAAGAGGAGTGTGAGTAGATTTTATACATTGAGAATTGTGAGTGGGATGGAATGCATTACTGGAATATGTTGTTGATTTGAGGATTATTAGAGATTTTAAGATTCAGTACAACAAATATGTTGTCAGTTGAATGAGCCACTCATGATAAGTTTGCTGACTCCATTGAGGGTGCAATAATAATAATAATATAAATATATAATTTCTTGGCATTTTTATTTAATGTACTGAAATGGTTCATTAAAACCATTGTTCAATTATTTGTTCATAAATCATTGCTTTAATATATAATTTATATAAACATTAGTGTGCTATATCAAGACTGAGCGAAAGAAAAATTTGTTGGTAGCTCATCCGTAGTTTACTTTTTTTACAACACGACTGTTTTTGACATGTTTTAAAGCACTATGTTGCCAGATGTTAAAGAAAAAAACCTTCAAAAAAGCTCTAATTGCATTCAAGCAATATTGTTCACTGGCATGGAAGAAAATAAAGGAAAGAAGAAAAAATTTGCTGTTGAAACCTGCAAATGTTCATCATCATCAAATTCCTGCCTTGTACCCTCAAGGGGTGTATAGGATATGATAGTACTACATGAAAAAAATTACATCATTATTAATTTCCTATCTACAATTTTCCTCCAAATCAGTCTGTTACTTGTCAAGACTCCAACATTATCAGATCTTATACTTCTATCGTCTAAGGCACTTTGCCGTATCAATCCACCTATATCTTGGTCTTCCTCTGGGTCGTTTTGCTGCCAACCTGGCAGAGAACACTTGTTTTGCTAATCTTTCTTCGCCCATTCTGTTTAAGTGACCATACCACCTGAGATTAGCTCTGCTAACGCATTCCTGGATGCTGACAATGTCAAGTTCTTTCCTAATATCCTCATTTTTAATATGATACTGCTATTGATGCCATCTGTTCATGCCTATAATCTTTCTCAGGACTCTCATATCTGTGGTCTCTAGTCTTTGGTCAAGTGTTTTACTTCTGACCCAGCTCTCAGATCCATAAGTTAAAACTGGTTTGAACACTGTCTTGTATACAGCTAATTTAGTGTTCCGACTAATTTCTCTCTTATTCCATATGAATTTATTCAACTGACTTCCCACCATACCAGCTTTGCTGATTGTGTTGTCTATTTCTATATTTAATTTACCATCTTCAGTAAAAATCGTGCCTAAATAGCTGAAATGTTTTACTTGTTCCACAGGTTCTTCATTCACAACACAGTTGACATTTTCAGTGATTTTGCCTATTTTCATTGTCTTTGTCTTCTTATTGCTGACCTTCATACCATATCTATTACAACAGCTATTCAATTTAGTCGGAGAATCTTGCAGACTTGTAGCGGATTTATTTAGAAGTATAACATCATCCACATAAAGCAAAGAGCTGACATTAACTTCTCCAATTTTGATATCATGTTTAATACCACTTTCCTTCATAATGTGATCCATATAGATAATGAATAACAGAGGGGATAATGTACACCCTTGTCTCACACCAGATTTAACATTAAACCATCTTCCTGTACTTCCTTCAATTCTAACTGCTGACTTACAACTCAAATAAAGACTAAGTATTGCTTGATATAATGCCCCAGATGTTAGATTTAAAAATCATATTAAAATCATTAGTAATCGAATTAAAATTTTCATTGAACATCATGAAACCTCAAATATCTCTTTGCAGTCCTCCAGAAATATAGATTAAAAATCACTGATGGAACCTAATGAATTTTTTTTTTTAATTCTGTAATAATTTTAGTTAATGGCTTATTGGCTATATTTGTTACCAATTTTTGGAACATTTGTTACAACTATTTTATTTTGACTTTAGGTATAGCAGTTATTCATGGTGAACAGAAAGAGTCAGAATTAGATATGGTAGATGGCCGATACTCTCCACCAGTGTCATTTTCATCACGAACAATGGATGTTGGGTTGGACATAATGCCTGGTTAGTATAAAAAAGAGAGACTAAACATTTAATATATTCCATTAACATGAGTATTAATATTATAATTAAAGATACAAAATGGATGATATATATGTAATATCTATAATAAGGATTAAAGCTAAATAACTGGGAGGAGTCCTGTACATAGTTTTTTATGGAAGGTAGAGAACTGATTGTTACTTCTGACTTGACATCCTGTCCTCACCTCATTGTGTACCCTGTTAGTGTAAGGTGGGCCAAAAGTCATGAAGGGGTTTCAATATTTAATAACTTCTTTATTTTTTGTTTTAAATTTACAATACCATAGCATCATATACATTATATATAGGAAATAAATTTACACTAGGTGTGAAAAATCAAATCTTGTAAATGGCATCCATTTTCTACTTTGCACAAAAGTGCCCTTTCTCAGGCGTTTTTCATGACACCTTTTAGTGTTTCAGGTTCCAGTGCTCTGATTTCGGCCAGCCCGAATATTGTTCTTCAGCTGTTGGAGTGTCTGAGGCTTTTTAACATAAACTTTCTCTTTGAGATAGCCCAATAGGAAGAAATCAGGAGTCATCAGATCTGGAGAATGCGATGGCCAGCTTATGGCGCAGCCACGGTAAATTATTCTTCCCTCAAAAATTTGCCTGAGCAGTTGGATTGTGGCCCTTGCTGCGTGAGCTGTTGCTCTGTCTTGTTGGAACCACATGTCATGTTTATTTTTGATCATAGACCGATATTCATCTCCTGTAACATTGACAGGGTTTCCGGGGGGGGGGGGTGATTCCCTTTTGTGAATTGCCCTAGGATTTTCCGAACTCCAAATCCTGCAGTTTTGTTTGTTAATGAAGCCATTCATATGAAAATCTGCTTCATCTGACATTATCAGCTTGTGGATAAATTTGGGGTCTCTCCTTGCTAATTCTTGAAATCTGACTGCACATTGAAATCTGTGGACATAATCTGGTGGCATCAGCTATTGCACCAACTGGATTTTATATGGAAACAGGTTCAAGGTTTTTCAGAATATGCTGGAGTGATATCTGAGATACTTCAATCTGTCCAGACCACCTTTGAGCGGATGTGCTCTGGTCTTCTGCAACATTCTCTTACACGCTCAACTGTGGCTTCGTTCCTAACCGAGTGCAGTCTGCCTGTTCGTGGAAGGTCGCTTACTAAACCATGTTCCTCAAAACAACCAATCAAATGTCTAATCATCTATTTGCTTGGAGAATCTCTCATGCCGTAATGGCGATGATATGCTCATTGGGTCAGAATTATTGATCCTTGGTTTTGATAGTACAATTTCACAATTTGTGTTCGCTGTTCGGTCATGAATTTTTTCCATGATTAATCTCCAAGGTCTATATAAAATTTGTAAAGAAAAAAAAATTATAATAATTAAAAAAATTTATTAAAACTTCAGACCCCTTTGTGACTTTTGGCCCACCCTGTATTTACTTGTTGAATAAATCAGGATGGACTGGATTATCTACCATATTGTATTCTATATTGGCTTAAACCAGAAACAAGCATGCCTGGACACACACAATGAAATGTCATGATAGGCAATGGCCAGGTTAAACAACATTCTGATGTTTTTTGTGGAACCAGGATGAACAATGAAAAATCACCTTCTAGAACAAACTTTAACTCAGCATCAGCAGAAATAAGATAAATACCATCGATAAGCAGTATCAATACCAGAAAAAGAAGTGGAACTATCAGAAGATTTAGAGAAGTACCATATTGGCACCATTGTTGTTACTGAAACAAAGAAGACAAAAACAGGTGAGATTCTTCTAAATAAAAACTATTCATGTTATAGTCAAGCAATAATATTCAGGAAAAGGAAGAAGTAGCATTAGCATTTGACACTAAAGAGAAGAAAATTTTCTTGAATGGTAGGCAGCATTAAGTAGAGTAATGTGGGAAGACATCATCAAATTCTTGATAATACGTACCCTCAATTGGGGGTGGGAGTCAGGATATTATGATATTACTATGTGATAAAGTTAGATCATTACTAACTTTATATCAACAATTTTCCTCCAAATATCAGAATGAAAAATTGGACCTTAAGACTAATTTGTGCCTGTGGTTTCACAGAAGATTCTGCTGTGGAAAAAATGGAGGAATTTTCAACTCATTAGAAAAGGCAGCTAACATAAAAAAAGAAAAAGCTGGTCCTTGTAGGAGTCATAAAATAGAAAAGCCATTCAAAGTACTATAGGGTAGTCTATATTTAAGTCAGCAGTTTGCATTGAAGGAGTTACAGGAAGATGGGTTGGTGTAAAATCAAGGGTAAGACAACAGTGCATGCTATCCTCACTGTTATTCATCTTTATGGACCACATTATGAAAGACATTGATATTAAATTGATACTAGCTCTTTATGTAGTCCTGAAAATTTGTAAATAAATCTATGCATTTTCAGGAATCTGACTAAATCGAATAAATCTGCTATAATAAATCTGGTATGAAAGTACAGTTAAAAGACTATGAAAATAGGGGAACATATAAACTTATTTAGGAATGAAACATCTCAGCTCTATAGGTATAATTTTTAGTGAGGATGGATGGAAAGTTGAATATGGAAATAGATATTAGACAGCCTCTGTAGCTCAGTCAGCATCAGTAATGCCCTTTGTTTGAAAGACTGGTGTTTAAATCCCACTTGGAATGTGAATATGTTTTATAAGGGCTTTTTCACATGGTGAGTTAGCCAGTCTCATACAGGCATGGCAAGATTTTTCTTCCTGAGAATCATTTTTTTTTCTTCTCCATTCTTTAAAAGAGACAACCAAACTTAAGAATACATGCTATTGACAGACAAAACAGACTGTGCAGATGTAACTGCCCTATCATAGCATTGCATTTCTCTGAAACCAAGTTACTTAGCTTTTGATTGGCCATTAAATAAATTTATACGGATTAAGAGAAATTAGCCAAAACACTAAACTAGTAACATACAATTTAAATTATAGATTAGAGACCACAGTTCTGAGAAAAATTGTGAAAATGACAATGATATTAAAAATGAAAATATTAGAAAGGAACTTGATCAGCTATCACACATTCTTGAATGTGTGACAGCTGATCTAAGGCCGTGGTCACTGGGAGAGAGAGTAAGTGTTAACAGAACTGTTGTTTGATGGCAGGAAAAAGAACCAGAAGAAGACAAGATCGAGTGGATTAATGTTAGTAGTACCTTATTAAACCCAAAATATATGATTTGACAGCAGTGGAAACCTGACAAATAACATACATACATATTAGAAAGGCTTAGGCATTGTTGATAATTAATAGTAGTAAAAAAAATAAATAAGCTAACACCTTTTATTCCCTTATAGGGAATAGGCAAGGCCTTTAAAGCCTTTCTAGTTTTGGAGACTGAGTGGGCAGTTCAATCTCCACTGGTAGCCAATCAGAGATAGCTGGCCCATATCTATTACTAATTATAGGTGCACCAATGAAGAGACGAGCAAACAAGTGCTCTTGGTACCTAACCCTAATAAGATATGTTACTGTCTGAAATAATGTGGGTTCTACAGTTGAGTTTCTGGGAGAAAAACCTGCTTGCCATGCCAGAGATTGAATAAGTTGGGAACTGGTCAAAGAAAGGCTTAGAAAAAGTTCCTCCAGTCAGCGACTAGACTTGAACTTATAAGTCTATTGCCCTCTCTGAAGCACTACCCCCAACCTCAACAAATTGTATTAATGGCTGTATTAATTTGCTGAAGATCTGGGAGATAGTCATTCTGAGACAAGATAGCTTGACTTCTACAAATTAACTTTATTTGGTCTGTAGGGGGTGCCATGTTATGACATTAGTTCCGTTTCGATTATAATTTGAATTGTTTCTAATAATTTAGTTGTGAGTGCATTTGTGTTTGTCACAGTTATAATTTGTTCTCTGAAGATGCTGGTTAGAAAGCTATTGAAATATTAATAAGTTAAATAAATTAATCTATTTTTTCATCTCTTGGTGGTGTTTATTTGGAGAAACTTGTTCATAGGAAGCCAATAATTATGTAAACTTAATTATAATAGTGATAGTATTCTGATTCTGTACATCCTTTAAGGATGAATATCAAAAATTGATGTTTTTTTTATGAAATTACAATTAATAAATATTTGTTCCTTCTTTTTTTTTTTATAAATAATGAAACCTGTGGTGAGATCATAATTAAAAGAAACACACACGTATTAACCACAGTGAAAATTATTTAATGTAAATATTTCATCCTAAGTATCTTAGGACATCATCAGTACAGTAGTTTAAACAATAATAGGAATAACATACAGTTAGGGCGCATGATTACAATAGAATCTCGTTAAACGTGCTACAGAAGTAAAAAAAAAAAATTAAAACATTATCTCATTAAATGTGCGTAATGTGTTACAGAGGTAAAAAAAACACTTAGTCTGTGTAGTAGGGCTTCAGAATGGCATAGTTGATGTCCTAAGATACTTTGGATGAAATATTTACATTAAATAATTTTCACTGTGTTAAATTTATTTAATTCACTGTGGTTAATACATGTGTTTCTTTTAATTTTTTTTTTATATGTGACTCCTAAACCCACAAAAGCTAGTAAACGTGTAGTACACTGGTATTGTGGGTAGGCTAAAGATTTTTCTTTTATATATATATATATATATACACACACATATACACACACATACACAATCTATATATAAAATTTATTATTATTTGTTCATTTTTTTATCTGGACAAGAACCCTTGCTCAGAAGACTCGCTGTGAGGAATTTTTGAGCTGGTTCAGGTCTCCAGTAAGCAGAGCTTTCATTTCACACCAGTAACCTCACAAATATCCATACCTATGATGGAATTCAAAACCACAGCCTGTTAGTTGGAGAATGGATATGCTAACTGCTCAGACAATTCTATTCTTGTTTTCAGGGATAGAATTGTCACTATTCCATTCCTATATAGCGGACAAGTCTCCTGAATATCTACTGATTTCATATAAATTTAAAATTTGTAATTATATTTAAAATTAACCTAAAAATAACTTAAATTTCTCAATTCTACTTAGAAATTCAGTGATCACTCTTATTCTCTCAGTGCCAGCTTGAGGGCATGTGGCTTCCCAAGGCCAGTTTTATCAATGTATTGTAAGACAAGACATGCATCATAAAATTCTTTATTGTTAAAAGCAGTTTATATGCTAAAAAAAAGTGTGTATAGAGCATTTTTGTGGAGGGGGGGCACTGCTCGTACCACCAATGCTTCGACTATTACTATATTACTTCGACTAATACTATTACTTTTTTTTACGATGTTGGCACCCCTAGGCCGGTGTCTCTTGTGCCTAAGCTTAGAGCTGTCCCTGTATTCACTCACTCCACTCTTTGTCACATGTCAGTATTCAGTGTTCTCTGTTTATGTTTTCTACATGTAGTTTTTATGGGTTTTGAGTCAGTATCTATAATTTCTTCACATTTGTTACATTCATCAAATTAAATTAATTACTGATTTTTTTTAATTACATAAATTTTCTTCATACAGTCCCCTTATTAACATAAGGTGTGGCTATTAAATAACAGGACTGGTTGCAAAAATGTAGTTTATTATTACAATTGTACAACTTAACTGTTATCCTCTTCAACATACTCTCTTTCTCTATCTGTACACCATTGCATATGAATTTTCCATTGTTGGAAGCAGTGCTGCAAGTCATCAGGTGTTATTTTCTTCAGTAGCGCTGTCGTTTTTTCCTTTACCTCATTCACTGACTGAAAATGGGTACCTTTCGATGGGAATTTCAACTTTTGAAAAAGGTAAACATCACATGGCGAGTAAGGTGGATTGTCCCACTGGGATTTTCTTATCAGCCAGATACTGCTTTACAGACAGTGCACTGTGCGCTGGAGCGTTGTCCTGATTGAGAATCAAAGTGCTGTTCTTCCACAGATTGGGTCTCTTTTTCCTCACTCGTTCTTTCAGCATGGCCAGAACCTCAAGGTAATAATGTTGGTTAACTGTCTGACCCTCTGATACCCATTCAACCATTACCACGGCATTGACATTGCCTTCCATTTGAACTTGCTCATTCTTGCTTTTTTCATTCTCGGTGACGTGGGAATTTTCCAGTGCATTGATTGTCTGTTTCTGGATCATACTGGAAAATCCACGTCTCGTCACATGTGATGATCTTCTCCTGCAACTCTGCATTGAAGGGTGCCCATTTTCAGTCAGTGGATGAGGTAAATAAGAAAACAGCAGCTCTACTGCAGCAGATAACACCTGATGACTTGCAGCACTGCTTCCAACAATGGAAAATTCGTATGCAACAGGGTATAGATAGAGGAGAGGAGTATATTGAAGGGGATAACAATTAAGTTGTACAATTGTAACTTTCTATCATGTTTGTAATGATATCTAGTGTTGAATTTTTTTCATTTCCTTCCTTCCTTTCATGGATTAAATAAACTTTCATGTGTTGAATTGCTATGAAAAAAAGTCATTTTATCAGAAGGTAATGCAAAATTATCCTTCTTGTTTTTAAACCATAATAATATATTTTGATATGCCGTTTAGGTGATGTAGTGTGTAGACTGGTTTTAGCTCTCCTGAAGGATTAGTTATTTTTCGTATTTTAGGTGATATTAGGTTAAATTTTTGTTTTAAATGGGTGTGTGATTGACTGAGTTATTTAGTTTGTAAGTAAACTGTATTTTTTGTTTAAATATGATATTGTCAGTATGGCACCAATGCATGTTAGAACAATTGCAGTAAAGACCACATTGACAGGTGATTTGAATTTGCAGGATTTTGTGCAGTGCAGTGTGTATGAAATGTATTCTTTGAGAAAATTACAGGATATGTGGAAGGAAATTGAAACTGGAGAGAGAGAGAGAGAATTAAATGCTTCAAAATTGAGTGCCTGTTAGGTGACAAGAATGCAGCAGATATTAGTAGAGTGGACAGTATCGATGGTACGATGGAAAATGTTGGAATTAGTGTTGAATGTGCTGGCATGGAAATAGAGGAGAACAAAATGGACATTATTAAAGAAATAGCATGTCTGAAGGTCAAGGTGCAAATTTGAAAAATTGCAGAAGTGGCAAGAGATTAGCAGGGCTGAAAAGAGAAAGAAGCAGGTGGTTTGAAGTAGTAATAAACACCAAGTGAACAAACAAGAAAAACAGGTTAAGGAGAGAATCGTGTATGTAGACTCAGTGATAGGGGACTACTTAATGAATGTGCAACAAAATCTTGTTTCCCCTGTTGCAAAAATTCATATTAGTCATACCATCTGGATGCAAAAAAAAAGGTAAGGCGAAGGAACTGATTGTCTTTGTTGGCATAAATGATTTGAGAGGTGAGAAGTATTCTATGAGGGAGGATGTAAAGGAGTTGTTAGAAGAGGCAAAACTGAAGAGCAGGAAGGTGTAGATTGTAAGTCTGTTGCCACACTATGATAGAGGAACTGAGGAAAATGACATTGGTAGCTAATGAATCTGAGAAGGTTGTGGCTGTGCAGAAGAAATGATGTAGGATTTGTGGTCTGTGTTTGACGGAAAGAAAAATTTGTATAACGCTGATGGACTTCATCTAAATGGTTTTGGTGTTAAGTGTCTAGAGAGAGAGCTTTGTTCACTGAGCATGCTGAAGTGCAAATTCAGGAAAACTTAAGCATTTAGGGTAGAAGCAGGTGAGTTCATGTGAAGGCACTCATAAGAGGAGAGTGAGAATGACGAAGTGTGGAATCTAGTTTCTCAAGAAAAAATATTGAATAGGGTAGTCAGTTCTGGAAGTAAAGATGGGTGTCTAAAGGGATACTGTAGTTTCTATATACTACTACCAGAAGTATCAAACAAGAAGGAGGAGTTTTTGGTATTGGTTAGTTTAACCTCGCCAAAAGTTATAGGCTTAGTGAGATTTGGCTAACAGCAGATAATGTAGTTACAAGAATAGAATGTGAAATGTTTAGTATTTTTTGGGAAGATAAGAAGATAGGATGGGGAGACTGGTACTGCTGATGATAGTGGATGAATTGCAGCCAAAAAAAAAAAAAAATAGGAAATAGGTGGGATGGTGGCTGTTCATTTGAAGCAGTCTCATGTGAGATCAAGGCCATTAAGACAAACTGTACAGTTTATTGCTATAGGCCAGGGAGTTCTACAGATGATCTGGAAGACATGCATTGCCAGAGTGCAATGGTTACAGGGCAGGTGATTATTATGGTGGACTTCAGCTATGGAGATACAGACTGGAAGGAAGAAAGATCACATGGCAGGAAATAAATGTAATTTATACATCTATTAAGGGATAATTACTTGAGGCACCATGTGATGTAGGGGACTAGGGGTGTGAAAGTACTGGACCTTGTCATACGATCAGAAGAGCTGTCCTTAACCAAGGTGACCACATTGCCTCAGATTGATGAAAGTGACCATGTGGTCTTGACTTGGGAGTTTGTAAAACATGAGGAATATTCTGTCAAGAAGAGGCATGTGTGGAACTACAAAGCAGGTGATTATGACAGGCTTAGGAGGAAGCTTAAATCTGTGCCATGCCATAAAACATTGTAGGTAAGGATGTCAATAGTGCATAGGAAATAGTTAGGGGTCATCTAGAGGAAGCAATATTAAATTGTATACCTAAGGTAAGGAGGGTTAATCAGGTAGAAGTTAGATGGATGAGTAATATCATTAAGCATAAGCTGCAGAAGAAGAAAATGCTGTGCCAGCAAACTCATGAACAGTACAAGGGCTCAGGCAAAAAAGGTGGTCAACACAGCAAGGAAGGCAAAATCAGATTATGAAAAGAATTAGCTGAGTAGGCCAAAGGAAATCTCAGAGTTCTTTCATTACGTGGCAAGTAAGAAGATGAATGACTATGGAAGATTATTCTTATATAACGAAACCTGTGGTGAGTTCATCACTACAAGAAACACATGTATTAACCACAGTGAAAATTATTTAATTGTAAATACTTCATCCCAAGTATCTCAGGACATCATCAGTATAGTAGTTGAAACAATAATAGGAATAATATATGGTTAGGGCACATGATTATAATAGAATCTCAATAAGCATGCGTGGCGTGTTACAGAAGTAAAAAAAAAAATTATTTTACACAATTTTGTATGACAACTTCCCATGCTTTAGGAATAGTAAGAACGTCATTATGGTTTAAATTTGGTCTGTGTAGTAGGGCTTCAGCACTTTCTTTATATAAACGTTCATGTTTATATAAAGATCTATGTAAAAGTTTAGACTTTTCCCAATGGATCGTATGGCTTGGATTTTCAATTCCGTGTTGAGAGAGACCAGATTTCTGCGGTTTAAAAAGATGAATGTGGTCTTGATGTTCTGAGATGCGTTTCTGAACAGACCTACCTGTCTGTCCAAAATAAGACAATTTAGGAAGACCGTTACAGGTTGTTTTGATTTTTTTCGACAGATGTGGAATACTTTAGACCAGTGCTTCCCAAACTGTGGGCCGTAGCCCACAGTTTTGTTGAGAAGTTTCAGATATAAGTCGCATTGTGCTGTTAAGCTGACCATCAATTATCAATGGTAGTATAGCTCCTGTATATATTGTTTTCAGTGCTCATTGGCCTAATCCCTCACTTAATGCTGACTTAGCTAGATGGTTTACTACTTGTAAGCTTTTTTTGGCAACATATGAGATGTAATTATTGAAGGTAAATTTTCCATCTATTGTATTTTAGCTGACTAGCTACCTCAAGAAATTAAAGATCGATAAAATATTACTTTCACTGTATAAATATAAAAATATTATGAAAATCTAATTAAAATCTTAAATAAATTTAGATTTTAAATAAGAAAATAAGAAATCTAAATAATCTCAATACATAGATCTTTCCCTCTTTTACCTTTACGATGTTGAGGGTTTCCATTCTTTTATAACTGCAACCATTATACAAGGATAAGGTCTTTCAGTGTATAATAAGTCTATAGAAGCGTTATGCTCTCAAAGACAGTTTGCCTGCTTGCGGGAGGAAAACCCTTACAGGACCAGCTTACTTGGCTATGTCTGAGAAAGATCGTAAGCTTCTTACGTCAGCGACAATAATCGAACCTAGGACACTCCTTTCCCAGGTATATGGTTGCAAAGCACCAGCTACTTGGGTAACTGTGCGGACTAATACATAATAATAATTTTATTATGTTTCTATTATTATTTGACACCTCCAGGGAGTCCAAAGACTCATCAAGGGAGGGCACCAACTAAAATTATGTTTTGTGAAATTTATCTTCACTGCATTTACTTTTCATATATCGGTATCAATGCAATATCATTATAATTTTCTAGCGAATAACATTTTCAGCCAAATTTTTCTGTGATGATTGTTCCTTGCGATGAATTGTTCCTGCGATGAAATGCCCCCACTATGAATTGCCCGGGCATGAACATAGCCACATGTAGAATTTGGGAAAATAACTCTTTTTACTTAATTATTTATACACAAATATAAATATACGCAAAAGAAGAAATCAGTCTGAATCAAATTGGGACTGCATGGTGGCCACAAGCAGTGGGATACATGCAGTCACCATAATGTGGAGTTACTCCATCATGTTGGAAAATGAGGCCCTACACATTCTCAATCTGGGGAAACACAAATTTCTCTAGCATATTTAGGTATGACACTCTCGTAACCGTCTCCTCATTGAAAAAATAGCTCAACAATGAGATCAAGCATGATCGCATTGTTGAGCGATTTTTTTCGAACCAACTCGAAAATTCCAAAACAGAAAAATCAAATTTAAGAAACATCTCAACTCTAGAAAATGGAAGACTACAAAAAAACCTTGGTGTGAATGTATAAAAAAAGTCCTCCATCCTAAACTTATTTTCTACAAAACTGCAGAAACCAAGAAGAGAAAAATTCTACTGCTCATTTAATGAAACTGCTGAAAAGGACTTCAGCATCCTACATTTATCAAGGATGCCAAGAGCCTTTATCAGGGTGTTTAACCTGAAGATGAGTTAGCCTGTCTCATGCGAGGATGGAAGGTTTTCCTCCCTGAAACTTGTTTTTTTCTCGCCGAAAAACAAGCGAACCAAATAGGAAAACACACACACAGTGATTTAAGGCCAGTTGCTTTGGCCTTAATTCAAAACAACTCAATCCAATTCCAATTTCCTTTAGCACTATGTTTTTTAACTGTGGTCTGCTGACCATTAGCATCCTTCAGAAGTCGAATAAGAATTCCAACCGCTGCTCATCTAAATATAACGCTAGATAAGTATGTGCTTCTAAAAGGTTTACAGGTTTGTTTTTTTTACAATTCTTTATTCATCATTCCTATTTTATTATTTTCTTGGAGAATATTTTAGCCTTTTTTTTTTTTTTAATAAACTGCACCGATCACCTCCTCAAAACCCATGAAATATACCCACGCATATACTCATCAGTATTCTTAGCCTATTCTTCCACTTATTAACTGCAATTACTTGCTTTTGAGGTTATTCGGTAGATAAGTGCATGTGGCACTCCTGTCATTGAGGAATAACAGAAACAGGAGTAAATAAGTGAAACATGGTTGAAAAATCTTTAGGAATGATTTTTTTTTCAAGTTTTCCAATATTTTTACTCTGAATTCCTGTATATTTTATTATTATATTGCGAAAAATATTTACATCAAAGAATCAATTTATTATTATTATTAGTAGTAGTAGTATTAATGATTAATACTATTTTCCCTCATCCTCCTCAATATAATGATTGTTGGTATAGCAATGCCACTTTACTAAGAAATAATTACAGAACAATATGGATTCTTATTGTGTTTCCTGTCTGCTTATATGTGTGTTCATGGGACTGATTGGCCTATTTCCAGGTGGAAAAGCCTAGTCATTTCGGTATTAGGCCTACTTACTTACCTTCAGTTGAAGACGACTGATAAAAATGATGCTCCTCGTACATTTATTAATGGACAAAGTTCACTCGGATTCGGTATTTGAAACTTTTACAAAAAATTGTCGAACCGTTTTCCAGTTTTCAGTTCAGCTGTATTCGGGGCTACAAAATTGTGTCGAAATTATGTATTACAATAACTCGGCTGACTTAGCAGAATTTGCAGAGGTTTTGAGTACAAGAAGCTGTCTGCACGGTTCAGTTTTAGTTCCTAATGGATCACTTTTATCATGATATTTCCATAAACAAGTTCCTAAATGATATTAGCAATTCCACTCTGGCTGTATGAAATTTTTAATTTCAATCGGACTAGATTTATTGTGACCAAATTTGGTAGAACGAAATGTCTTTTCTACAGATAAATCGCTATCTGCACAAAGAAGTAGGACGTACACTTACATTAAATGTTCTAAAATGCAAGAAAATAATTATTACATTTCAATGACCCCTTCCATCTGTTGATTGTATCATGAGTAACGTTCCGTATTGTTACTGAACATTTTCTAAACAATAGTTTGTAAGAAAAATGACTTTTCGATGAATTGCTTTTTCGGCGAATTGCTTTTTTGATGAATTGTCTTTCGATTAACTTTTTTTCGATGAATTTGCCTGTAACCACCACTTTGCATGGGTATATCCTAGTGAGGTTACTGCTTTCACATATGTGACAGACACTCATGTGGGCACAAAGGTGAATCAGTTGGAGGTTCTTAGGATATTGCAGAATCTCAATGTAAATACAGCTGTGGGATGAGATAGCATATCAGCCTTGGTTTGGTGAGAATGTGCAATGGAACTGGTAGTGCCTCTGACTAGGCTGTTTAATTTGTCTCAGCTCTGGTAGAGTTCCAAGGAAGTGGAAAGAGGGCAAAATTCCTTTGCATAAGGGAAGTTCTAAGACTGCAGTAGCAAATTATAGACCAATCAATATCTCAGGTGTGATAGTAAAAGTACTGGAAAAATTGGTCAAAAAGAGAATTCAAGAATGGGTTGATAAAAATATGATACTGTATGAGATGTAACATGGCTTTGTGCAGGTTAGGTCATGAATTTACTAATTTTTTATAATAGAGTATCAGCTGAGTCGGATAAAGGAAATGGTTTCACAGTGATTTTGCAAAGGCATTTGACATAATACTGCATGGAACTCTGTTATGCAAATTAGAACAAAATGGGATGGATTTGACACTGGTTAAGTGGATAAGAGTGTGGCTGCTGGACAGATATCAAGACGTGGTATATGGAATGGAAGATTCGAGGCAGCCTATTTACTTGACAGGTGACAGGTAAATAGGATGTCAGTATGGGCAAAAGATAAGGTGTCAGTTTAATGTGGGAAATGTAAAGTTATGGGAAGTTATGCATTTTGGGATAAAGATGAAGACTTGGCTATTGAAGAACACATTAACAGGTAGAGATAAGGAAGTTATTCCTCTTTATAAGGCCTTGATATGTACACATCCGGATTACTGTGCTCAAATCTAGTCTCCTGGTTTCTTTGGATGAGCAGGCAGTAGCTATTCATATAATTCAGTCTAGTGACCCAGGCTAAGATGGTCTGTGGAATGTTCTGATTGACGGTAGATTCCTGGAGTTGGTTGATGGAGAAAAAGAGAGGATAGGATAGAAACAATTAAGTAGCTTAAAGGTTTTTATAGGATTAATGCAGGGGAAATGTTTCAGCACTTGGCTAGAGAGGGTCAGAACAAGGGATCATCCTTGGAAGTTGAATAAAGGTGTATTCAGTAGGGGTGTGAGAACTAGATTTTTTTTTTGCTTGGAGAGTTCTGAATGACTGGAATCAGTTGCCAGATTCAGTTGTGAGTGCTTTTTCTGTTAATGGGTTCAAGGAGAGGTGTGATAGAGTACAATAATAGATTATCATTTATAATAATATATTATAAATGATATATTATAATAATAATAGAGAGGTTCCTGTACAATAATGATAATATAAGCAACCATTAATTTTAGAGCATCTTATGCCCCAGTTGATCAGTTTGTAGAGATAAATTTTATCACTTCAAGTCAAGTAGAATAATTTTATATATTTTAATTTTGTTTCAGCTTATTTATTCAGTATGATGTAAGTAAATTATCAGTTTTGCATTGCTTTAATATTTAAATTAAGCAGGCTGGATGGCTTGTATATCATATCTTCTGTATGATGTAGAGATTTCCATCTGTACTCTGCACAACTTTTGAAATCGAAATGTGTGAAAGTTTTTGTATGGTCATTTCAAAAGTTATACTGGTAGATAGAGGCACAATACAGAGGAGGAAGTCTGCACTCGGTGTATAATGTCATGTATGCCTGCTGTGGGAAGATTGTATATTGCATTCAGTTTACTTTTTAAAAATGTTTATATTTATTTATTTTATTTTTTCTAGTATTAGCAGCAAAAGAAAAGCCACCTATTAATGTTGTAGGTGATGTTGGAGGAAGAATTGCTATCATGGTGGTAGGTTTATTAAGTTTGAATTTTTTTTTTTTTTTTACTTTTAGTCTAATTGTCATTTAATTTATTTTAAATAAAGAGTAAAAATTAACTTTGTGCATTTTGATATATCTTGCCATAAGAATATCAGAAACTAGAATGAAACCCAGAATTGACTTCCTGTCGTTTATAATTTCTTTTGTTACATTTTGTTTCATTCATCTGCTGCCTATACTGTTCCAGTTCTGAAAATTACTCTCACCTCACTCTTTGACTTCCTATCTTCAGAGTTTGATTTCATTCATTCCAAATTTCCAAACAGTGTAAGCTTTCTTGATGATTTCATTGTTCACAATTCTAATTGGCTCCCTTTTTCAAATTTCACTGATTAAGTGAAGGGAGGCAGAAATTTTTGCTTTAACTAATGTCTTAAAGCAGATCATTCATCTCCCTACCAGAATTCCTGATAATCTTCTTCGCTCAACACTCTGCATCCTCACCCAATACTCAGGATCTCTTCTTAAGTAGTTCTTCCAGGTACGCTGTCCAGGTCACTGCTGTCTCACTGGCTTAGGTGCACCACCCCCATACATGAGAGCAGTATTCCAAGCCCTCCCTAAAAATTCTTCATGTGCTCAGAAAAGGGCAGTTCGATTGATTAATGACATATCTCTGTCTCTCTTCAGCAACTTTCCCATAAAAGATCAGTTTTCTGTATTGTCTCTTCTAGATATTTCCATGACTACATTCAGTGGAACTAGCATCCATTATGCCTTACATTTCTGCCAGATCTACAGGAACTTGAGCAATAGTTACTCAACATCCTGTGAAAGGATGTTGAGCAACTGCATATTCACCAAATATTAAGTCAAACTTCATATTCACCAACCCTGTTACTCCCAGCCATTTTTCATTCCACCTGCCTCAATTCTGTGGAATCATTTCCAAAGGTCTATAACCTCCAACAGTTCAAGAAGAATATCAGCAGATTACTCTGCTCCTGACCTCTGCCCCCCCCTCCCCCCTCCCCCCCTCCCCCCAACAGCATTGATGTTGCTATAGGCCCTTCTGCTGTTTGTGTTTGTGTATGAGAGTAATAAAACAAAATAAAAAATAAAAAAAAAAACACCTTTGCAATTAGTCTCTGTAGTTTTTTAGGAATGTCACCCACATATAGTTGATCTTTGAATAGGCAAAAGAAAATTGTTAACATTTTGTTAGACTTCTGTTGTATCTATGATGGAATTTGAAATTCACACTATAGCAAGCACTACTATAACTAAATGATAATATGCTGTAATGAACTAAAGAAAAGTTGTAGCCTAAGTCCCATAGAACCATTGCTGTTGAAAGCTCAGTATTATAAACAAAAGCTTAAACCTTCACAATAACAGTTTTTCTAGCAGATGATGTTGCAATTAGTAGATAAAGCAAATGCTAGAAATTATATGTTGATGACAAAACAAAGGAAATTGTGGGGAAATAAAACAAAAGAAATTGCAGGAAATAGAACGAAGGAAACTGGAAAACAGAATAAAGGAATCTTTCTTTTAAGGTTACATGGCGATCAGCATTCATATTTACGAATTTAGAGACACAGAACACACGTGTTGAAAAGAATAAAGGAATAGTGCATTGACGACAAATCAGAAAGGAGCAAACATAAATAATTCAAACCAACACATGAAAAATTGCAAATGCAAAGAAAAACTGGAGACATAAGAAACAACTAGAAGAGTAAGAAATAGGATTTCTCTCCATCGAATTCACAGGAAATTTTCATGGGAAATTGGATTATTTGTGTGCAGATTTGGTCTCACTGGTGCCAAGGGGATAAAGAAGCTGTGGAAAGGGTGCAAATAAGAGTTACAAAGATTATATCTGGATTATGAGAACAGATTGCAAGTATGTGGATTGCAGACTGGTTAACAGGAGAAAGAGGAGTGATATGATAGAGGTCTATAAACTTTTGAATGGATGTTATAGAAAATCAACTGATGAAATTTTTTGTTATATGGAAGGTGGAGAGAGAATACGGGGCATCCATGGAAGTTAAATTTATTTGCAGTCAGGAAAGGGGTAAGAGCTTGGGTTTTCTCCCCGAGAGCAGTGAATGAGTGGAATAATTTGCCCTTGGGGGTGGGGGTAGTGAGTGCATCTAGTGTGAATGAATTTAAAGGAAGGTATGATAGCTGGTTTGGGGTGATTTATAGCCTCCCTTGATTCTCTGAAGGTCTCAGATAAATAATAATAATAATAATCTTTCTCGTCTTGTTTTGATTTCTGGGAAAATCAACTTGAGACCTTTCCTAAATTTAAATTTATAAACCTGAAACAGAAAAGTGTTTAGTTTATTATAATTTTTTTTTTTTTTTTTTTTTCATTTAGTGAAATGGATATTGTATTACATAGATTAAAAATGATTATTAAAAATTTATTATAAATTAATGGAACTGTTTGTCAAACAAATACAGCGAAAACAGCATGTAATAGACATATTTATTACTTAGCAGCTCAGTAGTTCTCCTACATAATTACCCCCCCCCCCCTCTTATCAGGAAGTTTTTATTAAAGGAAAACAATATACAAATAGCCAACTGACTTTCATGTTTCAATGCATGCTGAAGTTATTATTTTTCAATTTGATTTACATTTGAAAACTTGTGTAAGATAAAATCATTTATAATTTTAATATTTTTGAATTTCATAATTTCAGTATTCACTTCAGCTTCAAAATGAAAATAAGTAAATCAAATTTCAAATTTGAAAAAAAAAAAAAAAAAAAAAAAAACTAAAAAAATCTAAAAACGATGAAGCAGCTCAGTACTATTAGTACTATAAAGTAGAATTCATGTAATGGATTGCAAACTAGTGGACTGATGAAGCATTTAGAACATATACATAAATCACATTTTAAAAAAATGTCTGTGGAAAATACAGAACCTTCAATTAGCTCAAAAAGAATTAAAGCTGATAAGTCAATTTTAAACTTTGTAAAACAAGAAAATTAAGTGACTATTAAATAATTTAAGGAATTTGCAACGTATACTGGAATATTAATTAAAAGAAACTTTAATGAATACTTCCTATATTTCACAATGTCACATTGCCGTCTTCATGGGAACATACAAATATGACACGTGCACGCAGAAACTACAAAAAGCAAATGAAACAGAAGATAGGAAACTATTCTTGTTCCTAAAGTCCTAATGGTGTCCCCTAGCAGGCTGTATTGGGTTGTCTTGGCCATTGGGCTGATGTTCTCATGATGTAAGTCTCCCAAATTTGAGGCAGTCTCATGCACCCAAATTTGTTGAGGTTTGGAACGTTTTTTAGAGCTGAGGCTGATTCTATGAATAGTCTTTCGAACTTGTACTTACTGTGGTGTATTATTATTACATAACACCTCCAACAACCTAGTTCAAAAACGAACCAGACTAAAAGTATACAATGCATTAGCCCTACCAGTCTTAATGTATGGAAGCGAAATCTGGACAATAAAACAAAAAGACAAAGATTAACAACAGCAGAAATGAAGTTTATGAGAAAAACTGCAAAGTATACCCTATATGATCACAAAAGAAACGAAGAAATTATGAAAGAATTAAACCAAGAACCAGTAATAGAAAAAATTAAAAAATATAAACATAAATGGATGGAACATGTTCAAAGAATGAAAACAGAAAGATTACCAAAACAAGCCTTAAAGTACAACCATTAGGAAAAAGAAAACCAGGACGTCATCTTAAACAATTCAAGATGATTTCTAAGGCTGGAACAGGCCATGCTAGGCTTAAATCCTTGATATGCATGATTATTATTATTTTACAATGCAAGAAGGTCTAGTTACTGAATAATCGGTATGTCAGTTATTCATTCCACTGCATGACAACTGTCATCCCCCCCCTCCTCCTCCTCCCCTTCCAACAAAACATCATCCGTTCTTCACAGATTTTTTTCTTCACAGCATGGCAACTCATAAAAAGGTATTTTGTCTTCTCAACATTTATCTTCGGGCCAACTTCTTCTGCAGCTTCTTCAATAGCAGTAACCAATGCCACTCTGTCGTCCTGTTGATGCACCATGATGTTCAGGTCGTCCACGTACCCAAGAATCCTAACTTGCACCCATGTCGACTCCACCTGCCACTTGCTGTGTGTTTCTAATTACTTTTTCCAACACTAGATTGAAGAGAATCGGAGAAAGCCCATCACCTTGCTTCACACCGGTCTGTACTTGCAACTGGTCCGACAAGTCACTTTCTGCTTTCACTCTTGCTCTCGAACCAGCTACGCACACCTGCACCATTTTTGGGGAATTCCCAGCTCTTCTAACACCTGCTATATTTTTGGGCATATTATTGAGTCATAGGCTTTAGAAATGTCTATGAAAATATTATGAACTTCCTGGTTATATTTCCACTACTTTTAAAAAACTTGGCACAGCATGAAGAGTTGGTCTATTGTAGAAAGCAGTTCCTCCTGAAACTGCTGGATGTTAGATGTTAGACAGCACCTTGTAGCCAGTCGACAGCAGTGAGATGCCACTATAGTTGCCACATTGAGCCTTATCTCCTTTCTTATATACTTGGGTGATTAGCAACTCCTTCCACTCGTCTGGCAGCCGTTCTTCTCACCAGATCATCAAGATGAGCTGGTGCAGCTGCTCCAGCAGGACATCCCCACCATTGTTCAGGAGCTCCGTTGGTATGCAGTCCACTCCTGGAGCCTTATTATTTTTCAGCATGCGGATAGCACGAATAATCTCACTAAATGTTGGCTCTTCAATAAATGGTTCAGCAGTTTGATAAGGAGTATAAACCTCCAATATTGATGTTCCAGCATTGACATTCAGCAAGTTCGTGAAATATTTACACCACCGAGCGAGAGCATCTTTTAAGTTTGTTAATAGATTTCCACTCTTATCTCTTATGGTTGCTGCTTGTGTCTGGGCACCTTGCATGGCTTTGATCGTCCGGTACATCTCCTGTCCATTATTCGTCACCGTATTTCTCTATATTAGCCACTTTCTCATTAAGATACTTCCACTTTTCCCTGCGTAGACATATATTCACCACTCTTCTCACCCACTCATATGCAGCTTTCTTCCTGCTATCTGCTAGGTAGTTCAATAGTGCTTCCCTTTGTTTCTCTACAGCTTCTTCGCACTCTCTATTAAACCATGCTTTTCTCCTCTTCTTTCCCACAGTTCTTGAGGCATCTAACACGACCTCGAGATGGTATTTTTGATGGTGTCCCACATCCCATCCAGATCATCCTCTTTCTCTTGTAACTCTCCAAAATGATTCTGCAACCCTAACTGGAAAGCCCGCTTTCCTTCTGCTGTTTTCAACTTGTCCAGTTCCCATGCCAATCGTATGGTAGGACACGTGTGCTTCTGAACCGCAATTCTATGCCTGAAATCGTAGGCTACCAGATAGTAGTCACTATTTCCATCCTCTGAAACTTCTCACATCCGAAATGGAGCTGTGGTGACGTCGATACGTTAGTAAATGGTCTATTTGGTCAGCTGTTCAACTGTCCGGCGATCTCCCGGTCTACTTGTGGACGTCTTTATGTGCAAACATAGTGCTCTTTACAAAGCATCCCATAGCGGCAGCAAAACTCGCAAGTCGGATCCCGTTATCATTGCACTCCTTGTGTAGGCTCTCACTACCCACAAAAGGGTGCCACACATGCTCTCTCTCCCCAGCTTCGTGTTGAAATCTCCCACTACTAGCTTGATGTCATAAGACGGTAGATTAGCACAAGTACGCTCAAGCACTTTGTAGAAACAATCTTTAGCTTCCTCTGAGCTCTCTTCAGTAGGTGCATAACAGTTCACAATAGACACATTTTGAAAATGTCCCTTAACTCTAATAGTATACAGCCAATTGTTCACAGGTTTAAAATCTAAAATATTACACAAAAATTTATCACTAACTAAAAATGCAGGTCTGAATACTTTTCGTCCTCTGTCGTCACGACTATAGTATAGCGTGTACCCCTGATTGCCGGTCGAACTATGTCCTGTCCATTGGGCCTCTTGTACAGCACAAAGTCCAATTTTATACTGTTGTAAGACATTCAGCACATTAAACCGAGATCCTTCTTTTACCAAACTATGTATATTCCAGGTCCCAAAACAATTAATAATCATTGTTGCAAAGGCGTCCGAATTCCGAGACTTCTGTGGTGTTTTTTTCATAACCAATAGGATTTTTACAGGAGGAGTGGTTGGCCCCTCGCTAACCCTCCCCTTATATTAGGATTCCTTAACTAAATTGAGCAGCATAGTACTAGCGACAGAAATCCTTAAACAGTTGCATACAACAAAGTACTGTAATTAGCTTTTACTCAAATTAGGCTTAGTTGCCTGCACATTCTCTACCACTACAGTTTCATAAAGTATACTCACTAAAAACCAATAGACAATTTACACAAACCTATATGCATTGTGCTCAACCTAAACATCATAATTTTAAAAGAAATACTCCTCAACAAAAATATTTCACTGAAACGCGTAAACAACTTTATATAGCTAAATCAGCCACACTCAATAAATTGTATAGTCCCTGGAATTCCAGAACTTAGAAAAAAATGTCTTGAGTCCTGGGAAAAGAAAAATACTTGAGCTCAAACTCTGGTATATGCAATTTAAAAAAGGAAAATGCAGAATTAACATTTGTTTCAAAATGTTATTTTGTGTGCTTTATTTATGATTCTTTCCAATTCTTTATGTTGTATCATTGTTCAATTTCCTATGTTCTCTTTCCTGCCATTTCTTTTGTTGATATATTTTACACTGGCTGGATGGAATTTATTGAAAAATTGCTGTTTAAGATCACTATTAAAATTTGTAGTTCACTTCAATTTGGTGTCATTTGCTATTTGTATTAGTAAAATCAAGCAAAACAATACTTCTAGAGGAAATAATTGAAAAATAAATTGGCATTTTATAAATGTTCTATAACTTTTAACACCCTTGTTAGATATTCACATAAATAGAACTACTTGATAGCATTCTCTGAATAACAACCTCTCATAGACTTGACTTCATGATAATTATTATGAAACAATCAAAATGTTATCGTATAAGAACCTCCATGGAGTCCGAAGAGTCATCACAAGAGACCTGCACTATCCACACAGTATCTATCATAACTTTTGAGCATGTTGATAACAAAGCACTCATTTACAACTCTCCAAGCAAACAATCTAGCTACTAACCACTCTCTTATTCATTTTCAGGGATAACTCCTTGTTCTCCCCCCCCCCATACACACACTCTAGCGAAATGTTGAAAATTTTTTTCTACATCATTCCTATAAAACCCTCTTTATAACTTAATGCTTCTATTATTGTGGGGAGCATTCCACAGTCCTTCCTACTATCTTGGTTACTTTCCTCTATACCCTTTCCATCACTTCATCTTCAAGGATGACCAGACCTCAGCACAGTACTTCAGATGTGTCTGTATCACGCTTCATAAAGAGGAATAATTTTTTCTGCTTGACCATGTTACCAGCATGCCCTCTAATCTTCAATTACTTATCCACCAACACCCTCAAATCTCTAGCTTCATCAGTTTCCCAAAGTTCATTTCCATTAATGTGGTACAGAAATATTTTCATCCCAAAATGAATAAATAATACTTTTTTGCATGAAACCGCTACTGGTATCCATTATCTTTTGCCCATACCAGCCATTTTAAATCATTCTGCAAGTTCTTTCTATTGACTCGATCAACTATTACGCTCCCCAGTTTTGCATAATCAGCAAATACTGAATGTTTCCCTTCAAATAGTTTCCTATATCATATATGTACAAATTGAACAGTAGTGGATTCTGCTCCTTCATATTCTCTTTGATGTATGTCCATAAGCCATGTTTGTATCCATATCATCAGCTTCATATTCATCCCTGTTGGCTTCAGTTTGCATAGCAGAGTTCTATACGGTATCTCATCAAATGCCTTTGCAAATCTAGCAGCATCATTGTGTAGTTGTCATTCCCTTTATCCAACTCGTCCATCACTGTTATAAAAAGTTAATAAATTACTAAGGTATGACCTACCTTTCACAAAGCCATGCAATTCCCCATGTTGTATTATACTGTTATCCATCCATTTCTGAATTCTGTCTTTGACCAACTTTTCCAATACCTATAACACTAGAGCTGAGTCAAATAGCCTAGTTAAGAGCAATGCCAATTCCTTTGCACATTTTTATAACACTCGAGAGCTGATGTCCCATCTGATCTCATAGCTGTATTTGCATTGAGATTCTGCAATGTCCTAAGTACTTTCAGTTCATCAACCTCAATTCCATTATCAGTTTGCCATAACACTATTTTCAGTTGGAAGGTAGACCTCCCCCTTGTTTAATGGTCACTCAATACTCAACTGTTTTATCTACTTCTGTAAAGTTATCCTTCTATAATCCTTCTTTTTACATGCACATAACAGAGAACTCTTCTGGATTTCCTTAGTCAGCTTGGTTAAATTCTTATCTGATTTTGTCTTCATCACCATTCTGATCTTCTTTGTTGCTTGTGCTTTGTATTGCTCATGAGCTTGCTGATCATCTTCATCATTATATACCCTTCACAACATTTTTGTTTTGCAGCTCATGCGTAATCACTTTACTAGAGCTGAGACTTAAACAGCCTAGGTCAGAGGCAGTGCTAATTCCTTTGTACATTTTCATAATACTTAAGCTGATATCCCATGTTATTCCATGATTGTATTTGCATTGAAATTCTGCAATATCCTAAGTACTGGCAATTCATCAACCTCTCCTTACGTCAGTTCTTGTCACATCTGACAATTCCATATTTGGCAGCCTCCTAAGTCAAGACCACACAATCACTTTTTAGAATTGGTGGCAGTGTGAGCTACTTATGGGTAGATCTTTTAATCCAGTGACCTTATCCAGCACTCCAACCTTGAGTCACCTCCATCACATGCAGTTTCAAGTATTTATCTCTTAGTAGCTAAATAAATTCTATTTCCTTCCTGCCATGTCATCTTTCCTCCTTGCATTCTGTATCCCTACAATTGAAGTCCTCCATAATAATTACTCAAATTGCACTCATTTTTGCAGTTTGCCAGTACATATCTTCTGCATCATTTCTTGCACCTCTTAGCCTATAGCAGCAACTATCTGTATATTTTGTCCTGTTAGCCTCAATTTCAAAATAGATTAACTCAAATGAACTGCCATCTGTACTCTGTCTTCCTGGTTTACTCCTTTTGGCAGTAATTCATCTACTATCATCAGTGATATCCCTCCCCTATTCTTCCTTGAAATACTATACTCTTCACATTCTCTCTCTGTAACTACATTGTCTGCTGTTAACCAAGTCTTACTAACGCGTATAACTTTTGGTTAAGTTGCATCAGCCAATGCCAAAAACTACGCCGTCTTCTTCCTAATACTTCTGGCATAAATAAATTGCAGTTTCTTAGGCCTCAAATTACCTTTTACTTACTCTAATTTTGTCACTTGAGAGACTAGACTCTGCAAGGCCTACCCAGCTGCATCTACCCTAATAGCTGTAGTTTTTCTGATTATGCACTTCCACAATCTCAGTGAACAATGCTTTCTTGAGGTACCTAACTCTGTATCCATTTAAGTGCAATCCATCAGCATTGTATAAGTCATTCCATTTGTCAGATTAAGGCCATAGGCCTACAAACATACAGCATTCTTTCTTTACAACCTACACATTGATTCATTTGCAATTATTGACATCTTCCTCAGCTTGCCTTTATCGTAGCATGAAAGTGGACGTATATATTTTATTGCTCTCTTTCATTTCTTCTCATAACTTTTGGATATCTTCTCATACAATATTTTTTACCTTTCAAGTTTTTGTCCATACCTTCCTTCTCTTGCTAAGTCATATATTTCTGTGTCTTACTTTCTACCCCCCTTTTTTTTCTCTCTCACCTATCATTCACCTGACATTTTTTGCAATCAGCACATCTTGCACGTTGTTCTGTGAAAGACTCCACAGCATAAGTATGCTATAATTTTCATAATGTCTTTTTTGTTCTTGTGATCTTTTTCTGCTGCTTATTCTCTCTCCACACAACTGGCACTCACTCTCAAGACATTCCTAAATAATTGTACACTAGTTTGTTTTCTTTCCACAAGTCTTTAACCTTTCAAAATGAATACATTTCGCACACATGCAAAACAAAATTTTGCATATTAAACTCCCACAGCCAAGATGTCTTTATTGCCAGTGTTCTATGATCCATTGGTGCCATACAAGCTATATCTATTCTATTATAAAATATAGAGAAATATTGTGCCATTTTCTTTACAGTTTATTATTATTGCCAGCTGTACCAGTCACTTTTTTCTTTACCCTTAAATGACTGATTAATGATGACTTCATCACTTGTGTGTCCTTCCCTATTTGTAATTAGAGGTGACCTGTTATAAACTTGACCGACTTTTCGGATTATTTTTGATTTTAATGGTACAGACTGACATATTTAGTTTTTTATGAAGATTTCAGGTAAATGATATTAATTTAAGCCAATGCAACATTTTTATTAAATAACCATTTTCACACTGGACAAATTTTATCATTTTATATTTTCCCATCGGATGGGATAGAACAAATCATTCTGTTCCTCCAATTGTATCATTTTGTATTTTCTCCTGAGTTGTTTAGCTTTTGAGAAAAAGCTAAACAACTCAGTCTATGATGCACTCACAAAAAACTACAACAAATTAACCTAATTTGTCATCATTTTTAACAAATTAACCTAATCTTAAAAAACTTGGTAAACTAAATTTGCAAAAAAGTTATCTTTCTGCACTTCTCTAATCACCACTCTGATCAGTGTTTAGAGTGCTGATTAGAGCAATCTTTATTCCTTTTTCTCAAAGAGAAGTTATGAAGTTTCCTATATTCCCTCATTAGAAGCCCACAAGCTAAAATAGGAAGAACATCACCTCTGAAGAAACTCACTAATCATATCCATGTACAGTGTTTGTACCATCTTGAAATCCAGACAATTTCATGAACTTTGCACTGGTTGCAGAGTCAGTAAGCCTTGATACAGTCTGCATCCAAAAACACATGTGGAGAACAGATTTTGAATGGAACAAAGTCATATCAAATTGCAAAAAAATGGACTTTCATATCAACATCAACAAACAAATCTGGTAATTAATGGAGGAATAGGAATCAGAATTCTAGTCTACAAAGGGATGTCTATAACTTTAAATTCAAACCCAAAAGCAACAATAACCTGTACCTATGAAACTTTCTCTACGTTGTCCTACCATGTAATCTCCACATCATAAAGGGATATTTTAATGCACAAATAGGATCAGATGTTTCAGGAATCACAAAAAATATAGGGCCTTTCATCTCCCACCAAATCAATTTTAGCATATGGATTAGAAAGCTGTTTTAGGAAAGGAACAATTGATCAAGCACAAGAGACCAGGTATGTACGTTATAAAAAAAATTAGAGGATGCACAGATGACATCATTATGATTAAGAAAATTTGTAAGTAGAACTAATCTGAGATGGTATAGTAACTTATACAGAGATGAAAGATTAGTAAAACCAGCAAACATAGATTGATATAGTTAGGAGTGTGTCAAAAGATTGAAATATAATGGCTTATCAAATTGGAGACTTTCTCTCACTAACCTGAACTCCTCTCCATAATTTAGTTGATTATTGCACTCTTCCATTTTTCTTTATATGACAAACCTTGTAGCACTTAAATGATCTGAGCTTCAAAATCTTTCATGACTTGTGTCTTAAACACTAATCTTCTACCATTCTCCTATAGAGTGAGGAGAGTCTTAAGAACTTCACTATTGCTAAAACACAGTCTTTCTGCCTTGTGCCTTTTCTGCAGGTACATGTGTGTTGCTCCACTGAACAGGCTAACCATTGTTCTTTCAATTTCTTCCTAAGCATCTGTTAACACGAGCAGCTGCTAAGCAGCATCCTTACACAGTTCAGCCTCAAATTTATGAAACTAACTTTTCATCCTCATCTTTCATTACATCTACCTCTATTGTTTAGAATGTGTTCTTTTATTTCCCTCCAAGGAATACAACCTCCAGCTGCTCAAGAAACACATTAACATGCTCCTGCTTTTCTTTCTTTTTAATCATTTACACAAGCAAAAAAGTGCTATGTGTATATTATACATTTTGATCTCATGTATGCAGCCAATACTGATAAGGGGGAAAAAAGATTAAGAAAAAGTTAAATTTAATTACAGTTATTATACAACTACCACTTCTTGGACAATTGGGTGTTGTTTTTACATGTATATTAATAAATGGGGGGGGGGGGAATGAGTGACAGGGAATAGCTCAAAAGTTGAATAAGCACAATCCAGCATACTATACATGATAGATCAGGGGAGAATCTTCTGTTGTGTGTATTGGTTAAATCAGACCATGGTGATCTGATGTAACCAATATACACTGCTTGGGGGAAAAAGTCAACAGACCCCCCCCCCATGGGCAAGATGCATTGTGCCATGTAACGAGTCACATGTTTATAGCTGGTATAAATTGGAGGAATATGATGTTCTCCATGTGAAATGGCTGCAAGAAGGGAACTGACAGAGTTCGGAAGAGGTGTTGTGAAAGGAAGCCTATCTTTTGCAAAATTGTTGACAAATTGGGCCATCCCAGGTCTCAACAATCAGCAATACCATACTGAGATGAAAGTGCAAGGAGTCAACTGTAAGTACTACCTACAGTGGATGACCCACCACACTCACTGAACATGATCATAGGATGCTACGAAGGATAATATGTAACACAATCTGCACAAAACATTCAGAACTGAAGCTCACAACATGGGTTTCCATGGTAGGACCACAATATGCAAGCACCATTACCTGAACCAACATGCAGCTTTGTCTTCAGTGGTGCAAAGAGCATATACAGTGAGACGTGGAAGCTTGAAAACCTATATTATAAAGAGACGAATCACATTACACCCTCTACCAAACAGATGCCTGGTGAATGTCTCTTATCAGAGTGTATGACCCCAACTATGAAATTTGGAGATGGTCATGTGATGGTATGGTCCTGGTTTGGCCTCAGACCTCTGTTCATGGTGCCACGAACATTGAACTCTGAGAGGTATCTGAACATTCTGGGCAATTCATTGCCTCCCACTTTGTGGTGTTTCTATGGAACTGACCATTGTCTCTTTCAGCAAGACAATGCACTTTGTCATAAGGCTACTGCTGTAACTGCATGGTTTGTGAACATGAGGTTACCACATTTGATTGCCTCCACAGAGGCCTGATCTGAACCCTATTGTACATCTGTGGGAGGAACTAGAGCATTGAGGTCAAAAGATATCCATCCTCAACAGTCCAGGACCTCATTACATGCCTAGAGGAAAAATGGTCCAAAATTCCTGTTGATCACTATTATACACTCGTGGAGAGCAAGTTTGCTGCAGTCATTGCAGCAAAAAGAGGTATTAAAGTGGCCGTGGCTATTTGTTTCTCGCGCTGTTGTCCGTTGACTTCTTTCTAAGCAGTGTATGTAATTATGGATCACCTGCTGCTGCTGCTTTTTTTGTAACTTCCATCACAAGTTAATCAATCTCCTTATATGCTTTCTTTTAGATGCTTCACTTTCTTCCTTAAAATATTGAAACTTGCTTTTAACAAATTTTTGAGAATGTTTTGTATCCCAGATTGTCTAGACCAGTGGTTCCCAAACTTATTTGGCTTACTGTCTCCTTTTCCAAAAAAAATTCATTCAGCCAAACATAGCAGCAGCCACTTCATACCTCCAGTAAGCATGGTAGTGGTGCTTTGCTTAGACAGTGAAAGTTATCTGCCACTTAAACATGATAAAGTTATCAAGGAATGCCTTGCTTTTTTTCTGGGTGAGAAAAGGTGAATGCTATATTGAAGACAATCATTTATTATTATGTGATAAAATAGAGGTGTCACATATTATTATTATTATTGTGGCACCTCCAAGGAGTCTTTGGACTCATTGTGAAAGGGCATACTACTCCATTACACAACAAATTGCTGTCTTTTCTACTTAATACCCCTATTACATGCTACGACATTACTGCGATCACCACACAATGCCATCTACTATCCACCATCAATAGTATTTTGTGCCCGTAAATTTCATGTCCTGTTGATCGATTTTCCTGTGTGTGTGTGGAACAAAAAACTTGAGTTTCTGGAAGAAAAATCCCTGCTACCTCCATATGAGATCAACTAACTCAGCTTCAGTTGAAAAAGTCCATATAGAGATTCCTCTCGTCATGACGAGAATCGAACTTGTGTTTTTTCCCTTCAAAGGGCGGAGTATTCTGTTGTCTTCCATATGCACTACAGAGGGCTTTCACAAGCTTCTCCCCCAACCATACATAAATACATATACAGTGGGAAAGCACACTTTTGGGGGATGATTATATGCTCATCCTGCTTCTCCTGAGCAGTATAGTTGTATAGAATAGATTAATCACAACAGCAGGTTTTTAGTTCAAAAATGAGTATTTTTTTTTATTATTATTATTATTTGAACTTTATGCGTTTTTCTTTGTCCATTACTTTGTACTACTTAAGTGTTTAATGTTTTAGATGTCACTTTAAACTCATAAGGATATGTGTAAGCTATACAGGATTTATACTCACATGAAGTAACTTATAACTGTCTGTTAATTATAAAACATTGATAATTCATCATTACTAAATAGTAATAAAGAAAATATCAATTTCTAGGATGATATGATTGATGATGTAGAGTCATTTGTGGCAGCTGCAGAAGTTTTGAAGGAGCGAGGTGCTTATAAGATCTATGTCTTAGCTACCCATGGAATTTTATCCTGTGATGCTCCAAGACTTATAGATGATTCTCCAATTGATGAGGTAAGTACTGTTTTACATAATTTAGCATTTATGGTTACTTTATTTGCTCCTGTGTGCATTCCTACAGGGTTTTGGTTTTTAGCAGTAATGATCAAAATTATGAAATATCTGATCACTTGACTCTCTTTCTGCCCAAAATTCACGCAAGATTTAAATTTAGCGCCATTTGTGCGGTAAAGTGTTACCAACGAGGAAAAAAAAGACGGTGTGACAGTTGACAGTTCAGGGTTATTAAAAACTGACCACACACAGCGATGAGAGTTCGTTGAATGGATTATGGAACAACAACAAGTGGATGCTTATTTTTCGAACAAAATCATCTTGATGGCTTCGTTAATCGACAAAATTGTCACATTTGGGTTCAGAAAATCCACGAGTGATTGTTGAGAAACAAATGCATCCACAACGTGTCACAGTTTGGTGCGAATTTTGGGCTGGAGGCATCATCGGTCCATTCTTCTTCGAAAATGCGGCTGGTAAGGCAATAACAGTTAATGGCGCTCGCTATTGCGACATGATAATCCAGTTTTTTGTGCCTAAATTGCAAGATATGGATGTAGACGACATGTGGTTTCAACAAGACGGTGCCACATGCCATACAGCCCGAGAAACAATTCAATTACTGCATGAGTCATTTCCTGGTCGTGTAATTTCCTGTTTTGGTGATCAGAATTAGCCGCCCAGATCATGTGACTTAATGCCGTTGGACTTTTTTCTTTGGGGTTCTTTGAAGTCTAAGGTTTATGCCAACAAGCCCACAACCACCCACGCCTTGAAGGAGGAAATTGAGCACTGTATCAATGAAATTCAGCCACATTTATGCAAAACGGTCATGGAAAATTTCGACAAAAGAGTGCGTATGTGCCAGCAAAGCCGTGGAGGCCATTTACCTGATATGCTATTCCATGCATAACCCTATACTGTATACTTTATGAATCAATAAGAAATTACAATTTTTAATAAAAAAAACCTGTGTTTTCTATCAAAATTACTTCTTGCGTGAATTTTGGGACACCCTATATAGTGGGTGGTCTGAAAAGTTCTCAGCCTAACAATGAAAAAACAAATTTATAATTTCAAAATTATTTTTATTTTTCAACATAATCTCCCTTAAGACAAATACATTTATTCCAGCGATGCTCCAGTGCCATTATCCCGTCCCTGTAGTAGTTCTCAGTAAGATCTGCAAAATACCCCTCTACAGCTGCAATCACATCTTGATTCAAAGAAAAATGCCGACCAGCAAAGAAGAGTTTTAGTTTTGAGAAGAGATAGAAGTGAGAGGGAGCCAAATCTGAGAAATAGGGTGGATGTTCCAACGATTCATAGTGCAGATCCCTTAATTTTCCCATTGTCAAAACACCTTTGCAGGCAGGTGCATTTTACTGATGAAAGATGATTTTTTTTTTCCCTTCTGCAAACCAGGTATTTTCTCACGAATTTTTTCATCTAGTCTGGTTAAAAGATTGGAATAATATTCCCCGGTTATTGTATTACCCTTTACAAGATAATTAATAAACAAAATACCTTTAGCATCCCAAAACACAGATGACTTTTCCTGCTGATAGAACTGCCTTTGTCTTCTTTGGTGCTGAACAACCGGCTTCTCTCCACAGTTTTGACTGCTGTTTGGATTCTGGTGTGTAATGGTGAATCCAAATCTCATTCATAGTAATAAATCGATACATAAAATCAGTTTTATTCTTGTTAAAATGCTCCAAGAACTGTTCAGAGATTTTCATGCGAGTGCATTTTTGATCTGCTGTGAGCAAGCCCGTCACCCATCTTGTGCAAAGCTTTTTCATTTGTAATTCTTCATGCAAAATATATCCTGCGCATTCTTTAGTCTCAGAAATTTCACACACTTTGACCCGCCAGTCATCAAATATCATATTGTGCACTTGATCAATGATTTCTGGTGGTGTTACACTTTTTGGATGTCCTTCACATGGAACATCTTCAAGACTGGTACAGCCATGTTGAAACTTGGCAGCATTTCTTAATTGTCGAATACGAAGGAGAAGAGTGTCTATAAACTTTTATGAATTTCTTTTGGCATTAAACCTTTTATAAAGAATTTTATAACTGCACAATACTCAATTTTATTCATTTCAAAGGATACAGACAACACTTTTGCTTCAGACAGCTGTGTAAAACAAACTACTTGATAGAATGACTTGCAATTTCACATGGATGCTTATGATAGATATAAATATATATGTGTGTGTGTGTGTGTGTGTGTGTGTGTGTGTGTGTTAAAGATTCCAAGCTATTTTTAAACCTGGTTTTACTCCATTTCCCAAGTAAGCAAACAGACAAACAAGTCAAGTTAGCTCCTGCAAGTATTGCAAGTCTAGCTGACCCTGCACATAGTGCAAGACCAAGGCAACTCATGGTAAAAGTAGAATAAGCTCTGATCACTAATCTTAATATTTAATATTAAGTCTTGCACTACGTGCAGGGTCAGCTAGACTTGCAACACTTGCAGGTGCAAACTCGACTTGTTTGTCTGTTTGCTTACTGGGAAATTGAGTAAAACCAGGTTTAAAAATAGCTTGGTATCTTTAACATTTATTATACCCAAGGTAAAATACTTTCTACATGTGTGTGTGTGTGTGTGTGTGTGTGTGTGTGTGTGTGTGTGTGTAATATAAGGTGATCAAAATTAAAGTATCCTGTTTAAGGCCTTTTGGAGCATTACCCAGTGATCTCACTGTGGAGATGCAGAATACATTCTGCGTCATGCAGAAGCGATAATTGAGGGGGGGGGAAGGTCATTCCAAAATTCGCCACAGGGGGGAAGGTTGTTCCAAAATTTGCCATGGGGGGGGGAGTGTGCCTCCTTATACACACAGTAATTTTTCTGTGTGTATAAGGAGGAGGAAAGTGACAAGTATAAATGTTATTTTTATTCACTTTCATTATGCATTCATGAGCTGTACTTTAATGTGCTGCCCTTTCCGGTATGCCACAAACTGCATCCTTTGCACAGTATGTTCAACTGCAGAGTGCAGCTGGCCATATGTTACACACATGGCCAGTCCTTCAGTACTGGCAAGTTATCAGGATGATCTAATAAACCCTATCTTTGAAAAATCCCCAAAGCCAGAAGTCTTTGGGGGGAGAGGGGGGGGATCAGATTAGATGAGCGAGGTGACCATACATTGAGAAGCACATGGCTGTTGATCACTCTAACTTCCTTGAAATGTTTTCAAAGAACATCCTGTATGGATGGGGCCCCCCATCCTTCATGAAAATGACTGAAACCATACACAGGTGCAGCTGTTGCTGTATCACAACAAAGTTGTTTATCATATTGTGATACCTCTCGGCAGTAACTGAGCAGGTCACAGGACCCGAATGGTGAATGTCCTCAAAGAAGAATGGTCCAATGACAAACAGAACTGTAAACCTACACCAGACAGTAGTACCTTTGGGAATTTGCAAAGAATGCAAAGGAATTTGTTGGATTGTATGCAGGTTTTGCATAGTCCATAACCTGGCAATTGTGGATATTCACAGCTTCATTCAGCTGACAGTGAACCTCGTCTTCCCACAAAATCATCCATGGCCACACAGCATCCAACTCCACTCAAGGCAAGGAATGTTAAAGCAAATGTCAGTAGACTTGTGTTATGATATAGCACGTGCACTTCAGGAACCATTACTGTTATTCATGGCCTGCTCCACAGTGGCAGTAGCAAAATTCATTCACTTGTTGTAAACTGATTGGTTTATGACCTCTGCCAAGTTTAAATCCCAAAGATCCCATTTCTTCAGGTGGGATCTTTGGGATTTAAACGGGATCTTTGTTGACCATATGATCATTTGTTCATGCGACAAAATTCGTAGAGTGCAACAGCATTGCAATACTCTGGATTAGAGAAAGTTGTTGTCCAACAACTTTCTCTAATCCAGAGTATTTTAATAATAAGGTGACACCTTTTGGCTACTCATATATGAAAATATGACTTCTGCAATACTTCAACCTTAGTATCACCTCTGGGTAGGGCCCTTCCCATAATGCATAGCATTATACATACCCATAAGGATATGTGCTTTGCATTATGGATACTAAAGCAAGTAATGTGAAGTCATAAGCTTCTATATATGAGTTGTCCCAGTCCTGAAAATATTTTAGGTGCAAACTTGTTTGCTTACACTGGGATAAAGGATTAAACCAAGTATATCATTTCTTGGTATCTTTAATTTAAAGTAATAGACTGATTTGGACGAAAATTGTTGTTAAAGATTGTTAATGACGATCCTCATCCATTTTCTGTCCACTGCTTGATGAAGGCTTCCCCCAAAGCCCTCCATTCATTCCTGCCATCTTTTTGTTCTTTGTGTGGCTCTTTCCATCTCTAGGATACCATTCTGATATCGTTTGTCCATTTTTGAGATTGTTACTTCTTGCAGTAAGACCTGCCCATTGCCATTTGGATCTTTAATGGCTGTTATAATGTCTTGTCCTAGTCTGAGTGTTGATCCAAGTAATGATCTTTCAGTTTTCTTCTGGGGTAATCCTCAACTTGTTGGTCATTTTTTAGTGAAAGTCCATGTTTCATTTTCACAGGTTTCAGTTACTGCAATTCTAATTTCCAAGGGCTGTACAATTAAGGGAATCAAAAGCCAAGTAGGGAAATTTCATGATGAAAGACAAACCTTTAATGTTTTTATTCTTAAAATCATGAGGTAATGTGTGTATTTGATTAATTTTAACAAGAACAGAAGTTACACTTACTTGCTAACAGAACTCTTACAACTGCCTCTGGTGACCCATTCCACACATTTACCACTCTTCAAACAAAACACCCGGTTCTATCATACTCTTGCACAACTTCTCTGGGTGACCTGTTGTTCTTCTGCATTCTCTCATGTACTGAAAAATTTTTCTGCATCTGCCATATAAAACCTTCCTTTTAGTAAGTTATGTTTTTTCTATCATACTCCATTTTTTTTTCTGCCTATCTAGCAAACATAGTAACTCACTGAACAATTGTTCTGTCCTTTTAGTGAATACTCAGCTGTCTGCCACTTCTATATTCCCAAGAAATCCGTGTGACTAGATCTTTGCCCAATAAGTAGTCCAGATGTGTTAATATAAAGAGGAATATAAAGCTTTATAAAGAGGAATAAGAACTTCCTTATTCCTACTTGTCAATGAATATCTTAAAATTTTTTTTTCATCCACTTTTGTAATATGTCCTCTAAATTTCACTTCTCTCCTCTCAAAATTCGAGGCTTCTATGTAGTATACATCGTATTGTTATGGTCTATCACTCTGAAATGACAACCATTTTTCTTATAACTATTTTAAAGGTATAACATCACAAAACAAAACACTAAATTATAAAAGGATGTTTATTAACTGGCTTTTATTTTACTGGATTTCAACCAGGTGTCATAGACGACACAAAAGGTCTTCTTTGTGATTTTTGTTGCCAATAGTTGCATGCTCAGTGCATAAAACTTGACAAATTGCATTTAAACTTCTCGTGAATTTGAATCATGTTTTCTTCTTCCCATTGTGCCTCCCTTCACTGAAACAGTTCCTGAACTTAAAAATACACATTGAAAGCTTGGAGCAGCACCTCACTGCTGTTGACAGAAAAAAAAACACCCACCAGCTCCGTAGCCTCATCAAATTGACGGTGTACAACTTGATCCAAAAAAAAAAGTTATTTTCCTCAACTTCCACACTAAAAGTGACAATACACTGAGGGATCATATCACCGAACTAATGGAAAAATTTGTTTACGATTACAGAGAAATCACCAGATGCCACTGCTTCAGACTTACAAACAAAAAAAGGCATGATATGACCTTCCATGACTGGTGAAAGTAACCGGTGACACATTGGCTAGTGCATCAAAACTGATGGTGGTTATGAACAACTTCATTTAGTTCTTTCAAATTGGGTATTTGAGCCCAGCCCGACCTTACCTTCAGCCAGCTTAAAAATGGACAATGACTTTGTCAACATCTAGAAGAAACATGACAAAGCAGCGACAGAACATGACACATCAACTACAAAAGAGGAATACTAGTGTGGAAATCTTTTACTTCTTCTTTTCAGCCATTTTCTGTCCACTGCTGGAGGAAGGTCTCCTCCAGTTCCTTCCACCTTTCTCTGTTCTTGGCAATGGTTGACCAATTTTTCTCAACAAAATTTGACAATTCTTCACTGCACCTTCTTTTAGGACATTCTCAGCCTCGTTTCCCTTCTTTTGGAATCCAGTTTGTTAGTATGGTGGTTCATCGCTCATCTTCTTGTCTGGATAATGTCCAGTCCATTTCCATTTTAGATGCCTTTGGTGAAGAATGATGTCAGTGATGTGAGTTTGGATTCTTATCCAGTTGTTTTGCTTCTTATCTTTTAATGTGATGCCTAGCATCAGCCTCTCCATTTTTCTTTGAGTTGTTGCTAGTGTATTTTTCAGTGCTTTTGTTAGAGACCGAGTTAAACCATATGTGATGACTGGAAGTATACACTGGTTAAATGTCTTCCTTTTTAAATAGAGTGGGATATCATTGTTTTGAAAAATCCTTTTCGATTTTCTGAATGCACTCCAGACAAGTTGAACACTTCTCTTTATTTCCTTTTGGAGTCCACAGTTTAGATCAATGAGATGACCTAAATATGTATATAAAGAGACTCTTTCCAAGAAATTGTTTTCTATTATGTTTTTTGGTGTTACAAAATGATTAAACATGATTTTACTTTTTTCTCTGTTTATTTTTAGACCAGGTTTTCTGCTTTCATGATATAGATCTTCTATCATTATGTTAAGGTCTTCTGGAGTGTTTGCAAAAATTATGATATCATCTGCATATCTTAGATGTGTTAACTTTCTGCTATTAATTTTTATACCAAGGTTTGTCCAGTTTATATTATTAAATATTTCTTGAAGGACTGCTGTAAAGATTTTAGATGATAGAGAGTCTCCTTGTCAGACACCTTTTTCAATTGATATTTTGTTGCTACTTGTGTGAAGTTGGATTGTAGTTGTTGCGGTGTGGTATATTTCCTGGAAGAGCTTCGTATATTCTCCAGGAACACTCTAATTCTGGAGTGTGCTTTGATTATTGCATTAGTTTTGATGGAATCAAATGCTTTTTATCATAATCATAAAGGCTAAACAGAGAGGCAATTGGTTTCCTTCTGCTTTTTCTATTATTTGTTTTACTGCATGAATATGATCAATTGTATTAAAGCCTTTATGGAATCCTACTTGTTCTGCAGGTTGATTTGAGTCTAGAAGAGGGGTTAACCTTTTTATTATTTTTGTGATAATTTTGTACAGATTAGAGAGAATATGAATTGGTCTATAGTTCTTTACTTCTTCTTTGTCTCCTTTTTTAAATAATAGTATCAGAGCAGCATTTTTCCAGTTTTCTGGTATCTTTCCTTCTTCTAGGCATAGATTTAGTAAGTTTGTGACAGTGAATTATGTTGTTTCCTTCCCTTTTAATTAATTCTATGTAAATTAGGTCTTCACCAGTACATTTTTCATTTGTTTTATTTCATCTGAGGTGAATGGGAAGGATGAATTCCATATGTGAGGAAGAGTTATTTATATTTGATTTATCTATTGAAGGATCACCAGAGTTCTTTATAAAATTCTTCTAGTGTGCTTAGGATTTGTTCTTGGTTCCTTATTGTAGTTTCATTCTTATCTTTTATTGCAGTTATTTGACTTTTACCAACTGATAAATGTTTTCTTAGTAGTTTTCATATTTTTATTGTTTTCAGTTGTTTCTTTTATTTTTGTAATGTTATAAGATCTTATTTAATTTCTCATCCTTTTCCTTATTGTTTTGCATAGTTCTGCATATTCTATTTTAGAAGTTAAGTTTTTGCCTTGTTTCATGTTTTGTCTCTTTTTTTAGTGGTGGTAAGGTTTCCTCTGAAAGTTTATGGGATTTTTTTTTTTTTTTGTTGTTGTTGTTGTTGCTTTTGAATTCGTGGCTGCTGAGATTATTACTTCTGTTAGCTTTTTGCTTATTTTATTTGTCGTCTTCAAATATGTTTATTAAGTCTAGTTTTTGATCGAGTTTTTCTTTGTAATCCTTCTTGTTTTCAATAGATTTTAAGTCAAAACTTCTTGGATTTTTGTTGTTTAGCCATTTTATTCTATCTAATTTGGGATTTATTTTAATTTTGGCTCTTACCAGTCAATGGGCCTGTTTTTACTTGATTTAGTACTGAGGTATCTTGGACTATTTCTTTGTTATTACACAGTATATAATCTATTTCATTTTTTCCCCTCCATTTGGACTTCATGTCCATTTTCTTTCGGGGGCTTTCTTAAAAAATGTATTCATAATGTAAAACTTGTTATTGATAGAGAATTCTGTATTTGCTGCTTGTACCATATATGTATGCTGGTCTTGAAATTCATGCTTGCTCTTGTGTTCAGGGAGTTGAGAAGTGTGATTGAAGTCTGATTTTTTTTTTTTTTTTTTTTTATGTTGGGCCCATATACGAGAGGTTGGCTGGTCAACCTATAGTACTTTAGTAATGTATATGGGTAGTGGGATGGGAAAGGAAGAACTTGTTAATATTCAATTTGAAAGCCTGTATATTATATTCCTTGGGAAGTACCTCAGGGGAAGACTGTTCCACAGTACAGCAGTAGCAAGGATGAAGGAGGAGGAAAAGAAACTTGTTTTGTGGGTTTCAAAGGTGTACTGTGAAGGGATGTTGGGAGGTGGCAGTACATGTTCCAATGGGTTTAGTACAGAGTGGGGGAATTGTTGATGTTGTTCCAGGTGAGCATTTTCCATGAAAATATTTGTAGAATATACAAATTGCAGAGACTAATCATCTATGTGAAAGTGGCAGGAGTGAGTCGGTGAGAGATGGATCATTTATCAGTCTAATTGCTCTCCTCTGTATTGAGTCAAGCATTTTGAGGGAACTCTTAGGAGCCCTGCTTCAAATGTGAGAACAGTATTCGATAGCTGGGCAGATTTGTATAAGGTTAATAGCTGTTTTGAAGTGAAGTAATGTCTTCAGCGAAAGAGAAAGCCTAGTTTTTTGGAAGCTGAGGATGCAATGGTTGCGATGTGTTTATGCCAGAAGAGGCCTGAAGTCATGGTAATTCCGAGAAGAGAAATTTTGTCTTGTCTGGGGATTTGAGTGTTATCAAAAATAATACTGGGGGGAAAATGGTTCTTTTTTGTGGGAAATAAGACAGAACTGGATTTTACTAGCATTGAAGTTAACGAGGTTATCTGGGCCCCATCGGAGAATGTTTTGGAGGTCTGCGTTAAGGGAAGTTGTGGTTGATGTTCTGTGGGTTGAAGTGAGTTGTGTAGGGTAAGGTTTATCAAATGAAAGGGAGGAGTGCAATGTGCTGTCGTCTGCAAAACTGTGTATTGGGTTGGAGGTCAACTGAAGTAGGTCATTGATGTATAGAAGAAAGAGGGTCGGGGAGAGAACTGAACCTTGTGGGTTCAGTATCACAATCTTATCTTATGTTACCTTAGTATCACACCTCCACATGGAGGTGTGATACTATGACTTCTTGGGTATGGCCCTCCAGACTTCACTGAAATACTGGCCCTGCCATCTATATCAGTTCCATCAGGGTTTTTAACTGTGTTGTAGGTTGCCAGCCCACCACAGAAATCCATCCCAAGCTTAATTGTGCTCAACATGCTACAAGCATGACTGATGGCTAGTCAGCCAAGATCCTAGTAGGAGAACACAGTTAATCCTCCCCATGTGGAAATCAAACACCATTAATAGCCAACCTGAAATCCAAAGTACAAGTACTGTATATGGAATGTATATGATCTACTTGATTGACAACAAACTGCACAGAGACTTTTCTAGATCCATTTTACAAATATGTAAACAAGTATGGTCTGAGCTCCAACCGCAACAGTGTCCAGTCTGCAAAATCCCGCCTGCCTTTTCTGCTTTGACAGAAATCCAAATTTCCGCCTCTCTAAGCACTACTTATTTCAACTTCTCCAAATACACACTCTCTCTCTTTCAGTTTAAGGGTGGTATATGTGCATATGTTTGCTCTGCCACACCATGCCATTCAAACTTAGAATCTTCCAGTCACAATCTACTTTGACTGAAAATATCTCTCTCCCACTCTGTCAAATTCATATGCTTCTATATTGCTCTCCCAATGCCACAAACTACTCTGAACTCTTTGACTTCTCCTTCAACCTAGTGAGATTTATCTTTCTCAGTGATTTTAACGTTGGCAATACCAACTGCACAGATCAAGCTGGTAAAGATGCTTGAGTGGTTATTAGTGATTAGAGATGGCAAGAGTGCCAAACATTCTGGACCTGTTCCTCATTGGTTATTCCTTCAAATATATTGTGAAGGTCATATCTTCCTTAGGTAACTCAGACCACAACCTTGTGCTTATCCCTTCTCCCACTGAGCAACACCCACACAGCCATTCTCTAGTGAGAGTCATCTGGTGTTATAAGAACACCAAGTGGGATGACTTCTGAAATTTCTATACTTCATTTCCATGGCTTGATTATTGCTTTCGGTCTTCCATCCCAAGCGTATGCACTGAATGCATTACTGAAGTAATTCTCTCCAGAATAGAAGCGTTTATTCTTCATTGCATGATAAATTACCATCCCATGAGTTAGCCTTGATTCTCCAAACAATGTGCCAAAGCTGTACAGATGAAGAACCAAGCATATCCCAATTGGCTGTCATCAAGAAAAAGCCTAAAACAGTTGTGCATTTTGGTTTCTTGCTGAAGCAGTTGGTCACAACATTTGCCCAACCCTGCTCCCACCATTACTGCACCGAAACAGGTCTATTGCATTGTCACCCACAGAAAAAAAACAATCTTCTGGCATCATACTTTTCCTTTAAATGCCTGTATAAGTGATTTTAGTAAATGTCACCCAACCATTCCAAACACCCAGCACTAATTGCTTCTTCTGACCTTTCACCAGGAAATTATCAGAAAAAGTCTGTCCAAATTAGATACCAAAAAGTTCCCTAGCCCTGACAGTATTCCTCGTATACTCCACTGGCATCTACCCTATAACCTGGATATTAGCCCATGTCCAACCTATTTCAAAGAAAGCTGACAGATCCTTAGTATCAAGCTGTCACCCAATCTTTTTCACCTTAGTCCTTTTCAAAGTAATGGAGAAAACCATCTGCTGTTCAACAGGGGATTTGCTCGCTTATGTCACCCACTTCTGGTTAAGTAGCAGCATAGAAAAGTTTAGTGAATCCCAAGTTGTTGCACTAGATATATCCAAGGCTTTTGACTGGGTCTGGCACAAGGCTTTTTAAGCAAGCTCACATTTTTCAGTCTGTCCCATAACTTCTGCAACCTGGTTGGCAGTTTTCTCACTGGACACACATTGGGCATGATAGTGGATGGTTCCCTGTTTTCTACCTGTGCAGCTAATGCCTCAGTTCCGTCCTCTCACCCACCATCTTCTGTACATCAAAGATCTGTGCCAGTCCAATACACAGTTTCACTGACAACAGTACCCTACATTTTTCCTTCTTACTTGACAAACCTTCTACCACAACTCACAGAGCTGCAACCTCTCCTAGTCTATTCTGATCTCTGAACCATTCTTTAATAGGGCTCAGTTAGCCTTGTCAGTTTTAATGCCTGCAACACACATATTTCCGCCTTATTTCTGAACCCCCCCCCTCCGAGGGGGGGGACCCTCTCTTAACCTTTGACAGCATCCAAATCTCTAGGCAAGACGAGATTTCTCTCCTTGGGATTACCTTAACATCAAGACTCTTGACATTAACGTATTGCAACCATTGCCTCCTCAGCATTCAAAAACTTAGGATTACTCTTTCATTCAAGGAGGCATTACTTTGTCTCTGAACAGCTATTAACCCTGTACAAATCACAAATCTACCCATCCGCTGAGTACTACTCGCTTCTGGGGGAGGTGTCTTCCCCCCCCACACACACACAAGAGCTCCTTAAAAATACTGGACATGACAAAAGAGAGCAGTCAGACTGATTAATGATTCATCTCTTAGCAACTCACTCCAGCCACTCTCCATCGGTGTTTAGTATCTAGTATATCTTCTGTAAATATTTCTGTAGTAAATGTTCATCAGAGCTGGTATCAGTAATTCTCCTCCCTTCCTCTCTCTCTACTAAATCCATCGAAACACATGCAGCTACCATCCCACATCCCTTCACAGTCTGATTCCATACTCATAGAACAAATATTTTCTTCCTCCTCCTTGATTCCTACTGATGCTATGAAACAGTCACCCCTCCCATCTGTTTCCCAAGGAATATAATGCACTACCCTTCAAATCTAATGTGAACGAGTTTCCCCCTTTCCCAAATCTCTTCCCCTGCATGGTACTAACGTACTATAGGTTTACCAACCAACTCTCTTGTATGGGGCCCAACATAAAAAAGCATCCTCAGAGCAGAACATGTTACAGTTTACACTCAACAGGGGTTAAGTGAAACATTTCAAATTGCAATGGTTAAAAGATCTGAAGATCCTAATTTGGTGCCCTCTAATGCAGTATGAAAGAAGTTAGTTTGTAGTAGCTGATCTTAAGATGATCATTTCCCAAATTTTTCGCAGATTAATGAAGCCATATTTGTTACAATTAGGAGAATGTGCCTAATCGTAAAATTTAGTCTCTCTGACATGTAACAACCTTTAAATGGCACATTTCCCACTTATTATGACAAGTCAGGGCTGGCAGACTGTGTTGGACATCCCTTCACACAAGATTAAATGAAAAAAAAATGGTGTGCTATTTAGAAGTTGTTAGAGGTCAGAGAGGCTATTTTAGTCAGCAATGGCTATGAAGCATTCTCTAAACCTTAACAAGTATGGCTGCATTAATCTGCTGAAAGATTGAGAGACAGTCATCTTAAAATCAACTCCTTCACAACTGTAATAACTTCTTTTATACAACATTAGAAGGTACCAAAATAGGGCTTAAAATTTGTCTGTTACAGTTTGAATTATTTTGCTCTGAAGCTGCAGGTTTGAAATTCGACAAAATATAAACCGCTTAACACCCCAACCAGCCATGACTTCTATGGATGTCCAGCTAAATCTGGATATGATTCTGTAACATCCGTTGAATAACATGGATAAGAAGTGCAAATTGGTCTCACTATTTCATCCACCTCGGCTGGTAGGGAGGTTAATAAACATTCGTTTATAATTTTCAATTTTTGTTTGGTGTTATAATACCATTAAAATAGTTATGATTAACTTTCAACATTTAAACCTGTCAACTAGACTGAACCATTTTCCTTATCTTTCTATGAAGAAATCTTTCAGGATTTCTTCATAATCTTTGACTTGCCCCTCCCTCAGTTTACCATCATTGGCAAACATTGGATATTCCCCCCCTCACAGGTTTGTAGCAAACCACTGGTCTCCTGCCTTCTTGTTGACTTAATTTCACCATATATAGTATTCCGTGATGTCTGACCATCAGCCCATCCTCTTCACATCACCAGCTTCATATTTACCTATATTTGCTCTGGTTTATAGAGTTTGGAATCTCAGTATACAACACCTGCAGTATATTGTTATTATTATTATTACATGACACCTCCAGGGAGTCCAAGGACTCATCACTGGAGAGCAATCTACTCTACTTTGCTAAATATCATACATCTCACCCTTTCCACTACTACTAAATTCTCCTACTATGCCATCTACTGCCCATCATCACCAACAACAGTATTTTTGTCTGTAAATTGTGTGTGTGTTCTGAAGGCTGATTTGTCTGTACACAGGATGAAAAACCCGAGTTTCTGGTAGGAAAAACCCTGCTATCCTGTCAAATACCTTTTTTGTTTTGGCTAATTTCTCTCTTATTCCATATAAATTTATTCAGTTGGTTCTTTCACTATACCAGTTTTGTTTATTCTGTTCTCTTTCTAGATATAATTTGCCATCTTCATGAAAACTGTGTCTAAGTTGCTGAAATATCTTATTATTATTACGTGACACCTCAAGGAGTCCAAAGACTCATCGAGAAAGGGCACTTACTCTACAACTCTCCATCTACTGCCCACCACCACTAGTATTTTCGCAGACAATCGCAAGCATCCATGCCCACAGCGGGATTCGAACCCAAAGCCTTTTGGCTGAAGAACAGATATGCTAACCACTTGGCCAACCAGGCCATTTTACTTGTTCTATAGTTTCTCCATTGAGAATGCAGCTGAAGTTTATTCCTGCCAATTTTCTTAGTTTTGGTCTTTTTATTGCTGATTCAGTTTAATCCTGGAAACTTGCACTGGATATGTTTAGAGTACAACATCTGCATAAAGCAAAGAGCTAAGTTTAATGTCTCCAATTCTAATATAAGGTTTAATGCCATTTTCCTTAATAATTGATCCATATAGATGATGGATACGAGTGAAGATGGTGTGCATCCTTCTCTTATGTCTGATTTTACATCAAACCACCTTCTTGTATTTCCTTCAGTTCTAACTACTGATTTACAGCTCCTCGTCTTAAGATAAGGAGTTGTAAATCAGCAGTAACCATAAGTCTTTTCCTGATCTAAGAAACTTAAGTATAGATCCATGTTATATTCCCATGATTTCTCAATTATCTGTCATAAAGGGATAATCTGATCTTGACAACCTCTAGTTGACCTGAATCCAGCTTGTTCTGCTCCCAATTTCTTTTCCACAATTTTTCTCAGCCTCTTTTCAAGCATGCTTGCATAAATCTTGAAACTTTTATTTTCTCTATTAAGTGTTCTTTCCTAGAACACTTAATAGAGAAATTCCTCTGTAATTCTCACATTCCACTTTATTCTCTTTTTATAGATGGGAACTATGAAAGCTCTATTTCAGTCATCTGGAATTTGACCTTCTGACTAGTCCCTTTGAATTATACAGTGTAACCAGTATAAACTTTTATACCTCTATACTTAAGCATTTCTGGTCGAATATCATCTCTTTCAGATGCCTTTCCACGTTTCAAGTTTTTCATGGCTTTTTTCTCAGGTGTACTCTTGTTTGCATTTCTCTTGAATTCTGCTTCTCTTCTATCATCACTGCTTGTTTTGTTTAACAGTCTTTCAAAGTAATTACCCTACATATCTAGGATATCCTTATTTTCAATTTTCATATCACTTTTAGTCATGTTTGATTCCTTTTAAAGTATACTCCTCCCATCATTTATAAACTTTTTCAACATTTTTCGCCTTTTTTGATATTTATCTTCTGTATTCTTACCAAAGTCTTCCCATGACTTTTGTCTTTTGCACATAGGTTAGTTCTCTTACATTTTTCTCTGTATTCTTTTAGGGCATCTGCCGACTTATTTGCTAATTTTCAGTATTCTTTTCCGGGAGTGCTTCTTTTACTCCAAATCCATTCAAGTGCAATTCATCATTTATATACAAATTTTTTCATTAAATCATGCTGCATAAATGTATTGGAAAAATTAGCAAAACAGTGCTAAAAGCCAAAATGACTAAAGTATAAATGACTCGTTGCAGTTAAGACCATACGAAGTTTTAATGCCTTCACTGAATGGATCAAATTAGAGACCTAACAAGTAGACTAATTTAAATGTCTGTTATAATCTATTCAATGAAGAATTGAAATCAACTAATGAAATTTTAGTGTTACACTGGATAGTTTATTCATTCGTGTGGGGTTCCTCAACCGCCCCCTTAGGACTGGTTGACCCTCCTAATGAAGGATTAAGTATGCATTTTTGACTGTAGCCTGTGTGTTCATGAGGCCTGTTTGCCTACTTGTGATAAAAAAACTCCGATAAACTGAGGGTGGGCTGCTGTCCATGCCCAAGACCGGCTAACTTGGCTATGGCTGAAAATGATCCTTAAGCTCCTCATGTCGACAGGAATCGAACCTAGGACACTCCTTCCCCAGGCATATGGTTGTGAAGTGCATAGCCACTAGGCTAACCATGCGAACACACTCGATTGTCATGCTATTTTTAATTTGCATTATATGTATTTCTGTATGTGTATGTTAACTGTATATCATATTAAGTACATACCAATAAGGAAATTACTAATGTGCTTAGGTTTAGAAGCTTTTGTTGGCAGATGACCCATAAAAAATAAAATAATAATTTTCAAAATTCTTTTATTGTAATTTGTAAGTTTTTTTTTTTTTTTAATTTTGTACATATATCTTTTGACAGATAATAATAATGTGTTTGCTTATTTTTTTTATGAAAGCTAAGAAAATAATTAATATTTATTTAACTTATTTGGTGATATTTTGCTGGTATTGTATCTAGCATCTTCTGAGCAAAAACAGAGTTTGTTGCAATACACAAACGGCAACATTTTGGTATAACAGTGGAATTAGTTTAAAAATTTTTAAATATTAAGGAACTGAAGTCCCAATTGACATCAACTATTGTTAAATAAAGAGAGAGAGAAAAAAAGTATTAATTTCATCTTAAAATGTACTGTCTCCCAGCTTTTTGGTAAATTCATACATCCAAATTTGTTGATGTTTGGAGAATGTTCTAAAGCTGTTGCTGTTTCTAAAAACAGTCTGACTTATAACTTCCGTGTAGTACTTTTTGTTTTCTTCCAGTTAATCTTGCATGAAGTGGCATTCAAGGCATGGTCTGCTCCTGATTTTCCATAACAATAGTGCTGAATGTATTTTATGTTCACCAAATCAGATGTCAACAGTTCTTCCTGTCTGTCTGTGGTAAGCCAGGTCACAAGTACAGGCACTTCATATACCCCTGAATATGATAAAGGAGAGCATTTGTCCTTAAGTGAATGGATGAGAGTTGCTAATTTGACATAGTTTAAATGTGGTGCAGAGCTGATATGTATTAAGCACTCTAAATTTCTTTTCAGATGTGCCTTAAATGTATGGAATGATAACGGTTTTGCTATAGTCTTCTGTATTAGGCAAAGGAGGAGATTTCCAGTGATCATTTAGTAATTTGTCTATTGTTTTGGGATTATATAATACCAACAAAATATTAGCAAATAAGTTAAATAAATATTCTTTTCTTATTATTCTGTGTTGTGAATTTTTTATTATTATTAATGTGACACCTCCAAGGAGTGCAAAGACTCATCGAGGGAGGACACCTACTCTACAACTCTCCATCTTCACAACTCAATCCACCAACAGCAAACCACATCATCTACGCCAACTCCATCTACGGCCCACTACCACCACTAGTATTTCCACAGACAGACACAAACAACCATATCCACAGCCTTTTGGCTGGAGAGCGGATACGCTAACCACTTGGCTAACCAGGCTGGCTTATTTAATTAATACCATTAAATAAATTTACTTGTATGCTGGTTCAGAATACAAGAATGTACAGTGAAATTGGAAGTGGCCATCACTTTGTTATAAGTAGGATAAAACTGAATAGCATGTCGAAAAGAACAATATGTTAAAAAAAAAAAAAAAAAGAAAGCTTTAAAGGGAATTAAAGTTGAGCAGCTTTTACAGGACATCTGTAGACAACTATACAAACATTGTTGAAGAAAGAATAATACAGTTCAAAAACAAGAACCAAACCGTGTAGGCTCAGAGACAAACTCTGAAGAAAACATTGAATGGTTCAACTAGGGAGGCATGTGGTGAAGTTGCCTTGCAAGGATAAAAAAATAAGAATTCCATGGTGGACCAAAAAAAAAAAAAAAACATCCCTGGAAAAGAAAGAAGAAAGTATATTAAAAGTTCGTAACAAATTAATTGGCAGGTGCCCTAAAAAAATACAGAGAAAAATGTAACAGAAGTAAGCTATGTGTGGAAGTAGTTAAACAAAAGTCATGGTAAGACTTTGGTAAGAATATAGAAGGTAAACATCAGAAAGGCTTGAAAAATATTCTGGTAGCTGTTGAAAAACTTTAGAAATGGAGGAAAGAGTGCTGACATGAAAACTGAAGATAAAGATATCCTAGATGTATGGAGTAATTACTTTGAAAGACTGTTAAATGAACAAGCAGTGACAGAACCATGGTAGAAAATTTTTCAAGAGCAATGCAAAGAGGAGTACATAGCAATATTTGAGGTAGAAAAAAAGCTGTCAAAAACTTGAAATGTGGAAAAGCATCTGGAGTAGATGATATTTGACCAGAAATGCTCAAATATGGGCCCACCTTTTCAATGTCCACCTTTCCTTATTGGGTTGAGGGGGGTAGCAGCTTCAAGAGGGACTCCCAATGGTCACGAAATGTTAGATATGACAATCTTGGAGTGCTGACAAGTAATAGACTAATGGTGGTATACATATCAAGAAATTTATGATAGTGACGATGATGATAAATTGACATGAACTGCCAACACAAGCCTTTCTACTTGTTTATGAAAAATGTTTGTTTTAATAGTTTGTTTAATATTATTTAATAGTTTAACTGTTTGTTTTTACATTTATCATTGTTGAATTATAGATATCATTAAATAATGAAGATACAAACGTTATTTGCTTTTGATGTTTTGCAGGTTGTTGTAACAAATACTGTTCCTCATGAAGTTCAAAAGATGCAGTGCCACAAAATCAAGACAGTTGATATTAGTACTCTTTTCTCTGAAGCTATACGGCGCATTCACAATAATGAATCCATGTCATATCTTTTTCGTAATGTTGCTTTAGAAGATTAATACTCAAGAAATACTTATAAATTCTGATGGTGTTAATGGTGTTATAAGATTTTGATTTAAGAGGTTAGATATCTTGAAGAGTATCAGAATTCTAAGGAATTCTAGATGCTTAGTAATATTTATTGGTAAATAATTAGTTGAAGAAAATTAGATTTATTGTGTACAGTTTTGATAAAAATAGCTTTTGGAAGTGTTTTGCTTGGAGATTTAGATTTAATAGTGTCACTAATGTACAAGAAATAAGATTATCCTCATTATTTATAGTATACATTTTATGGAATATTTATTCTGACATATTAGTAAAGAGATGATGAAAGTTTCTCCTGTACATTAAACTATTTAGCTAATGGAAGAAACATACAAGTATCAACTGTGTTGATGTTAAGTTATTAAAAATATATATTTTTAATATCTGTATAGTATTTTGATGATTGTTATAGAATAGTAAAAATATGCCAAATCAAAAAAAAAATAATAAAATAGTTTCCGTTGTGATAAACAGCTAATTTTCTTGTTAGAATTATGGATTATATATTAATAACAGTTTCTGTGGAGGTTTGTAGATTTTTTTCAAGTAATTATTTGAAGTCTAAAGTATAAGCATTTTTTCAAACTTTTTGAAAATAAAACAATAATTTTAGAATTATTCAAAAGTGGTCATATTTCATTAGTCTGTTAGTGGGTCATCTTTTTTTTTTTTTTTCTGATGCAGTAAAACCCCATTTTTACGTTCCTGCAATTTAAGTTATCCTGCCATTTACGTCATTTTCCGTTGGTCCCATCTTAAGACCTATTCTTATGATATATTGTTTTCCCGCCATTAACAACTTGATGTGGACATTATTTCCCGTGATTTGCGTTTTTTTCTCAGGTGGCAATACTGATTTTCGAATCGATTTCTGCAGAAATCTGTGCATTTCTGTTCACATATGGCGTTGCTTTTGGCTGTAATTTCGTTTCCGGCATCACGGTGACTTGCACGCTTGCAGCAGTAATGTAGTGGTGAGCAATACTGTAATTTTTCAATCACAGTACAAATTGATATTCCAGAATTTCTGCTATGTAATTTAGTGTGTGACAAGTTGCGGCAGTGGATTATCCATGTTAGTAACATGGAGAAAAAAGACAGAAAATGTATTTCAGTAGAAGAAAAGATGGCAATTCTGCGATGCATAGATTGGCATGCCGGAACAAGTGTGCATTTAGCAAAAGATTTTGGACTCTCCGTGTCCACTTTGAACACGATAGTAAAAAAACAGGTCAAGCATTGAACTCAATGCAAAGCAATCTGGCGCTATGTCAAAAAAAAAAAAAAAAAAAATGAAAATCTAAAACAATCAACAATTAAAGATTTTTTTAAATAGATAGATGTAAATAATTGCAAATTCACTTATTTTCAGTTATTAAATTTTGTAATCTAGTATGTAGACTCACATACTAGCAGTAAGTCATCTTTTAGTCTTTTTTTAATATTTTTTTATCAGTCCTCTGAAAAGTAAAAAATGGGTTTTACTACAGTTATTTTGGTGAAGCCAATAGTATCAGTCTAGCATTTTGGCAGTTGATGCTATTAGTTTTGATATCTCAAAACTGAAAACAGGTTTGCAATAAAAATTTGAATTCTTCACTGGGAATAGTTCCTTTCTTTATTAATAAGCCAAAAGTTTTATTTTGGTGTATAATATGAATAATTGTGCCCAGTATTTGTATATTTATTTGTATACATTTGCTACTCAGTTGCTTTTATATATTGTTAACAAACACTATAATAGTATTTGTTAGCTAGGTTAATTATTCATCCATGCTAAATCCAGTTTCTGAAAGCCAATTTAGTTGTCCATAGCAAGCCATTGTACCTCCATGAGCAGATTATGAGAATAACAGTGTATCTTTACATTTTATTATCAGAAATCTTTTGGCTCTACATTTCAGAAATATAGTTTTTTTTTTTTTTCCCTCCCAAATTTTAATGCTGAACATCTATGGAATTCATACCTTAAATTCAGTAGCAAGTTTATTTTTTATCTGTCTTTTTTGCTTGCTTTGATATTCTTGTCTAATTTTAGACAGGTGACATTTTCTTTATTTTAACTGCTTTTATCTGTCCATCCCTGATTAAAATGGCCATTTCAGAAGTTCTGTTCACTGCACACTACTGTTAAATCAAACATTTATTTTATAAGATATATTTACATATCTTCAACATTATCTTCATTTTGCGTTACCATTGCTGCTCATCATTTGAATATGTCATGTATTCTGTTAATTTTTTCAGCAGAAACCTTAAGTGGTAATGAAGCATTTCCCACAGTGGTTCTTGAATTTTAGAGAATGGATTATAGTGTGAAGTGCTCATGCTAGGATTGTATGCAGTGGTGGGGAATTAAGGATGTGAAAAAAGCACATACCTTTTGTACTTTTTTTTAATAAGATCAGCCACTTCATATGAAACATATATGCAAAATTATACATCATCTCACTTAAGTCAAATTTTTCCTCCATTTTGAAGTCTTATTTCATGGAACAAGAATACCCAAACAGAAAATGAGCATACTTTGTGTTCACTCAATCTAGCTTACATCTGATGTGATAGTGAAAACTATTAGGGTTTTTTCTCCTGGAAACTCGGGTTTTTCATCCCGCATACAGACAAATCGGCCCTTCAGAACACGTGCAATTTACAGACAAAAAATACTAGGTAGTAGATACTGTTGATGGAGATGATTGAAGAGGTTCGGTGTAGTGAGACAGTTGTATAGTAGGTGCCCTCCCGCGATGAGTCTTCGGACTCCTTGGAGGTGTCACGAATAATAATAATAATTATGTCACTCTATTGGCAGTCCATGAAAAGTGTGCAGAATTTTTGAAATGACTCATAGATATTAAAAGAGATTCTTTCACATTATAGCTTTTCATATGAAGGAATAATCTTAAAAGATACTCAAAAACTTGAGTTAAGAAGAGTATTTTATGAACTAAAGCAGTAAATAATTTTTGTATTGTTAAAATTCTTTCTTTTAAAAAAAAATCTTATAAAAATTTGGTTTAAAGAAGATGCTAACTATGGTTTATATTGTGTATTATTTTAATATATGATAGTTTGTTGTTCTTATTAATAGTAGCTAATATAATTTTTTTATCATTTTGTCTTTGATACTTCATGTCAAAGACGAAGTGCTCAAAAAATAACTCTAAAAATATGAGCAGCATATTTTTATATTTATGGTTGAAAACTGTTTTTTTAATCAGTGGCCTGACCTCTGGTTAAAAAAAAATATTGAAATAACTACCATATTATAGTAAAACTTCAGTTTAATACAAACCAAAATAATCACCTTCAACCTTCATACCAATTTTCACCAATTGATTTGATTTCCATTAACTTTGATAGTAAAATCTCTTGCCATTTAACTTATATCTGTAAAACTCCTAAAGGAGGTAATTAAAAACATGCATGAGACTAATAGAGGAATATAATGCTAATAGTTTGTTCAGGTTCAGCTCATAATGTGATCTTTATACTGAAACTCTCAGGAATTAAGAAATATAGTTGTGTTATGAATGGTACCTAGGATTAAAATTATTGGCCATGAACATCTCCAGCAGATTTCATTTTAAAAAAAAAATATCGAAATAACTACCATATTATAGTAAAACTTCGGTTTAATATAAACCAAAATAATCACCTTCAACCTTCATATCAAGGTCATCATCTGAAGCATACATGTATATACATAGAAACAAGCCACGTTATAATCTACATAGTATGCTAAAGTCAGTAATTTGGTCAGCAAGAGTTTTTCTGGAGCACTCAAAGAACTTAAGTGGACTGAATGTGTGTCATCCAAATTCATGGGATTTTTATGCCACCATTATTGTTTATATTAGGATGGTGGATCAAAATTTCACAGCCTTCTTTAAATTTGCATTCATACCAGGTTTTTGCATGATGTAAGGAACAGGTAGCTTTCCTGTCAGTTTGGTGTATAGTATTAAGAGCAGGATACACGAGGCCTGCTTTGCCAAAATTGTTAACTTTAATGTGTGGTTTGTGTTCTTTTTTATGGATTTGAATTGTGCATCCAGTTTCACTAATATAAGGTAAGTTGCAAAGTTACAGGTGCAATGGATTCGTTATACCACAGGGTAGGCCAAGGGGAGGGGAATCCTTGGAGTTAAGTATGCTTTTTAATTTTATAAGTCATTTAAAAGTAGCATTAAGGTTATAATGGTATAGAATTCAATTGGTTTTATATGATAACCCTTTAATGTATGGGATAGTTATGGTTTTATTATAATCTGTATTATTTGCTTTTTTTTTTTTTATGGAGAAATTTATAGATGGTATTTTTGCCATTGTTTGTAAATGTATTGCTAATAATGTATAATACTTGTTTAAGAGCCTGTTCATTAGAGCAAACTGTTATAATTTTAAGATTGTTAATGACTCCATGTTTTTGTGAAGGTGGTGGTGGTAAGAGTTAGCATGTAGCTATTAGAGTATGTGTAGGCTTGTGGTAGACACTGAAGGATAGACTGCCTGCGGAAAGACATGTGACAGTGTATCCAGGAAAGGAAGTGAGTTTTTTAAATTTTATTATTATTATTATTAAGAGAGACCTCCAGGGAGTCAGGGACTCATTGAGAGAGGCCACATACTATATACACACCAGCTATCATATTTATTTTTGAATTCATTCACACTGCTTGCACTCACAACATCCAATGGCAGTCCATACCAATCACACACAACCCTATGAGATAAAAATCTTGCTCTCTTGTCCTTTCCCCACCCTCCATAAATTGAGAAATTCTTCAGTTGAAATCCTGTATGACCTTTTCAGAAGTTTGGAAATCTCAATCATATCATCCCTCTTTTCTCCAGTTTGCTAGTATCTGCAGTCTACAAATTCTCAATCTGTCTTCATAATCAGTATACCACAATCCTGATGTCATTTTTAAACTCTCCTTTGCACTCTCTCCAATATATCAGAATCACAACGGAAACCAGGAGACCAGACCTGTGCACAATAGTCCAAGTGAGAACTTATCTTTACATGTGAATGTTCGTTTCAGCATTGCAGTTATCTTTTGAGTTGTATTTGCAATCTTTGCCATATGGCTCCTGAACTTCAACTTCCTATCTACTAACACTCCAATATCACTAGCCTCATCAGTTTCTTCTAGCATAATGCCATCAATATAATACAACATTGAATATCTAATCACGACGAAGTGAATGACTTTACATTTACTGACATTGAACTGGCATCCATTTTCCCGTGCCCACAATTCCTGCCTATTCAAATCATTCTGCAAGTACTGCATATCAGCAGCATTCCTGATTACCCATACCTATCTTTGCATCATCATCAGCAAATTTGCTTGTCAAATCCTTCCCAATATCATTAATGTACAAATTGAATAACAGTGGACCAAGCACTAATCTTTGTGGTACACCACTTGTTACCTTAAATCTTGCAAACTCACATCACCTGTAGACCGCTTTTTGATATCTGTCAGTCAGCCATCCTCTTATCCATGCTAATATTCTATAACCCAAACCCATATTCTCCAATTTATGCAACAGTCTACCATGCTGTATTCTGTCAAAAGCCTTAGCAAAATCCGAAAGTATCATGGTATATCCATTCCCCTTGTTTAGTTCATTGGTAACATTGTTATAGAATGTGAGCAAGTTGCTAAAACATGACCTTCCCTTATTAAGCTCATGTTGCTCATTGCAAAATAGAGATTCACTGTCAACCCATTTCTGAATGCGAGCCCTAACCAGTTTTTCCAAAATCTTCACCACCACTCCTGAGATACTAATTGGTTGATAGTTGGATACATCTGTCTTTGGACCACCTTTGTGCATTAGAATTATAGTATGCCCATGCTTTTGAGATCTTTGCTTGGAGATTTGCCAAGAATAGTCGATTCATGCTGAAGGGGAGAAAGAAATGAAGGACATACGAATTGGTCGTCAACAAGCGAAATCACGTGCTTTATAGGTAAAATTTTCCAACTGTTATACAAGCAACATAGTTAACTACAATGATCATAAAAGAGAAGTTAATTTTCCGACGTGTAATAATAAACAACTCATCCCACAACACGGATTGATTACTCTATTATTGGAATGGATTCTCCTTCTGTTGAGATGCGCAGAAGTGTTGAAGGGTCTCAAATCTGTGGGCATACTATACCATACATTCTTTCCATTCTTGTGGAATCTTCCTGTTCTGAGATTCATATAAATAACCTGGTCAAAGGAATAGACATTTCAGCTGAACACTCTTTTAGCACACGTGCTGATATCCCATCAGTCCCTATTGCTGAATTCTTATTCAATTTGTGTAACGGCTCTAATACCTCATTCTCATACACCTGAGTTTCTTCATCCACTGAAGAAATCTTGTAGTGAGCTCGATGTTGCATATGCTATGGTTGATAGCTTTTAACAAAGTGGGCATGCATTAGTTGAACTTCTGCATCTGTAACCCTCACACCATCTACATTTAGAAGAGTTATTCTTTCATAATTTCAATGGTAAATTGTATGCACTCATGTTGTGTGTTCAAGTGGCTGAGGAAGGTATTTAAATCTTGTTAGTTGCATAATAGTTTACAAGTTAATAAGTGATGCTATCAGAGACTAATTGCACTTGATGAAAGTAAGCAGATCTGTTTAAGACGACCGTGGCATTACCTTTGTCAGACTTTGTTATAACTCGGAAGTTTTTTCCACTTGGTTAGACTATAAATTATATATTTAGTTTAATACTTTATCCAAGTGTAATCTAACAAAGTTTGCACTTGAAGTATCTTCATGACAGTGGCAACTCGTAAAAGTTCTCATCACTTGCCTTAGTATCTCCCCATAAGGCAAAGCACATCTCCTTTCGGACATGTATAATGCTATGCATTAAGGGAAGGGCCACTACCCAGACCACTTTCAACCTTTATTGAGGTCTCATCAGTTCGGAGCCAGACCTAGTGGTAGTGATATCAAGGTAGAAGTAATGGAGAAATCATATTTACCTATATGAGTTGCCAAAAGGTGTCACCTTCGAAGGTGATGCCTTTTTTTTTTCCACCAGAGGTCAGGCCAGTAGTGTTGGCCAAATTAGTGTGACTTAGCATACTATGCAGATTGTAATGTAGCTTGTTTCTTTGTATATATGTGTATACCCAAGTTGATATGAAAGTCAACATGATATGTTATAGTAAAACCTCAGTTTAACTGAAGTTTTACTATAACACGGTAGTTGTTTCCATACTTTTTTAAAAATGAATGCTGATCGCTGTGTAACTATGAAAGAAAGGAGTCAGCAGCAGCTGAGAAAAACACTAACTTTTATAAGTGAATTTCTTAAAAGGTTTTTTTAAAAAAAACATTCATTTGATAAACAAAATTAATGATAACTATAAAGTAAACTTCTTACTATAATATTGTATATAAAAAATAAAGTAAAAAGAATTTGCAGGGTGCTTTAAAAAAAGGATTAAATATAAAAAGTAAAATACATAAATATTAAGGAGTATTAGGGACTAGACAGATCACCACATATATGGTGTGTGCTGAGTGCACAATCATACTGAAGTTATCTTATGGAAACAAGTTATCATATCAGTGCTGTGAGAGAAAGAGAGTGGCCAAGATACTGGCAGAATGCATCTAATTAATATAGGTTGTACGTTTGGTTATCATATGACTGCCGAAACTAGAAACTGCATACCTTATTTCAGTAATATTCCTCAGATTCATTAGACATTATTTCTTGGAGCCATGTGTGAAGAGAGGTTCTTGAATAGGAACCTGTCTTCACGCTGCTTGCAACCTCTTTGCAATAAGTTGATACTTCTTAGTGTGAATTTTTTTAATGTCTGTTACAGGCCTACTGCACTTAAGTCTACTTCTTTAGATATTCAGGTAAACATCATTATAATATTTGAACTCTGGAAATTTTCATGTTTTTTTTTTCACAATATGTTCACCCAGTCATAATTCTATTAACAACTGCAACTATCTTACAGTCACTGCAGTTACTCTGTTGTTGATAGTATGTACATTGTTCATCTCTTGCCAGCTAGTGTGCATGTTCTTTTTATGTACACATGGCTTTACTTTATGCAAAAGGCATGCTTGACTGCTGGAATCACTATTTCACACACACACACACACACGTTACATTACAAGACACATGCACTGATGTAATCGTTGTAATGGCAGCATGACCTTTGCTGCCCTTATACTAGTAAACCTGAGAAACCAACTAACAAAATACAGAAAAGACTAAAATAAGTCATTTAAAATAAAAAAAAAATCCACACACACAAATTTTGATTCTTGCAGCACAGATTATAGTTTTGCTGATAACAACCATAAATTATAGTTTTGCTGATAACAGACTTTACATGCTTCTTATGTAGTTAAACTTCATTTCAAGTATCATGAAACTTGGATAAAATGGCCTTGTCTACTCTCTGTAAGGGAAAAAAAGGCATTAGCATATTTTTTTACCACTTTGCAATAAATTGTCATTGTTAATATTATTAACAACATCAGATCTCCGTAGAGTTACTCGTCGCAGGAATTCCACATTATCATGAAAAGATCATCGAATTGTGCATTAAATCCATTCACAATAGAATGCTGAGAGGAATAAAGGACTTTTCAGTAATATGAAAACTGTCATCTACTTCAACAGATATCATCATCATCATCATCAAATTCCTGCCATGTACCCTCAAGGGGGTGTACAGGATATGACAGTACTACATGAAAAATTACATCATTACTAACTTCCTATCTACAATTTTCCTCCAAATCGGTCTGTTACTTGTCAAGACTCCAACATTATCAGATCTTATATTTCTATCGTCTAAGGCACTTTGTACCGTATCAATCCACCTATATCTTGGTCTTCCTCTGGGTCGTTTTCCTGCCAACCTGGCAGAGAACACTTGTTTTGCTAATCTTTCCTCTCCCATTCTATTTAAGTGACCATACCATTTGAGATTAGCTCTGCTAACGCATTCCTGGATGCTGACAATGTCAAGTTCTTTCCTAATATCCTCATTTTTAATAAGATATTGCCATTGATGCCATCTGTTCACGCCTCTAATCTTTCTCAGGACTCTCATATCTGCGGTCTCTAGTCTTTGGTCAAGTGTTTTACTTCTGACCCAGCTCTCAGATCCATAAGTTAAAATTGGTTTGAACACAGTCTTGTATACAGCTAATTTAGTGTTCCGACTAATTTCTTTCTTATTCCATATGAATTTATTCGATTGACTTCCCACGATACCAGCTTTGCTGATTCTGTTGTCTATTTCTATATTTAGTATACCATCTTCAGTAAAAATTGTGCCTAAGTAGCTGAAATGTTTTACTTGTTCCACAGGTTCTCCATTCACAACACAGTTGACATTTTCAATGATTCTGCCTATTTTCATTGTCTTTGTCTTTTTATTGCTGACCTTCATGCCATATCTATTACAACAGCTATTCAATTTAGTCAGAGAATCTTGCAGACTTGTAGCGGATTTATTTAGAAGTATAACATCATCCGCATAAAGCAAAGAGCTGACATTAACATCTTCAATTTTGATATCAGGTTTAATACCACATTCCTTCATAATGTGATCCATATAGATAATGAATAACAGAGGGGATAATGTACATCCTTGTCTCACACCAGATTTAACATTAAACCATCTTCCTGTACTTCCTTCAGTTCTAACTGCTGACTCACAACTCAAATAAAGACTAAGTATTGCTTGATATAATGCCCCATCGACACCATATAACTGCAGCGTATTGAATAGCTTCTCTCTTGGCACCTTGTCATATGCCTTTTCCAAATCGACAACTTAAATACAGATCTTTGTTATATTCCCATGCTTTCTCGACTATTTGTCGTAAAGTGAAGATCTGATCCTGACAGCCTCTATTTGGCCTGAATCCAGCTTGTTCTTCACCAAGCTTTTCTTCCACACTTCTTCTCAACCGTTTCTCAAGTATACTTGCATAGATCTTGCCAGGAACACTCAGTAGGGAAATACCTCTGTATTCAACAGATATACATTTTATTATTATAGCCTAATGTTTCTGTAACTTTTTTCCTATGGCTTCCACTCACAATAAGTTGTAAACCTATAGTACACATTAGTAATATTGATAGGCTAAAGATTTTTTCTGTTTTTGCTATTGTTATGTTATAATTTTCTTTTATATTTTACTTATTTTTTACATAATCTGAAAAATCCTGTTATAGAGACCAAACATGGAACTTCAAGCAATTTTAGGCCTCCAGTAAGCTGGATGGTGTTTCACACTGGACAATGAAATTCACCTCCCACATAAGTAGTATATGTAATTAATGTACTGCTTCTAGGAGATCTGAACCAACATGAAACAGCTTAAATTGCAACAAAAATTAGTCTATTGTTTGAAATGACTGGATCCAGTTGGAGCAAACTGGATCCAATGAGAGAAATGCTTGTATTAAAACTTGGAATGTAAAATCAAAGTTGAAAGCCAGATAAGGATGAACAAATTACATTTTCTGTATTCATTATTAAACAGGAAGAATCATAAGGCTAGCTGGAGAATTCTATTTAAGCCAAGTTGAATAAAATTGAATCAGTAATTATTGCCAGTTGCTCTGTTCAGTATGTAGTTATTTGTAAGTTATCAATCATCATCAAAGAAATAAAATCCCATTTAACAGTTTGAAATTAAGTATCAAAACAGGAAGAAAAAAAAAACAAGAAAAAAAGCTTTCTCTGCAAAGGCATTAATAAAGAGTTGGCCTTCTGCAAGCATTTGTATGCAGTAATGGAAGCATTTGTATGCAGTAATGGAAAAAAAAGTGAAAAAATTTAATTCTTTTTAAATTATGCATTTTAACAAACTTTTAAGGTAATTTATTTCAGGAATGCATTAAAAATTTATCACGATATCTTATGAAAAGAATAAATTCAACTTATGAACCTTCAGCTTACAAACACATTTCCATGAACACATTATATTCATAATTTGGGGTTCTCCTGTACTTGATTTGTGATGCTTTGTATTAATCATATACTAAAATCTAATTTGTGTGTGCATGTGTGAATGAAACTAACAAATTTTAAAACATGTTAATAGTCTTCCACATGTACTGTAAACACAAGCAGTAGGATGTGATTGAGTGAAGGGATTAAATCTGATGTATGTAAAATTTGTAGAATATGTCTGGTGAAATGTGTATGTACATTTGACACACATTTTATGTATTGTGAAGTGTCCTTTCTCCAGTTCAAAAGATGGAAATTTGTCATTAGCAACTAATGAAAAAGTTTTGTCTATCTTGAATTTGTGGTTGTTGGGGGTGGGGGGGGGGAGGCTTGAGCATATCACAATACATTCTGTAACCCTAATACATATTTCTGTATATCAAATGCAGATGTATTTCCTTTTATCTTCCCACTTCCCTGTGTAGAGATTGCATACTTCATGTTGGTGAGAGGAAAAATGAAAAAAATAATAAATAAAATACTTGCCTACATGCAGAATCATCCAACTTTACAAAAATGTTTACAACTTAAATAGTAATATTCTTTGCTTTTCGAATTCTATATATGAACCTGTTAAACATAACATGTCCCAAAAATTCATCACTTCTTTGAATTTATTTTACATATCTAAAGGCATATTGAGTAGCAAATGATAGTAATAGTATTTTTATCCTCTAATTTATTTGTCCTAGTTATTTGAATATACTCCTTTTCTATTAGTTAAGAGTACTGATGACCTGTTTGATGCATCTGGTGACTAGTTTAATGTTACTTACTATGCTCATTCTTGTTGTAGTGAAACTGTGATATACAAATGTTTTGTTGAAATTACTATTAGAATAGGATAGCAACAACTTGTTTTAATTTGTTGTTGTCCTTCTATCTGTTGGCTTATCAAGTTGTACAAAATCTCAAAATATTTATATTACAGCTTGATAATATGTAATATAATAATAATAAAACACTGGAAACTATAGGTTCTTTGTACTATTTAGAAATTTACAATATGCAGATGCATATTTATAGTTCTGCTGACTTTTAGGTTTTGGCATGCTTTTATTGTGGATAAAAGCTCAGTATTTGGAACCGATCATGTATAACATGAATTTCCTAATTAGACTGCAGCTAAGCCTAGTATTGCTAATAAGAAAACCAACTATAGAAATTGAAAATAAAAGTTTTAACAGAGGCTGCTTTTAAGATTATATAAAATATGCAGTTGATAAAAATTAGAGAACCTTAAATGAGATAAGAAGAGATAAATAAAATTTTGTGCTTGCCATATACAAAACAGTTGTTTCTCTTTTAAGAAATAATATCATGCTTACTTTTATTTCAGAATACAAACAAGAAATATTAAGCTGAAAAATGCAGCATATGGTCTTATAAGGAGTTCACAAACAAAGCTGTCTATTATCTTTCTCTCACAACCAAGTTAGTTTAATAAGTTTACTCTTTACACTGTTGGTGTAAAATGATTTCTTGCTCTATATGCTATGAGCATCCTCATTTTTGATACTTTCATTGTACATTCTCGAATACCAGTAATATCCATTTTTTTAATTTCAAAGTTACTTAAGTATGTATTCCTCCTAAAATTTTAGAACTTATTGCAAGAGTATCATCCAAGCCAGGATATTGCTGTGACATATATGACAGGAAGAACCAATGAACAGAGGTTAATGAACTGGAAATGCTTAGGATATTGCAGAATCTCAGTGTAAATATTGACTGTGTAATTAGATGGGATATCAGCTAGTATATTATGAGAATTTGTAAAGGAATCAACATTGCCTCTGACAGTACTGTTGAAGTCTCAGCTTTGATAAAGTCAAGGGAATGGAAGAAGGGAAAAATAGTTCTGTTGCATAAAGAAGGCTTCAGGACTTTAGTAGAAAATTGTAAACCAATCAGCATCTCAGGATTGGTAGTAAATGTTGGAAAAGTTAAAGACATAATTCAGGAATGAGTGAGTAAGAGTGTGATATACTGTGGGGCAGCAGCATGGGTTTGTAAAAGGTAGTTCATGGCTTAGTAATTGATTAATTTTTTATAATAGTAACAGCTGAATTGAATGAAGGGAATAACTACATTCAATTATTCGAATAACTACATTCAATTCGGCTTGATTTTGTAAAGGTGTTTGACAGGATACCCTGGGACCACTAATAAAATTGGAGCCAATAGGGGTGGATATGAAACTGGTGTATGGAGGATTTGATGGACAGATGAGGAGGAGCAGAAAGGAGGTGACTACACTGTTCCTCAAGGCTCTGTGCTTTGGCTATTGCTGTTACATATCCTCCAATATCATCATTTTGCACATAAATGATATGAAGGAAAATATTCAGTTTGCTGCTGATGCAAAATTGGGTAGCATTATAATTAAGCCAATGTAGAGAACTTGCAGGATGATTTATATAGGCTGACAGTATGGGCAATGGTTGTCAATGTACTGTGGAAAAGTGTAAAATTATGCATTTTGGATGAAAAGATTACAAGCTGTATACCCTGTTTGTGGTTAGGTAGCTGAAGATCAGAGGACATGTTGCTAGCATTGACAAGGAAAGGTAAGGAAGTTATTATCAAGACTTTGATATAGACACATCCAGATTACTGTGAGGTGTCAATCTGAGTTCCTTGAGGATTAGGTGATCCAAAGGCAAGTGACCAGGATTGTAAGTGGTTTGTGGAATGCTCCCTGTGACAATAGATTATCAAAAAGTTGGTCGATTGGTAGAAAAGAGGGAGATGTAATGGAAATGTTTAAGTTACTAAAAGAGTTTTATTAGGACTGATGCAGATGAAATTTTTTCAGCTCTTGTCCAGAGGAGTAGAACATGGGATTATTCCTATAAATTGAATAAGAGTGTGAGGATTAGGTTTTGAACTTAGGGAGTGGTAAATGAGTGGAATGACAATTCATTGATTGCATCAGTTGAGGGTTTTTTGTCAGTTGTATGGTTCTCCCACAGTGAGTCTTTGAATCCCATGGTGGTTCCTGTGCAGCTTAAAAGTGATATCTTCAAAATGCTAGGCTTAAATGGATAGACTAAATCTAACAAAACATTGATTTACTACCTACCAGGTAAAACTTCTTTTTTTTTTTTTTTTTTTACCTTGGGTCTTGAACACAGTTTTCTCAGTGAACAGCATTCATTGTTTGTGATTGCTTGCTACAAAATAGTTGTATTTAATAATAATAATATTAGCAACGTGTAACAATAAGTTCTGACAGCTTTATAAACTGTACCGAAGACAAAGTTTTGTGGTTAAACCACCAGCAGAGAATTTGTTATATCTTTGCCAACATTTTTTGTGATACCCTTATTGTGAAGGGATTAGGAACCAATATTTGCCATCAGCTTCCAAACTTTTCTGTCATAATCACTTGCAAGATCAAAAATAATTTGTTTTTAAACCATATGAATGTAAAAAAATGCGGTTCTAATCTATGCAACTCAAGTTAAACAGTATTTCAGAGATGTAGGGGTAAGTATACTTTTTCTACTGTAGTCATCATCTCTAGAACTTAAGTTTTTATTGTATCTATTTCCATTGATCTTTATTCTTCCACAGTTTTCCACTTAATTCTTTAGAAAAAATTCTTCCACTTAATTCTTTCGAAAAAAGCAAGTTTTTTCTAAAGAATTTTTGTAAAAATATGATGTTGGAGTACATTTTGGTGAATTAAAAGGCATGGAGTAAACTTTTTATTCATTTAAAAGCATTGATATCTCCAAAATTTTTGAAGTTATGAATGTGATGGAGCTGCAATTACTTTCTCAAATCATAGCTGTCTGGCTTAAGAAAGGTTCCCCAACTTCAGTGTTTAATAGGCAACAAAATAACTGCCATTTACTTGTTTTATGCCTTGAATTATAATTTTGTAATTTGTGTTTTTATTGTAACTTATTCAAGATTTATATTTGTAATAAATTAATAGTTAATAAAAATTTTATTTATTTCATTTGTATCATTTCCTGATGTTCTTATCCTTAAGGATTGGGATACAGGATACTATGATAGTACTATAATTAAATTCATCATTACTATCTCTGTTAAGTTTTTTCCAGATCAGTCATTTGTCAAATCTCCAGTCTCAAATCTGGCATTTTGGCTAAAGCACTAATACTGATAACTGCATACTGATAACCTATTCCATGTAAGTGATCATACTATCTTAGATGACTCTTGTATTCTCGAATGTTAAGAATGTCAAATTCTTCTAATACCTCCATCCTAACCCTTTCCATATGATGACGTCAGTGTGGGCATCATAGAAAGCCATCATGCTCTCAGTGATGATGATACTAACATTGAAGTCATCATGTTTTTTTTTTTGTTTTTTTTAATCATCAGTTCTTGATATAAATCCTCAGGGGGGTGTATAGGATACTATGACAGTACTACATGATTAAGATTTACATTATTGCTAATCTATCAACAGTTTTCCTCTAGTCTTTCTTGCACTTTCCAACACTCCAATACTGTCATATCTTATATTTCTGACTGCTCAGTTTACCTAGATCTTGGCCTTCATTTGAGTCCTGTACTTGCCAGCTTGGCTAACACCTCCTCTCCCACTCTTTTTAAGGTGACCATACCATGCTAGATTAGCTCTGCTCATACTTTCCTAAATGCTAACAACATCATGTTTCTTCCTAATAGAATATCTTCATTTTTAATATGATTCTGCTGTTGATGTTATCTGTTCTTAATTCTTCTTAGAACTCCCATATCTGTAGTCTCTGATCATCTATTTCATTTCTAATCCAGCTCTCATATTCATAAGTTAAAATTAGTTTGAACAATACATGTGGATAGGCTTATGTGTTCGTCAGACATTTTTAATAGATTTCACGGTTTAATATGAACACAGATGATTAAGAAAATAACTATTTATTAACTTAAAAAAAAAAAAATAGTTTGAACAATATCTTGTACATAGCTACTTTATTGTTTTTAATAATTTTTCTCTTATTTCTTATAAAATTATCAAGGACCTCCATAATACATTTGGTTTTGACAGTGTCCTATTGTTAGAAAGACCTAGGTTCAAATCCATCTAGGAACTAAAGAACCGTTGTCTGAGCTTTTCGTTTGGTGAGCTGGTCTCATATGGAGGTGGCAGAATTTTTCCCTCCTGGAAACTGGTTTTTCATCCTGCAAAATAAGCACACCAGCCAGAGGATAATATATAGTGTGATAATATATGATGCAGTTAGGCTTAACCATCCTATCAGAGCATTAATCAGGTTTCAAAGAAGCCAAGTTACTTAGCTGTCACGGGCCATGAATTTTCTACTGGGCCATGATCTTTGCCACTGGTTCTTCCTAATGTAATGTATTATAGGTTTATAACCAAAGGTTGTAAACCTATGATACATGATATAATACATTAGTGTCATTGATGAAAGGCTCTTTATTTATTTATTTTAGTTGTATTCATTTTTTACTTTTTTACATAATCTAGAAAGTCCATTTCTTGAGGAAATGTGGAACTTTTTCTCAAGCTACTTCAGGCCTCTAATAAGTAAGGTGATGATCATAAACATCTATATCCATTGTGGGATTTTAACAGTAGTAGCCTGTTGCTTATGTGTGAATGTGTTTTCCACTCAGACAAGAGGCCAGCAAATTAGTCCTTGAGACATGGATTTATTTAGGAGTATAACATTTTAACATCAGCTGCTTAAAATAAAGAGCTGAGTTTAATAATGCTTTTAATCTGTCAAGTTCATTGTCACTTTTGTTCATATTCTGTATAGGTGATAAACAGCATTAGAGATATCATGTACCTTTGTCATAGACTGGATTTTAAATCAAATCATATACCTATACATCTTTTATTTCTAAAAAACAATGTATATCTTAGATATACATTTTTTTTTTAAGACACATAGTTGATTTTTCAGCTATTTGTTTGTCTTAAAATAAAAATATGGGCCTGACCAAATCTTATTTGACTCGAACCTAGCTATCTTCCCCAAGTTTCTCTTCACACAATTTTTTACATCCTCTTCTCAATCTGGAATACTCAGTAGCAAAATTCCTTATGTAACTTTCACATTTTGTCTTATTTCTCTTTTTTTGGATGACATTATGAAAGCTCTACTCCATCCATTTAAAATTCAGCCTTCTGAATTATGCAATTTAGCTACTGGAAAAACTTTTTGCATAGCATGATTTGACCCTCCAAAAACATCTTTGTCATTTAAATACTAGAGCATCTGATAAAGAATCATTACCATACATTCATACATCTGATAAAGAATCATTACCATACAAAATATTCACTACAGTTTAATTGTAGTGAATATTTTGGTAGCACTCTCATGCAGTTTTACACAAAATTATCACACACTGTCGTTCAAGATTTTGCTTCTTCATTTTTGTGATGAATGTGCCAGACATACATGCTAAAAACATGATAATTTGAAAGATGTTCACCCTATTGACGAGAAACTGATACTGGCGGAAAGAGTGGGAATCACTCTACCATACTGTATTGTTGGTTCAACAGTGCTGCTAATTGTCATCTCATTACTTTTTTCTAGACCTTGTGCATCCTAACTTGCTTACCAGGAACTAATGTTTTTTTTTCTTTTCCTCTTTAACTTCTTTGTGTCGTCCACTCTGGAGTTATTTTTTTTTTTTCTATCCTAGCAGACAGTGTTGTCTCTCACCACATTCTTCTCTGGCAGAATTAATCAATGCGTTCTTAAGATTTGGGGCACATTTTTTATGGTTTGGTTGTTTTCAAACACTGTCACTTTTAATTCACTATTTATATATTTGAGTTTACAGTTCACCTCTGAAAGCTTCTGAACGTTCACCTTTGAACTTTTGATTCTTTTAAAAGTTCCATACTTTTTTTTTCCCCCTGTCAGGATATAAGAATATCCTGAACCTGTTTGAAGATATCATTTTGACAATATTTATTTTTTGTGTTCTCTTTGTGACTTTCTGCACATCTTTATGTTGGAATATGGTATCGGTCTTAGACATGCCCTAAACAGAATCCATCATGTGTTTACTGTGTTATCAGTTTTGCACTTTTTTCTAAATTTTTCCAAAATATTTCTATATGTCTGGGATCCATTTCCTGCTTGAATGAGAAATCAGCTACTGTCTTTAACCTGGCTATGGTGAGGTGGGAAAATGTAACAAAAGTGGTAAGGTGGGGTCTCACAGACACACCCAAATAATGTAATGTATTATAGGAATCCATATCTTTTTAATCAATATTAGATTACATATTATTTAAGATTCTTCCTCACAGTCTTGTTCTGTATCAGATTCATGGTTGCTGACTAATTCTAAATCAATTTTACTATCATCTCTGCTAAATGGCTCCTCATCTGTCAAAGTGTCATCTATAAGTTGATGTAACCCCTGCTCGTAACTCATCTGGTAAAAAAAAGATATTATTCTCAAAATACCCTCTAAATAATTACGAAACTTATTTGCTTATAGTTGGTATGTAAAAATATAGAAGACACAGCAGTAACAATAATATTTTAGTAGAATATACATGAAAACAACTTATGTTTTGGAAGTAAATATAGTCACACTTTTGGTAATGTGGAGTCTGATGGACCCCAGCACACTAAGATTGCTTGCACGCAACAGCCTGTTGTCTATGACGTCGAGTAGTGGGTTATGGGAGGGGAAGCTATACTGAGGCATGACTCACTGCCATGTGTTGTTAAAAAGTTATAGTCAATTTAAAACTTTGGGGTCTGTGACACCCCACTTTACTAATGATGGGTTAATTATTCAAATTCTTCTTCTACTTCTCTATAGAACTTTTTTTGATGAACATAGCACTAGCAAGTCCATTGTCCAATTTCCCATTCTGCTTGAAATGCCTTGCATTTCAAGAAGGATAATTTTATATATGTTTTTAGGTTGAATATGTTAGTTATTCCTTCTTTCACTGATCACTTTTTTTTTGAAATGTGAATCCCATCCACAAGACGATCTAAACTTATTGTACTTGAGCATTGTGGGTGGGCTGATGGTTAGAAAACCCAGAAATTCTGCTCTTGAGACCAAATTTGGAATTATCAAACAATCTCAGGCCTCCAGTAAGCTGTGCATCGGTCTCACACTTGCTGGTGTAATTCATCTGCCATCTAAAGACATTCACAAGCATTCAAGGCCATAGTGAGTATGAGCTCTCAATGTGTGTTAGTTAAAGAGTAGAAGCAGTATCTACTGTTACTTCTGGACCATTAGCAGTATCATGTACTTTTGTGTTCATCTTGGTAATAGTAGTTATGCCACAGTATTACTTTAATTCTTTTATTAGCTCTGTCTTCTTCTCTTTAATGCTTCAGATATTCTTGGTGTCTGTCTTCAGCTCTCTTGAGGTTGAGTTGTCGGACTTCTCATTGTTTGCTCTGGCTCTCTGGTGAAAACAGTTAAAGCCTTGATTAACCCAACAGTACCTTAGTTGGCATGAGATTGGATCATATTGTGTTTGTATTTGTGATTTAAATCATTACAGAATATAATTTGGTCTTTGAAGTTGGCATAGTTCATCCTTGTACTTTCTAAGTGATTATGCAATAATGGATGAATGCACCACAGAAGGTTGCTGAGGGTTCTAAGATGATTGGACATCATCTTAGAAACCTCAGCCTGTTCTCCATATTCTTTATAGTCTGTCTATGAAAGTTTCCTCCAAGCTATCTAGGTTTGACTCTTAAGCGTCTCCTATTTGAATTGAATTTTAGTGAAAATAATCAAAATAAATCTTACTACTGCTACTCAGTAGTAAGATTTATTTTTTAAGAAAGTAATTTGTAAGAACTATTTCATGTCACTATGTTTAAGTAATACTGTGCGTATATGATAAATATTTTCATATTACGTTTGTTCTCAGTTAATTATTCAATTATAACTATTTCATTTGAACTATATTAGGATGAGTGATTTAATGGGTGAGATAATCTTAGTATATATTTATTGTTATATGAACAAATATAACAAATTATATTTGTTCCTCTTGTTATGACACAAAGATGAACAAATATAAGTTCCTCTTTGACACAAAGAGGAACTTATATTTGTTCCTTTTTGTGTCATAACAAGCAGGCAGTTTATGACCTGTTTAATTTATTTCGATATAAATTAAGGAATAGCTGAATTAACTTCAATGGGCAGTAAAAAACTGTTTATGTGAATTATACTTTAAGACAACAGTAAGATGATAGCGAATAAATAGATAAGTAATCAACTAGGAATGTTTACTTTAATACTGACAATAGTGAGCAATAAATTGTTATCCACAGTTAGAATTGAATAAACTGAGTTACATTACTGAATTGGCAACTTATAACCATTAGCTGGGGGGGATCATTCAGTAAATGTGGATTAAATGTTAATAACGTAAGAAATTTAATAGAGAACATTTATCCTTAGCATTTTTTATCTAATTTCATAAATATTCCACTTAGTGTGATACCAGAGTTAGGGGTATGTGCCTTTACATACATTGCAACCCCTTTGGAGAACCAGAGATAAAAACCTTTGTTCTTGAGAGATATTTAATTCCCTTTCTCTTCAGACATTTAGAATCCATTGAAAAAGTCATTGCACAAATATATTCAAAATATAAATATTAGTTTTTTAGGTCTAAAATGTTTCTTGAAACTTAGTGCCAACTTTTGCCTTATCAAATGTACATACATATTAATAAAAGTGTTATCTGAATTCAGTATTTTAAAACAGCCAACTTTTGATGCATGCATTCATAGTAGTTATTGTCTGTATTATATTGTGATCTTTTCTTTATTCTATATTTCTATATTTAATATTTCTATTAAATTTCTATAAAGTTTATTCTTTAAATATAAAGAATAAACTTTCACTCAGAATACCCAGTATTAAATAATAGGTTATTAATGTTATGTAATAAAACCACTGTGTTGACTTAAATATATTACATATCACTGCATCTTAAGTTGGCTTTATTTAATAAAATGTTTACAAATTGTAGAAATTTATACTTTTACATATCCTTGTAAGTATATTTTAAGTGGTTCTATTGAGCCACATAAAGTGATGGTTGTATTTCAGTTGTATAAGTTTAATATATATTTTAAGTATCTTTGATTGTAAATTAAAATGTTTGTATATTTATTTCTATATTAGGGCTGTACACAATAAAATTCTTTGAAAATGTTATTATTGTGTAAAGCTGTTTTCTATTAAAATGTTTCTGAACAAAAACAGCATTTCAAGTTGCTAGTCTCTGTCAGAAGTAACTTACACTAACAAAAGATTTTTTTTTTTTTTTTTCCAATTGTGGTGTGTATTATGTTTTCTTGATTTTGCATGCTTTGAAAATTAAAGTGCAAGTATGAAGTGCTGAAATTTTATGCACATTGTATGAGAATTACAATCAATTTATTCACATTTATATTTTAGAATGGTCTCCCTTAATTTTTATTTATTTGTAAACATAGTTACCGTATTTGCCAGCGTATAAGACGCACCCCACTTTTTTGTACACATTTTTTAGGAAAAAAACTTTATCACTGAATATTATAATGAATTTACAGTATTTCAAATATAAAGTAATAAGTAGGTCTACTTTCAACAAATACCTAATCTAACTAGGAAAGAGTACCCACCTTTTAATCGTCAAAACCCAGAAATTCATCTCCAGAGCTAAATGAAGAGACATTTGAAACCTCTTCTAAATCAGAATCTTAGTCCTCATACAACAAATTGTACTCTGTACCATCCAGTGCATTACTAATTCCACACTTCTTAAATGATTTAACCACTGTCTCAGTTTTCACAACATCCCATGAAGCTTTGACCCACTCACAAACTTGCGAAATGCTAGGAATCTTCCTTCTTTCTGATGGCATAACTTCAAAATCTGAAGATTGCATCCAGCTGTTCCACTTCTCCTTCATAAATTCCTTAAATGGTTTATTAATACAGACATCTAAAGGTTGAAGCTGACTAGTTAGACTTCCTGGAATTACAGCTGAGTTTTCAATTCCTTGAGTTTATTTGTAACATCCTCTATTCTGTGAGAACGAAACTGATCCCATACTAGCATGGCAGGCTTCTTCAACAGTCCACCAGGGCGCCTAGACAAATTTTTAATCTATCCATAACTTCATTCCTCCTCCATCCATCCAGCCTTCTGCGTGAACATGTATAAACACTCCTTTAAGCAGTTTTTCTTTTGGTAGCATCTTCCTTTTAAAAATCAATAGTGGTGGCAATTTTGTCCCATCAGCACAGCAGGATAAAACAACCGTGTAGCGAGTTTTTTCGTGCCCCGAAGTTTTAATAGTAACGCTTTTAGTGCCTTTGGAATCTACAGTTTTGTTTGAGGGCACATCAAAAGTCAGTGGAACCTCGTCCATGTTTCCTATTTGCGCAAGTTCAAAATTTTCTCATTTTCTTGCGTTAATGACGAATTGATGAAATTCAATCATTTTTTCTTCATATTCAGCTGGCATTTTTTGTGATATTTTTGTTTTAGTCCACATACATAGCTGGTTTCTCTTCATGAATCTTGAACACCATGATGTTGATCCAGTAACGTTGGCGATCCCTCTGTTAGTGGCTATCGCTTTTGCTGGATGAATAATCATTTTTGTAGACACTGAAAGTCCCGCTTTTCTGTGGTCTAAAATCCAAGTATTCAGTTCTGGCCATTTTGCAGTTCCACTTCGTAGGTTATGTTTACTGTGAGTTGCTTTTTTTAAATCCTCTTTCTGATTCTGCCAAGTTCCTATCTTTTTCAGTTAGGGTGGGTGGGTGGTCCGAAATGCCTCTCTGCAGCCCTGTTTCCATGTCCTTGAGTATACGCAATCACAGCTTGTGTGCAATATTGTAACAATGCCGACGTTTTTCAGCCATAATTTGCCAAGAAATTTAGAGAAAATTTAATGACAGAAATTTATCGCCGTTCACAATTGTGACAATTGGAAAGTTTAAACGAACAGGACACAGCATGTGATTGTCGATGACATCACATGCGCATCCACTGAACTCTGTGAGTGTTTCTCAAACAAAACCATATGTTGCCGGTGCAACATATAGTTTTGTTTGAGTGAACGTGTTAAAACGAAGAAATATATAGTGAATGTGTTTCAGATATTATATAAGGAATTCGGTGAAGAGAATTAGCATTTAAACTCAACTGTTGGCTTGTCTTTGTCATTTAGTAGCACGATCTTTTGTTAATACCGCACCAATCATATGAATGCGGATGTCTGAAGTTTGAGAAACACTGCTCTACGTAACTGGAATGCTCTCTCACACACTGCGAGGAAGCAATAAAGAAATTGCATGACTCAGAACAGAGAAAATTTCCAGAAATGAAAATAATAAAAAACTGAGTATTGGCATATAAGATGCACCCTGTTTTTGAGACCTATTTTCAAAGGAAAAAACGCGTTTTATGTGCCGGCAAATACAGTATATAGTAGTATAATAAATTATGCATGCATTCTAGCACTATGTGTAAATGAAATGAAATGAAATAAAATAAAATTTAAAAAATCCATGCATGCAAAAATTTCACAACCTGTGATCAGTTTAAAAAAAAAAAAAAAGTGGATTTTCCTTCAAGAAATACACTGTGTGTGTATATATGTGTGTGTGCGTGCACGCGCAGCAGGGGTTGCTAATGGGCCAGTTCAATTGCCATCTTTCTGCGCTGTGGCCTAGATCTCCCCCCCCCCCCAACATACACACAAAGGTGGTAATGAAATGACTCATCACCCAGTGAAAACCACTACATTGCTTATTGGAAGGCCTGAGGTTGCCATATTTAGTTTGGATGACAACTTCCATGGACCTGCTTAACACTACTAATTAGAGAGCCAGTACCTTTCAAATGGTAGAATTAGTAATTCACCATTTGGGAGTACAGCAGTAAAGTAAACAAAAATTAGCAATTTTTTGTTTCATGAATTTATGAACTAGAAATGTAAATTATGAAACTTAGCAGAGTCCTACTAAATTTCATTTATCTCAAAATTTAAACATGTCAACTTTTAATACCAGCAATTCGAACCATGCAGTTGGAATGCGATCACGTTTTAACCTGAAGTAGCACTAATGGAAGGCTGTCAATATATGCCAAGAAACACATTTTATTTGAAATTTCATGTTTTTTTAAGTACTGAAAAATTAATTATAAATAAACTGTGCTTATCTGTAAAAGTAAAAAAAAAAAAAATTTAAAAAGTACTTTGGAATCCTAAAGATCTTTTCTTTATCCCTCAGGATATGTGTACTATACTTTGGGAAATACTGATCTAGTGGGTAATCTTGATATTGTTTGTTTTGTAAATTATGCCTGCAGGTAGTTTAAGTATTGCGTATGCAGGGGATTTGATTGGAGACTGGATTTTTTTTATTTTTTTTTTTATTTTGAATAAGTTCTAGCATGTTTCTGAATCTCCATACACTTTGAATGCATGTCCCTGCTCATTAACTTTCTAACATCACTGTGAAAGACATCATTAAAAAAACATGCACATTGACACTAGATAAGAAAAATTATCACAAGAAAATAAAATTATGAAGAAAATGCTTGCCATGCAGCCATCTTATGGTCTGCCTTGTGCAATTGGGTTGCCAGTTCCCTCTCTGGTCAGTCGTGTGTGTTGTTGTAGCACGTCACATTATCCCTTCATGTTTCCCCACCAATGGCAAAGTGCCCCCAGGACTCTGCACTTTCATCCATGTTTTTCCTATACATGGATAACTAGCTTACTGATAAGAAATCTTAGTTATTGATTTGTTGACAAATCAATAACAAATGTTCCAGTTTCAAGATCTTCCACAACCATTGTCTAATTTAAAAAAAAAACTGGGTTTAGAATGATCCTAAAATATGAACGTTTCAATGGGCCCAAACGTATGTTCATAATGGAAGTATAAAAGGATAAATACAAAGACAAAATGCCTTTGAGATGCCATGTGAAAAGACTTATGTGTTTGCCGCACATGATTGGATTTTAACGGTATAGATGCGAGCACAGATTGATAAGAAAATATAACTTTATTGACTTAACTGCTAATATTTCGCTGGTATTCTATCCAGCATCTTCAGAGCACACAAAGTTTGTTACAGTGGCAACAACCACGTGGTATTCTTCATGGAGACTATATCGTACGCAAGGCACAACAATACGGTAAGTGGAAGGTAAAATTGGCATAGCAACTGAACAGTTTAGCCTTATTAAAAAGGTGCCCAGACACCAATTTAATACCAAACTAAAAATTAACAAGTTTCACTCGGCCAAAGCCCAACGTATTTATAAACGAGCGAGTTTAGCACTATTACGGGAACAGTTATACGCTACTCGCAGAGAACTATCTAAAATAAATTCTCCCATCAATGCACTACGGGATATACTATCTAACATTTGGAACACGGAGTTATGGGATATCCTGGACAGCATCTCCGACTCTACAGCCAACTAAGAATTTGCCAAAGTTATAAACCGGCACCGGTAGAAATTTGAAATCCTCCAACAACGCATTGTTATGCAGCTGTTGCAATTACATCAAGATGGCGTCGTTATGAACTTATCATCCTTAACCAAAGAAGCCATGAGTGGGTAAAGTTGGGAACACAATTTTGCTGTTACTCCTAAAGAAGTTCCAAAAGCCAAAATAATGGCTTCCATTGAACAGGGAATATATGACCTGCCTCCAGCAATAGCCAATAATATTCGGTTAGACGTGACCAACATCCTACTCCATTCTAAGCCTCCCAAAAATAATCTAGTACATAAAGAAATCATGGCTCTAAAAGAGCTATATGATAATACCCACATTACCATAACCAAATCAGAAAAGGAAACGCAACTGATGATGGATACAACAGAATATGAAAGCAAAATGCATGCATTTCTCTTTGACTGGTCTTGCATACAAAATGCATGCAAGACCAGTCAACATACCAGATTATAGATCGGGATCCCACCAAGTCACAAAAGAATAAGGTGTGCAAATTATTGAACAAAGTCACTTCCTGGCCTAAAAAAAACGGTCAACAAACTGAAGCCTTCCACGTTAAAACACCCAGATAGATATATAGAGCTCAAAAATTCACAAACCTTTATGCCCTATTGTAGATAGTATAAATAGTCCTACATATAAACTTGCTAAACATTTAGCCAAACTACTAGCCACTTTCACAAACAATTCTCCCTCTTTTGTTAAAAAGTATTTTAGAAATTCACACCTTAAAAAGTTCAGGCTTAATGGTGAGTTGATGTCACCTCACTATTCACGAATGCACCATTAACTGAAACCCTTCATTTACTAAATTCACAATTTCCCCCTAATATATTTCAGCTATTTAAATTCACAGTATAGGCAGGTTATTTTACATGGAAAGGGAAAATATACAAACAATTAGATGGGCACAGCTATGGGACCCCCCCCCCCCCCAGCCAACTTCTACATAGAACATCTGGAAAAGCTAGCTATCAATACAGCCACTCTCAAACCTAGTCTCTGGCTACGCTATGTTGATATGTTTGCTAATTTTCCACATGCCCCAGACACATTGAATACATTTTTAGTGCATCTAAATAGCCAGCACCCAAAAATCCATTTACAATGGAACTAGAAGCCAATGACTGTCTGCCAATGGCAGACAGTCATCACACGTCTTCCAGAAGGTTCCTTATCATTCTCGGTTTATAGAAAACCCACACATACAGGGAAATATTTACATGAACAATCACACCATCACCCTTCTCAGCAATATGGTATCTTAAAAACACTAACCCATAGAGCTAGAGCAACTTGTTCCAATGATATTGCTCACTGCTGAACTTTTTCACGTCCGTCACACGTACTGCCCAATGGCTATAATCCCCATAAGATAGATAAAATACTAAATGCTCCCCAAAAATCCCCCTCACACACACACACACTGTCTACTACAGAAGACTACAACAAAACTGTTGTAGTCTTCCTATCCCATACATTAAAGGCACATCTGAAAAGATACCTAGAGTGCTTAACAATCACCAACTATACACCGTATGTGAAATTGGAAACTCTCATCCGATCACCTAAGGACAGATTCTCTCCTTTATCACATCCAGGAGTCTATAAAGTGCCCTGTTCATGTCATCGAGCCTACTATGGACAGACAGGAAGAACTGTGGACATCTGCCTCAGTGAACACAAAAATATATATACAGCACTTTTGCTATGGCAAGTCTGGTCTAGCAGACCATGCTTTGGATGCCCCTCCCCACACACAGGATCAATTGGACAAAAACAAAAGTGCTGCACATAAGCTTTTACAAGTCAGAGAGGTTGTTCCTGGAATTAACAGAAGCCTTGAAACATACCCCAACAAGTATGGCTGTATAAATCTACCGAAGATTTGGGAGACAGTCATCCTAAGACCAAATTAATAACTTTTCTCTCTCGTGTTTTTTTTTTTTTTTTTTTTAAATACACAACTTAGATGGCGCCTAATTATGACTAGTCTTTGTGTTGCACGCTACAATTGCTCTCCCACTGTTACACCGGATTGCGGTTGTCTCGCTACTGTAACAAACTTTGTGTGCTCTGAAGATGCTGGATAGAATACCAGCGAAATATTAGCAATTAAGTCAATAAATGGTTATTTTCTTATCAATCTGTGTTAATCTGTGAATAAGAGCATCTATACCGTTAAAATCCAATTAACAACGGCCTCTGAGATGCAATTTTTAAAAATAAGACTATTGACTATTTATTAGTAATAAAAGTAAAATAATTCAATGTTTTAATCCATTAATTTTCCTGCAAGGGTACGGATACTTCAAGGATATGGATAAGAGGTAAAGAAAGTAATTGAATAAGAACGTGGAATTTTTAAGTATTTGGATATTTTAACTCGACTCTGAGTGTAGTCAAAAGTGATTGCTTTTTATTTAAATAGAGGATAACAGTCTCCCATGTTTGGTAGTATTTTACATCAAAATTAGGTCAGATTGTGCTGTACAGTCTGTAGCTCAGTTGGTTTCAACAATAGTCCTTTGGTTTGGAAGACTTGGTTCTGATCCTGTCTGGGATGTGAAGAATGTTTATATTGTCATTTTTCAGTTGAAAATGGATTAGCCAGTCTCATACAGAAATGACATTTTTTTTTTTCTGCAGACCAGACAAACTGTTGTAGAATCATACAATTTACATAGAAGAATGAGGATTCTTTTATGTAAATTGATGGCAGATAAATTGCTGCCAAAAAGAATAGGGGATAGGTAAGAGGGTGGCTGTTCATTTTCAGCAGTCTGGTGTGAGATCAATAAGACGAAGTATATGGTTGGTTGCTACTATACTCTAGGTAGGATCTGTAAGACATCCATCATAGAGGCCACATGGCAGGAAGGAAATGGAATTTATACACCTGCTCAGAGATAAGTACTTGAGGCAGCATGTGAGGAGAGAACTTGTGGTGCAAGAGTATTGGACTTGGTGATAGGATCAGAAGTGCTATCTATAACTAAGGTGGCCACATTGCCTCCAATTGGGGGAAGTGATCATACAGTCTTGACTTGGGAAATTGCAAAAATTAAGGCATATTCTGTCAAGAAGGGGTATATGTGGAATGACCAGGCAGGTGTTATGACAAGCTTAAGAGGAAGTTCAAAGTTGTGCACCATCCCAAGCATGTCAGCAGTAGTCTAAACATGGATGGATTTGAGATTTGTATGTACTGTATATAGTGAAGAAATGACTATATACAAATAGTCATATAGAAACTATATAAAGAATTGGTTGGATGTAAAATAGGCTCTTGAAAGAAACAGAATGCAAGTATCTTGGGTGCTGAGGAGGCTTTTGATGTGATGTGTTTATGCCAGGAAAGACTGAGGTAAACGTTAGTCCAGGCAAAGAGATCTTTTCTTTTCTGATGATTTATGTATTACTGATATTAAAGGTAGGCGAGCTGGGATCTCTTTTGTGCAAGAAAAGGCAAGACTGTTTTGCAGGCATTGAATATAGTGTTGTCCTGGCCTCATTGGAGGATAGTATGTAGATCAATGTTTAAGGCACCAATTATAAATGATCTTGTAGGGGATATCAGAGTACTGTATGATTTATCAATTATTCAACAAAAGTACAGTATATAAATATTTATTCAATAAAGATGCAAACATTTCTACGATAAAACAACCACAAGCGGAATTATTTTGCAGTTGATACTGAGATACAATAAGGCACTGTTTCTAAAAATAAAAAACGTATTTCGTGAACAATCCTTTGCAGCAAATTGTGTCTGAACTGGCCGCTGCTGGTAATATAATATAATATATTAATAAGATCAATCACAAATCAAGTTTTATTTAAAAAGACATCACGATGTAAAGTTAAGAGATGTGATGGGATTTATTCCAAAAAAAATTGCAGGAGGGCAAGCATTTATTCTCGCTCTCCATGAACAGGCTAGTACCAACCAAGGTGAGACGAATTTCAACATTAATCTCTATGAAAATTATGGCAAAATTTACAATATTAGTTTTGTTGAAATCCATCTTCAGCGTTCTAAATAGTAATAATAGTCAGAAATCATTTCACAGCTTTCAGTATCAATTTTTGAGAAGCGTATTTTATCAACTAGCACATCGTGGTCGTGATTCACCAGTTTTGTATCATTTATGCTTTAGATCACAAAGAGCTAAAAGTGTTGTTTGTCACAAAAAGAGCTTTTGATGCAAGTGAAAACGAAGGCTTTGAATAGTTTTGGCAATTTAGAAGATGATTTCTCAGACAACAACGAAAAGGAAGAATTCTAAGTGGACAAATTTAAATTGATAATGTCGTGATTTAAATATTCAAAATGTTCAATATGCAGTTAAGTATTTTTAGAACTTCCACTGTCTCTTGCAATTAAAAATATAAACAGAAATGGGATATGAAATAGAATTAGTTAATGTTAATGTACATTCGAAATGGCTGCTTGATGTGGTTTCAATTAGTGTTGCCAGATTTTGGAAAACCAAATACGGAACATGAATGACCAAAAGAATGATGATGCTTTATGCCATGAAATGCCATAGTTATTTCGGTAGCAGTAACGTTTCTTTCATTTCAGGTATTTCGTTTTACAAAGTATCAATACTTTTGGAGCTGGAACTAGAAATGCTCAGTTTGTGTTTCTGAGTGTTAATGTGTTGTGCAATATCCGATCGTCCCCCATGTGCAATACTAAACGTTTGTCTACAGATTTTGCATTCAACTTCGTCGTTATGTTTTCCTTTTGCAATAAAATTCCATTCTTTTGAATAATCATTGTTAAGGGCTTAAGGAAAGAAACAAAATTTAATTTACCTTTGTAAAATTAATAAAGAAAATTAATTTATCTTTAATTATACATTTTGTGTATTAACCAAATATCGCACATTCGAAAGAGGCAAGATATTATTTTTTTAATAATTATTCAAATAACATCCACGTACTGTACCGATACCGCACCGCACAATGTCCAAATAAGAACTGTTTTGAAAATAAACAAATGCAATATATCTGTATACAGAATTATAAATAAAATGTTTATACTAAATTAAAAGCGACCAATGAAAGAGACCGTCGTCGCCATGCCGTCGCTGTAAACTGTAAACACAATTAATTTCTTCGAATTGTCAGTTTTTATGGCTTACAAATCAATTTAAGTTGGTATAATTAAGTGGATATTAAATCCAACATCATTTCAAAGCGGAATACAGAAACTATAAAAGTTTCGTGCGAAAATTGACCAGAGAGCTTGCGGGAATACACTACCGCTATACCACTCGTTGTCCTAGCCGAACCTAATAGGAAAAGCACGAACGCTAAAAGCGTCCGTATATTGCCTTCTATTGGTTGATTTTGATGTTTGATGGTTTCACTAGTCTGACATTTCAAACTCATTGGTTTTCGTCAGAGACTAGGCAGAAACCTAAGAGAGCAAAAACTCTCAGTACTAGGGAACTTGAACAGTTGGAGAGTTGTATTTTCCGTAAGCGAACTATCAAAATTTTACAAAAAAAAAAAAAAAAAAAAAAACTCCAAGGAGTGACAGTAGCCTAATATCTCTCTCTTTTACAATTAGTGCGCGCACCTTGTTTGGAATTAATATCATTGATTCTTTCCATTGTCTAGATCAGGGTTTCCCAAACTGTGTTCCGTAGAAAGCAAATAAGTGTTCCATATAAAATTATCAAAATTAATATGAGCCTGGAATGGTCTTAAATACTGCGACAAGTTCGGACATGTTTGAAAAACAGGCGCTCCTCATTTTGCGTGTGGATTGTGCTATTAAGGCCAGCGATCTAGCTTTGACTTAGTTGGCTGCGGTTGTCGACGCCTCCGAGCGCGAGTGAAGTACGGAGGTATCTATTCTAGGAAATATGCGGTCACAAGCAAGGTCAATGCGATGCGATGCGGCCCGGCACGCCTGTAGTGTGCGCTGTCTCATTTTTGCGATGCGATACAGCCTGCTTTGGCGTAGTGTGCACTTAGCTTTACATTGAATACGAGACCGATGATACTCGACTCTAGCCAAGATGTTCCGTTAAATTTTCATGTTTTGTGAAGTGTTCCGTCATAGGAAAAACTTGGGAAACGCTGGTATAGATATCTGTTCACATGTAGCTCTTTATTAAAGATCACTTGCAATTTATCACCTGAGAAAGATCAAGGCTGCCGCCATCTAGTGGTTGTAAACCATAACACATTATTATCGTCTGATAATACTCGTATAATAGTGGGAGTCTTATTAATTTTTTATATATCGGATTAAAAATCCAATTTCCGGGAAGGGAAAAGAACAACGCACCCTTGCCAATGATCAAATAACTCATCAACCAGTTGTAGAAAGGTCTAAAACATTTTTTTCTCGAGAGTTGTTGTAGATCGGTCTTGCTTTTACCAGCTTAGCTATGAAAACAAATGTTCACAGGCAATTTGAACTATTGCGATAATGACTGATCCCACTATGCAAAAATGCTGTTTTGAAATATCACATTAAAAAAAAAAATCCTCTGGCACCTTTTACTTTCTCTATCTATTAGCATTCATTGAGAGTAGCTAGAGCTCAAAACTAAAGCAAAAAAACCCGACACAAAGTCAACAACAAACGATGAATTTTCCACTCGTAACAAAGCAGGAACTGAAAGAAGCAGTCCTACAACTAAAACCAAAGACCACTCCAGGAATAGACAAAATAAGACTCACAGACCTTATAACACACATTGAACAAATAAATCCAATACTTTCGAAACGCGTGAACATAATCTTCGACATAGGCATTATTCTACAACAACTAAAAACTGCAGTAATTACGCCAATATACAAACACGGCAAAAGAAACGATACTCAGAACTACAGACCAATAGTTACCCTACCAGTCATCTCAAAAAGTCCAGAAAAAATAACACACACCAGACTACAGAACTATTTACAGAAGTACAACATCATCTCACAAAACCAATACAGTTTTCAGAAAAAAAAACACCATTACTTTATTAGAAGACGTTGCCGACACAATAAACAAAGCTCTCGATAAAAACCAGTACGCCGTCCTTATACAGCTGGACCTAACCAAAGCATTTGATACACTTGAACATGACATACTACTCACCAAACTACACTCAATAGGTATAAGTGAAACTCTGCATACATGGTTCAAGAACTACCTCTCAAACAGAATACAAGTAACAAAAATAGGTACATGTCACAGTTGGAGTATACAAAAAAAAAAAAACACGGTGTACCTCAAGTTGCCATATTATCACCCACTCTATTCAACATATACATTAACGATGTTCATAACATATCCACAAGAAGTCAAATATTTCAATACGCAGATGACACTGCACTACTAGCAATCCACACAGACATTAACACAGCTTTCTTCAAAGCACAACAAGACCTAAATGAAATCACAACATACTTCCACTAAAACGCAATTCTAATCAACGGCACCAAAACACAGATGTTGATAATACACAACCCAAGAATCATAATGCCCCGCATCATTAGCGATACATTGTCACACATACCGTTGCATTAACAACAAAAATACCTGCCAATGTTCCGAAATCAAACCTGAAATACACGCAAAACACCTCGGTCTCTGTATAGACTCCCACCTTAAATGGACAAAACATATAGAATACCTACACACACCAAACTCCGGATCGTCGCAGCAAAACTCTTCCAAGTTAAAGACATTATTCCATCCAACATAAAAAAACTCCTATATCACGGTATCTGCGAATCCCTACTCAGATACGGAATGACAGTCTATGCAAATACCGGGTGCTTATAAAATAACATCAAGTGTTCAGAGCCCTCTAGCTCTGAACACTTGACGTTCGGTAGACGTACACAGTGGAACATGAGGATTCGATTAAAAAAAAAAAATAGTACCAAAAGTCGCCAACAAGGGAAATTTTGGCGCTGCCAAATTAATTTTAGTGGGTGTGACTAATGAATGACTAAATGGCAAATGAGAGACAGCACACATCAATTTCATGACGTTTATTGTTAATTATAAATGAGGTTCAATATGACCACCATTCTGATGTTCCAGGAACTGCATACGGTGCACGAGATTTTCCACAGTGGCTCGCAACATATCAGAATTGATTTGGCTCACGTGTAACGTTATTCGATCTTTCAAAGTTGGAATGTCGGGTACATGTCCTTGATACACAATGCTTTTAAGAAATCCCACAGCCAAAAGTCACAAGGATTGAGATCAGGTGATCTCGGTGGCTATGGCGTTGGAAATGCACGACTAATGATTCTTCTGTCAGAGAAATGTTGTCGCAAAACACGCTACAACTGAAGTCCGATGTGGGATGGTACACCATCATGCATGAAGATGGTCGATTCGAGACATCCTCTTTGCTGCAGTTGTGGAACCACAAAGTTCTATAGCATATTGGCATACCTCTCAGCATTGACGGAACAGGTCACTGGTCCATTTTGGCGATTTTCCTCGTAAAAGTATGGACCGATGATAAAAGATGCCATAAATCCGCACCACACTGTGACTTTGGGCGAGTGGATAGGCATCTGCAGCCACACGTGCGGATTAGTTGTAGCCCAAATGCGACAATTGCGTGTGTTAATATCGCCGTTCAAATAAAAGTGCGCTTCGTCACTCCATAAAATCTGCCACGGCCATGCATCATCCACTTCCATGCGCGCTAAGCATCTCCAAGATAAGTCGATTCGTGTGGTCGCATCACCAGAGCGCAATTCTTGAACATGACTGATTTTATAGGGGTAAAACTTCAACATCTGATGTAGGATTTTCCACGCCATTGTGTATGCGATATCCGTTTGCCGGGATATTGCTCGTGCACTGCTGGTATCCCGCACATTCGTCATCTCCTCTTCCACAATAGCAGTTGCAACTTGTTCAACTTGTTGGTGATTGATTGGTTTGCGTCCCCTGCCTACCTGCACTGCTAGAGTTCCAGTAGTTTCAAATCAGTTTTCGTAAGTTTGTTACGCTAATCGATCTTTTTCGTAAATTTTTCATACGCCGAAAATCACGAAAACAAGTACTGGCATTATTGTTTTGCTGATAATAGAGTTTGACTAACAAAGCACGCTCATGTAAGGTAAGAGGCATCGAAAAGCAGTTTGTCTACGAATGATAAGAAATCTCACAGGCTTTCCTTTTATTGCATGATCGCTCACAAGAAACGCGATAATGCAAATTAATGCATTTTACTCGGTAAACAGCGCCAAAATGTCCCCTTTTGGCGAGTTTTGGTACTACTTTTTTTTTTTTTTTCCTTAAATCGAATCCCCATGTTCCACTGTCCGGGCGGTTAGCCTAGTGGCTTTGCACTTCGCAACCATATGCCTGGGGAAGGAGTGTCCTAGTTTCGATTCCCGTCGCAGACGTGAGGAGCTCAAGGATCTTCCTCGGCCATAGCCAAGTTAGCCGGTCTTGGGCGCGGGCAGTAGGGTTTTTTCCGCCAGTTTATCTGGTGTTTTTCATCCCGCAAGCAGGCAAACCGGCCCCGTGAACACACAGAGATACAGCCAAGAATACCTTGAGGCATAGGAGTGACCATTCTATCCTCGTATTTCGGTTACGAAATCCAAGTATGCTTGGAAGGTTGTGGGCCTTAAAGGCCTGTTAAAGCCATTGGGATAGATAGATGTTCCACTGTGTACGTCTACCGAATATTGGTGTGTTTCGTCCAATACATTACTCGCTAGAGGGCTCTGAACACTTGACGTTATTTTTATAATGACCTGGTACATCAAACAGCCACCTAACAGAATTAGAAACACTACACAGGAAAATCGTGTCAACAGTGATCTGGACACCTTACACGCAACAACCAATATCCGACAAGCACATGGCGATACACAGAATTAGGAGCATTAAAAACCTGAAACACTCTATGACATTAACAAGGAATTACTTCAACATCACCTATCGAAACAACAGAGACACATATCGTATAACACGACCTACAACAACGCATACGGTTCTTTTGTGAGATCACATCAGATACCCACGCAACTCAACAACCTACCAAGAAATTTAAAACACGTAGATAACTACAGAACATTAAAAAACGAACTCTGGAAAATATACCAATAAAGTTAAGATACCATTAACACTAATATACACATCACAAATCACTAGCATCCAATGCCTACATCCCATACATAAACAGTAGCAACAACACAAATAGTGAAGGCTAAATCCCACTCTCTTCATAAAAGCTAACCCAAGCTTCGAAGTAGGTGGGATTAACTTGCCTCACTCATCTACAAGTAATCCTTATAAACAAATGCAGAAACTTGTTTGTATAATCACTCTTTCTCAAACTTTGAAAAAAAAAAAAAAAAAAAATATATATATATATATATATATATATATATATATATATACAAAAAATTCTGTATAATCTTGATTGTTAATATTAGAAGAACATGTGTTGTAAATACATAATATAAAGGCAAAAAAATATTAAAAATTTTAATTGAAATTCAATGTAGAAATTGCAGCACTTTTCTACTAAGGTGCAATGTCACACAAGATGTTTATTTTATGTATAAATATTTTAGCAATCAATAAATTATCAATATCAATAAAAAATAAAAAAATAAAAAAAAAATATGGCCGCACGAAACTTCTACATCCCAGACATGATAAACAAATTACCTTTTGAATACAAAAACCTTACAAACTACAATAGCCTGAAAAGAGCTCTAAGGACATACTATGAACAAGAAACACGCACCCAAAATACCATGCAAACTTAATGAAACACAATATATTTGTTCAGGCAGTTCAGAGACGCATCAATACATTCCAAGTTATCGTATGTGTGTGTGTGTGTGTGCTCGCGCGTGAATTTCTCAATCATAGATTTCGTAACTTCACAACACAGCAAACAAACCAATAAATAATAACGAACTGTTATTAACTTCAGTTGCAAACACGAACTTCAGTAACAAAAACGAAGCTTATTTGTAAGCTTATCTGAGCTTACAAATAAGCTTCGAGGATGAAACTGAGAAATAACATCCCATCCAAGACAAAAAAAAAAAAAAAGTATGTATCATATGTAACCAAATTCATGTTAAGTACGTATCACATGAAAACCAATGTATGTAATGTATGTATTATATGTAAAAAATGTACGTAATGCAAGTATCAAATGTAAACAAATGTAAGTAATAACTGTAACAAATGTATGTAATGTAATAAATAAATAAAAAATGTAAAAATAAAAATAAAAATAAAAATATTATTACTATTATCATTATTTGTTGTTAATTTTGAAATATAAATATAATAGATAAAATGTAGGGGGAAAAAACTACTATATATATTTATACAAATTTAATCCATAACCAATATTGACAAAATGAAAGAGATTACTCTTAGCATATTATATTAATCATTATAAATATGTATGTGAAAAAACATAAAATACAGTGTTATTATTAATAAAAAAATATTATTAATATTATTTTCAATTTGAAAATAGCATTGTGAACAAGTGAAATGAATCCATTCAGCATTCCCTGCTGATACCAAAAAAGAAACTATGAACATAATTTGAGTGAACGTGAACGGCAGATGAAAATATAAATGTAAATGACAGAATGCTGAAAAAAAAATTATTCCACAACCAATATCGTTAATATGAAAAATATCTCTCTCTTAACACATGAAATGAATAATTGTAAATATGTATGGAAAAATGGAAAATATATTGTTAATTATTATTAATTATGTATTTAAATAAGATATTCATTAACATTAAATACTGAATATTTGTAGTGAACAAAAATGTAATAGTAATACTTCAATTGTATATTTGTAAATAATTTGTATATATGAAGAGGATAATAAACTTTGTCAAAACTTTGAAAAAAAAAAAACATATATATTACTCTTCCAACGTGATACCTCAAGGGATTCATCGCTGGAGGGCACTTTGCCTTTTTCTATTACATACATCTCACATTCTCCCCTGCTACTTAATTTTCCAACCTACGCCATCTACCGCCAGTCACTACCAACAAGAGTCTTTTTTGTCCGTAAATTGCGTGTGTACTATGTTGAAATTGTAAATAAATATCAATAAATAGTATTTATTGATATTTATTTACAATTTCAACATAAAGTAATCATTCGTTTGAGTTTCTGATATCATACCAATAAGAAATAAACAATAATATCCTATACGAATAAATTAAAGATACCAAGAAATTATATTTTTGGTTTAATCCTTTATCCTAGTGTAAGCAAACAAGTTTGCGCCTGAACTATTTTCAGGACTGGGGCAATTCGTATATATAATGGCTTCACACAACTGGCCTTTCATTAGCTTCTTTATACGAGTTGCCCCAGTCCTGGAAACTGGAAATAGTTTAGGCGCAAACTTGTTTGCTTGCACTTGGATAAAGGATTAACCCAAGTATATATATTAATTTTTTTTTTTTTCACAAGCACATCCTCGTGAACTTATTACAGTACGATGGTATAACCCTGCAATTGCTCACTCGGTAATGCAACTATTTGGTTTGCTTCTGTTACCTACCCACCATCTGCACTTTTTAAAGTCATCCTTCCATAGTTATTCCTCCTTTTTCTTGCCACATAGCGAAAGAACTCTTTAAGATTTCTTGCACCGTCAGCTAACTTTCTCTCATAATTAGCTTTGGTCCTCCTTTATCATACAGGTCACCCTCCTTACCTGCACCTTATACTGCTCATGGACATGCTGATCACAATTTCTTTATAATCCCTCCAAAACTTTTCTTTGTTTGCAACTCCTGTTCATTGAATCTATTCATCCATCTAACTTGTACTGATTTATCCTTCTGACTTCTAAGTATACATTCAGATATTGCTTTCTTGAAGCACCCCTTGACCACCTCCCATGCACCAACAACATCTCTCACCTCCAAATTATTCGTCAGAATAATGAACTAAACTCTGTCTTACATATTCGTGCTATCTTTCCATGTTACAAACCATGCTATGAATAAAGCTTCTATGAATAATGAACTGCTTCGAATATAATCCATATTTGTTAAGTTTAACGATTTAGTGTTGAAGCTGAACTGTCATTAATGTGTGGAGTTAAAATAAAAATAAAAATTTATAAATATTTTGAAGTTATAAAAACGAATTCTTCCCCTCATAAAGATGAGTTTCATTTCACTGAATACTTTCAAGAAAAAAAAAAGTTGTCTTAAAGATAACAGAATTGCTAAAAGGAGCTTCCTTGAGGAAAAGGAAATCTGCTGCTAGTGATAAGACTAACGCTGTCGGTGGAATCTTACGATAACAAGGTTTTAAGATAAGCAGTTGAAAGGGATCGAATGATTCAGGAAGAACAGTATCATCCTAACGAATGACTGCTAGTAAATCAACACACACAATTTTTATTTTTTTATTTTTTATTATTTTCAACTAAAATTATTTCAGTAATAGCCTATAAGAACTGATTATCGTGAACTGTAAACGAGGATGCATTTATTTTGTAATATGAGTCATTATTTGGTATTAGATAATGCTATAATTTTGCAGCTAAATACATACTGTAATGTTATTGTGTGTTTTGTTGATTCTATGGCAATTGTTACCGCTAACAGGTGAATAAGCAATCTGCTTCCGAGAGTAGAAATTTAACCGAACTGTTGTTAGGTGTTTGCATAGTATTGCATTCCCTTGTTCAGCGATAATGTGGGCGAATTAGACAAAAGTATTTCCCCAAACAAACTTCAGATTTTCTTGTTTGAAATCGTCCTTAAAGTTCATTGTAGCTGTTGCAAGATTGTGATGTAATTATTTCAACTTTTTTTCCGGAAAATTATGTGTGGGATTTTACGCGATAAAAAAAAAGGCTATTTCATTACGCTTTTAGAAAAGAGGAGATAAGTGGACATTAAAAACAACACGGAATCAATGTTACTATTTTAACTGTTTATTTAATTTTTTCACATAGTAAATGTGGTAATATTATATATACTGTATATTTATAAAGTAAGTTTCCAATAATATATAATGAATTCCCCCGAAGGAAAACTTGTAAATAGTTTGTTATAGTAGATAGTTCACTATAGTGAATTTTTTTTATAATAGCATTGTGCCTAAGAAGCCTTGGAACTTTTTAACAGCAGTTAGTTATAATGAAGAAGTTTGTTATAACCGTGCTTGGGATAGTGAGAGTCAACTGTGTTTAGAATAAAATATTTCTGTTATTATCATTATTATTCATGACATGATGTCCCAGAACTCATTCTTTTGAGGCCCCTCTCAACTACACAACACTGCTCAGTCCACCCTCCAGATAATATTAGAATGAAATATTTTTTTTACGGAGATTTCAAAGATGAAAGAGATTTAGTCTGCACTGTATCGTGTATAGATAGCATGTTAGGTTAAAATTTTTTCAGGAAATACAAAGAGAACAGCAATAGATAATACGACGAAGCAAAAAAAAAAAAAAAAAAAAATATTTCATACTTTTTTTTTTTAATGTGACTCTCGCCAACGAATTTATAAACCTATTATAGCATTAGTAGCATGGCTGAGCTTAAAGATTTGCTTTCTGTTTTTTATTAATTTATTATTTTTTTTAATTTATGTATTTTTTATTAATCCGGAAACGACTTGCTCAAGAGACCAAGAATGAAACTTCTCAAACACTTCAGGCCTCCAATAGCAAGACGGTAGTGTCACACCGGGCGATGAAATTCATCTCCCACTAAATGAAATCACAAAACAGTGAGGGAACTTTTGACAGATAAACTGACGCTTCGAAGACTAAGGTAGGAAGGCAGTTTAGCTACTAAAAAGCTATGTTATTGCTTAAGATTATTTCCTTTTATCTATATATCCCCACTGTCCATTGTAAACATGTTTCAGCAAAACCTTTAAATGAGTCTCTGTAGCTCAGTCGGTACATCGCTGTCCTTTGCTTGGAAAGACTTGCGTTAAATCCCTTTTGGAACGCAAAGAGTCGTTATAAGGTCTTTCTTTCTTTCTTTCTTTCTTTCTTTCTTTCTTTCTTTCTTCTCTTCTCTTCCTTTAACTGAAAGGGGAGTTGATCAGTCTGATACAGAGCTAGTACGGTTTCTGATCCAGAGACTGGGACCTTTCCGCAAAACGACCAGAACAACAGCTGCACATACAGATATTAGTATACTGGCATAGCCTTAGTTGCTTTCGCAACTAAAGTTAAGAAGCCAGTAATTCAGAGAAACAACTCTCACAAAATAGATTTTGATGGTGATAAACTGATAGTTGGCTATGGCAAAAAGCATTGATCTTACTTTAAAATACTATGATGATACACAGTCCTCTTTAGTGTTCTTCTAGTGTTGGACGTACACTGCTTGGAAAGAAGTTAACGAACACTGTAGTGTGAGGAGCAAAAAACCATGGCGAACACCTTAATAAGATTTAGGACCTCGTTTCACTGCGATGACCTCAGAAATCCTACTGGGCATACTTTCCACAAGCGTAGGATAGCGATCAATGGGAATGTTGGACCATTCTTCCTGTAAGCGTGTAATGAAGTTCTGGACTGTTGGGGAGCGGACGTCCCTTGACCTCACCCGATGCTCCAGTTCATCCCACACATGTGCAGTAGGATTGAGATCGGGCTTGGTGGAGGCCAATCCTCAAACTATGCAGTTACAGCAGCAGCCTTATAACAGTGCACTGCCTTGCTGAAAGAGATAATGGCCAGTTCCATAGAATAGCCACAAAGCAGGAAGCATTGCACTGTCCAGATACCTTAAACTGTTCAGATGCCTCTCGGATTTCAGTGTTCTTGGCACCACAAACAGAGATGGCAAATCGAGGACCATACCATCACACCGCCACCTCCGAATTTTATAGTTGGGGTCCCGCACTCTGATAAGAAACAGTCATCGTGCATCCGCTGCACCCACACCCGTCCATCTGCTCTGTAGAGGGGTAGCATGAGTCGTTGCTCCATAATACAGTTTTCCAAGCTTCCTCTGTAAAGTGGTGCAAAGAGTTGTACATGCACTTCGCACCACTGAAGACGACGCAGCATATTGGAACTTCCACATTGTTGTCCTACCATCGAAACCCATGTTGTTGGCAGCCTCGGTTCTCAATGTGTTTGTGCATATTTGTATTCCAATCGATGCCCTGAACTTCTCATTCAAAGTGTCACCCGAAGAATAGCAGTTTTTACGTATTATACTTCTTAGCAACCTAGTCCGGTTTGGTCATTGTAGTGGATCGTCCACTGCAGGTAGACTCCCTGCTCTTCCATCTCAGTTTGGTGCCACTGATGGTTAACCTAGGATAGCCAAATTTATCAACAATCTGTTGCAGGACTATCTGTTCGACAGATGGCAGATAGTCCTGCAACATGACATCCTATCACAACGTCTCTTTCAAACTCCATCCGTTCCCCTGAGACAGCATGTACTGATCTGTTATTCTAAATCTTAGTAACTGGTTTTAAATCACAAGTCATTTATAACTTCATTTTATCTGTTTTAGCGAAGAGTGTGGTCTGTGCGTTCGTGTATGTGCTGAAATACAAACACAAAAAGAGGGTGGAAAATTCGACACCTGGAAACCTCCCTTCCCACTTCGAGTTTGCCTTCGCAGTCTAGATTTGTTTAGAATTCCCACTTCGTTAAAGGGATAGAGGAAAGCGAGTTGAAAAGAAAAACAAGAACACTGCTGAAACTCAAAGAAACGGGAAAATAAACTACATTTTGAGCTTATTTTGATCTAATATGCAGATGATGGCCGGGTTGTACCACTTTTACAAAGCTTGGTATGCCTAAAAGAACTTTTTCAAAGATGACAAAGCTGAAAAGAGAGTGAGAAAACGTACCAATGATAGTATATATAACTTCTGTAGGGAGTCAAATAGGAAGAACTATGGGTCCTTCCAAATATGATACTTGAAGTATTTAATGAGGAATATGCAAAGTTTGGATTCCTTGTTCATTGGAAGAGAGGAAAAAAAGGAATAACGCCTCATCGACTGAAGATTGGAATTTGTAAAGCCTTCTCTATATTTATCCAGATCTGTTGCGCAAGTAGGCAATCATAAATGAAATGTCTGATTGTTTTTCTATTGAATCACATACCAGGCAAATGGGTTTGTTTGCTTTTATATGTTTCCATTGAACTGATATTTTCTCATGGCTTATTCTTGGAGAATAGGCCATGAGAAAATGGATCACAACGCACCTTAGTCAGATTTTCGAAGAAAATATTCGCGTTAGCTCCCAGATCAGGCAGTTGATGTGATGATCAAAAATTATTATCAAATAGCATTATCAAAGGTTCCACTGCTAATCAGAAGTGGAGATAATCCCTTCTAGCAGCCATTTCACCCGGATACAGTTGCAGTGACTTAGGAAGTCATTCATATTCTTCCAAATTATACATGCTACAAACACGTGACTCGTTAACGGAAGAAGTTAACGGACACCCCTCCCACCTTGCCCATAGTGTCCGTTAACTTCTCTTCAAGCAGTGTGTGTTTGTTTTTGGATATCATTAAGATAGTCCCACTAATTTATTTCGGTATCACAGAATAATAATCGGCCAATTAGTAGATCACTATTCTGATGATGTCCGGAGCAAGCCGGGAGAATATTGAACTGAGAAGTTATAAGATACGCTTTCAACTGCCGAAGCGACAGGACATGAGATTGATAAGGAATGAAAAAGTTACGGAAGAATGTTTGAATTTAAAAAAAAAAAGATTTTTGTTATTATTTTTGCTGCCTATAAATAAACAATACACACGCATTGTAACCAATGATGAGATAATGGAAAATTTGCCTCTTTGCGCATAACATCTTCTCTGCGTCACTGAATTGTGAAATATACTGTGGACGCCTTATCTGATTTCGAGCTTAGGAAGAATTACTCATTTCTGAGCTATGGAAATATCTCTTTCAAATGCTTGCAGCAGACACAATGCTTGCTAAAAGGGAATGGAATGGCATTAAATAACTAGGTTATTTATCATTCTAACAATAATAGCTGAATCCAGGAGAAAATTGACGTCTTATCTACAGATCAAATTCTCTCCAAGGTGTACAGATAGATTTTCTAAAACGTTTTGGTCTGGGTGGTGCAAGTTTTCTCAAATAAAAGAGGAGAGTAGAGTGCACTGCCATTAGCATGTTTCTGGATGGGGTTTGCAGTTAAATGAGATTTTTTTTTTTTTTTTTTTTTTTACGAGAAAGAAGATTAATAAATGACAAGTCTGGAAATAATCTGAGAGAATGAAAAAAAAAAAAATAATAAATAAATAAATAAATAAAACTTTCCCATTCGGAAACTGGAGTTGATAAAATGGCATTACCAGAAAGAAATGTATATTTTTACAAAACAGTGAAATTTCTGGGCTTAGTTGAAAAGTAATTCTAAACAACTCGGTCCAACTGATCTTATTTTTATACATAAATTCTCTAATACATAAATGGATTGATTTTCAGGTGTGCGTAAAAATGTCTTATATTCTCGTTAATGTCTTAGCGTTAGCCTTGTCAGGAGACCTATGGTGATGTTAAATCATATTTGAAAAGGGGTTGTTTCTAGGTGAGTACAAAAAAAAAAAAAAAAAAAAAACCACGTCGTTTTCTTTTGTCTTTACGTTCTAACAACTTCACTCTGTCTAAATATATTTCTTTTCTTTTTTTTATTTGTTCTTTTTTTTCTATAAACCGGCATCGATGACTCAAGTAACGCTTCTTGATTACTGCAAATCCATGATATTCAATGTTGTCTTTAAATTTTTGGCAGAAAGGAGGAACAATGACAAATCTCTCTATCAAAAGTACCTGGTCCTTGTATTTCCGGAATTGTTCTGCATGTTTCTGTTAGAGAGTTTCTATTTTATATTCTTTCATTCAGTGAAATTAAATGGCAAACAATACGCATTATGTTCGATTTATGGAGACAATCAGCTTGAAATTGAATTATTAAAGTTTGTATCTCAGATGGTAGCAGATGACTCTATTCTATATCCCTTTTTACTCTTTTTTCACTGTTGTTTATCCTTTAACTTGAAATGATCCATTTCAAACCTAGTCCTAAGAAGGGAGCGGGGGTGGGCGAAAACCTTTGCTACCATTAAGATCGTGGTAACCAAAATCCCGTTGTTGTTTAGATTATGGTCAAAACAACTAAAGCTATGATGTCTGTCGCGTGCGGTCTTTTGGCTAGTTTGTCTGTTTTATGAGTTAAAAAAAAAAATTAAAAAAAAACGAGTTTTTTTTTTTTTTTTTTTCCTGGATGGAAAAATCTGCTACCACTGTATGAGACTAAATCGAACTGGGATCATTCAAAGGGGAACTTCGATACCGACTGAACTGGAAATAAAATAACGAATAAAATTTAACATAATGGGTGAAAAGAGGGCTTTCGAGGCAAAGGAAACAAAAAAAAAAAAAAAAAAAAGAAATTCTAGGAAAATAATAACTTTCCGGAAAGAAATTCTCATTCATCCACTTCAATCCCCCTTGAATGGAGATCCTATGTCAGAATTGTTTTGCAAATTTCTATAAAATTCTATAGAAACCTATTTGTTTTTCTTCACCTGTGAAGCTATCCACATAAACAACTCATTAATGTTGTTCCTTTCCCTGATTAACCCGATTAAAAGCCACTTATTTCTTTAAGTCAAATCCCAATGAGTATATCGATTTTGGTGGCTATAGCTTTGACTCTAATACAACACAAACATCCACCTGGACTGGTTGTGTTGCGTAATTATATAATTATAAAATTTATACATTTATCATTTATTAATAAATAAACAACGTGTATTTTATTTTAGTAAGCAAAATATAATACATATTTTATACAAAAAATAAAAACACGTGCACCTAAAAATAAAAGGTACACTAATTAGTGGGAAGGTACAAAAAGTATTTAGTTGTATTATTGTAATTGCATTAATTTCAAGGGACGAGAAATCTTTTAAATGTCAACTAATATGATATAGCAATACGATGGGTCTTTCTGGAATTAAAAAAAAAAAAGACCACAAATCCTCTTACCGATCTGGATCGATAGCTGGTCTAAGAAGTACTACTGAGGAACAACGCGAGAGTTACAAAATCGTTGATCAGGATTTTGCAACGATAGGTTACGAAATCCTGGTTCACAAGGATGTTGTAACCATCAGGCGGATTTTGTGTATTTTAGAGAATTTCAAAAACGGATTTGTTCTGCTTCAAAACAGAATTCTTTGACACACACACATCTGAGCTTGGTTAAGTATTATTTACTGATAAAAATGAATAAATATGATTCTCAGTTAAAAATTGTATTTTATAAAATGAATAGAAATAGACAAAATCCAAGTACTCACATAATTTACTATATTTGTTACAAATAAGAAAAATATGAAACCTGCACACAAATTTAGAAGTGTTTATAAATTTCGTTTTCAAGGGAAGCGCTTTCTCGTCTATTTTTTTCGTTGAAGAAACTAGGAGACGTCTCCTTTTCCTGCTACCATTGCTCTATTTATTATTATGATGTCCTGTTTGAACCCTTTATTCTGCTTGTCAATCCCACTTTTTCTTGAGCTTCCATTTCACATCCAAAAAGATAAAAGGATGCAGCACTTATGTCGCTGCATAGCACTTGTTTACATAAGACAAAATAATAAATCAAAGAAATGAAAGATGCAAAGACATTTGGGAACAAATAAGAACGCTGAGTTTATGCTGCTGTATTCCTCAAAATAGGGTTTATACGTGGTCGAACATGTTTAAGCCTGTGCCTCTATTAATTTTAAAACTACCGCTACGTAACTTGAGAGTCGGTGGCTACAAACCAAAAAAAAACAAAAAAAAAACAATCAAGTGATTCTAAATCTGGTAAATTTAAATTTTTAGTATTAGTACTGAGTAATTCATGATAGTATTAGAAATCCAGCTGCTTTTTTATGTTACTTGTAATAAAGTGAATGATCAACACACACACACACACACACACACACACACACACACACACACACACACACACACACACACACACACACACACACACACACACACACACACACACACACACACACACACACACACACACACACACACACACACACACCACTGCGTGTGTGTATTAATCATTCACTTTATTACAAGCCAGCAAGGATCAAAGATCTTTCTTATCTTAAAAAATCATTACTGTCTAAGATAGTATTCTGTTTTGTCAAAAAGAATCCAATCTTTAGATAGAAAAACCACTAAGAATCTTAATATGATTGTTCACCTAACTCTTTTCCTAGCAGTTGTCGTGAGGACCTTGTCTCCACAGTTCTGTGACCTTGGTGGTGACGCAGATAACGTCATATCTTCGACCCTTTCTTCACGCAAACATGACCTTTAGAACATACTTAACTCTTTAAATAATATAATCGTTATTCCTAATAGATGACAAAAAAATGGTTCCGATTTTTGTTATTTATTTTATTTTATTTTATTTATTTATATATTTTTGTCTCTTTAGTTAAAATGCCAGACGAATATGTCACATTATCAGCTTATTATTTTTTTTTCCGGCACTAATTCCAAATAAAATATAGCAATTAATTCGACAAGCAAAAGAACAAAAAATAACAAGTTAAAGCTTAAATAAAATGCAAGATAAAGTTGAAAACAAAGCTGTGGTTTTTTTCGTCTGCCATTTTTCAACTACCAACACCTTTGTTTATTCGTTAACTTTCTTATAACATGGAAACTACTTTGGTATATAGCCAACTGTAGTCAACGAAGTTTAAATATCGTAATTTTTAAAAGGTTAAGAATATATAGTTAACAGTTTTCACACAAATAATAATAATAATAATAATAATAATAATAATAATAAATGCATAAACTTGGTAAATTGTGCAAGTAGGAATGTAACTCGTCCTTTCCAATAGATTTAAAATATGAGGTGTTTTTATTATTTCATTTACAGATATAAAATAACCGCAATGAAAAACGATATTGCACTTTTTGTTTCAAGGTTTAACTTCTTAGGAGTTTCGAAATTTCGTGCAGAATTATCTGGAGCAGTCAAGTTTTGAGAGTATGAACGTACCATGATTACTCACTGTCCATGAGTGGGCGTGAAATCCTTAACGAGCACAACTAATCCGGATTGCTAAATGAAATAGCCAGTCTATTGTTAAGGACTTCGTTGTGAGTCATTTATTTATCAGTAACAACAAGTAGAAATGTTTTTGTACTTATTTTGTATTTACTTTTTTTAACTTTTCGCACTACTTGATAAAAATCTTAATTATCAATAAGTTTTTTCCTGCTTTTTATTTAACCATCAACGTTGAACTTTATATCTATCCTTCGAATGTTAATACGAGTGTGATTGCTATTTTGAAGCTCTATGAATAATTCTGATTTTCAGTTTATTTAAGGCGAGTTGTGAAAATGTTAAAGCATTTGTAGGTGTTCATCTTGATTAATTTTATGACTTCATAAAACAACTTTTCAATCGGCAATATGCTTTCCGATGTATCAACTTAGAATTTCTACTTTTAAATAAGGGGGCGTCCATAGCGTATTGCTGACATCTGTCCTTCGTTTGGAATGACCTCAGTTCCAAAGAATAACCTCGGGTCATTCTTTGGAACGCGAAGTATATTCTATCTGAGCTTATCAGCTGAACGTGAGTTAGCTGTTCTTGTGGAAGAGACTTCTTCGTCTCAGAAAATCTGGTTTTTCTTTTTACAAAACTAGTCATAACCCCGATTGGATAGCACATGCAATTAACAGACATAATACACTGAGACGACTATAATTCCAACCAAACCAACCTAACTTTAAATAAAAAATTTATGTAGTATAAAGGAAACGATAAGAAGCAGTAATATGTATTTATATTTGTAATAAAATATGTGTGAGATTATTTCTTTGTGCGCATGTCTAGAGAAGAAACGACTTTGGCTTTACAGCAAAGACATTTTTCTTTTTTTTTTTTCTCTTTTCAATTCCATACAACAAATATTAAGCATGATTCAACTATGGAGAAACAAGTACAGTTTTCCGACTATGAATTCTCAGGGAAAGAGATGGGGACAAGCACGACCAGAAAAGTCCACACGGTCGATAATATTCAGCAAATATGATTAGAAAGGGGAAAGGGAAACTATATATTCGTTTGTACAAGCCTACCAAGTTTTGTAGTTTATTTGTTTCCAATTTATATCTTCAGCGATTGAAAGAACAGCAAGCATTTCTTACGTTTAAGAATTCTACATTAAACAAAGCGAGGAAAGCAATAAACTCCAGAAAAACTGCAGATATTAATCCTAATTTATTATTATTATTATTATTATTATTATTATTATTATTATTATTATTATTATTATTATTATTATTATTATTATTATTATTATATGCCGTGATGTCATTCTCTTTGAAATAAATCCGCTACAAGTTGAAGTGTCATTAACCAAATCAAGTAAGAAATTTTAATAAGTGATAATATTTTAAAAGTAATCTTGACATTTCTAATTTAAAAATGAATTTTGGTGTAAACTTTACTTTTACTACAACTATCATTTCGATTCCTACAATGGATCTACCCAGAAGAACCAACATTCTAAAGAACTGCAGTAATCATAGCAATTTGATGAGAAGTTGGAGAGAGTTATAAGAAGTAATGCTAATGTTAACTGTATTCAGGAAGATTTAAATAGAACTTTGAGTTCAGACATAAGAATATTACCGTTTAATGCTAACAAGTGCAAATAATCCACTTTGTATGTGGTACTATGCTTCAGAAACTGGTGAGATTCGGTTTGGAAATGATGGTTGAACTCGGCTTAAATTCAAAGAGCAGATTTGCAAGTATTGCGAAGACTACACAACATAGTATTACTATGGACACACACATTGATATTGACATGTCGAAATATTCCTGTGCAAGGCCCACACATAAACAACTGTGTGCCAATTTGATTACCTGATTTCCATAATGAAAACTTGGAGAGGTTCTTCCAGAGATGAGTGACCAACAAAATCAGTCATAGGGGAAAAAAACTCTTCTCTCTCTCTCTCTCTCTCTGTGTGTGTGTGTGTGCGCGCGCGCGCGCGCCTTTCCATCACACGAATGCCTTTTAAATTGAATCTCATATATCTTTTTTCTTTTTTAATAAAAATGACGCACCTGAAAACAAACAAAAAAAAACAGTTAGATAATTAGAAGGCATTATTATAGGTTCATATCTCACTGAAGATACTATAAAAGCGGAAAGTGCGTTCTTAATTTGAACTATTTTATCAGTGTGGACTATAAAGAGAGAGAGAGAGAGAGAGAGAGAGAGAGAGAGAGAGAGAGAGAGAGAGAGAGAGAGAGAGAGAGAGAGAGAGATGAACATCTTCAGCAACGTGTTACATTTAGTGATATCTGGGACATCGAATCACTCAGAACGAACCACGGCTCTCGATGCCCCAGTAAATTTCACTAGATTACATTCTTTTCATTACTAACCCCCCATTGCGTGTGATGGAATGAAGTAGCACTTCTAACAACAAGTGTTCGGAGTTGATGGAACTATCCAGGACATTCGATATTAGGAGAGAAAACCACTAATGATATCAAAGTGGGATGCAGGATATGTGGAAACATTTCCTGACACATTTATCGGAAAATCAGGTGGAAGATTATCTTAGTCACGAATGACATGAATATGTTTCCCTCCCTCTCTTTCCTTGAGGGGTTGAAGGAGCGTATGTGCATGAAGTTTTTTATTCAAAGTCGCTGATATACAGCTGAATATAATATGACAGCTGAAAGCACCATTTTCGACCAAGTATATACTAATTCGTGGAAAATTAAAGGATTGTTAAAATCGCTAATGGAATCAACAGATTGTACAACCGAACTCAAAGTGATGTGCGCGTGTGCTTTCTTTACAGAAAATTCTGTTTATAATTTTGATCAGCCTTAGTATCTGGATCGTGCGGAATATTCTGTATTCCAGATCTAGATATTCTGTATTTATATCTGTATGTTCCATAAGCGATTTTAACGATCCTTTAATTTTCCACGAATTAGTATATACTTGGTCGAAAATGGTGCTTTCAGCTGTCATGGGATGAATGCAACTCTTCAGCAAGTTTACTCTACCCAGCAAAAAGATTTCGCAAAATTAGGTTAATTAAATATCTAAAGTCAAATCCCGAAACGTAAACGGGCGCATATACATGCGTTTAAACGCTCATAGCAACGATTCTTCTGCAATTGTTTAACACCCACCCACAATGAGTCACTCCCGGACTTTGTTTCTTCCGTCAGCATCATCGACACACACATCAGCTAACTACCTTTTCTCGTATATGAAATCAAGCAAATGTAGGAAAGCGGACATGAGGCGATTGAAATGTATGTGGTTTGGAAACAAGTTCAGAAGGGGGGAAAAAATGTATTATACGTAACAACCTCGCTGGCTTGGTTGGCGTATTTGCAATTCAGCCAACAACTTGCAGGTTCGAATCCCACCTTAGGTATGGTTGTTTCTGATTGTCTTGTTAATTCTGAGTGGAAAGGGACTGGCGACTCTACTCCTCGCAGAGGCTTCACTCCCCGAGCATTATGAGGTACAGGAGTGACCATACAGTATCCAAAGATGACAATGCGACCATAACATACGACCTCAATCATTCAAAGTATCTGGCATAAACACACACACACACACACACACACACACACACACACACACACACACACACACACACACACACACACACACACACACCCTTTTCCTGTACATTTTATTGACATTTTTCTTCTCATATAACCCTTCTCCTCTCCCCAGACATTTCCCACGTCTTAGATGTGTGGTTAGTATGGCTCTCAGTTATTTGTGGCTTGAAATCTGCCTCCCTTTCCGAAAAGGGAGGCAGATTTCAAGAACACCAGGAAGAATAAAAACTATCGGGAAAGGAAGCTAAGGCTAAAGTAGACTTTAAACAAAAAACAAATCGGAATCCCACTCACGAAATGTTCTAAACCTATTGTTCATGGTGGGCTAAGGATTAGTTAATCTGGAAACCTTTCCCAGAGATTAAACATGAAAACCGTTGGAGCCACTTCAGACTTCCTATAAGTAGAGTGATGGTCTCTCTGTACGTTGAAATTTATCTACCGCCTTAAAAACTCCACACAGTTGAACATGTATGAACAAGTAATTGGCATATGCGCAGTATATTCTATTGACATTTTTTATCGATGCCATTCAGTAAAACTGGCAGCCACAATTCCCTTAATACTGCAAAACAAACGAGCAACTGCCGGTCAATAACAATTCACCAAATTCAACTTCAAACAACCGAACCTACTTCTCATCCTTTTTCATTCCATCGATGGGTGTTCGCAGAGGGGGGGGGGATGGGGAACTCCTCCCCACCCGGGATCTACTTCTGAAAAAAAAAAAAAAACCCCAAAATAAAATAATTAAATATAAATTTATTGATATAATTATTTGTCTAAAAGCTTTGCCCCCCCCCCCCGGAAAATTTTCTGCGGACGCCCATGATTCCATCTATATTTGTGCTTTAGAACCGTCTTGCCTTCCCACAGGAAGTTGTAGTCCTTTAAGGACAACAACTTTCATTTGTTAAAAAAAAACAAAAAAAACGAGGAACCCATTCCACCACCGTATGAGATCAACGAACACGCTATCAATTAAAAAAAAAAACTGTGGCAAAAGTTATAATTCGAACTTTCCAACAAAATGGTTTCGTCGAAACCGACTGAACTACGAGGCTCTGACGAAATTGAACAGTGGGTTTATTAAATTGCAAAAAAATCCATCAAGGAGAAATTGTTATTATCATTTCAAACCATTATACCAATATAAACGAAATTTTATCAACAATAACAAAACCTTATCAGACCACTCTTGAATGTAGGACTGGATTAAGAGCGAAAACACTATACTGTCTGAAATCATTCAGAGTTTAATTTTCGACATCTCTGTAGTTTTTACGAGACTTCTGAAAGAACTCTGCGGATACATTTTGTGAAACTCTAAATATGCCAAAAGTTATAATTTATTTAAGACCAGTTTTTAAGTTGTGTACTCTAACCATAAAATTTTATTTTGCTTAACTTTGTTCACAGACATGGTTCCATTGAGGCCGAAATAGAAATAATGATGCTATTTTAATTATACTCCAGAATAGATTTCATTAAATGTCGTTTAACCAATGTGGAATTATTGATAAAAATGGCATCCAATTGAAACCAAAACCGAACTTATATAGGCATATTTCGATGTTCATTGCAAATCCTGAATATAATAAAATTTCGTTCAACCAGAACATAATTACTGCAATATACGATTTCGACATCTTTTCTCCTTTGTGCATATGCAAATAGACCGATTAAAACAACACCTGGAATGGTTCGACAAATTTTTGTAAGAAATGCAAGTACAGTATTTGAGTAAAATCAGTCAAGCTAGACTTTCCGAATAACAATATAAGTATGGACGGAAAAAAAAAAAAAAACCCTCTTACAGTGTTTTTAATGTTGCGAAAAACACACCTTAAAACTGAAAGTCCCATACAGTCTGACTGCTCATTACACGAAGGCCGAATCTTGATTCACATCTTAAGCATGCCTTTCTTACCCCCGGTTAGAGTACATTCCATTGCGGACTAGTGATCATTTCAGAAAGCTCTTCGGGATGTTAAAAATGCAACAATTGCTCAGTAATAAAGGGTCATCTTGAAAAATAACCTCTCAACAGAAGGGATACGACACATTATGTAAGATTTATAATTCCAATAACTGCGATATGCAACAACTCGAATTTATGAAATTTGAGTTGTTGCCAAATGAAGAAGGCCTTCCGATTTATTAATGAAAAAAAAAGTAATATATACTATGTAATATATAGTATTATATTTATATTCTTATTTTCATATTTATTATATTTATCTGTGGTTGGTCATGATTATTATTATTATCAACACACCTCAATGGAGTCAAGAGACTCATCGTGGGAGGTCCCACTCTCATATGCACAGCTCATCGTACCTTGACTTAAATGCATTCACTGTCCCTGCACTCACCACACTCCTAGGCAGTGCATTCCAGTCACCCACCATTCTCCACTCAAAAAATTTACTCCTCACTTTCTTACCAGTTTCCAGGAATGGCCTCTCGTACTTCCCTTATCTCCAGATATTCTAAGAATAATCTCATTCATGTTCATTTGGTAATGATCCCTTACCAACTTATACGTCTCGATCATGTCTTCCCCCTCTTCCTTCTATCTACTAGGCTATATTTTGCATTCGTTCATTTTGTCCTCATATTCCACATTCCAGAGATCAGAAATCGGCTTAGTCAATCGTCTCTGAACTCTCTCCAACATCTCATCATCCTTTTGAAAAGAAGGCGACCAAATCTGTGCCATCAAAGCCTTGTACAATGGGATTACAACATTCTGATTTCTGTACGTCGGATCAGGGCTACTGGCTTATCTTCTCTATGAAAGGGACTAATGTACTATAAGTTTACAAATTTCCTGAGGGGGGATTCACATAAATTATACTGACATTACAAATTGACTTCCCAACTCGTAGCCACACACTATTTACGGTTGACAATAACTCCGCTCTTCAATCTGTACGATATTTCTCGCGTTCTTCTAGAGAAATACACATTCAACTCTTTCTACATGCACTGTATACGATAGGCTTTTAGCTCCCTCGGCAAATAACGTATAACGTATAACGTCACTGGCTGAATGGGTGAAGCAAAAATGCTTTTCTTGTTCCCCTTTATCTGTGTAAGTGATACAATGGATGAGATATTATTGAACTTTCTGCTCGCCGTCTTGGGGCCTGAAGTTAGCTATGTTCGGTTTGTAGTAGAATTGATTCGTAGTGATGAGCCTTTTATAGTGTGTGACAATTTTGGATAATTGGTAATGTATCCTGCCACTAGCGACCTCCTGATACCAGCGCCCTTGGCAACTGCCCCAATGTCAAAGCATTCCTACCTCTCTGCTGCTAATATTAAGCATCAACATGTATGACAAAATACAATATGACTAATTAAATATTAAAAATAATATGAAATAAAATGTATCTATGCCTGCATGCTATGGATTCTATTAAAATGATGTAAAAAAATATCCTCCAAAATTGTTTCAAAGTTCTTTATCTGTTTTGAGTCTACCCATTGTCATTAACATGGCCATTCCTGGTAGCCTCCTGCGCATGACTTTTAACTATGAGTCACTTAGATAGATGTGCTGCTGATGATTTTTATAATCTCACCATGTACAGTGACATTAAAAAGAATATTGTCTCTGCTTAATACAATATCATACAAGTTAATTCTATAATACGTTCGTAATTGCTGCGCTCAAAGCCATTTTAAAGATTTTTGAGGACCTAAAAATGAGAACATTAGGTCCTGTATGTGACAGATATTTCGTAGTCATTTCACCATTTTCGAAAAGTTGATAAAAAATAAAAATCGACTTTTGAGTTTAGCAACTATCATATTTCTTTAAATTGCCGAGATTATTATTATTATTATTTTTTATTCCTGATGAGCTGACTCCAGGGTTATTGTTATCTAACTGCACGAAGGCTCTCCACAGGCTCACGCAAAAAGTTAGGCAAGTTTGAGCGCGGTTAGTAGTTGTAAGGGATTTCAATCGTTCGATGCTGTTGGCACACTCTTCCTCGATGAGTCGTTGGACTCCCTTCAGGTGTCACATAATAATAATAATAATAATAATAATAATAATAATAATAATAATAATAATAATAATAATCACACAAGCTACGGCTTCTCAGTCAACCAAAGGTCTGGATTAAAATTATCATTCATGAAAGTAATGCTGAAAGAGTTAATAAAATTTATTGGATTACGTCAGATGTCATGCAGGTTAAACTTATACAGCCCAGTTATATATATATATATATATATGTGGGCTGCTTACCGTTAATGCAATATTGTCATTGCGAAAAAAGTGGTAGCCTCGGGATTTCTAGCGAAGGTAATTTCTAATGAGTAGAACCATTAGATCACCTGACCTACAAAACAGGTTCCACGGACGGAAGGCCATAGGGGGGGGGGACTAGGGGGACTAGCGAGAAGGAAGAGAGGACTAATGTATCACACCTACTATATCCAGCAGGGCACAAAAATCGGAGATAAAAGCGACAGAAGAAATCGCCACGGAATTACAAAAAAGACCAGACACACTACAGAGATGCTTCGAAAGCTTTTCGCCTTAAGATAATTGCTCCTTTCTCTGAGAACGGAAATACAGAACACAAATACGATAAGATTCTTCGTGTTCTAACAGAAACGGGGGTATTTCCAGAAATCACTACATTCCTGCTGGAGAAAGGACGGTGTTCTTTCCACGAAATCCTTGAAAGAGCTTGTGACGTCATCGCTCAGTGGCTGGAGAAGCCACAGCTCACTCTGGCCAATCGACTACTGTATAAATACTGTTGTCCCGATCGGTACAACGAAAGTGAAGTTATAGTCAGCTCGAGTAACAACTAATACGCAGGTGAGTGTTTTTGTTTTACGGAGTTAAAACTTTGCGTGCCGTTCTGTTTGTAAACTCAACGCGTAGATCATCAACCTCCGGATTTTTTAGTTTCCTTGTTTTTTTTTTTTCCCTCCTCAACGCAAGTTTTCAAGTTATTCATAGTTGTTCATTGGCTTTAGGATATTTTTCTGATAGCTTATCCACTCCAATTTTATATACACTGTTTATACGCTCTGATTTTATAAACTATGACTGTTTTCCTGGTTTGTTTTACTGTGCACATTTGCTCTCTAAGTTACGGATAACAATATAATAGTTAGCATTAAATAATGTTCTATTAACTATGCACTAATTCAGTAGCAGTCAATGTGCGACAGGCCATCTGTATGATTTCCAGCTGCTAGTACGATGTCAAGAAAGTTTTTATTATTTTTTTAATATATTTAAATTTACTATTACGATAATTTCCCTGCTATTGAAGATACCAAAAACATAAATATAATTGCTAACAAGTCAAACAACTTTCGTGTATTATGACTTAGTGTCATATATGTAATACCGAAAGTAGGTCAGGTCAAAGAGGGAACACATCCCATCAGGAAAAACAAAGTCAGGGACACTACATATAAGCAAATATGGTAAGAAAAAAATAATAAATAAATTTATTTTTTGAATATGTCCTTATTAATGTTTATTGTTGTATTGATTTTGAAGAAAATGGGTCACTAAATAAGAATTTAAAAACTAAAGAGACGAATAATAATTATTATTTTTTTAAAATATTTGAAAATATTCTTAAAATTTAATTATGATGCTTTATACATGCATGTATGCTAAGTATTGCAATACGTTGCTAGGATGAAAATTTTCGAACTTTTGATTTTGTGCTTGATTAAATTCAATATCTGCCAACTTGTACATTAGTTATCTTGCACGGTAAATTACAAATACTCAGCTGTAATGGGATTGTTTCATTAAACACCAGTCATGACAAACGCATCTTTATTGGCAACAACATCCTTTGGTTGGACATGAGTTCGAATACATTCTAAGGAGTAGAGGAGCATTTTATACGCATTTTCTATGGAAGGTGAGTTAGCCACTTTTAAGGAGTAAGAAATCCCAAGTTAGAAAAAATTTGAGTACATGTAAGCCAAGTTACTTGATCGAAACACGCCATTGGGCCACCATAAGTGAAGAATAGATAGAAGGAAAATAGAAATGATTTCATAGGATAATCAGGATATGTAAATATAATAAATGATATCCGCAAATCAGTTAGGATTATTGAAATACGGAAGAGAAAAATAGATTTCTTAGTGCAATTTTAGTATAGTATTGCACGCAAATGGACGTACTTGATATTCAAAATATGCCCAATAATTTATTACCATAATAATAATCGTATGATGATACACGGCCGTGAGTCCCCTTTACGGGGAGGTACGGCACCATCTCAGTCCCCCCAAATTTTATCCAGGCTCGGGAACCGGCATAGGCTGACGAATCAGACCTATGGCTGGGTCAGTATGCCTGACTGTAATTCGTGTGTCCTCAGAGACCGGTTTGCCTGCTTGCGGGATGAAAAACACCAGATAAACTGGCAGAAAAAACCCTGCTGCCACGCCCAAGACCGACTAACTTGGCTATGGCTGAGCGGGAATCGAGCCTAGGACACTCCTTCCCCAGGCATATGGTTACGAAGCGCAAAGCCACTAGGCTAACCGCGAGGACTTTATTACCATAAGGAATGTTTAATGCTTTATTTTTTTTCTTAGTGTAGGGTTTTATTCCAAAATATTATAGTATGGTTGCTGAACAATTTTTAAAAGTATATTTAAAAACTAAGCTCTGTGTTTTACAAAAGATTTTATATCATATAAAATCTTGTTTTTCATTGCAATTATCACGGCATCTTATAGTAAAAAAATTGATATGGTTCCTATTTTTAAAAAATGTATACTTTTTTTAAAAAAGTATTGTTCTAGTGTTCTTACATGACATCTCCAAGGACTCATCGCGAGAGGGCACTCTATTCCATTATACACATCTCACAGTCTCCACTGCTTAATTCTTCAGCTAGGCACAACTACACTACAACTACCATCAACACACAACGCCATCTACCGCTCACCGCCACCAACAATAATTACGTCTGAAAATTGCGTGTGTTCTTATGGCCGATTTGCCTGTATGTGGGACGAAAATTCATAGTTTCTGAAAAGAAAAAAAAAAGTCTACAAAGCGATTTCTCTCTTCACGATGAGAATCGAACTTTTCTCTAAAGGTGCAATTTTGTGTTCTTCCAGCTATAAGAAGAAAAGTTTGGCCATCAGTAATAACGACTCCTTAAAAGACCTCAGAATTCAAGCAGCTGACCGATGATGGTTTGAAACTCGTGGAAAAGTCTGTGGACGTCTGTTTAGCATAATCTTTATACAAGTACTCGTAAAATCTTTATGCAAGATCTCTACAAGTGAGTTGCTACCAGCATGACAGGGGGACACCAAATACTTCAACGGTAGGAAGGCTAGATTAATCTAATGTAATGAAACATAGTGGTGGGAGGGCGAAAAATCATTTTGCACACCGGCGGCAATCGCCTTTTGTGCAGTCCAAGATACCATGTTACTCTTTTTTGCAACCGATAATTTACTGGAATCAGGTGGTAATCCTTACATATGTCGATCGATCTGTCTGTTTTGAGAAAAACCTCTGAGAAAAAACTTACGTTACAATAAGAATAAAAACGTTCCATCCATTTCGATTCATCTCTTTGATAATTATTAAATGAAAAAAAAAAAAATCCGTTTTCGAACATTGAAGATATCCCATCTAAAATAACACTAATAAAATATTTCAAAGAGCGCCCCCTCTCGGCTAGGTTGTAAAACAAACATGTAAAAGTTTGTCGTTGTTTTCGCAATTAAAATATCATTTTCACATGTACGAACTTCTGTAAACAAAATCACAATAACGATTGTATATTTTTGTCACGTTCGTGTTACGGTTCATCAAACATGATCAGGGAATGAAGTAGCGTTTTGCTTTCGTATGTTTGTTGTGTCACTTTTTACTTTCTGCTCACAAGCCTGCTTTGTGTGGAAAGAAATTCGATTCAACTGCGGTGTAAACAACCTACTCTTATGAAATACACACCAACGCGATCTGCAGTCGGTTACGGCAAATTTTTTTTTCTTCTTTTTCTTCAGCGGAAAGACCGAACTAGGCTAAGGTTTCTAGAAGATTATAATTATTACGCATCAAGCACTGAATAATAATATTGATCTAAAAATCGAGACATAAGTGGAGAAATTCATTATAATTAAATTACGTTAATTTAAATTTACGTAATTTAGTTAATAATAAGAAACAGTTGAAAAGTTTCTTCACATGTTTCTTTTGAAAAGAAATCATAACATTGTCTCCATAGCAACTTCGTTAGGTTTCGTTCTTCTGATATTCTGACGGTATTAAAAAAGAAATACCAGTCGATCGACTATATCATTAATATTTTTTTGTTTTAAAAAATGTCGTCTGTTGTTATTAAAATAAAATCCTGCCGATGATTTTGATCAATATCTTTCTTGTGTTTGTGTGTGTTTAGCAAATTCTTATTGTTGACAAATGTTTTTTTTTTTTGATAAACATTTGTATTTAATTTATTTTTACAGCTATTAAAAGAGGAAACTGTGACAGTTAGTTGAATCTTGATGCTTAAATCCGTCATTGTCTTTTGCACAATGTATTACGTCATCACGTAATGTCATGAAATTAACAGATTATAATAGGGTTTTGGCGCATGCGTTGTGCGTCATTTTATTTCCTGGATTTCAAAACAAATGCATCTACAAAATCTATTTGCAAACCTATCATTATTTTAAATTAAGGGGATATTAAATCCTACATTGTTTCAAAGCCGAATAAGAAACTCAAAGATCGGAATCAAAGAGTTTCATGCCGAATATAGTAAACTCTAAAAGTTTCGGCGGATTGTAGCGTAAGTTAAAGCACATAGTTCAACACTAGGGCAACTAGTAGCATAGGTGGGTAAATCTCCATTCTTAGTATTTTCCATAATGTAAAATACATTATGGGAAAGGAGAGGTATGATGTTATATATTATGGTGGAATAACATAATGTATAATAGACCGGTTTCGACCTTTATTGAGGTCTCATCAGTGAGTAGGTAGACCTAGATAATACTGAGATTATAAACCTATCATTATTTTGAACAACAACAAAAAAAATGCATATTTTGTACAATGGGGGATTATATATGTAGTATTTGTTTCTTTTCACTTGAAGCTGCTACCACGAAAACCAAAGTGTGTAGTTGTCACTACCCACTTTAGTTTTCGTGATAATAGCAATTATCGTGATGCAATAGCACTTAAAGTGATGCAATTTTGCCAGGTTTCGACAGAAATAGTATTTCAACACTCAACTGAGCCCCATCACAGTCAAACAATCGCCTTTCAGCGATTTGTGACGGCTGTACAAATTAAGTGACCAATATTCCCTTAAGGCTTCGAAGACCTTGAAAACACATCGTCATTATGGTGCTACCCGTTGTCCTTCAACAGGGAGATAACGATCAAATTATGGAAGCAGAAATGTTTTATTTATTTATTGTATAACTTAAAATCTGATAAGGAAACAAGAAAAATTCACTCGATTTCTCTATAAATAACAGGATAAGTAACCAAAAAAGAAGCAGAAGCAGAAAGAAACCAAATGTGATAACACTTATCACTTAAACCGAAGTCAAATACTTGGAGAAACTGATAATAAATAGCTGAACATGAACCCATTGCCCTGTTTTCATATTATGGCACTCTATTCGATCTTCTGAGTATTACAGCACCCAGTGTATTCTGCAGAGATCTGATTATAGTGCAGATTAAAAATGGTGTTAAGTTCGGACTTTATCGCACTGCAAAAGTGCTTTCAGTGTTTTGTTTGCATGCACGAATGCTATGAAAATCTAGGCCGCCTGCACGTTTGGAAAGTATCTGAATCTAGACCAGAGAGACTCAAGTAACTGATTTCAGCATAACTGGATACCATGATAATTAACGGGATTAAAATAAAAATGCTTTTATCAACTAAAGGCAAATTAAATTTACACAAATTTATATTTATTTTTGGATTTTTTTCTTTTTATATTTTATTATTATTATTTGAATTTAACATTTTAAGTAGTTTACTTAACAATTTGCTAATTGTTAACCATATATTCAACGAGACTTAAGCCTTTTGTGCTACGACAAAGGAAAATTAAGCGAGACAATGAAGCACATTGAACTGTTTATGTTTTTTAACGTGAGGCTCCGAGTTTGAATCTCACTGTGCTTGGACCTTTGTGAAAGCCTTTAAGTGATAGGTAATCATGCAAGAAAAGAACACTGTTTTGTTCATTCGACGCTTAAAATTATTGGGGAGAAAATGCGAATGTTTGGTTCTAAAGATCATTAGAGAAATTACTTTTTTCTACGTCTGAAAATAAGAATTTCGAAACGGTTGTCAAGGTCTTTTTCAAAGTCCGTCGATTTTGAATTAAACTCCGCTACTGTCAAAAGTTTGAAACTTTGTTTCTGAAAGTGCAAATGTTTTACGTATGTCTAAACATATAAAAGACAAAGGATTCCATACCAGATAAACAACTATACAAGTTTAATTCGTCACATTTCTTCTTCTCTTCCGTTCATGGCCGGTTGAATTCCTCAAAGACGAATTTTTATCATTTCTTTCTGTCTGCTGTCTTTTTATGAAGTTCTATTATGGAGTTTAAGTGGGTGCTTTCTTTAATGTTGTCAATCCATTTCTTTCTTGGTCTTCCTCTGCTGGGCTGTCCTTCAATTCTATCATTTAATGATATGTTTGGTAGTCTTTCTTGGTTCATTCTTGAAACATGTCCAAACCAGCTTAGTTGGCTCTTTTTAGTGCTGTAATTACTGTTTCTTTAAAGTTAAGTTCTTCTCTGACTTTTTAAATTGTTTTTCTTTCTGTCCAGTTTGTTCTATTGATTCATTTAATTTCGAAACTTATTCATTTAATTTCGAAAGCATTGAGATTATCAGTTTCTTTTTTCCGCTTAAGATCCAGCATTCTGTGTCATAGAGTTCTGTGGGAATTATCATTGTTTTATATATCTTTAATTTGAGTTCTTTTCTTAATCTTTTATTGTTCCATATTTTTTTTTGTCTGCCCAGCTCTTCATTGATCCTAGGCAATTGAACTGCTTTACTTGTTCTATATTATTGTTTCCTATTTTCATTTGGATTGCTTCATTTTTTCTTCCTATTACCATTAAGCTTGGTCAGGATATTTTCTAATTTTTCTTGGCTGTCTGTAGTGATAACTGTGTTATCAGCATACTTTAAATGTGTCATATTTCTTCCATTTACAGTTATGCCTTCACACATCTGTAGTCCTTCGTCTACTACTTCTTTTAGGTACAGGTGGAATAAATATGGTGACAATGGACAGCCTTGCATAACTCCTTTTTTTAAATTACTATTCTATCTGTTTCTATGTTTTTGTAATTCACTATTGCTTGTGTTTCTGAATAGTAATTCTTGATACAATTTAATAGGTATTTGTCGAACCCTCTGTCACATTTAAAGTATTAAAATCATCGCGGTTGCTTGGATCCTTCGGGACTGATGTAACAAATGCTAATTTGATATGACACCCACGAATTAAGTGAATGTGGAATTACAGATACGAGGTAGGATAAAAAATTTATATAGAACGAGTCATAAAAATATGATTATTAACCAGCAGAATAGTTTAGTCATCAATATACGCACAAGCATGGAATGGCTTTTTAATGTGTGTCATTGGAGTCAAATAGCTAAATAACTCATCGGCATTTAAAGCAACCGAACAAAGTAAAGTAGATAATAATAATAATAAATGAATTGTTTTTTTTTTTTTAATGCTTGCAATAGTAAAATTTGAGAAGAGTGCTGTTCATAGGAAAATAATGTTTATTATTTTAATGGCTAATATAGCCTACTTTCGTTTAGGAGTGTCCTTTTTTGCAATGTCATTGGCTCTTTACTCAAAACTAATATATGTATAATATTATTATTATTAAGGGTGGGTAGAGAGCATTTGGTAGGGGGGGATATGAGAGAAGGATCTGAAGGTAGATTTTTTTTGGGGGGAAAAGAGGAGGAATTTAAGGGGAAAAGACAGAGGGTGGGAAAATAATGTTTATTTTCCTATGAAACACAGATCTTCGTATGCCTTTCATTTAGTCCCAACTTTCAGAAATCGAAACACATTTCAAATTTTCATATTTGAGATATTATTTAAAATAATGCTAAAACGTTTTAGATTTTTTTTTTTTACTCTTCACTTTTCAAAATAAGTTAGAAAATTGATGTGTCTAAATGTGTTCGCGACTCATTTTTTTGGCACCTTAAAATCTGCTATACTGACATTTTAAACTCAAACTGGACTAGACGCGAATAATCCAACCCCGTATACTGCGCCGTCTTTAAGACTTTGTGAACTGATACACTAAAAATGAAAATATTAATCATAATAAATTATGAAGAATATTTCAACTTTATTATTACGTGACACCTCCAAGGAGTCCAAGGACACATCGCCCGAAGTAACTTTATTCAACACCGCTACAAAAATCTCCCCGTCTCCCCGAATACTTAATTCTCTACTATACATGACTACCATCGACGCCAAATACTCGTACAGCCATCACCACCACTACTAACAGTATTTTTGTCTGTAAATTGCATGTGTTCTGAAAGCCGATTTGCCTGTTCGCCTGAAGAAAAACCAGAGTTTCTGGGAGAAAAAAACCTGCTATCTCTTTGTGATCGGCTAACTCACCTTCAACAATTCAATCTATCCCTTCCCCAGAGGTATTTTGAAAACGGAAGTAAAAAGTAGGTAAACAAATTTAATTAATTTATGTGAAAATAAATTATTATTTTTTTTTACCTGACAGGTGTAGTGCGACCTTGTGAAAGAACCACATTACATTTATAATTTACAGTGTGAAAAAGTGTATCAAGATTCACAGGTTAGAGTAAAATCAGTTTCTAAGTAATTTTTTCCAACACATTATAAGTTTTGGAATAAATTCAATGTGCGATGCATTGTGGATACCTTACACACACACACACACACACACACACACACACACACACACACACACACACACACACACACACACACACACACACACACACACACACACACACACACACACACACACACACACACAGTTTATATGATATTTGGGGGCTTTTTGAAATGAAGAATAGAGAATATTTTGTTCATATGCAATACTTAAAATTTCTAAAAAAATGTTTCTATCATATTTGAAATAAACCTTCGTGAATTCTTTGGTAATTAAAATCACATGCCATTATTATTATTTTAAAGCAAATAGCACTTTTCTCATATTTCGCTGTTGCAAGCATAATGAAAAACCATGCAAAGCAAAACCATAAAGAAATTCGACATTTATCTTCATATAGGATGATTTCGAGGATCTGTCTGCTAGCACTGCTCTATGTTCTAATCGAGGCAGCACCTCAAGGAGAAACAGAATCTAACTACGGTGATACTTCTTCGTGTATTTGTGTCCCCTATTATCAGTGCAAGGATGGAAACATCGTAACAGACGGCAGTGGCATTATTGACCCACGAAAGAAACCACAACCTGACGAGGAGCTGGGTCTGGTGAGTGTTATTTTATTTAGCAGTGCTATATATTTTAATTTGTATATAAATATCATAATTCAATTAATGAGTATATATAAATTATGTACTGATATATATTTAAAGAAATATACGGATCATGTCTTAAACCGATGGATGTCAATATTTTCACGAAGTTCACATTTCTTGAGTTACATTAACGTTGCTAATCCATTTTCTTCAGTTAAACAATATAGCTCAAAGAAACATTTTTTTTTTTTTAGGATGCTCGCTATGTGCCTCCCAGCTGTGGAGCTTTTCACGTATGCTGTAAGGCCCCTGAAACGTCGACTGCTAAACCATACGTAAGTCGTTGCGGTACTCGTAATCCAAGTGGCATAAACAGTCGAATACTAACAGCTAGTCAAGGAGAAGCAGATTTTGGAGAATGGCCCTGGCAGGTAAGCAAAACTATCTAATAGAGAGTGTTATGTTCCTTTTCCCTCATCCTTTTCCCTCTTTTAACTTGGGGTGTCGAGGGTTAGTTAATCATTGCACCGCAAGCCGTTCACAAGATAAAGTGGTCAGCCCTATGCCCCGGTGTATCCTATGTCCCTAGTGTTGAGTTCTGAAGGTCGATTTGCCTGCTTTGTGGGATGAAAAACCCCAGGATAAACTGGGAAAAAACCCTGCTATCCACGCCCAAGACCGGCTAACTTGGCTATGGCTGAGGAAGATCCTTAAGGTCCTCACGTCGACGACGGGAATCGAACCTAGGACACTCCTTCCCCAGGCATATGGTTGTGAAGCGCAAAGCCACTAGACTAACCGCGCGGACGTGATTAGATATCTAATGTAATAATTAAAATGAAATATATATATATATATTGATCTTTAATTGACTATGATTTATAAACATCTAATGCCAACTAGTTTCGCCAACGGGGCTGTTCGGCTTCTTCAGGGCTTATAACGGTAAGAGAAAAACTCAAAGTGGTTAGTACAGAGAAAATGGAGTAACACTGTCGTATAAATTAAAGATTAAAACAGAGCGCGTAACATTGCACGTATGGAGAGTGTTGTGTTAGTCACAGTTGCGAGAGTACGCTCGCAACTGTAGTTTTGAGCCAAATTAAATTCTGGCAGACTGAGCGATCTTATTAATGTTTTCCATATGTCAGCTATTATCATTCCCTGGTTTCTGTTAAGATTTTCTCCAGAACGGAGGACTACTACAGCTTCCTTGAAATTTCTACAACGAAAGTCTTCTTCTAGATAACGCATGGAGCTGCTATCCTAATGAATGGTATGGTTTGTAATCGCGAAATGATGGACTAGACCTGAGTTGTTTGTTCTGTTGTTATTAACATCTCCTATGTTCTTGTTTTCGGATTTCGAGGCTTCTCGACGTTTGTCCTATATAGTTTAGACCACAAGCACATGGAATGTCGTACACTCCAGCGTGTTTGAAAAAAGCATTAATGTCTTTTGGCGATCTTAAAACGTAACGAACAGTCTTGGCCGGTTTGAACGCAACTCTGATGTTAAAAGACTTAAAAGGTTTTTGCAATCTTTTACGACACTGTACCTGCATAAGGAATAACTATGGATGAACTGCATTGAATGATCATAGATTGTTGTTGTTGTTGTGTGTGTGTGTGGGGGGGGGGTTGCTATGAAGAATCCTGTTGATTAGATTCCTCGGATAGCCATTTTTTTTATTAATGTCTCTGATATATGAGTAAGTTCATCATAAAGTTCTTTTTCTTCTGAGATGATGTTGTTGGCTCTATTTTTGAGCATATGTATTATGCTGAGCTTCTGGGAAATATGGTGAGTTGACTTGAAATGAAGGTAGTCCAGTGTGTGTGTGTGTGTGTGTGTGTGTGTGTGTTGGTTTGCGGTGGATTATTAATTTGATTTGTTCATCTGCTAGTTTCTTGATTAGAGTATCCAAAAATAGTAGCTGATTATCTTTTTCCAGTTCCAAAGAAAACTTTGATGGAAAGAATTAATTTTGGTTAAAAATTAATTCTTTGGTTATCTAAATTTGGTTATTTAATGTCATATTATATTGCTGGGATTATGACAGATCATGCTGAGATCACCATGGATTTGGAACAATTTCTGAAACAAAAACGGTTCCCCCCCCCCAAAAAAAAAGCTATAAAAGTTTTTTTTTCACAAACGTTTATAAACCGCAAACGTTTGCTGTTTGTTGGGTTGGGTAACATTCCAAGAATAAGAATTTAATTTTCTAGCGCAAACGTTTCGCAAAATCTGAGGTACAGAAGTTCCATTGGGAGGTGGCACAATAAAGAAAAATCTTCGTTTCCTGATATCTTATTGAAATTATATTACGGAAACATATCAACCATTCGCAGCTCTTTAGAACCAAATAGCCACTTTTAAGGAAACGAGGTCAATCATTATTTTTTATCAAGAATGAATACTGTTTTTTTAGAGTACAATTTTTTTTCTTTTTTCTTTGCGAATAAAGTTATGGTACAGTAGTTTCTAAGGCGTTAGTACAAAAATCTGCTACATGAAATGGGCGAGGTTCTGTAATTAGTTATAATTGTCTAGTGAGCAGTGAATACAAAAAAGTTTGAATAGCATTACTTTGGTGAACTTTTCACATAGGCAACTGGAGCAGAACAACATTTCTTCAGTTAAGAATAAAGTTTAGTTGTTCTAATATATATATATAAATATATAAATTCTTTATTGTTGGAAAATCTTTCTGAATACAAATTTCAAGACTATGAGAAATTGCGAGTAATTAGACAAACTTTCCACTATAGGGTCTTGAAAATTAAGGTTCATTGGATCATATTTAATAGAGTATCACCAATTTGTCTTTTGGTGTGTGTGTGTGTGCGCACGCGCATGAAGAGACCTCATAATTTTAGTCTTTGCTTGGTCCCAGAATTGAAGTCGACTTGAGTAAATACAGATTAAACTGATAAATAAATGAAATTTTTTTAATAAACATACTGATACAAGCCAGCAAACACGTGACCCCCTTGAAATGTTATTTTTTTGAACATTGTCAAGCTAGGAAATTCACTCGTTTCTAGGGCAGCCAACTCTACAAATAAACGTCTCTCTCTCTCCCCATAATAATATGTGGTGCGTATTGTCCCTTTAGAAATGTTACAAGCCAGTAAAGAATTTTCCTGTTTCTTCGTAAGCTGTCAAGATAAGTGTCAGGATTTGCCAATGCTTCATCACTCAGCTTTGTTCTGAAGGAAACGATTCTTGTTAGACGACTATTTTGTTGTCAACAGCTGAGGCTCAACAGACTTCTGAATATGTCAGAAGACGGGAAATGTATTGCAGTCGTCCATCTTCTAGGAATTTAAACATAGAATTCCCCGAAAACCTTAAGCCCAAAAGTCTGGTTTTCTACCTGTTAAGAATTAATTTTCTCAATTATTTGTCTCATATTAGTGCTATAGAACTAATGTTTGCTACTGTTTTAGCGAGGAGAGGAGATGTGCGACTTGCAGTGTCAAATTATTTACCTTCATGGTAATAAACAGCAACAGAATTCAATAAATTGATATCTCTTAGCGAGTTCCAAGGTAACTGGAGCAGAACAATATTCTGCTCCAGTTATGCATCAACAAAAGAAACTGACAGGTTAGGAGGAACAAAATTCTCTCCGTCCCTTTCTTTCTTCAGGAACACTGTTCAAGTTTATCTTTTTTTTTTTTTTTTCGCACTAAGTTTTCTCTTATCCGGTCTCTCTCAACATTTTTCATAGTCTTCCATCTAGTCTTTCCTCTTAAATTTTCATTCCATTAGTTCTTTGTGATATCCTTTCTCAGTTCATTCTCGTCATATGTCCAAATCACGTCAAGAAGGAGTTTATAACAAGCATTCTTCGACACTTTTTTAGTCCCATTATTTTTCTTCCTTGTTTCTGTCAGCATTGTCCTCAAATTGTCATTTCAATTGTCTACATTTATACTTAGGTTTCTTTTTTCGCATTCTCCCCTTCTGTACTGCATAGGACAAATTGGGCAAAAAAGTTAATTTCTGTTAATCAAAAGCTTACGTTTCAGTGGGAATTCATTGCTTCAGTGTAGACTAATTAAGCTATTAAAGAGGAAGTGCTAGGTGACGATTTTGAACCACTGAATTTCTTAGCTAAACTAATTATAACTTCTATGATTAGTCGCATTTAATTTTTTTAATTAAAAAACGATTCAAAGCTTTCTCCTATATTGGGTTACTTAGAGGTAAGGAAGACATTAACTTCACCCATTGAATGAATTTACTATCCATCATTTGTGTGTGTTTAGCGGTTAGATTCTCGGTTTTCCAGGAGGAAAATACCAAGTTACCAAGAGGAAAAATCTCCAAAGGGATGATTGGCTACTTCGTCAGTTGTAAAGACCATAAAAATCAAAACTCTATTTAGAGATCTTTTATTCCCTCGGTTCTAAATAATTCGCTCAAAAATCTATAAATTTTGTGAAAAACATTTTGTGTACCTTTTGGTAATAACCAAAAGGTGTACAAAATGCATACCTTTTTGGTATACAAATATATTTGTATGCCGTTTGTAAAAAAACATTTGGTCTACAAAATGTATATCACGCTAATGCAATAACAAGCAAAGCTTTTTTGTTGTTCTTGTTCCGTATAATATAAAAAATCTCGAGCATATATAGATAAATAGATAAATGAAATATCATCCTATCCATCATTTTAGTCTGCAAAAGTGTTTTTTGTCAATTGAAATGCACAATCAGATTGATTATAAGGAATAAAATATGTGGAATAAAAAACATTTTATCAATGAATTTATTATTGTTTTAAAGGAACAGAAAATTTTAATTAGCGAATTGTATACATGTTTATTTAATAATCATTTTTTATTAATGATTTGCAGGCTGCAATACTCAAGGCCGAAGGTACCACCGATATTTTCTTGTGTGGAGGTACACTCATTGATGATAGGCATGTCCTTACCGTAGCACACTGCGTGCAAAAATACCTGTAAGTATTAAAGTGCCAAAATATTTTTTAACTAGTGGTAAATTATAGTTAATAGTAATTATGACATTTTTTAAGATTACATAATTGTGGTTATTCGGATAAATAAGACACTGTTGTTTGACATTAGAGTAAAACTTAATTTTAAACCAAAAAAAGTTTCTTTTATAAAAACTACAAAAAGTCTTTATCCGATTGATAAAGGGGTCGAGAAAACAATAATATTCCTTACAGTCATCTAAAACATAAGGTGCAAATATCCCGTGGCTTTGTTAGTATAAAATTACAGTGTTGCATTACTTGTCATCTTCTGTAATATTATATTATTGTTATTATGCGTGACACCTCCAAGGAGTCCGAAGACTCATCGCGGGAGGACACCTATTGTACAACTCTCCATCTCCACCACTACACTGAACCTCTACTACCAATCATCTACATCAGCGCCATCTACCGCCCACCACCACCTCAACTAGTATTTTTTTTGTCTGTAAATTGCGTGTGTTCTGAAGGGCCGATTTGTCTGTATGCGGGATGAAAAACCCCAGTTTCCGGAAGAAAGAACCCTGCTACCTCCGTATGAGATCGGCTAACTCACCTTCGATTGAAAAAGTCCACATAAAGATTCCTCCCGTTATGACGAGACTCGAACTTAGGCCTTTTTCAATTGAAGGGGGCAACGTACCGTCGTTCTTCCAATTTCGGTACGGAGATATACCAATTAATATCAGTATTTAATTAATTAATATAAATTACTATCCATTTGTCTGCGATATTTCAACAGTAAACCAAATACATTCATTGGAACATAGATTTAGTGTCCCAAAACTGATGTTTTAATAGGCCATGATCAAGCCGATATATATGTATATCGACTAACATAAACAAAATGTGATTGTATATTTGAAAACATTGGTATCCATGGAAATATGGAAAGACTGAGGTGGTGATTGGACTTTGAAGGAAAAAAGAAAAAGAAGAATATTTTGGTTCAGTGAATCCAGATTTATGCTGTTATGTGGCATCTGGATCTAAGCTCCGAAGATATGACAAAATTCTATCGGGTATTTCAGTTATACGTCCGATATATCATCATCTTTAATGTATGGGTCGAATCTAAACTACGTGTATATCAAAATTCAGTTGTTATTAAGAAATCGAAGTGGAGTAGCAATTTTATGTAAAGATCGCGTGCGTGTGTATGTGGCATTTTGCTTTCACAATTCTTCATAACATTACATTAAAGTCACCCAGATATATCTAAAGTGCTACTTATATTCATTTTAGAATGACATAGTGGTTTTCATTCTAGTACGTCTTCAAACTCAGTAAATAACTTTCTGAAATATTAAATTCGGTTTGGAAGGATGATAAATATAACTATTTTAAGACAAAAAATAAAATATGAATTTTCAAAATATTTGTAAATTAATAGGTAGCACTGTTCTATTCCAGTTGAAGACTAACTACTAAATAATTATAATACTATATTTTTCGGGTTTCTTTTTGTTATATATGATTAAAAAGAAAAGAGGCATATGAATGAAGTATTTGTTGTCGAGTCCATTGAAGAGCTTCTAGATAGGACTGGATCTGTAGAACTGCTTTGGCAATCTGTTGAACTTTGATGGAGTTGAGCTTTTCTCTAGGGTTATTATCAATTTTCTGTAGAGCAGTAGCAACTGCTGGACAAGAATAAATATGGACAGGTGTTAGTTCAACTCCTGGACAGTTCTTGCATACTTCATAGTTCCTACTACAGTCTGGATGAATTTTTATGACTTTAAAATGTTCCATCCTTAGTCCGGTGATGATTGTGGTTATTTCTCTATTTTCATTAATTTCATTGATTTCATTTTTCTTCTTGATAGTTTGTTTTACCAATCTTGTTTTGGCGACTGAGTTAGCATCAGTTAGTAATAGTGGGTGTAATTTTTGAGGTACGTATCTTGCTTCTTTGGCTATTCTGTATGCTCTTTCATTGCCTTCAATATTTACATGGTCTGATATCCATTGCAGTGTGCAGTTCTTATTTTTCAAATTTAAGTTTGTTAGTAGATCACGAATTTCCGTTTTGTATTTCCATTTTTAATGCCTCAAGTGCAGATTTTGAGTCACTGTAGATGATCATTCCTTCTGTAATGTTTATTACTGGATTAGAGAGCTAGAAGTTTGACAGCTGCTTGTATGGCTGTTAATTCAAACGTGAAGTTTGAACTATTTTGCCAGTTGTGGTTTTGATTTACATTTCCTCACTTCCAGGTAGAGTTAGAAAAATCCCTGAACCTCCTTGGTTGAGTGCTTCATCAGATGATCCATCAGTGTAGGCAACGACATGGTTTGGATTGTTTAAGTGATGCATAGTGTCAAGTCCTTTTCTTATTTTCTTGCTGTGAATTCTTTTTTGAACAAGGTTCGAGGAGATTTAAGTTTATCATTGTTTTTTGGTAGAATAGTGGAAAAGAATGGCACTTTGCTTATTTCAATGGATAGGTGCTCTAAGTCGATCTGTTTTTCTAATTTCATGATTATATTGTAACGTAGATTATCTCTTTAGTCTAGATTTTCTTGTCAAGGCATCGAAAGCCCTGAATTCACCTGAGTGAATTCAGGGCTTTCGATGAAAGTGAATAACTGTGGAGAGTTTACTTCTATCTTCTAGTATGTGAAGCCCACACTTTTGTTGAGCTTTTAAATCATTTGTGTGGATCAGACTGCACCTATAATAATTTTTGCTGCTCTTGATTGTACTATGTCGAGTTTTTCTTTTGAGCTAGTAGAAGCTGGAGCACAGACTGATAAAGCATATTCCATAGTGGGTCGTATGAGTGCTGTATATGTAGTTTTGAGTGTCTTCGGTTTTGCACCCCACTTTGTTCTATAAAGCCTTTTTGATGATATTAAGTTTTTTAAGAGCTTTGTTAGATATATTTGTGATATAGGTTGTAAATCTTAGTTCAGTATCTAGGGTGGTTAGGCTTAAATATTTTGGAAACGCTGTTTTTTTCTATTTTAGTATTATATATTTTGATTTGAGGGTTGTAATTTTGTCTATTTTTACTATCAGTAGAGAAGATGCTCAGTTTTGGTTTTTCTGGATTTATTTGTAGTTTAAGTTCCTTTGCCCACCTTTCTAAGCCTTTTATTGAATTATTTAGGAATTTTTCAGATTGTCGAGAATTACTGCTTGTGTGCCAGATTGCTATATCATCTGCATAGCATAATATGTTTGTGTCATTTATTATGTGAAGATGGATATTGTTCCTATAGATGAGAAATAGGAGTGAGCTTAAAACAGAACCTTGTGGGACTCCACCCTAATTTCGATGCATGTCGGAATAAATTCCATTAACTTTTATTTTCATTTTTCTTCCTTTCATGAAGTCTGAAATTCAAATTAATGCATTCCCCCTTATTCCAGTATCGTATGCAATTTTCATTAATTTTTGTCTCCAGACTCGATCGTAGGCAGCTGTGAGATTCAAGAATATTGCTGTTGTCTTCTGTGGTGGTTTGTCTTGAAAGCAATCTATGACTGATCGGCAAAGATAAAATAATTGACCTTCTGTACTGTGTTGAGACCTGTATGCAGTTTGGTAGAAGTTGATCTTTTTATTTTCTAAAAATATGAATGAAGTTACAAGTAAAAAAAAAAAAGAGATAATAAGGGAGGCTAAAATAATACGCATTCAATAGTTATATGAAATAACTTGTTCTGTAACTAATTCAATACATTATTATTTTTAACAGCGAAGAGACTCCATATCCCATTAAGGTTAGACTGGGAGAATGGAACACTCAGAACGAAGACGAGTTCATGGCGCATGAAGATTATAGTATAGAAAAGATTATTATCCATCCCGACTATAAGAGCAACAACTTGTATAATGATTTGGCTATTTTGAAACTGGAACGTCAAGTTGCCTTCAAGCCACACATCGATGCAATATGTCTACCTACGAAAGAAGATATTTTTGTAGGAAACGAATGCGTAGTTACAGGATGGGGCAAAGATGCTTATCGTAAGTACCTATCACATTATACATCAGAATAACTATTTGCATTATTTTCCTGCTTCATCTCTCTTCCTCAACTCAATGGTCTTTTTTTCTGTTTCTGAATAGCTGGACTTTTGGCGACATTTACGAAAAAATCATGTGATAATCAAACGACTGTTTTAGGCTTTTATAGTATTTTAAAGTACCTTAAATGTTTACTAAAGATGTTAACGTACTCTACACTCAAAATCGATTAATTTGTGTGTGTGTGTGTGTGTGTATATGTGAGAGAGAGAGAGAGAGACTTTGTTAATGCGAAGAAATAAGTATTATTATTTTTTTATTAACAGAGCATTTGTTTTGTAATGGTTTCATTCTTAGGATAATTTAATTAACTCGATAACTTAGAAATCAGATTTTATTGTTTCTTTCTTCTTAGACAAGGGAGGAAGTTTGATCCATGTCTTAAAGGAGAAGATTCACCATTTCACGCATTCCATAATTCAACCATTTATTTCTTCTCTAGGAGGAGGACGTTACTCAAATGTTCTTAAGGAGATTCGTCTACCAGTACTTGACAATGATGAGTGCCAGACTATGTTGAGAAAAACTCGTTTGGGATCTTACTTCAAACTCTTTGAAGGATTTATATGTGCTGGAGGACAGGAAGGTCAAGATTCCTGTAAGGTAAGATAAGATTGCAATCATAGACTTGTTTATTTTGTATTTGTAATCTTGGCTATATTCTTATCTGTCATTAAAACATTTTGTCTTAGCCTTGTTTCTCATCGTTGTAAGGCTTCCTGTTAGAATTCCGATATTACCCTTAGTTTCGCCATAGCAATGTTAGCCTTAATTTATATTGATATTGCGATGTTAGCCTTAGTTTGCAATGCAATTATATCTAGCTGCAGTGAAGAAAGTTATCTGCAGTTTTCATTGATTTGCAAATCAACAAAATAGCAATACGATTCGCAACGATGGAAAATTAGTTGTCGCAAAATGATAAATTAATTATCTAGCAATAATTAGATTCCATTGTGATAAATGAATTCTGAATCAACGTAACTTAGAAAATAGATATACAATATCGTTTTTTTAAAATATTAGTTTCATTATGTGTAGTAATTTCATAGAAGCGTTTCAGCTTTAATATACTCTTGAACATTATCATACAATAAGAAATTGTCTTCGTAAATAAATTTACAATTCATAACCTTTGTTTTTATTCCTTTTTTTTTTCTGTTCTGTAGGGAGACGGTGGTGGACCTCTTGTATGTTTCAACGTTGAACACAATTCCTATTCCCTAGCTGGAATCGTCGCCTGGGGCATTGATTGCGGCAAAGCTAATCATCCCGGTGCTTACGTTCGTATTCAAAACTACCTCGATTACATCACTCAAGTAACTGGTCGAAATCTCGAAGAATATCAATCTAGTCCAGTATAAAACTGCGCTTTTTTATTTTATTTTTTTGTCATTCGATCTTTCACTGTTGTTCGCTTTCATAATGAGCATTGGTGTAATATGTTTGTAGAAAATAAAGTCATCTTCCTATTTTTTGTGTGTAATTATATTAGAACTTGCTGTGTTTGTAATACCGATGCACTTAAAGCTATTTACTAGGGGGAAATTTTCCCCCGATAACTTAGAACCACAGCGGCTTCTCTGAGAACAAAGACATGAACCAGTTAGACAGGCATAGATGCAAATATTATGGGAATTCAGGTAACATTTCTAGATGTTTTTGTTTATTGTTATTTTAAAAACCTATCTGTCATTGCAGACCTATGGAAATGGCATTGGCTTTAGTGCTAAACTTCCTGTAATCGGCAATCAGTTTGGATTAATTTCATTCTAATATTAGTAACAAGACTAATGAATGCGACTATGTTACATATACAAGCAAATCAACGATGCCAGTGTTTTATGTTTCTTAAGTGCGTATATTTTGGTCGGTCAGCATGTTTTGTAGGACGAGAAACACGGTTTTCCAGCAGTAAAAAAATGAGTCACAATTAACCGATCAGAGTAATCTAGCGCAAAAGTATTGTAACAACACCACTTCATAATTATACTGTCTTTAATCATTACTAAACGATCAAAGACAGTAAATGACATTAAATACTCGTGAATACGTTCTGGCGGCTGGTGAAATTTTAAGTGGGGTGCTGCCTAAACAAATTTTTTTTAAAAAAATTATTTTTTTCCTAATTAGTAACCAATTTATTAATAAATAAATCTGTAGATTTATTTATTAATAAATTGGTTACTGATTAGGAAAAAACATTATTATTTTTTTTATTTTGTATAGGCAGCACCCCACTTAAAATTTCACCGGCCGCCACTGTTAATCTGTTTACTTTTCTAAAGAGGAGCATTTTTCTGCGACTCCTTTCATTTCGAAAGACGAATTATATGAGCGATCATTTGTGCTGCCATCTATCTGGAACCACAAGAGGTATGCTTGTAATTTAGCTGAAATGATAAACAGTGAGAACGGATAACTATATTTATATTATAGTTGAAAAGCCGCGTAGCGCTATTGCGCATGTTCATAAATGTGTATTTTTGATTTTTAGCACAGTGAGAGATGAATTTCATCACCCACAGAGTTCTAATTGGGTTGATTTTTTTATTTTTTTATTTTGTAAATTATAGGTTTACAACCTTCAGACGGGAGTCATAAAAAAAATAAAATAAAACATTCGTCACATGCGTGATAGAAACAGTTACAGCCCTTTATTAGCGAAGCGATGAATTGGTTATTATTCGTTCCTACAGAAGTTGAGGATTAATTTTCTCACAAGGCCTGAAGAAAACAAGGCTGACATTATTTTCTCTATAATAAAATACTTTAGTTTGTCTGCCAAATAATTTGGTTGCATTTATTGCCGATGCAACCATGGCTATGAGCGTAGTGTATTGTCTGTTAAGCGTGAGATCTTCTGCCTAGTTTGTCCGTTTTACGAGAAGAAAAATCCGAGTTTCAGAAAGGAAGACCCGCCCGTATGATACTGCTAAGTCATTCTCAGTTCAAAAGCTGCTAGAAAGATTCTTATAAATGGGATTTCAATCAATATGTTACTAACCAAAGAGTGTCAATATCTATCAAGCTCAGTAAGGCAGACGTGAGGAATGCTTCCATGGCAACAGTGGACTTTGTTATTGCTATGTTATCACGTGAGGTGTTGTAGCAGTTGGAAGACAACCATTGTTACCCCCCCCCCCTTTATTATCCCCCCTCTTTATATCCAGTAAAGCTGGTATTACTATAATTACTAATATTAATAATCTCTGCTCTATAGACCTAGAATTCAGACGATAAACTACATTTTCGTTAAAAAAAAAATCAGATTTCTTTAAAAATACGAAGAGCTGGAGAGTTCCAATATCTTCACTTTTCCCCACATTATATACGCCATTAATCTCGGATGTTCCGAATGTACTTCTCCATAGTAACTATAAAAACACTTCTCGTGGAAAGGCTTAGACGTTGGTTATGCATTTTCACTATATTATTTCAGGAAATTACAACGTACTAGGATATACATTAAAATAAATTTTAATATATTTCTATATTTCGAGAACGTCACGCTGCCATTTTCAAGAACTTAGGTACAAGATACGTGCACGCAGGCAGAGCGAAAACAATAAATGAGTAAGAAGAATGAAGCTATTATTTCTCCTAAAGTCCTGATGGTGCACTCTAGCGGGCGATGTTGGTATTCTTGGGCGATTGGGCTGAAGGTCTTCTGATGTAGGTTTCCCAAATTTGAGGAAGTCTCATGCAGCCAAATTTGTTGAGGTTTGGCTCGTTTCTTAGGGCTGAAGCTGATTCTATGAAAAGCCTTTCATATCTGTATTTGCTACGGTGTATTATCCTGGCTTTTTTCCACCGTATTCTATGGCAAGTATCCAGAGCATGGTGAAACCGGATGTAGTACTTGTGTTCTGAAATTCTGATATTTGCTGTCCTGCCTGTTTGGCCAAAGTAGGACAGCTTACAGCTGCAAGGGACCTGGTACACACCAGGTAGGTCTAGGGGGGGGGGGAGGTTGAGCGGATAAGGGATGCCAATTTTTTATATGGTTTGTAACAAGAAGTTATGTTTTTTTTAGGATTTTTGTGATTTTTTCTGAGATGCTTCGGATGTAAGGTATGGTGATGGATTTAGAGTAATCCTTGTTGTGAGGGGGAGGGGGGGTTGTGGTTTACTGGTTTTAATATTTTTTGGATTTTTTGGGGGGTAGCCATTGGCTGAGAACGTGTTGAGGATGTGGTTTCGTTCTGTGGTTAGGGCATTGTCATTCGAGCAGATAAGTTTAGCCCTGTTGTGTAGTGTCTTAACGACTCCATATTGTTGTGAGGGGGGAGGGGTGGGATTGTTGGTGAATGTATCTGCCTGTATTGGTGGGTTTTCTATATACGGAGAAAACCAAGGTTCCATCAGGCTGGCGGGTGACTAGTGTGTCTAAGAACGGAATGCAGTTGTTTTTTTTCCTCTTCCAGGGTGAATTTGATTCTGGGGTGTTAAGAAGGAGAGGAATGCATCGGAGCCATGTGGCCAAATAGCGAATACATCATCTACATAGCGAAGCCAAATGGTTGGTTTTTGTGGGGCAGAGTTCAAGACTTGCTCTTCAAAAGTCTCCATATAAAAGTTGACCAACTACACTACACAACAGGGCTAAACTTATCTGCTCGAATGACAATGCCGTAACCACAGAACGAAACCACATCCTCAACACGTTCTCAGCCAATGGCTACCCCCCAAAAAAAATTCAAAAATTATTAAAACCAGTAAACCACAACCCCCCCCTCCCTCTCACAACAAGGATTACTCTAAATCGATCACCATACCTTACATCCGAAGCACCTCAGAAAAAATCACAAAAATCCTAAAAAAACATAACTTAACTTCTTGTTACAAACCATATAAAAAATTGGCATCCCTTATCCGCTCAACAAAAGACCAACCTCCCCCCCTAGACCTACCTGGTGTGTACCAGATCCTTTGCAGCTGTAAGCTGTCCTACTTCGGCCAAACAGGCAGGACAGCAAATATCAGAATTTCAGAACACAAGGACTACATCCGGTTTCACCAATACAGCCACTCTGGTCTTGCTGACCATGCTCTGGATACCTGCCATAGAATACGGTGGAAAAAAGCCAGGATAATACACCGTAGCAAATACAAATATGAAAGGCTTTTCATAGAATCAGCTTCAGCCCTAAGAAACGAGCCAAACCTCAACAAATTTGGCTGCATGAGACTTCCTCAAATTTGGGAAACCTACATCAGAAGACCTTCAGCCCAATCGCCCAAGAATACCAACATCGCCCGCTAGAGTGCACCATCAGGACTTTAGGAGAAATAATAGCTTCATTCTTCTTACTCATTTATTGTTTTTGCTGTGCCTGCGTGCACGTATCTTGTACCTAAGTTCTTGAAAATGGCAGCGTGATGTTGCCGAAATATAGAAATATATTAAAATTTATTTTAATGTATATCCTAGTACGTTGTAAGTTCCTGAAATAATATAGTGAAAATATAGATACACTTAATAATGCAACTTGAAAAACTTTTTGAATGTTATGTTTATTTAATAAAGTGGCGCTGCCTAAACCATATATTTCAAGAGTTAACAATAGCACTTTTTCTTTTTCTTATAATCAGTACTCGATCTGTCAACAAGTACATCCTTCAGTTAATTCTCCCACCAGTAAACGTGATTTGTTGGTGACGTCACACATACGTCAGACTAACATGACCTTGTCTTCTTTCATGTGTTGATGTTGGAGGATAGTTAACTTTTCACAGAAAGGAAAGAAAAAAAAAAGAAGAAAAACTGGTCTTGCTAGAAGCTAGACAGAAGCAAAATAATTTTATCGCACTTTCCGTCTGTGATAATCATGGATATATTTGCTGAAGCCTTGCAGTAATGTGTAATGATGGATATTGAACGGGATATTTATACATCACTTTCATTTATGCATCGCTTTAATATCACTTTTATGAGCCCTGTCCGAAAGCATTCATCGTATCATTTTTGATCTCTGTCATCATTAAAAACCACTGAACTTAAGTGGGACGGCATTCATACGGGGGGGGGAAGAAAAAACACAAAGTAATTCCAGGTAGAATGGTTTGGCGAATATGGAGACTATTGTAAAAATGAAATGCAGTGTTTAGCCACGTATGATTATACGAGTTCTCAGTTTTTAGTATTAAATGCGCGCAAGTAATAGTCATGTTTGAATCAGTGGTGAGCATGACCTGTCAACTTCTTTTTCAAACAGCTGTCATAGTTTCAGGATACTCTTTGGTTATCAGCACTACATCTCTCTTTCTCTCTTATTCTGATATTAACTTTCAAGATTTTTAGGCTTTTATTTGAAGCAAGCGAATTGTTTGAAATCAATTCCAGCGGTGGTAGAGTAATATTAACGCATGCTTCTTCCTTTATATGGTAACATTTAGATTGAATTTTACAAGTTAAATATATTTAACTAAGACGACTCTGTAACTCATGCTAGAGGCTGAATACAAGGAGTTACGATAAAACAAAACAATAACAAAAAAACAGCATCTGATTTCAGTGTTACTGTTCGAAATATTGGCAATTTGTAAGCCAAACGGACCAAGGCTTTGCTGAAAAAAAATCTTCCTATTTAATAGTAGTGATACCTATGAAGTCACTACAATAATAGAGACTTCATAAAAGTCACTGACCACTTATTTCTCTCTACTGCTTGGCACTGGGCACGCACTTTTTAAAAAATATGTGGTGTCCCCCTCCCCGCCACATAGGGTTATAAAATTATGAGCATTAAAACCAGCAAAACTTTGCAGTTGATGGATTTGATAAATAGTTTTAAAGTAAAGGCAAAAAAAAAAAAAAAAAACGCACTATCTATACGAGTACTTCACACCAAGGGACTTCAGAAGTTAACTACAAAAATAACGGAAGAGAAGGAAAAGAAAAGTGAAACTACTGCCATGCCATCAAGATTTTTATTACTTATTGGTAGTACAAAAGTCTGTCCCTCAGAAATTGGATGTGAACTGGGAGTAAATCTCTTGTATTTTATCGATAGGGCTCTCAGGCTGAGAAATTATATACAAATTGTACAAAAGTAAATGATGATCTGAAATATTATGAAGGCAAAGGGAAAAAAGAAAAAAAAAAAAAGAAAGATCTATATATACTCTTTTCGGTTTTCTACCATTATTCACCCAAATCGGTTCTCGAGTTGGTCGATCTTTGGTATAGAAAAACAGGATTTTTCCCGTTAACTTGTTTTTTTAAAACAACGTGGCCGTCAATATGGATTAAATACATCACTCCTCTACACTTCGTATCCATCATATATTTCAATGTAATATCAATAGTATTACAATTTTAATATGCACTTCGCATCCATGGTAACCTGGACGTATACGTATATATACGTCTTAGCCGGTTAGGTGGTTAAACCTCGCACTAAAATTCACCGTAGAACTCACACTATATCAAACAATAATAAATAGCGTTGGTGTTAGAGGCCACGAGATGGCGGCAGTTGTCTGCCATATTCTCTCTCACGGATGCTAACTAAACCCAGTTGATACTATTGAATCATGTATCGGTGACAGCTAAGACTGTAAATTGACTGCCCACTAGTCTTGAGAAAGTTAGGGCTAAAGGGTTTTGCTTATTTTCTTTTTGGATTAAATATTAAAGATTAGGGGATTTTTTTTAATGCAAACAGTAGAATTTGTATGCATGCATAAAATAAGCATCGTTGTGAGTAGTTAGGGTACAGCACGAGTCTTCTTTCTTTTCCAAATTGGATATTCGACAAATGATTACAATTTCTTGCTGTTAAATATACTCTTAACCGCCATAAATACTAAATGGCGCAATGATCAGCATATGCCGTTCGATGTATCAATTCTCATGAATTTCAATATGACTAATAAAATTGCACTTTAAAGTCCAAGCATTGCAAATGGCTTTTGAAGAACTTCATTCTGTGACAGCTTTCGTTGCAATTTTAATAATAATCACAAATTTCTCTGATCATCTGTACACGTTCTTCTAACAAAATTTAGATGGCATTCATCTTCAATTAAAAAACCGTGGGAAAAGTTATAATTCGAACTTTGCAACAAAAGGCTTCGTCGAAACCAACTGAACTACGGAGGCTCTGACGAAATTGAACAGTGGGTTTACTAAATTGCAAAAAATTCCATCGAGCCGGCAGGAGAAATTGTTATTATTTTCAAATCATTATTTCAATATAAATGAAATTTAATAACAATAACTTTCCGATTTATATTAAGGGAAAAATATTTTAAATAATAATAAAAAAATAAAATTTAATGAATTATAATTTTAAATCTTATGATTTCATATATATATTGAAAAGTTTATTTACCTTGGGTGTAATACACATTAAAGATACCAAGAAATTTTATATTTCGGTTTAATCCGTTTCCCAACCAAGCAAAACAAAGTTTTGAGTATGAAATATATTTACGTCTGATATACTTGTATATAGAGGCTAATGACTTCATATCACTTTTCTTAGTATGTATCCCATAATGCAAAGCACACACACCCCCTTTCAGGCATGTATAATGCAATGCATAATGGGAAGGGTCACAACCCAGGCCGGTTTCGACCTTTATTGAGGTCTCTTCGGTGGGAGCCAGATCTTGGAGAGATACGAAGGTCGAAGTAATGCAGAAGTCATATATATCTCATATAGAAGTAGACAAAACTCTCACTGAAGAACCTCAATAAAGGTCAAAACCGGTCTGGGTAGTGGCCCTTCCCATTATGCATTGCATTATACACGCCTGAAAGGGAGGTGTGCTTTGCATTATGGGATACATACTAAGGCAAGTGATATGAAGTCATTAGCCTCTATATAAAAGTAGCTCAGACGTGAATATATTTCCTGCGTTAAACTTTGTTTTGCTTACTTGGGAAAAGGATTAAAACCAAGTATATAATTTCTTGGTATCATCCGCTCTCCAGCCAAGAGGCTGCAGGTTCGAATCCCGCGTAGGCATGCTTCTTTGTGATTGTCTTCCACCTTCATATATTCTAAGTTTATGCACTCTAATTTTATAAAGTATTCCCCCAAGTCCCCAAGTATACATACACTTTCCCAATATGGACTGGGTCACCATTGGGGGTAGTAGACACAAAATCTCACGTAATGGGAGAGACCTTCACCGTCGTGCAGTAAGTAGAAATATAGGCTGTTCAACATCATTATCATCATATATATATATATATATATGTGTGTGTGTGTGTGTGTGTGTGTGTGTATTCTTGATCTTCTACTCGGTTGTAATGATACATTTTAAAGAATAAATTTTAAATGACTTTAAACCGAGATAAAATATTAAATTTTAATGATAATGATACAACTAGTTTCAGTCTTTTACAGCCACCACTACTGATTTTAAAGGCAGCATCTCAATACCTTACATTAGTTCAGTCTCCAATAAATTGGCTAAAGTCCTTAAAAAATACAACATCAGGACGTTTTTCACTACACTCCCTAAAATCCGTTCTCTTAAGCCATCCGAAGCCTATTCATCATAACCTGAAATATCCAGGTGTTTACAAGTCATGGTGCGACTGTAATATTCCTTATTTTGGACAGATTAAGAAATCTGTTGAACTGCGTATTGAGGAGCATAAGAGAGACATCTTCTCTAAAAGATCACATGCATCTGCGCTATCCAGTCATGTTCTTTTCTCTAATAACCCTCATGACGATCTACAGAGTCACTCAGTTTGCTGGAATAAATCCGAAAACATTTTTCGTTCTAGTGATGAGTTTGAAAGGAAAATCGTGGAGTCCAGAGAAATCCTCCTTAATCCTGAACATTTGAACAGCAATTTGAGTTATAACATCCCTGATAGCCATACTGCAGTTGTTCAATACTGGCGCTCACGAGAACCTGCAAGTAGGCATGCAACAAACAATAGCACGTTAGATAGAACGACTTGAAAAATACAACGTTTTTGTGTCAATTACGTATTGCATTTCTTGTCTGTAATTCTACGTTTTTTGTAACTTCAATTTCTTATTACTGTATTCTACCTTTAGTGGATACCTGAAGAAGGCTGTAAAAGGCTGAAACTAGTTGTATCATTATCATTAAATAATATTTTATCTCGGTTTAAAGTCATTTAAAATTTATTCTAAAATATATATATATATATATATATATATATATATATATATATGGGAATATATGGGAATAAATTTTTAACTTGGGTATATTGTATATTAGGATAACCAAGCAATTTTATATGCTTGGTTATTTTAGCTCCTAATCCCAAGTATGCAAACAATTAAGTTTGCGCCTGAAACAAAGTTCAAGTCTAAAGATGGTACAACACCAGGGCAACTCATTGTAAAGGTGGTTAAAGCTTTGATCACTATTCTTAGTATTTTCCCATAATGTAAAGCACATCTCACTAGAAGATGTATACTGCAATGCATTATGGGTGGGGTCACTACCCAGACCGGTTTCGACCTTTTTTGAGGTCTCCTCAGTGAGTAGCTAGACCCTAAATACCAAGGTTTTAGTAATACAAAGCCTTATCAACTTTACCTATATAAGTTGCAACAAGGTGTATTAAGTTTTAATAAAAATCTCTGGAGGAGATATTGATGGGAATAAATTTTTAACTTGGGTATATTGTATATTAGGATAACCAAGCAATTTTATATGCTTGGTTATTTTAGCTCCTAATCCCAAGTATGCAAACAATTAAGTTTGCGCCTGAAACCAAGTTCAAGTCTAAAGATGGTACAACACCAGGGCAACTCATTGTAAAGGTGGTTAAAGCTTTGATCACTATTCTTAGTATTTTCCCATAATGTAAAGCACATCTCACTAGAAGATGTATACTGCAATGCATTATGGGTGGGGTCACTACCCAGACCGGTTTCGACCTTAAAAATTAAAAATTAAAAATTTATTCCCATCAATATCTCCTCCAGAGATTTTTATTAAAACTTAATACACCTTGTTGCAACTTATATAGGTAAAGTTGATAAGGCTTTGTATTACTAAAACCTTGGTATTTAGGGTCTAGCTACTCACTGAGGAGACCTCAAAAAAGGTCGAAACCGGTCTGGGTAGTGACCCCACCCATAATGCATTGCAGTATACATCTTCTAGTGAGATGTGCTTTACATTATGGGAAAATACTAAGAATAGTGATCAAAGCTTTAACCACCTTTACAATGAGTTGCCCTGGTGTTGTACCATCTTTAGACTTGAACTTTGTTTCAGGCGCAAACTTAATTGTTTGCATACTTGGGATTAGGAGCTAAAATAACCAAGCATATAAAATTGCTTGGTTATCCTAATATATATATATATATATATATATATATATATATATATATATATATATATATATATATATATATATATATATATATATATATATATATATATATATGTGAAATTTTTTTTTTTTTTTTTTACCTTGGGGATAATATATATTAAGGATACCAAGTAATTTTATAAACTTGTTTTTTTTTTTACTCCTTCTCCTAAGTAAGCAAAACAGTTAAGTTTGCGCCTGAACGTAGTTCAAGTCTAAAGGTGGTGCAACACCAGGCCAACTCGTTGTAAAGATGGGTAAAGCTCTGATCACTATTCTTAGTATTTCCCATAATGTAAAACACATCTCAATAGAAGATGTATACTGTTATACATTATGGGTGGAGGGGGATCACTAGAGCTTTACCCACCTTTACAACGAGTTGCCCTGGTGTTGCACCACCTTTAGACTTGAACTACGTTCAGGCGCAAACTTACCTGTTTTGCTTACTTAGGAGAAGGAGTAAAAAAACCAATATTAAATAAAATTTAATATATATATATATATATAATAAATATTAAAGAGATATTAAGAATAAAGATTAAATATTAAAAGTATATTATTATATATATATATATATATTAAAGATACCAAGAAATGTAATACTTGATTTTTAATCCTTTTCTCAACTAAGCAAAACAAAGTTTTGCGCGTGAGATATATTCACGTCTCAGGTACTTGTATATAGACGCTAATGACTTCCTATGACTTGCCTTAGTATGTATCCCATAATGCAAAGCAGCGCATCCCCCCCTTTCGGGCGTATATTATGCAATGCATAATTGGAAGTGTCACTACTCAGACCGGTTTCGACGTTCATTCTCATCAGTAGGAACCAGACCCGTTATTAATTTTTATTAATAAGGTAAAGCACCTTTTCAGAAATCACCACATTCCTTCCGGAGAAAGGACGGTGTTCTTTCCATTCTTTCCACGAAATCCTTGAAAGAGCTTGTGACGTCATCACTCAGTGGCTGGAGAAGCCACAGCTTACTCTGGCCAATCAACTACTGTATAAATACTGTTGTCCCGATGGGTACAACGAAAATGAAGTTATAGTCATCTTGAGTAATAACTAATGCACAGGTGAGTGTTTTTATTTTACGGAGTTAACTTTGCGTTCCGTTCTGTTTGTAAACTCAACGCGTAGATCATCAACCTCCGGATTTTTTCGTTTTTTTTTTTTCTCTCTCTTAAACGCAAGTTTCCAAGTTGCTCTTAGTTTACTTTTTTTTTAGGATATTTTTCTGATAGCTTATCCACTCTAATTTTATAAAGTATGACTGTTTTCCTGGTTTGTTTTACTGTGTACATTTGCTCTGTGTAAGTTACGGATAACAATATATTAGTTAGCTTTAAATAATGTTCAATTAACTATTTTTTTTTTTTAACTCTTGAGGAGACACTTGTGACATTATAATTAGGAATTATAGACACGTTAACACAAGAATATTTTAATGTTTACCAAATATTTCAGTGTGAAACTAACAGACTATCCTCAGTGGCTACATAGGAACAGTTTTTTACAAGGTGGAATACCAACAATTGATCATTTAAAAGTAGAACTTTAACACAAGAATGATCAATTGTTATTCCACCTTGTAAAAAACTGTTCCTATGTAGCCACTGAGGATAGTCTGTTAGTTTCAGAGTGAAATATTTGGCAAACATTAAAATATTCTTGTGTTAACGTGTCTATAATTGGCTAGTTCTATTAAATACGCACTAATTCAGTGGAAGTTAATGTGCGACAGGTCATCTGTATCATTGCAAGCTGTTAGTACGGTGTCAAGAAAGTTTTTATTTATTTTTAATATATTCATATTTACTATTACGATAATTTCCCTGCTATTGAAGATACCAAAACCATGAATGTAGTAGATAACAAGTCAAACAACGTTATTGTAATATGACTTAGTGTCATGATATATATATATGTATTACGGAAAGTACGTAGGGCTGGTCAAAGAGGAAATGCATCTCACCAGGAAGAACAAAGTCAGGGAAACGACATATAAGCAAATATAGTAAGAAAAGAAATAATAAATTAATTTATGTTTTGAATATGTCCTTATTAATGTTTATTATTGTATTGATTTTGAAGAAATGATCACTAAATAAAATTAAAAAACTAAAGAGGCGAATAATAATTTTTTTTTTCAAATATTTCGAAATATTCTTAAAACCTAATTACGATAAAGCATGCCAAGTATTGCAATACGTTGTTAGAATGAGGAATGAGAAATTTTCAACTTTTGATTTTGTCCTACATTAAATTCAATATGTGCCAATGCTTGTGCAGAATGCTTGCAAGTAAATTACAAACATTCAGTTGTAATGGGATTGTTTCATTAAACACCAATCATGAATAAACGCATCTTTAATTGGCAACAATGTCCTTTGGTTGGACATGAGTTCAAATACATTCTAAGAAATACAGCATTTTATATTCATTTTCAATAGAAGGTGAGTTAGCCACTTTCATAAGGAGGAAGAAATCACAAAATTTTAGAAGACAATTTGAGTATACGTAAGCAAAGTTACTTGATCGAAACACGCCATTGGCACCATATGTGAAGATAAATACTGTACGCCCACGATGAGAAACCCTTCGACACTTCTGCGCATGACAGAAGAAGGAGAATCCATTCCGATAATAGGGTAATCAATCCGTATTGTGGATGAGTCGATTATTATTACATCGGTAAATTAATTTCTATTTTATGAATATTTTAGTTTATAAAGTGGTAACTATTTACTTGTATAACAGTTCGATACATTTTACGTATAAAGCACGTGATTTCGCATGTTGGTCATCAATTCGTACGTCCTTCATTTCTTTCTCCCTTTCAACATGAATTGACTCTTCTTGCTACCGAGCCAACTGAGGTTCTCGTATCTGTGGTTGGGCAGTAGAAGGAAGATAGAATTTCAGAGGCTAATCAGGATAATGTAAATATAACAAGTGGTATCCGCAAATATCCAATGCTCTTGCGGTTTAAGTTAGATCGGCCAAACTTCAAGAAGCCTTGTGATAAGACAGAGAGAACACATTGGATATGTCAAAAACAACAGACAAGATATATCAGGCTTATCTTCCCATTTCTTCACAACCAACCAACCATGTCATTGAGTGGGATAAAAGTTGTATTCCTTACATAGAAGAGGATTACCGCTCTCGTATTTTTAAAGAAGCCACAACAGTCGCCCGTTCTGTAGAAAATCTTAATAGAAACCAAGGTTTAATCTCATCCGAGATCTGGAAGACCCTAAGTTGATCTCTAAAACACACACGAAATGAACTTTAGTACCAACCATAAAACGTTCCTAAACAACAACAAGTGAAATCATGTACGGGATATCGCTGAACTGGCTGTTTTTATTTGGGATATGATATGAAGTTAAAAGTAAGTGAAGAACTTCTAGAAATTATTCCTATGCAAGATACAACCACTGGAGTTGATAGTTTTGACGCCTTTATGGAAGTTTCGAATGAATACAATTTATCGTTAAAAAAGCTAGTTTGTCTTGCAACTGATGGTGCTCCTGCCATGACTGGTGTTGTTAAAGGAGTTGTTACAAATTTAAAATAAAAATGCAAAGAACAAGGTAATGGTAATTTTCAACATTTTCCTCGCATTATTCATCAGCAACCACTATGCTCCAAAGGTTTAAATATTGGACATGTACTAAAAAATGTCAGTAAAATTGTAAATTATATTCGTGCATGTGGGCTTAATCATCAACAATTTAGTAACTTTCTACAAGATATAGAAAGTGAATATAGCGGTCTACCTTATTATACAGAAATTAGATGGCTTTCCAGTCATAAAGTTTTAAAGCGATTCTTCAAATAGCTGGAGGTAATTATCATTTTTTTTTAGAATCGAAAAATTATGAATGTGAAATATTAATAAAAAATGATCAATGGACCTGGCTTTTTCAGTTGACATTAAAAGTCAACTTAGTAAACTTAATCTTAAGCTACAAGGCAAACATCAAGTAGTTACCATGTTATTTGACACTATTAACATTTTCAAACAGAAATTATTACTATAATAAATTTAGTTTAATCCTTTATCCAAGTGTAAGCAAACAAAGTTTGCACCTGAAAATATCTTCAGGACTGAGGTAAGGTAGTGCAACACCAGGCAACTCCGAGCAAAGGTGGACCAAGATCTCATCACTCCTTGTCTCAGTATCTCTCATAATGCAAAGCACATCTCCTTGCGGACATGTATACTGCTATGTGTATACCATAATGTGAAACCTAGCTCCTAGGAGCTGGGTTTCACATTATGGGGAAATATCAAGAATAGTGATCGGATCTTGCTCCACCCTTACCATGAGTTGCTTCAGTGTTGCACTCCCTAAAGGGTCAGTTGTAACACTATCCAGGTATTTGCTTACGTTTGGACTCACCGAACTTTATATATTTACTATATTCGGCATGAAACTCTTTGAGTTTCTTATTCGGCTATGAAACAATATGGGATGTAATATCCCTTAACTTAAATAAGTTTATATGTCGCCGAATTGAAGCCTTTGGCTCTTCATATAATTAATATTTTATTATTATTATTTGAATTTAACATTTTAACTAGCTTACTAGATATCAGGAAAAAGGAGAAGCGAGCTTCCCCCCCCTCCTTACTGGTTAATTTTATAAAAAAGAATTTGCTAATTGTTAATCATATATTCAACGAGACTTAAGCCTTTGTGCTACGACAAAGGAAAATTAAGCGAGACAATGAAGTATATTAAGCTGTTTCTGTTTTCTAACTTGAGGCTCCGAGTTTGAATCTCACTGTACTTGGACCTTTATGAAAGCCTTTAAGTGATAGGTAAACGTGCAAGATAAGACCACTGAGGCTTAAAATTATTGGGAAAAATGCGATGTTTTGTTCAACCGATTATTCAGGAAATTACTTTTTTCTACGTCTGAAGATAACAACTTCAAGGTCGAGTCGATTGATTTTGAATTAAACCCAGCTACTGTCAAAAGTTTGAAACTTTTGTTTCCGAAAGTGCAATTTTTTTTTTTTTTACATACGCCTTATAAATATGTAAAAGACAAAGGATTTTATAATTATATACAAGTTTAATTCGTCACATTTAAAGTTTTAAAATCAGAGGGGTTCCCCCATCCTTCAGGACTGATCTAAACAAATCCTAATTTGATACATTATGACACCCACAAATTAAGGGTGTCATTAAAAATATGATTATTAACCAGCAGAATAGTTTAGTCATTAATTTACGCACAAGCACGGAATGGCTTTTTAATGTGTGTCATTGGAGTCAAATAGCTAAATAACTTATCGGCATTTAAAGCAACCGAACAAAGTAAAGTAGATAATAATAATAATAAATGCATTGTTTTTTATTATGCTTGCAATAGTAAAATTTGAGAAAAGTGCTGTTCATAGGAAAATAAACATTATTTTCCTAAGAAACACACAGATCTTCGTAAACCTCCTTTCATATTGTGTGTGTTTTCTGAAGGCCGATTTGCCTGTTCGTGGGACGAAAAACCAGAGTTTCTGGAAGAAAAAACCCTGCTATCTCTGTTTGCGATCGGCTACCTCACCTTCAATAATTCAATCTATCCTCTTTCCCTAGAGATATTTTAAAAACGGAAGTAAAACGTTGTAATGTATCACGCACAGTCATAACTTTGTATAATTTTTTTAGAATTGTTAGTTAGTTTCCTAGTTTTTGTTACCTTCCATTGCTTATCAGCGTATCCTGAAACTGCTGACAGATATTAGTCAGTGAAACATGTCGGATATTAAACAATTATTTACTTGACTAACATACCGAATTAAGTCTTTAATCTTTGGATCATATTTCATATAAACCTTCATGAATTCTTTGATAATTAAAATCACATGCCATTATAATTATTTTAAAGGAAACAGCACTTTTCTCAGATTTGACTATTGCAAGCATAATAAAAAAAAAAACATTCAAAGCAAAACCATATAACAATTTTCCTTTCAAGAACGACAACAATCCTTTTAAGAAATTCGACATTTATCTTCATATAGAATGATTTCAAGAATCGGTCTACTAGCACTGTTCTATGTTCTAATCGAGGCAGCCCCTCAAGAAGAAACAGAATATGACTACGGCGACTCCTTCGTGCTAACTCCATGCGTTTGTGTCCCCTATTATCAGTGTAAGGATGAAAACATTGTAATAGACGGCAGTGTCATTATTGACCCTGTTCACAATATCCCACGAGAGGAACTGGAGCTGGTGAGTTTTATTTGCCTAAATGTTATATCTTAATTTGGTATATAAATGTCATAATTCAATTAATGAGTACAGTTATCAATTGATTTATATTTAAAGAAATATTCAGATCATGTCTTATAAAAAACGGATGGATGTCAATATTTTCATGCAGTTTACATTTGTTGAGTTAAGTTACATTAACATTGCTAATCCATTTTCTTAAGCTAGACGATATATCTTAAAGAAACCATTTCTTTTTTTTTAGGATGCTCGCTATGTGCCTCCCAACTGTGGAGTTTTTCACGTATGCTGCGCGGCGCCTGAAACGTCGACTGTAAGACTATACATAAGCCGTTGTGGCACTCGTAATCCAAATGGCATAAATAGTCGAATACTAACAGCTAGTCAAGGAGAAGCAGATTTTGGAGAATGGCCCTGGCAGGTAAGCAAAACTATCTAATAGACAGTATTATGTTTTACAGTAACAACTGAGGAATATAAAACTTCTACAGTACCTTTTGCAATGAAATATTTCTATAAATGCAATATACGATTGAATTATGATAGAGTTCTTGTTAGTTTATTATTATTATTATTATTATTATTATTATTATTATTATTATTATTATTATTATTATTATTATTATTATTAAGAGGGACATCCAGGGAATCAGGGACTCATGGAGGGAGGCCACATACTATACACACACATCAGCTCTTATACTTATTCTTGAATTCATTCACACTGCTTGCATACAACATCCAATGGCAACCCATTCCAATCAAACACCGCTCTATAAGAGAAAAATTTAGCCCTCACCCCCGTCTTAGCAGCATTCATTCTCAGCTTCCAATGATGCCCTCTTGTCATTTCCCCATCCTCCATAAAATTAAAACTTTCAACAACTGAAATTCTGTATGACCATTTCAGAAGTTTGTAATTCTCAATCACATCACCCTCCCTCTCTCTCTCCTGTTTGCTACTGTCTGCAGTCTACAAATTCTCAATCTGTCTTCTTAATCAGTATTCCATAACCTTCATATCATTTTAACGCTTTCCTTTGCACTCTATTCAATATATTAGAATCACAACGGAAACTAGGAGACCAGATCCGCGCGCAATAGTCCAAGCAAGGTCTTATTAAACCCTTGTAAAGAAGCAAAATGACATCCTTATCGTCATACGTCAAAGTTCGTTTCACCACTGCAATTTTCCTCTGAGTTGTATTTGCAGTGTTTCCTATATGGCCCTTGAACTTCAACTTCCTATCTACTAAAACTCTGGGATACTTCCTGACCAGCTTCTTCAAGCATAATTCCACAATTACATGACTATCTAAGCATGCATATATTACATATATTCAACATAACATATATTCAATGTTAATAAATGCTTACGTTTATTAACATTGAATTGGCAACCATTTTCACATGCCCACAATTCCATTCTTCAAATCATTTGCAAGTACTGCATATCAGCACTCCTGATCACCCTACATATCTTTGCATAATCAGCAAACAGCTATTTTGTCTCGTGTCCAATACTTCCTTGTGTCATTAATGAATGTATCGAATAACAATGGCCAAGAGCTGAACCCGCCTTGATCTGGCATAATCCCAGCAATATAATATAACATTCGATATCTAATCACACCAAAGTGCATGACTTTACATTTAATAACATTGAACTGTCGCATTCCTGATTATCCTACCTATCTTTACAGTCAGCAAACACCTGTATGGCGCGTGTCAAATCCTTTATTATGTCATTAATGTATAAATTGAATAACATTGGACTAACGTCTGATCCTTGTGAACCTACCACTAGTTAGCTTAAATTGTGCTCACTTACATCTCATATATACCACTTTTTGATATCTGTTAGTCATCCATGCAGATATTCTATAACCCACAACGCATACTCTAATTTATCCAACAGTCTACCATGCTGTATTTTGTCAAAAGCCTTAGCAAAATAAAAAGTTATCATGGCGTATCCATTCCCCTTGTCTAGTTCAGTGGTTACATTGTTACAGAATGTGAGCAAGTTGCTAGAACAAGACCTTCCCTTAGTAAGCCCATGCTGTTCATTGTCATCTTCACCACCACTCCAGAGATACTGATAGGTCGATAGTTGTATACACTGTCTTTGCACCACCCTTGTGCAATGGGAGTACCATACATTCTTTCCACTCCTGTGGAATATTTCCTGTTTTTAGGCTCAAATTATATAGTCTGGTCAAAGGAATCACCAGTTCAGCTGAACACTCTTTTAGCATCTGTGCTGATATCCCATCAGTCCCTATTGCTGAATTCTTATTCAGTTTGTACAGCAATTCTAGCAGTGGAATCGCATGCCCATTTAAGTTGGGCGTGTCTGTCGTGTGACTTATTCAATCCATCCTACAAAATTCATGTCAGTTTAACCCTACGATTGCATTTTTATTGATATATGAAAGTTTTGAGAGTGCATAGTGTATCAGTGCTCATCTTAATTGGTTCAATCCATGACTTATTTTTCACGGTATTAACAACAGTAACAACACTTTTATCAACAAAGATGTTTTATTAACGCTTATATTTCGCTGATTTTCAACTCAGCATCATCAGAGCACAACACACTTGTAAACGCGACAGTGAGTGAGTGAAACAATATAATTGCAAAAGACAAAAGATCTAAAGTGCTATTTTTGGCGCCCTCTAACGGAAAAAAAAGCAGTTATCCAGGAGTTTTTCTTAGGATAACCGTCTCCCAAATTTTTGGCAAATTAATGCAACCATATTTGTTAAGGTTGGGAGAATTCTTCAAAGTCATTGCAATGGCTTTGAAGAATTCGGATGAAGAAACCTTATAATTTTAGTGTGTGTTTGGTCGCAGAATTCCAGTCGAGTTGAATAAACACCTATTAAACTTATAAATAAATTACATCTTTTATAAACATCCAAACATGCTGATACAAACCAGCAAAACGTGATCCCATGTAATGTTACTTATTTTTTGAAATTTGTCAAGCCAGGAAGTTCACTTTTTTTCTTGGACATCCAACTCTACAAAGGAACGTCTCTCTCGTTCTTTCTCTCTCCATAATATCTGCTGGCTGCGTAATGTTCCTTTGGAAATGTTACAAGCCAAGAACGAATTTTCCTGTTTTCTTCGTAAGGTGGCAAGCCAAGTGTGCGGGATTAGCCAATGCTTCATCACTCGGCTGGGTTCTGGAGAAAACGATTCTTGTCAGATGATTGTTTATTTCTTTCTTGTTAGCAACTAAGGCTCACCAGACTTCTGAATATATCGGAAGACAAGAAATTTAATCTTCTGGGAATTTACACACGGAATTCCCGCCGAATAATGAAATAATTGAAAGAATTAATTCTCTCAGTTATTTCCGTCTTATATTACTGTTACAGAACTAATGATTGTTAAATGCTTGAGTGAGGAAGGAAGATGTGCGACATGCAGGATCAAATTTAGGATATAAAGTTCAACTAATCCACATTTACGCATCAACATTTGCGCCAACAGAAACTGTCAGGTTAGGCGGAACAAAATTTTCTCTGTCTCATTCTCTGTTCTATATTCTTTCTTCATGAATACTGTTCCATTTCAAATTTATCTATTTCTTTTTTTTTTCTCTGCCGAATTTTCTCTTATTCGGTCTCTCTATACATGTTTCATAGTCTTCCATCAATTCTTTCCTTAAATTTTCATTCCATACGTTCGTTGCGATCTTTCTCAATTCATTCTCGTGATATGTCCAAATCACGTCAAGAAGGAGTTTTCAACAAGTATTTCTTCGACACTTTTTAGTCTCGTTATTTTTCTCCCTTGTTTCTGTTAGCATTGTCCTCAAATTGTCATTTCAATTGTCTACATTTCTACTTAGGTTTCTTTTTCGCATTCTCCACTTCTGTACTGCATAAGACAAACTAGGCAAAAAATTCTGTTAATCAAAAGCTTACGTTTCAGTGGGATTTCATCGCAGACTAATTACGGTATTAAAAAGGAAGTGCAACGTAACGCTTTTGAAGCAGTGAATTTCTTAGCTAAACTAATTATATCTTCTATGATTAGGCGCATTTGTGAGAACACATTTGTTAACAAAACTATTGGGATCGATATGAACGATTCAAAAAATTATTAATTACTTAGAATTAAGGAGGACATTAACTTGATGCATTGAATGAATTTTCTATCCAACAGTTGTGTGCATTTACCAGTTAGATTCTCGTTTTTGCAGAAGAAAAATAGTTACCGAGAGGAAAAATCTTCAATGGGATGATTGGCTACTTTCTTTTTTTGGTATACAAATATATTTGTATACCAAATTTGTATACCATATTTGTATACAAATAATATAAGAAATGTGGAGCATATATAGATAAGTGCATAATCATCCAATCTATGATTTTAGCCGTTATTTGCCTAGATATTTGCCAGCAGAAATGAAGTTTATGAGAAAAACTGCAAAGTATACCCTATTTGATCACAAAAGAAACGAAGATATTATGAAAGAATTACACCAAGAACCAGTAATTGAAAAAATTAAAAAATATAAACATAGATGGATGGAACACGTTCAAAGAATGAAAACAGAAAGATTACCAAAACAAGCCTTAAAGTACAAGCCATTAGGAAAAAGAAAACCAGGACGTCCTCTTAAACGATTCAACGATGACTTCTAAGGCCGGAACAGGCCATACTAGGCCTAAATCCTTGATACGTATGATGATGATGAAATATATTTGTATATCATTTGTAAAAAAAAAAAAAATGGTATGTTTTGGTATACAAAATGTACATCACGCTTTTGTAATAACAATCAATTTTTTGTTGTTGTTGTTCTGTATAATATAAGAAATGTGGAGCATATATAGATAAGTGCATAATCATCCAATCTATGATTTTAGCCTAGTCTAAAAAATGTTTTTTTGTCAATTCAAATGCACAATCAGATTGATTATAAGGAATAAAATAAGTGGTAACACGTTTTATCAATGAATTCAGATATTTTTAGTAAACAGATATTTTTAATAAACGAATTATATATATATTCTCATTTAATAATTATAATAATTACCACTGATTTTTTGTTAATGATTTGCAGGCTGCAATACTCAAGGTCGAAGGTACCACCGATATTTTTTTGTGCCCAGGTACACTCATTGATAATAGGCATGTGATTACCGTAGCACACTGCGTGCAAAAATACCTGTAAGTATTAAAGTGTCAAAAAAGGAAATTTTTTTTAACTAGTGGTAAATTATAGTTAATAATAATTATTAATTTTTTTTTAAAGTTGACATAATTGTGGTTACGTCGATAAATAAGATGCTGTTATTAGACATTAAAGCAAAACGTAACTTTACACCAAAAAAAGTTTCTTTTATAAAAACTACAAAAAGTCTTTAACCAATTGATAGAAAGGGTATTGGAGGGTAATGGTTGGCAATGCTGTAGCCAGTGAAGTTCTAACTGAGGCTCGGCTATTGCTGTTACCCTCCTGGCATGATCAGAGCTTTAATAGCTCAATAACACCTTATCCCTACACTATACTACAGATAACGGGGAAGATGAAAAGCATTCTTGCTTCGCCCCTTTAAGCCAGTCCTTATAAGGACTATAAGGATAGAAAGGGTCGAGAAAAGAATAATATTCGCTATAGCCATTTTGCTAAGCTAAAACATGAGATGTAAATATCCTTTAGCTTTGTTAATATAAAATCAGTGTTGCATTACTTTGTCATCTTCTGTAATATAAATTACGATCAATTTGGCTGCGATATTTCAACAATAAACCAAATACAGTCATCTCTCGACTTACGTTGGGTTCCATTCCATCAGACAGGACGTAAGTCGATACATCAAATCAACAGAGTTATAGGGGTTAGGGACTTAACCGTAATATAGGGGGTTAGGGACTTAACCGTAATAAGTATACTGTCATTTTAATTTTTAAACCTTATTATAAAACTGTACGGTGCGTTATTACTGACACTATAAAACAGGAGAATAATCACCCAAATCTTCATCCACAATCACATCTTCATTATCTATCCTATGTGAAGGACCAGGCTGTGGCTCTTCTGGTGTAACCTTTGTATTTTTGAAGAAAATGTCCGATGTGTTTGCTTATTTCTCTTCTTCTTTTCATCATAAATTTGGTTATAGCAAGCAAACGCATCATGTACTTTCCTTTCTACTAATAAATAGCGTTCAACATTGGGGTTCATGTCTTCAACCATTTTGAGAACATCGCCAACTGAAGCGAACATTTCTGCAAGACCTTTCACAGTGAATTGTTTAACTACGTTTTCTCGTTTCTCTTTTCGTGTTGAACTATGTCGTCATCATTCACATTCGAGTTTCAGATTGTTTGCCAGGCCAACTATATCTTCACTGAATTTAAAAAGGTCTTAATTTTTTTCAAAACTGCCAAAATCGTGCACAAACCTTTTTAATGTCTTTTTCCACATGCCACTCATACATTGAGAGATTACTTTGTTCCAAACCACATCAATATTTTTAATAGCATGATAAATATTGAATGCTTTCCAGAATTGCATGAGAGTCTGGTCGTTTCCTTCATTAGCAGAAATGGCTTGAGAAAAAGTTCTCCGTAGATAATAAATCTTTAACACTATTAGAACTCCCTGATCCATCCGTTGGATCAATGAAGTAGTGCTTGGAGAAACATGATCTTGAACTTGGTGTAGATCACCGATATAAGACGGATGACCTGGGGCATTATCTAGAATTAATAAAATTTTAAATTCTACATTTTCTTTCACACAATAGCTTTCCATTTCATTCGCATAACAGTTGATTAAGGCATGCTCAAATACTTTTTGTTCGCGGATGCCTTAATCAACTGTTATGCGAGTTCTTATTGCTCCGATAATGAACTGGAACAGTATGCTTCCGAATGTTTTTGAAGGCTCACGGATTCTCACTATGCCACATCGCAAATCGTTTCGGTTTATATCCAGCCACAGTAATCCCCTAGCAGGGTCTTTAAGAGCTTTGAAACCAGGCATAGATTTTAGCTTTTTGTGGATGAATGTTCGTTCGGGCATTTTTTTTTTCGAAACAAGGAGGTCTCATCCATATTAAATATTTGCCGTAGCAAATAATTTTCCTCCGTAAACATTTTATCCATTCTCTGCAAACTCCTTGGCAGCCTTCTCATCGTAACTTCCAGAATCACCATACATTTTCACATTATGCATCGCAAACCTGCTTGAATCTCATGAACCGGAAAAAGCGTTGAATTCGTTATCGTAATCGGGCCCTACTTTCTGCTTCAACATGTTGAAGTGCCTTCGCGGTTATGGTTATATGGTAAGAGGTATGCGCTCTTGGTTCAGGTCCTCTATGCATGATGGAAGTAGCTTTTCCAATCACTGATAGGACCTTGTCGTTGCTTAGTTACTATCGTTGAACTTTTCAGGATCAATTGCTCACCTGCTTTTCTGTGATTCTTCACTAGGTTTTTTAACTGGGCATGCAGAGGCCATGTTGCACAAAATGCCGCGAAATATTTAACGATAAATACACAAATAACATATTTTTCAAACACAAAATCAACAGAGGAACTGTTGAAGACATGCACCGACTGCCGAGGGAGAATGCCGCTGAATGTGTTTTTTGCCACTGCTGCTAAATAAAAACCTTTTTACTTTACTCTCGCTTGGTTCTTGTTCGAAAGTATAGTCTAAAATGTTATTTATTCCATCATGGGATCCCGAACGAATCTTTGGAAGGACGTAACTCGAACGGACGTAAGTCGAGGATGACTGTACATTCATTGGGACACAGATTGAGTGTCACAAAACTGACGTTTTAATAGGCCACGATCAAGCCGATATATATGTATATCGACTAAAATAAACAAAATGTGATTTCATATTAGAAAACATTGGTATCTATAGAAATATGGAAAGACTGAGGTGGTGATTGGACTCTTGATGCTTTGAAGGAAAAAAAAAAATATTGTGGTTCCGTGAATCCAGATTTATGCTACTATGTGGCATTTGGATCTAAGCTCTGAAGATATGACAAAAGTCTATCGGGTATTTCAGTTATACGTCCGCTATATCATCTTTAATGTACGGGTCGAATCTAAACTATATCAAAATCGAGTTGTTATTAAGAAATCGAAGTGCAATAGCAATTTTATGTAAATATCGCGTGCTCGTGTATGTGGCAGTTTGTTTTTACAATTCTTCAAAACATTACTTTAAAGCCAGACCGATATCGTATATACGAAACTGCTACTTATATTCATTTTAGAATGACATAGTGGTTCTCCTTTTAGTATATCATCAAACTCATAAATCAATTCTGAAATGTTAAATTCGGTTTGGAAGGATGATAAATATAACTCTTTTAAGACAAAAATAAAATATGAATTTTCAAAATATTTGTAAACGAATAGGTTGAGCTGTTCTATCTCAGTCGATGACTAACTACTGAATAATTATAATACTGTTATTTTCGGTTTTCGGTTTGTTATATATAATTAAAACAGAAAAAGAAAAGAGACATATGAATGAAGTTAAAAGGGAGAAAAAAAAAGATAATAAAGAAGGCTAAAATAATAAGCATACAACAGATAAATGGAGAAATCAATTGTTCTGTAACTAACTGATCAAATACATTATTGTTTTTAACAGCGAAGATCCCATTAAGGTTCGACTGGGGGAATGGAACACCCAGAACGAAGACGAGTTCATGGCGCATGAAGATTACAGTGTAGAACAAATTATTATCCATCCCAACTATAACAGCAGCAACTCGTTTAATGATTTGGCTATTTTGAAACTGGAACGTCAAGTTGCCTTCAAGCCACACATCGATACAATTTGTCTACCTACGAAAGAAGATAAATTTGAAGGAAGCGAATGCGTGGTTACAAGATGGGGCAAAGATGCTTATCGTAAGTACTTATCACATTATACACCAGAAATAATTACATTCGCATTATTTTCCTACTTCATCTCTCTTCCTCAACTCTATGGTCTTTTTATCTTTTTCCGAATAGACTTTTGGTAAACATTAAAAAAAAAAAATCACGGCATAATCAGATGACCTTTTTAGGCATTTATAGTCCCATACCGTTTATATTTTATAGCATTATTGCAAATAAATTTTAAGCCATGATGGAGTAAATTATCTATAATTCTAATAGACTTTCGATTACTTTAGAAATATATTTAAAAAGAACAGTAAAATCATCAAAAGGGACATCAGCAATTTCTCTGATCCCGATGAAGAACGGAAACAGAGCGATTCGAACAAACGAATTGCGATCGGCCAATCTTCCTCCATTTCTATTATCCCCCCCCCTCCAAAAAAAAAAGAAATAAAAGGAGTAATATTAGAAAAAAGAACATTCATGGATTCGTAATGGAGATTTCCCTGCCTGGTAGTTAACTTTCCATCTGCTGTATCTTAAGAGATTGCGCCAATGACGTCACTTGTAAGGAGCGCTCTATTGACATTCACTTATATTTACAACGATTAGAGAATATACTAGTTTGATAGTAGAAATTTTTATAAATAGTTAGCTTAATTTAGGCCAAACCTTTTTGCTTGGTTTTTGAGTATCTTAAATTTTGAGAGATTTATTTATTTATTATTTATTTTTTTATTAACAGAGCATTTGTTTTATAATATGGTTTCATTCTTCTGATAATTTAATTAAATCAATAATTTAGAAAGTCCGCGCGGTTAGCCTAGTGGCTTTGCGCTTCGCAACCATATGCCTGGGGAAGGAGTGTCCTAGTTTCGATTCCCGTCGGAGACGTGAGGAGCTTAAGGATCTTCCTCAGCCATAGCCAAGTTAGCCGGTCTTGGGCGCGGGCAGTAGGGTTTTTTCCGCCAGTTTATCTGGTGTTTTCCATCCCGCAAGCAGACAAACCGGCCCCGTGAATACACAGGAATACAGCCAAGAATGCCTTGAGGCATAGGAGTGACCATTCTATCCTCGTATTTCGGTTACGAAATCCAAGCATGCTTGGAAGGTTGTGGGCCTTAAAGGCCTGTTAAAGCCATTGGGATAGATAGAATAATTTAGAAATCAGATTTTATTGCTTCTTTCTTCTTATACAAGGAAGTAAGTTTTATCCATGCTTTAAAGGAGAAGATTCACCATTTCACGCATTCCATAATTCAACCATTTATTTCTTCCCTAGGAGGAGGACGTTACTCAAATGTACTTAAGGAGATTCGTCTACCAGTACTTGACAATGATGAGTGCCAGACTATGTTGAGAAAAACTCGTTTGGGATCTTACTTCAAACTCTTTGAAGGATTTATATGTGCTGGAGGACAGGAAGGTCAAAATTCCTGTATGGTAAGATAAGATTGCAATAATAGACTTGTTTATTTTGCAATTGTAACCTTGGCTATATTATTATCTGTCATTAAAACAAAAAACAATTTATATTGATATTGAGATGTTAGTCTTATTATAATGCAATTTTGCCTAGCGGCAGTTAAGAAATTTACTGCAGTTTTCATTGATTTGCAAATCAGAAAATAGTAATAAGATTCGCAACGATTAATTTTCAGAAATGATAAGTTAATTATTTAATAATAATTAGATTCAATTGTGATAAATGAATTTTGAATCAACGTAACTTAGAAAATAGATATACAATATCATTGATTTTATTTTTTAAATATTAATTTTATTATGTCCTAATAATGATGTCTAGTAATTTCATAAAAGCGCTTCAGCTTTAATATACTCCTGAACATTATTCATAAATTTTGTTGCGTTTTTTTTTTTCTTTTCTTTTCTATAGGGAGAAAGTGGTGGACCTCTTGTATGTTTCAACGTTGAACACAATTCCTATTCCTTAGCTGGAATCGCCTCCTGGGGCATTGATTGCGGGAAAGCTAATCATCCCGATGCTTACGTTCGTATTCAAAACTACCTCGATTACATCACTCAAGTAACTGGTCGAAATCTTGAAGAATATCAGTCTAGTCCATTATAAAACTGCGCTTTTTTATTTTATTTTTTGTCATTCGATCTTTCACTGTTGTTCGCTTTCATAATGAGCAATGGTATAATATGTTTATAGAAAATAAAGTCATCTTTCTATTTTTTGTGTCTAATATATAACAACTTTCTGTATTTGAAATGTCGATGCATTTAAAGCCACGAGGGTGGTCTGAAAAGTTCTCGGCCTCGACCATAGATGGCAACACTATCGTCGCGATTTTTTTTTTCTAAGTTGGAACATCTCTGATAAGCATCCATGTAAAATTGCGCAAGTCATTCTATCAAGTAATTTGTTTTATCAGCTGTTTGAAGCAAAAGTGTTGTCCCTTGAAATGGATAAAATTGAGTATCGTGCGATTATAAAATTCTTCGTAAAAGGAGATTCAACGCCAAAACAAATTCATTCGAAGTTCATGAACGTTTATGGGACGTTTTAGACAATTAAGAAAGAAATGGGCTGCCGAGTTTAAACGTGGCCATACCAGCCTTCCTTACCGTGTGATGATACAGTAGCCGTGAGTCTCCATTTTTACGGGGGGGGGGGGGGTTAAGGCACCATCTAGTCCTCCCAAATTTTATCCGGACTCTGGAACGGGCACAGGCTGACGAATTAGGTCTGTGGCTGGGTCAGTATTCCTGGCTGTATTCCGTGTGTATTCACGAGACCGGTTTGCCTGCTTGCGGGATGAAAACCCCCAGATAAACTGGCGGAAAAAACCCTGCTGTCCACGCCCAAGACCGGCTAACTTGGCTGAGGAAGATTCATAAGCTCCTCGTGTCGTCGACGGGAATCGAACCTAGGACACTCCTTCACAGGCATATGGTTGCGAAGCGCAAAGCCACTAGGCTAACCGCGCGGACGTACCAGCGTTGAAGATAATCCACGTGAAAACGTCCAAAAAAGTGTAACAACACCAGAAATCATTGATCAAGTGCACGATATGGTATTGGATGACCGGCGAGTCAAAGTGCGTGAAATTGCTGAGATTATAAGCATTTCAAAAGAACGTGTAGGATATATTTTGCATAAAGAATTGCAAATGCGCAAGATGGGTGCCGCGTTTTCTCAAAGCAGATCAAAAACGCTGTCGCATGAAAATCTCTGAACAGTACTTGGAGCGTTTTAAGAAGAACAAAACTGATTTTGTGCATCGATTTATTACTACGGAGGAGACTTGCATTCACCATTACCCACCAGAATCCAAACGGTAGTCAAAACAGTGGACAGAAGACGGTTGTTCGGCACCAAAGAAGACAAAGTCGGTTGCATCAGCAGGAAAGGATATGGCATCGGTGTTTTGGGATGCTAAAGGCATTTTGTTTATTAATTATCTTGTAAAGCAAGCATGTCAAACTCAAAGACTAACACGGGCCAAATAAACGAGGTTTAAGTTTATGTGGGGCACAAAGAAAAAACTTCAATTTTCATAAAAACGCAGGTTTATTTTGAAAAGTACAGTATAAAAAAAGAACAAGAACAACGATAAAATTGATGTTTTCTCCCTAGCACTTGGCATATCTTCTCTGCTACTATCTTTCCTACTTCGGGGGAAATTTTGTTCGCAGTGATTACTTTCAAAACTGATCCAAGGTGAATGTCAGTAATTTTGGATCTGACAGGAGACTTATTTCCCTTCATAATTGTAAAAAACTGCTCACACCGATAAGCACTTCCAAACATGGACATAATTTCATATGCGAATTTTTGAGTATTTTTAAACCAGGCAGGTAAATATTTGTAAAATCCAAGCACGCCAACTTCACTGAATTTTGCCTTCAAATCTGAATCGCACTGGATCACAATTACCTCCATTTGCATTTGATTAGGTACTGATTCAATATTTATTGAAAAAATCGAAGAAAACAAAGAAAACTTGTCTTCCAAAAATTTAAAATCTGCAAACCTTGTTTGAAATTCAGTTCTAAGGCTTACAATTTTTTCTGCATATTTTTGATACGATGCAGTTTCACTTAAACTTGATCTCTTCATGTTGCATGTCGGAAAGTGCGTTAAATTTTAATTTTTCAACTGCTTTTCCCAAAGAACTAGTTTACATTTGAATGCCTTAACTTGGTCACACATATTCGTAATGATCTGATCTTTTCCTTGCAGTTTTAAATTTAAATCATATAAGTGTTTTGTTATATCAACCATGAAGGATAAATCTTGCAACCACACTGTGTCAAAAAACAGGCTTGTGTCTTGATTTTTAGTTATTAAGAACTGACATATTTCTTCTTTCAAGAATCTTGGTGCAGGATAGCCAACGAAGCTCGGTAAAGTAGGACAAACCGGAATATTCGCTGTCTAATTCACTTAAGAAAGCAGAGAACTGTCGCTGATTTAAGCCTCGAGATTTCATGAAATTAATGATTTTTTTGATAGATGTCAACACATTTTCCATGTTTATTACTTTTCGCGCATAAAACTTCTTGATGTATAATGCAATGCGTATGATGAATCTTGGATCCGTCATAAATTTCACTTTGTTCTTTTGGCAGTAATGCCGCGCAACCATTGTTTTTTCCAGTCATAGAAGGAGCTCCATCTGTAGCTACAGAAGTTAATTTTGACAGAGGTAGATTGTATTTTTGCAGAAGTTCAAAAACACAATTAAATATATCTTGTTCTGTACTAGTGTTACGCATTGGTAATAGTTCCAATAATTCCTCGAATATGTTGAAATCCGTGTCGCAAGCACGAAGAAACAGAGCTAATTGGGCTACGTCCCCAAAGTCCGTACTCTCTCGTCAGAGGCAATGGAAAAAACTTCGAAACTAGATGATTTTGCTTTGATCTGAACACTTAAATTGTCGGCCAAATCAGTAATTCTTTCCGCTACTATATTTCATGACAAAGAGATTGTTTGAAAAGCCTTCACATTTTCAGGACAAATAATTTCTTCAGCTTTAATTAGACATTCCTAAATGAAATCATCTTCAGTAAAAGGTTTCGAGTGTTTAGCTATCAACTCCAACAAGACGTAGCTTGCATGCACCGCCGCTTTACTTTCTGGTGATACTTTAGTAAACATGAACTGTTGTTTTTTTAGTCCCGACTTGAGCTCTTTCAACTTTTCTTGTCTCATTAATCCCTCGTAATTATCATATTTTGATTTATGTTGTTCAGAGTGACGATTAATGTTGTACAACTTTGGTACACTGATAACATTATCAGTGTACCAAAGTTGTACAACATTAATCGTCATATTAAGCAGATTATTTTATTTTTTACTTCGCAGCAAAAATACTCCAATTCCCACTTTTCTTGGAAATTTCGATGTTCGTCGGCAATTTTTCGTTTATTACTATCACTTGGTTTCGATAGACACATGTGAATACAAAGGACTGATAAAAAGTAATAATCGTTAACATAAAATAATAGAATATTTTAATAAAAACTGATATTTTTTCTTGAACATCAACGTACCAGACACTAAATAATTGCCCGAATTAATAAGCGTAACGTAAAAAACTTATTTTTCTTGTTCACCGAAAGTTGTTCAAACAAGACTGACGACTAGATGTGGGCGTGGCATTGGCACGTGATAGTAGGTATATAATTGGCTGGTAGAAATAGTGGGGGAAATGCATGAAACACGGCTATGTGTAGTAATTACTTTCATTGGCAAACGATTGGCTGGGCCGCAAAAATATTCGTAGCGGGCCGCGAGTTTGACACCCATGTTGTAAAGGGTAATACAATAACCGGGGAATATTATTCCGATCTCTTAACCAGACTAGACGAAAAAATGCGTGAGAAATGACCCAGTTTGCAGAAGAAAAAAAAAATCATCTTTCATCAGAGCAAGGCACCTGCCCAATGAGGTGTTTTGGCAATGGGAGAATTAAGGGATCTGCACTATGAATTGTTGGAACATCCACCCTATTCTCCCATATTTGGCTCCCTCTGACTTCTATCTCTTCCAAAAACTAAAACTCGTCCTCGCTGGTCAGCGTTTTTCTTCGAATCAAGAGGTGATTGCAGCTGTAAAGGGGTATTTTGCAGATCTTACTGAGAACCACTACAAGGACAGGATAATGGCGCTGGACCATCGCTGGAATAAATGTATTAGTCGTAAGGGAGATAATGTTGAAAAAAATAAAAATAATTTTGAAATTATAAATTCAAAATATTAGGCTGAGAACTTTTCAGACGACTCTCGTACTCCCTAGGGAAAAATTTTTCTCTGATAACTTAGAACCAGAGAGCAACGACATGACCAATTAGATAAGCATAGATTCAAATATTGCGGGAATTCAGGAAACGTTTCTAGACATTTTTTAACCCAACTGTCATTGTATGATGTATTCAACGACTTCATTTATTTCGAAAGGCGAATTATATGAGAGATCATTTGTGCTGCCATCTATCTGGAACCACAAGAGGTATGCTTGTTATTTAGCTGAAATGATAAACAGTGAGAACGGATAACTATATTTATATTATAGTTGAAAAACCGCGTAGAGCTATTGCGCATGTTCGTAAATGTGTATTTTTGATTTTTAGCACAGTGGGAGATGAATTTCATCCCACATAGAGTTCTAATTGGGTGGATTTTTTTTTTTTTTTTGTAAATTATAGGTTTACAACCTTCAGACGGGAATCATAAAAAAAATAAAATAAAACATTCGTCACATGCGTGATAGAAACAGTTATAGCCCTTTATTAGCGAAGCGATGAAGTGGTTATTATTCGTTCCTACAGAAGTTGAGGATAAATTTTCTCACAAGGCCTGAAGAAAACAAGGCTGACTCTATTTTCTCGTTATAATAAAATACTTTAGTTTGTCTGCCAAATAATTTGGTTGCATTTATTGCCGATGCAACCATGGCTATGAGCGTAGTGTATTGTCTGTTAAGCGTGAGATCTTCTGCCTAGTTTGTCCGTTTTACGAGAAGAAAAGTCCGAGTTTCAGAAAGGAAGACCCGCCCGTATAATTCCGCTAAGTCATTCTTAGCTGAAAAGCTGCTAGAAAGATTCTTATAGAAGGGATTTCAATCAATATGTTACTAACCAAAGAGTGTCAATATCTATCAAGCTCAGTAAGGCAGACGTGAGGAATGCTTCCATGGCAACAGTGGACTTTGTTGTTGCTATGTAACCATGTGAGGTGTTGCAGAAATTGGAAGACAACCATTGTTATTCCCCCCCCCCTTTTTTATATCCAGTAAAGCTAGTATTACTATAATTAATAATGTTAATAATCTCTGCTCTATAGACCTAGAATACAGACGTGAAACTTTATATTTTGGTTTAAAAATAAAAATAAAATAAAAATCAGATTTCTTTAAAAATATGAAGAGCTAGAGGGTTCCAAATATACTCACTTTTCCCGACATCATATCCACCTTTCATCTCGAAAGTCCCGAATATTCTTCTCCATTAGTAACTATAAAAACACTAAATAATTGCAGGTTAAACAACTACTTGAATGTTATGTTTAATTAATAAAGTGGCGTTGTGTAAACCATATTTGTCAAGAGCTGACGAAAGCATTCCCCCCCCCCCCATAATCAGTATTCGATCTATGTAAATGAATCTATGTACACATATATCCTTTAATTAATCCCCCCATCAGTAAATGTTGTTTGTTGGTGACGGCACACACACACACGTCAGACTAACGTGACGTTGTCTATTTTCACGTGTTGATGTTGAAGGATAGTTGACTTTTTCATAGAAAGGAAAGAGAAGAAAAAAGAAGAAAAACTGGTCTTGCTAGAAGCTAGACAAATGCAAAATAATTTTATCGCACTTCCTGTCTGTTAATCGTAGGTATGTTTGGTGTAGACATGCAGTAATGTGGAATGAGGGATATTGAACTCGTACGGCGGGATATTTATGCATCACTTTAATATCACTTTTATGAGCCCTGTCCGAAAGCATTCACAGTATCATTTTTGATCTCTGTCATCATTAAAAACCACTGAACTTAAGTGGGACGGCATTCGTACGGGGGTAGAAAAAAACAAAACAAAGTAATTCCAGGTAGAAAGGTTTGACGAATATGGAGAATATTGTAAAAATGAAATGCAACGTTTGGCCACGTATGATTATACGAGTTCTCAGAGTTTTTAGTATTAAATGTGTACTGTACAGGTTCATGTTCGAATAATTAGTGAGCATGATCTGTCAACTTCTATTTCAAACAACTGATTTCAGTGTTACTGTTCGAAATGTTGTTAATTTTTAAGGGAAACGGATCGTATGTTTGCTGAAAATAATCTTCATATTTAATAGTAGTGATACCTATGAAGTCATTATAATAATAGGGACTTCATAAAAGTCACTGACTACTTCTTTCTCTCTGCTGCTTGGCTCTGGTCACACTTCTTTTTAAATCTGTAATGCTCCCCCCCCCCTCCACATTGGGTTATAAAATCATCAGCATAAAAAAAACGGCGAAATTTGGGCAGTTAATCGATTTGATAAGTAGTTTTAAAATAAAAGTAAAAAAAAATCGTACTATCTATACAAGTACTTCATCCGAAGGGACTTTATTTTTTAAATGCAAACATAGGAAAGTATGCTGCATACAGTAGAATTTGTATGCATGCATAAAAGAAGCATCGTCGTGAGTAGTTAGTGTACAATACGAGTCTTCTTTCTTTTCTAAAATTGGATAGTCGTTGAATGATTACAATTTCTTGCTGTTAAATTTACTCTTAGCTAAATAACCGCAAGAAATTGCAATTAACTTTACTCTTTACCGCCATAAATTCTCATGATTTGCAATATCACTAATAAATATAACACATCAAGTGACCAATCATTGCAAATGGCTTTGTGAGGAACTTCTCTAGGACTGCTTTTGTTACAGTTTTAATATTAATCACAAATTTCTTGGATCATCTGTACACATTCTTCTAATAACGTTCACGCAATCTCACCTCAAATTGAACAAGACAGTAGTTTTTTTGTTTACAATTAGGTATGATCAAGTATAAGTATAACGAAGTATAAATATAATAAAATTTTAAAGTTCGCGACATGAAACTGTTGAAATATGAAATACCATATCTGATACACAAAACCAAGCAGCTCAATTCTGATACATCGCAGAGACATTTCAAAACTTCCAAATCCAGCTGGGAAACTGTAGTCAAAGTGTGCAAAACCTTTATGATTCATAAGGCACATTCCGGTAATTGGACCACATTTTTTTATTTTTTTTATTTTTTTTATTAAGCTAAAAGCACAATAAAGAAATAAAACCCGACAAGTTTTGTAAGTCGTTTGACTTACATCTTCAGAGGTAAAAGGTAACTGAAAGTTAAAACAACAAAAAAGAGAAATTAACAGTTCATACTATACAGTTGTAGCCGTCTGACTGTTCATAAAATTAAAAAATCAGAATGCAGATTCAAAGCAGTGTGCTAAGTTTAAACAATGCTGGATGATGCCACGTTCTGTTGTTCACGATCATAATGTCCGAGGTCTGAGTAAGCCTTGGTTTTTATTGCATTGTGTTTGAATTCTAAGCATGTTCGCAGCTTCTTTAAATTTCCTTATGTAACAGTTTTTTTCTTTTTCTGCCAGAGTACATTGTGGCAATTCATAACCATTTTTTGTTTGAGGATCTGTGTTAAATATTCCAGTTCTTCATTTCTCTGTTTTTCTGTTCTGGAAATATTATAAGCTCTGTCCCTCAGGGTTTTTATTAGACTTATTTTTTGCGAAGGGTGGTGGTGTGAAGCCGCATTAAGAAATATTCCTGTGTTGATGAGTTTTCTATATATTGAGAAAGAAAGTTTATTAACTTTTTCATTGACTTCTAATAGGATGCCAAGAAAAGGAAGTTTTCTAAGTTCTTCTTGTTCTAAAGTAAATTTTATATTTTTATGTAAACTATTCAGGTAATTTTTGAAAGCAGTGAGTTCTTGTGTTGTTCCTGGTCAAATGATGAAAATATCTTCTACATGGCGTAGCCAAATTTTTGGTTTTTTATGATAATTGATTAAAGCATTATTTTCAAAATTTTCCATAAATAGGTTAGTTAAAGCCGGAGATAGAGAAGAGCCCATAGCCAATCATTCTTTTTGCTTCCAAAATTTGTCTTGAAACATGAAAAAAGTATTATTTATACAATGTTTATAAAGATCTATGATGTCTGGAGGAAAGAGGTCTTCAAGGAGATTCATAGTTTTGTTTCTTGGAACATTTGTAAATAGGCTGCAAACTTGCTAAGATGCCTGAAGGTCCAATGTAAATATCTTTACCTTCTCAATAAAATGTGCACTGTTCTTGATGAAAGAAGATGTTTTTCCTGTGTGAGATAAAATCATGTTTGTGAGATGTTTTGCTAAATTAGAGGTCGGAGAGAGTCTCTTCCATCCACTATCGTTTTAAGGGAATACCTATCTCATGTATTTTTGGTACACCATAAATTCTTGGAACTAATGAGTGTTTTGATTGTAGAGTTCGTTTAAGTTCTTCAATCCAATTTAGGCATCTTTTTAATTAGATCGTTGGTTTTATTGTGACTATGCCACGTGGGATCTCTGTCTAAAGGTCTATAGGTATTAGAATCTTCAAGAAGAGTTTTAATTTTATTGTTATAATCTTCAGAGTTCAAAACTACTGTTGCATTCCCTTTATCTGCTTTGATTATAACGATTTTTGTCTGATTTTAGTTCTTTGAGGGATGTGTATTCCGTGTAAGGAAGGTTCCTTTTAGGTAATTTGTTTTGCAATAGTAAATCTGCGATCTGTATGCGGATGAGATCTGATGTATCACCAGGTAAATTTCTTATTCCTTTTTCTATTCGAGCCATTATGTCAATTTTTGGTAGTAAACGTGGCGTTAAGGCAAAGTCGAAACCTTTCATGAGTAGATTTTTTTCGGTTCTTGATAGGACACTTGAAGAAAGGTAATATAACCACTTTAGAATAATCGAGGTGTTTTCTTTGTTTTTGTTTTTCATGAAGAAGTAAGTTAATTTTTTTGATTAAAGTATGCTTCTTCCGATCGGAAATTGCTGCAGCTTTGTTATATGTGATAATATCTATGTTGTTCCACAGGTCGGACGGAAGCGATGTGGCTAACTCATCATGTAGAGAAAATGTATCTCTGTTAATTTGTGCTAATTCTGATCTAGTGGCTGAAATTTTTTCTCTCAGAATCGCTAGTTCTATTCTTCGGTAAATTCCGTTAGCTTTATTTGTATGGAATGCACGATTGATTTGGATGAACTTAGGTATGATTTCGTTATCTCTGCATCGGATTAAGAATATAAGTCGGTTGATGAAATTCAGTTGTTCAAAAATGTTACAGACAAGATGGCTAAATTACTAAACAAACATAACATCGAAGTAGCCTTTCTGCCGCTGGAAAAAATTTCAAGATTTCTATATCCCCCGAAACCTCCACATCATCCTTTAAAAAAACCAGGTGTTTATAAAATTTATTGTTCTTGCGGCATCTGCTACGTAGGACAGACAGGAAGATCTGGGGAAATACGCATGAACGAACACCAAAAGGATGTACAAAACAGAAAAGAACACAAATCAGGTCTAGCTTTCCATACCACTTCCACCGGCCACAATCTACTCTGGCAGAAAACAAACATGTCTTATAGAGAAAAAAACTGTTACATAAGGAAATTTAAAGAAGCTGCAAACATGCTTAGAATTCCAACACAATGTAATAAAAACCAAGGCTTAATTCTACACCAAGTTTGGTCAGCTTTGATAAAAAAAAATATACCTCAGTCAGACCTCGGACATTATGATCATGAACAACAGAACGGGGCATCATCCAGCATTGTTTAAACTTAGCACCGCTTTGAATCTGCATTCTGATTTTTTAATTTTATAAGCAGTCAGACGGCTACAACTGTATAGTATGAAATATTAATTTCTCTATTTTTTTGTTGTTTTAACTTGCAGTTACCTTTTACCCCTGAAGATGTAAGTCAAACGACTTACGAAACTTGTCGGGTTTTATTTCTTTATTGCGCTTTTAGTTTAAAACAAAAAGTAGTCCAATCACCGGAATATGCCTTATAAACTTCTAAACCACAGAAACCTCTATTTACCTTTATGATTGTTGAACGCAAAACAGAGCCAACCTTCTTCAAAATGGCAGTCTCATTCGAAAAAGCCTATTGTGTCTTCACTAAATTTTATATGTATCGATTTATGTTTTGACTGGACGTTCATCTGACTTAGTATTAGACTGGGCTTTAAATTATATCAAGACGTCTAAGGTTTACGAGGCCTGTGTATTTGTCTATTAATTGGAGGGGGACGGCGATTCTGTTTGGTTTGCCTGATTTACAAGATAAAAACAGGAAAAAAGGGGGGGGACTTACATCCTCCTCATGAGACCGAGTAACTCACCGGAGTTCAAATTCCCAGAGGAATCAAACCTAGGTCTTTCCTCCTTAATGAGCTCTGAGTTACATAACTTGTTTCAGCACAAGTGTACATGCACCGCTCTTTAGTGATAATAAAAGAAGCTTTTATATTTTTATTACCAGGAACAAGTTAATAACTACCGACTTATTATTAAATGTTACGACAGTTACGTTTTATTAGTGTTTGAAATAAATTTCAGACGTTGTTAGTAGTTTTCCACTATATATCGTCACTTACTACGTATACGACATCTGACCAATAAATGAAACTGATTCTAATTCTTCAAAGAAAAACCAGTTTTATTATGAGCTAATGAAAATCCTGTTTCAAGTTGGCCATTAACTAGTATATATTAACAACAAATTGTATCTCATTTCACGTAGTGTAATAGTTCATGTATTGCAGGCGTACTGGTAGATGTACTTGTAATATTTGCCGGTTTTCAATTCCACAAAATAAACAGATACGAAAAGATGCAAGAAGTAAGATGGTATAAAAGATCTCTTTGTTTTTACCATGGATTCGTCGGCAAAAAAGCATTTGGAAATATTCTCACTTTTACATTTTTAATATATTAGTTTCGACAGTAATAGGATATCCTGTTTATGCTTGAAAGAGCACGATGCACGATAATGGATGTCTGAAGGCTAAAATCCTTGAGAAGATTTATGAATCTATAATTAAATAAGATATATAAAGATACAAGGTTAGTTAGGCTAGCCTGCTTTCGTCAGCATAAGATTGCAATTTGAGTTGTAAGGGGACATTTATAAAATAATATATTCCTGAAAAGAAATTGTAATTTTTGATGACGAAAAACCGAATATTTTAACACCAGATGGCGATGTCTTGTTTGGATTGACGTTCTTTTATCAAATGCCAGTAGAAATAATCGACAATCATGTGGCCCGTTGCTGTGTGAGAGGGGAAACAGATGAGTATGTTGTTTGTATTGTTGGAGATAATCCTACAACATATTATACCGGTTTTCATAAATAAAGGTTTATCATAAAGTTTGTAAAATGATTTTCAATGTTTTATTTATTTATTTATTTATTTATTACTATTGCGCAATATTACAATTATTATTTTGGAACACAGATTATTGGTAGATGCAAACTGATAAATACACAATTTTCTAATTGTTCAACTGTCTGGTGGTGGTGGTGGTGTGTGTGTGTGTGTGGGGGGGAATCCTTTCTCATTCTACAAATCCAAAGTGCAAGTGCATTCAGGTTGTTCATGTAGTTCTTTAAGTGGAGAATTTCAAGATTTAAAAGGAACAGCAATATTAACAAGTTCGTTTGCAAGCTACGTGAAATTCCACCTTAGCCGTGGTCAGTTCCTGGTGAATAACTTCATTACACGTTCTTAGAAGACTTCACAAGTTTCGTCTGCTCATTGCCAACTGCATGTGGGAAAAAACTAACCTATTTTGAAACACTTTTACCAAAGATGCATTTGGTAAAACATTGCATTAACCCAAACAATGAGCAACATTAGCAGCAAATACAGAAGGCTAAAGAAGAGTTAACACTAAAGGATCAAACAGCCCTTGACAGATTCCCAAGGGAATCTCGGCAAGCCTATTTGCAAACGCTTAACAAGGATATCAGAGCGGCTTGGAGGGGTTTAGGTGAGCGATAGAACAAAACGTAAAGGGCTACACAGTCTCAGTTTCTACGGAAGAATAGTCACATAACCGTAGAAAGTTTTCCCACTTAGTTACAAAATAAATTATACTAGACAAGAAATTAGATTTTGTTTTATTTACTCAAGCGGAAGCAAACTATGATTATTCTGAACTTATATTCATGAAGCTCCTCATAGTTTTACTAGTAAGTTTAATAGCATGCTTATTCAGGGCGCTCCTTTCACTAAAAGCATGTTATTCAACTACCGAGTAAGCAAAACAAATTTTGACTGTGAAGTATCTTCACGACTAGTCTATATATAAAGACTGTTGACACATCTACAGCCTTTATATATAAGATAAGATTCTATGTGAGTTTAGAGGTGGAATCGAAATGGCTGTTTACAAGCAGCTGATCTTGTTCATACAGTTTTGCAGGATAATAAAGGATTTACAATGACCGGTTCAACAGTGCATTGGCCATGAAATTTATCTATAGAACGCGTGTATGTGTGTGTGTGTGTGTGTGAGAGAGAGAGAGAGAGAGAGAGAGAGAGAGAGAGAGAGAGAGAGAGAGAGAGAGAGAGAGAGAGAGAGAGAGAGAAAGAATCAATTATCGTACTGTCCTCGATAGCATAAATTAATCTTAGAGAGGATTTCGGTGCACCGCTCATGATGTGTGAGAAGTATTCCATGATTGGAGATTTTGGATTTCTATAGAGTTAGCAGCTGTACAGGGGTTGAAGTATGCCCTAAGTTTTGGTTGCATTGAAGTCTACCAGATTGTCATCATCCAAGTAAAATATAGCTAGGAGATCAGAGTTATTAGTTCGGTAAGTTTGGAGCTCGAATATAAATGAGTGCTGACCGACAGATGATATTAAGTTATGGTAGATCTTGAGGTTTCTAAACTTGGGCACTAGAAGGTTCGTCAAATGAAAAGGAGTGCATTGTCATCAGCTAATCTATGAATAGGATTTGAAGTCTGTGAGAGCAGGTTATTTATATAAAGAAGGAAAAGAGAGAGAGAGAGAGAGAGAGAGAGAGAGAGAGAGAGGTAGAAAGTACAGAGTCCTGGAGTACTTCTGCACTCTTGGCGAAATCTGAGGAGAGGAAGCCATCTTCGATGACTAGTAGTGAGCGTCCAGTGAGAAAGCTGGTGATCCATTTGCAGAGGATGGAAGGTAGATCGTATGATGCTATTTCAGTGAGTGGGTTTTTCTATGCCAAACTTTATCAAATGCTTTAGGTGGTGGAAGGCTAGAAGATCAACTGTGGATTGAAAGTGACGAAATCCATATTGCATGTCACTGTTTAGCTGTTAAGTCTAAATGGAGAATTTAGACTTAACGGAGAGAATTTAGATTTCCCAGAATTTTTAGAGAGAACAGAAGTGAGAAATTTGTTGGCTGATTTGTATCACATTTCTTTGGAACAGACTGCATGTAGGTATCTTTCCATGCTGTACGGTAGATGAGAGTTAAATACCATAGACTGAAGAGGCGATACAGGATAAGTGTTAATTCTGAGGCACAAGTTTTTAGCACAGTAGGGATACCATCAAGACCTTGTTTGTGTCCAAATTATTAAAGATTCGTCTGATTTTTTTAGGCGAAAGACCCCATGGCATTGTGTGAGTAGTTCTTGGTAAAGTGTGGAAAGTTTACCTTATTCATCAGTGCAGGAATTCGAAATACCATCTTGATGTGAGAGTGGTGGAAACATAGATGGGAAAAAGTTGCGTCCAATGATCTTGAAAGTGAACTAGGAAGCTCCATTAACTTTTGGACAGGAGGAGAGTTTGCAGCACTTGGCTTTTTTAAAATCTGATTTAGATTTTCAATTTATTTTATTACTCCTAACACGAGTTGCAACTTCGGTGAAGTGTGCAGTTGGTTTTAGTTTTGAACTACTAATAGTATGTTAAATTTTTTTCTTGTATTGCATTGGCACCCTTATTTCAGAACAAATTCTTGGACAATTGTCGGGAATTTAGGGTAGATGTAAGATGAAGTTCTTCATTCCTGTGAGGGTAATTTTTATTTTTCAGTCTGAACAGGCGTTTGGATTGGGAGAATTTGCATTGGTCGGACGATGGAAAGGAAGAGTAGAAGTCACGGAGCCAATGAGCACCTTCTAATACCAAAGGACACTAGACTCAGACTTGTTGGATGAAAGAAGTTCCATGAAAAAAACTTGTATTACGTTGTGGTTGGAGTTTCCTAAAGGAGTACTGACGTTCACAGTATATGTGGAAGGAGTGCTTGTTAAGAAGAGGTGAAGTGCGTTAGGATTGGCAGGAGTTTTCTGGTATTCTGGTAGGGAGATTAACTATCGGTGTTAGGTCATTGCTAATGGCAAATACTTCGACACATTCACTTGCTTGACCAGTGGAACTGAGAAGGGAATCCAGTCAGCTGTGGATTGGAGTCCCAGGAAGGATGAAGGGTAATTTGACTGCATAAAATCTAGCTTTAGAGATATATAGTTGAAGAAGTCAAGTCCGAGTGGTTATCAGAGTTTGAAAACTGATAGAGACAGCAAATGAATGCGATAATTTTTTGGTAAAGAAATTTTGAGGAAAAGCAGATCAAATAGTGAAGGAGCATCCGAGGTTTTGCAATCTCTGACATAGAATGTCAGTTGTAATGAATGGCATGAGCCCCGCACTTGTGACTGAAGAAGTTGGATAATGTGTAGTTTGAAAAGATAAGGTGGACAGTAGTTGCTGAGGTTAAGTTCCTTTTGCGTACCACCTTATTTGATTTTCCCCCAATCACGAACTGGTAGACCAAAAGGAAGCAGGATATAGCATAAACTCATCGGGAAGTCTCCGCATTTGTTACTATCAGGTGAACTCTCGTGCACCAACTCGTTGTCGGCCTGGGAAACGTTTTATTGCCGTACCCACAAATGGAAGTGGGAATAGGATCTGGGCAAGTCATCGAATGTAATACCTTCAAAGACATGCCAATCACTACCTTGAGGGCATGCGTGAAGACAGGGGAAAAGAAACTAGAGCTGCAGATTTGGCGACCAGTCTTGGCCACAAATCACTTCAGGCTTCCAATATGCAAGGTGCTGGTGTTTCACGATCAAGCACGTTTACCCTTTCGAGATCTAGTAAGCAATCTTTCCAACTAGGAAAGGCATGCATTTCCTGACAAAATTCCCCGGATATGCCAGAGTCCCGTTTATTGAACGCTAGTGCAGTGCAATTATATGATTAGGTTGATCTTTATAGAGCTTGTCGTGATTGGACTCTAGCCTTTGGAAAGTTGTGAAGTGACGATGTTATGGTGGGAGGATGATTCTCTTGGTTTGAACCAGAAGCCCGTGTAGTAAAACCTGAACAAATCGACTTGGACAAATTGATTTATCTGTCAACACAATAATGCGTGTATGCTATAAATCAAGGGTTGTGACGATATGGTTCGAGGGTGTGGGAAAATGTTTAGACTAAACATCCCTTCTATCTGAGCCCTTTGGCTAGAGTGCCAGTTGGAGATGAAACCACATTCATCTTTGTTACAACCGTTTATCACGCCGGTTTATCAAGCTTAATTAGTATTTTACATAGCAGCACAACATCATTCGCGATCGCAGGCAAAAGGTATTGAATGTTAACAGACTATTGAGATTGGTGTAAATAAAAACGGATAATGCAAAATACTCAAGCATTAGAATACTTTTTAACAGAATAGTGAGTACTAAATCAGACCATCTCTGACGGTACCTATGAAAAAAATCTAGGACCACATGATAGGCAATAATTCTTTCTTTAAATGCAAATCTTCGCTTTCATTGGTTCTTTCATTTCATTGTTTTTGTGATTATTATATTTAGCTGCAACCGAGGTATAACATGATCTTCTTTTCTTTAACATTAACCAAATGTTTTCCATTGCATTTAGCAATAAATATAATATATTTTTACATATATTCCTGAAAGCATTCTACGTTTCGACTGTAATAGCACTGATTTCATCGATGCTGATTTTTTTTCAACTTTCCTGCAAAGAAATTAGAATTACCCGCATGGACTTAATCATGGAAGAGTATATAACCAATAACGTAGGCGATTTCTTATGTGTTTGATGACTACAACTGTAAATATGTACTCTGTAACTTCGTGAACATTATAATTCATTATATGGTGCGAATAATGAGTTCGGTTTTATTTTTCAATAAACTTCGCTAACGAGATTGCACTTAAAAGTATTATTTCGACTCTGAGTTATCTAAATATTTACATGCAAGATTATTTGATCATCTCTTGTAAGAAAAATTCCTTAAAGTAGGATATAGAATTGTACAAAGTACATCATTTTTTTTTTTTTTTCGTAGGTTTAACTGTTAAGTCAAATGTTGACTGATTGATTTCTCATATTTCTAATTTATTTTCGGGCAGTTTTATGACTAAAACAATTAATAATTCATAAAATAATTCATTTCATAAAATACTAGTTGTACATGAAAGATATTTCAAGACACGTTCTTTGAAGTAATTCCATGTCCACTACGGTATTTCCCTTCTCTTAATCAGTGGCTTACACCAAAGTTAAATAATATTCATTTGACTTTGATTAGACATTTAAAAAGTTTTTGTTTCGTTACGCAATAAAGCTAAAGAAAAATTGGAATGAATCCAAGCGCTGAGGTATTAACAATTTGAGTTATAGATGATATCTTTCTCCTTTACAAGGTTACGTTTTGCTTTTTTACTTCCAAGAAATGTTTGAATAATATATTTTTGTTGTTCTGAGATAAATGATTTGTTTTTGTCATTTTTCTTTTCTCTTTTTCTAAGAATTGGCTTGTTGAAATATTAAAACATTGCGTCATTAAAGCTAAAACATCATTACCGATTGCTAATTTTTGTAGAAGATATACGAAACGAAGAGATGGAAATCTGAGATTATAATAGCACTTACACAATCTTGATTATTCTAATGGATTATTAACAAAAATCTGAATTTTGTTAATAAAAGTAAATAAATACTTTAAATAAAATAAATAAAATTCATACCCATGAAAATCATATAGATACATTACCATGGAATTAAAATGAGAAAGAAAAAACTCTCGTTGAATCCAATATAAAACTGACTCGTGTCATTTTGCTGAATTTCATCACCTTCGTATTTGCCTTTCAGACCTCTCTTAACAATAATTAAAAAGAAAAAAAAATCATAATGAAACATATTCGTGATAAACACTAATGGGCAATGAGCATCGCCATTGTTTTATTCTTCGGATATTATCTTCTCTCTCTCTCTCTCTCTCTCTCTTTCTTTTTAGATGGGTCATTTCAGCAAATAATTTTACTTTAAAAATTAATCCTTTAAAATCGATGATATTAAACAAAGAGGATTACCGTATCTTTATAAGATAATATGTTTATAATATGATAAAGTGATGTGGAATGTCTTTTCAATCGAGTTTTAATATTAGGACAATTTAAATCAAGCCTCTATCATAAAGATTAGCAAGCAGCGCCACATAAATAGCAGTTGCTGAAGGTGTTTATTAGCTTAGCAAATTGCACTGTGTAGGAAGTGCAGTTGAACTGATAGAATCGGTCATCATACACGCTAAGGCCACTCATAAGAAGTATCACACTATTATATAGTAAGTTCCTTTCCCCCCCACTCTGCTCAATGGTATAGTCGAAAACAGTTAAGAGTTTAAGCTTTTTAAAAATTAAAATATACTTTATCTTACATGCAGTTTAAAAAATAGAGAATGCCATTAACTCTGACATCAATTGTGACGTCACAAGGCACAGGAACCATCTCATCGAGTGTTGGAAGTTAGTAGAATGATTTTGATTTCTCTCGGATAAATGAAAACGGTTCAAACTTTATTTTATAGTTTAGTAATTTCTATCTATTTTTTCTAAATAAATAGAAAAATTGAAAAGCCAAATAAACTTGGAAATGACCAGTATATACCAAAGAACAGAGAATTTCGAAATTGATAAGGAATATAACAATTCATCATTTAAAAGAATTAACACAAAATATGGAATTAGTTAATGTAAATTTAAGAGGCATTAATGTATACTTTCTTTATTGTTAAAATTTTAATATTTTAACAGTTTAAAATATGAAAACATTACATAGACGTTTAGATAGTTAACAATTAACTATTTTAAAGGTGAAAGAACTTTAAAATGGTAGAAAAGTACCAATTATAAAGTTTCTTGAAGAAATAATTGAAATGAATTTTAATTTACAGTGGAATCCTTTTCTACAACTGCTTCAGTAAAAAAAATACGTTATGAATATATGAAATTCCAGGCCACAGAAGCAAGACTACATTACCAGTAATTGATATCGGTAGCCTTTTATGGCAGATGGCCGCTTGAGTGAGACCATAACTTATAAATGAGAATAATATAATAATGTAGAATAATTTTAATTAGTGTGAACAATTTCAAATAACTGAATCAGCATTGTTTACTTTTATCCATCACAAAAATATTGTATACATTATTTACATTAAAAAATGTTGCTGTAACACTTGATTGTGTCCAGATTACTCCACACTGCAGATGGAATTAAGTTCATTACTTGCAGGTGAAGATGAGTTGTAATTTGTCTCTCTCTTCATTTCACTTATTGCCAACTTAATTTAAATTTATTTACAGTAGAGTGCATTTTGTGCCTTGAAAAATATCCAAAGAGGAAAAGGAAATTCGAGAATGTAAATTTTAAGCCTTCACGAATCTGAAATGGAAGCGATGGAGTTTGCTTCACATATCATTATCTAATTCCACGATAAGGACCATCTTAAAGAATATACAAAAAGTTTGTGTTATATTATAACACATGGAAATAGTCCGAATTGTATAATTACAGTTCAAACTGTTTCAGAAACTTACTGAAATTCTTGACTCTGAGCTTATGGGAAATTCAATTTCACGACAGTGTCAGGAGTCAATTAAGTTGTACATAATAACTTAGTATTATGTACGACCTAATCGTACATAAGCAAAAAAAAAAAAAAAAAAAGGTAAACTTTATACTCTATTAAATGAAAATATGCTTAAATGAAAAGTAAAATTTAATATATTTTTTTTTTGTTGACGTCATTAGTTTACAGTAGACTATGCAACGAAAACTAAATGAACATAATTTAAAATAATATTTTTCATATGATTTTAAATTATCTCCATGGTTGGATTGAAATATTTAGATATTTATTTCTGCTAAAAGGGAACTTTCCTCCGCTAGTATCTAGTGTTTCGCCATTTCAAATATAACAGGTTCTTGCGTAATCACATATACACACTCAAAATGCAAGTATTGTAAATGGTTTTATTTTTGACAAACGTGTTACATTTATCCTCATTATGAAAGCTGAAAGCGAATAAAAATGAAAGATCGAATGACAAAAAATAAACATCAACAACACCAACAGAAAAATTGCATTTTATACTTTAGGTAGATATACTTCGAGATCTTGACCAGTCACTTGAGTGATGTAATCGAGGTAGCTTTGAATACGCACGTAAACACCAGGATGATTAGCTTTACCACAATCGACACCCCAGGCGACAATTCCAGCCAAGATATAGGCATTATATTCAACGCTGAAGCACACCAGAGGTCCGCCACCATCTCCCTATAACAATGAACAAAGAAGAGCTATTAATTATAAGATTAATTAAACAGTGATGACACAATGATAGACAGGAAAATCAGAGATGCTACTGATATACAGAATTCACAGGGTGATTTCGATAAGCTGGAAGTGTGGGCAAACGATATTGGCTAGCAATTCAATTTTAGTAAGTGTAAAGCTATGTGCTTTGGCTTGATGCGATAACCAACAACATATTATATTGGTAAGATTATGCTTGCAGTAATTGAGATTTTGGAGTTATGGCGGACTGAAAATCGAAGTTCAACGGTCACATCAAAAAAATTGCAAATACAACTCAGGGGATAATTACGATGTCCAAACAAAAATCCACATGTAAAGATACGGAAGTCATTTTGTTCTTTACAACGCCCTAATACGAACGCATTTGGACTACTGTGGGCAGATCTGATTTCTTTGTTTCCAAAGAAATAAAGAAGTAGTGAAAGATCGCAACGAACAGTTACGAAGATTATCTAGCGATTACGTGAAGATTACGAGAACAGATTGAGAGTATGCGGACTGCTAGACAGAAGAAAGAGGGTGATGTGATAGAAATTTATAAACTTTTGAGAGAAACTTATGGGATATCAGTTGATAAAATTTTTCATTATATGGAAGTTGGCGAAAGGACAAGAGAGTATCAGGGGAAATAAAGTTTGTGTGCATTTAAGAAAGGAGTATCGTGCATATAAATGTCTATACAACATTTATATGCACGATATTAACCAGCATTCATTTTACACAAATTATGGACTCCGCAACCGTGTTATAAATAATTATTTTAATTTCCTGACGTTTCGACCTTCACACCAAGGTCATTATTTGAAGTATACACATAGATATGCAGACACAAGCTAAATTACATTTCAAAAAGTATGCTGAAGAGACCACGATTTGATCAAAGGTTATTCTAATGTCTGACTTCTAGTGAAAATAAAATTTTATTTTATTTTCACTAGAGGTAGAATATGTGCCTTCCATATTCTTGGGATTTTTAGTTATTATTGTTAAGATTAGGGTGATTGATAAGAATCTCACAGGCCTCCTTAAATTTATGCTCATACCATGTTTTGGTATGAAAATATGAATGTAAACAACAAGTGCTTTTCCAGTCAGTTCTATGTAAAGTTCAGGGCATGATCAGAAAGACCAGTTTGACTATAGTTATTATATTTATTGTGTCGTTTATGTTCCTTTCTTCTGATAGGAATTGTGCGTCCTGTTTCCCCTATATAGGACAAATTACAGGTGCAATGAATACAGTATACTCCAGAGTGAGCCAGCAGAGGGAGTGGATTCTTGGTTGAGTTGAGTAAGTTCTTTAAATTTGCAAGAGGTTTAAAGGTGACTTTAAGGTTGTATTTTTGTTGTATTCCGTTTATTTCATCTGATATCCCATTAATGTATCGCATGGTTACAGTTTTATTCTAGTGTTGTTTCTTTTTGTTGTTTCTTTTTATTCTCTTGTTTCGTTTTATTCTCTACAAGACTTCAAGTGAAGTCTTGAAGAGAATTTTGTTGATATTATTTTGGCTGTAACCATTTTTTAGGAAGATATTGCTGATTATTTTTAAATGCTTGTTCACTGGAACAAATCTTCAAAGTCCTGTTTTTTTAGTGTATTAATGCTCCCTGGTTTTTGTGTTGGATGGTGGTAGGAATTTATGTATACATTGGCCAGTATGTGTCGGTTTCCGGTAAGCAGTGAAGGAAAGCCTGCCAGAAGGAAGACGTGTGACAAGTGTATCTAGAAACGGAAGTGTGTTCCGCTTTCAATCTCAATTGTGAACTGTATACGTTTGTGTTGTTTGTTTAGGTGGCTGACGAAAGTGTCTAATGTCTGGCGACTGGGGCCCAGATGGCAAAAACATCGTCAACGTATCTAAGCCAGAATTCGGGTTTTAAAGGAGAGGAATCTAGAGCACGTTGCTCAAAATCCTCCATATAAAAGTTAGCAATGGGGTTGGGGATAATGGTGAGCCCATGGCTGTGCCTTCTATTTGTAGATAAAAGTGTTTTGCCACGCCAAATAGCCAGAACATAGTACATGAGTAAAGAGCGCTGTGATATCGGGAGGGAATTTGTCCTGTAATAGAAGGATTATGTCATTGATTGGGACATTTGTGAAGAGGACAGAGATGTCAAAATTGACTAATAAATCATTTTTTTCCCAGTGTGATGTCTTTGATTTTGTTTACAAAGTGTTGTGTGTTTATAATACAGGAGTGGAAATGATCTACCAACTACTTGAGTGTTGACGCTAGTTGATAATCCTAGTTGATAATGGCTAGGTGATAATCCGGTAGACATAAATTATCGGGGAACGAGCATAGTGCGGAAGTAATTTTTTACTTCCGCACTGATGGTGTATTTTTTACACAATCAGTCACCACATGGCCCGAACAGTATCTTCGGGCCACGTGGTGACTGATTTAAGTTACTTCTCCGTTTTCGTTTTTATTCGATTGGTAGGGTCATTAACAAGTTATTAACAACAGCACCTATTTACAAGTTGATAGGTACTGTTGCTCGAGACTATTACATTCATTTTTTTCGGAATAAGTATTTCGATTTAAAATAACTGTTGAATTACCTTTATTGAAATATATGGAAAATTAACCTAATCTACAGTTGGAATGTCACCTAAGACGATTATTGTATATATGTAAATAGTTTTGAGATCAATAAAAATATTATTATTAGTTATTTATTATACAAAAAATTCTCTATAATCTTCATTGTTAATGAAGATGATATAATGTCTTTGACATCACACACTGGTGGAAAAAGATGATTCATTAGTCAGTTTTGACGTCTCTTCCCCCTTCGCAAATGTCCCAATGAATGATGTGTCATGACTTCATGAAACATCGATTACCCACAATTATGGTTTTAAGTTAATGAAGAACAGATTAATTTATTACACCAGTTGAATCTAGACACGTTATTGCCTTATGATTACTGTATGTAGTTCGTTTAATTATCATCTGTGAACAACTAATTTTGTATTGTTTCAAATTTTATTGCCACCCCTAAAATGGCCCTATTCATGCAAAATTAAGAAATTCAACAGATTTGAACAGATATTCTAAAATCCAGTTTTATTAAACTTCGTTGGGTCATTGCTTACTAACATTTGGAAAGTTTTGTTTCCCTATTTGTCCTTAAAAATGACCGTTCAACTCAAAATCGAATTGGCTTCCTAAGGCTGTGTAAATATCTAATTGGAAACAACTGGTAATTATTATCTGCAATTCCAAAACAAAGAGGCTGTGTAACTCAGGGGATGTAGCGTGTGCACATCACAGCCCTTGACCGCACGAAGGAAGACTTTGTTTCGAATCTAGTAGATAACTAGAGGAAATTTTTCTGAGCATTTTTTTTCGACCGGTACCAGAGTTAATCGATCTATGGCACGGGGAAACGGGTTTTTTTTCCCGGAAACTCGAGATTTTCGTCCCTTGAACTCAAGAAAATTGACCGTAGAACCCACATTATTTCAGACATTAAATATATTGTGTTAGGGTTAGGGACCTTGAAATGGCGGCACTTGTTGAGCCGTCTCTCTTCACTGCTTGGGCTGGCTATCTCTGAATCTCTACCAGTGGAGATTGAAATCCTCCATTCAGTCTTCAAAAGTGAGGTAGGACAAAAATGACCTCGTCTACTCCCCTACACATGAATAAAAGGCGTTAGCTGATTTTTTTTATTTCAAAACAAAAGAACAACATTACAACAACGAAAATGAACCAAGATTGTTACCATGTCAGATAAGAACGCAGCTAAGATCATGTTAAACTTTGTATAATATTGCATTCTTACCTTGCACGAATCGAGACCTTCCTCTCCTCCAGCACAGATGAATCTTTCAAAGAGTTCGAAGTAAGGTCCCAAACGAGTTTTTCTCAATTTAGTCTGGCAATCATCATTGCTGAGTATTGGCAAGCGAATCTCCTTTAGAATATTGGAGTAACTTCCTCCTCCTAGAGAAGAAATAAATGGTTAAATTATGGAATGGGTGAGATGATGGATGTGATTCTTTAATGCATAAATTGAAATTCCACTCCTTTGACGAACAAGAAAAAAAAACAAAGAGTAAAATAATCTGATTTTGTAGTTTACTGAAATCATTAAGTTATCCTAAAAATAAAAGCATTATAAGTTTCTCTTGTTTAAAGCTGTTTCTGGACAGTATTTTTTCGACAGTTATTGCATGAAGAGCAAACTCTACATTACATTTTGGCAAATATTTAATTTAAGGATAGATCAAAACCAAAAGATAATTCTCCTATCCTGATTAGGTAACTTAACATTTGTCTAAGTAATTCTAACATCTCTATATGAGACTGTAATTTGTTTTTTATTAAGGGTTTAAAAGCATGTTCTTCCTAGCAGATGACATCATCAGCAAAATTCTATAGAGTTCGGTTATATGCCCAAGTAAATAGTAGAATAATTACCAGATATCCAGCTTTCAATGAGAGGAATCCGAGGAATATTTTAAGCAATGAAATCAACAGAAGAATATAATGATTGAGTGGTAATGACCGTGTAGAGATATTCAAACATGTTAAGTGCCAAGTACCACGTTAAGTGATCATTTACAAGTATCAATGACCTCATCAATCATTGGCTGTGACAGATATGGAGGAAGAATCGTTGCAATTGTTGCAACAACTCACGAAATCATATCCCCACGTGCCTCGAGGACACAGAGGTCTGACATACGTCAGTTTATAGGCCGAAGTTAACCCTGTGAGAATGCCCAGTCCTCAGCACAGAGTCCACAGCATCAAACGATTCATTCCCTTCCAACTACTAACACCGCTCAGTTTCGTTTAACTTTTTGCGTGAGCTATTAGTAGCAGAGACTCTACCATTCAACCAACCTTTGCTTACACTCTCCCATAATGCAGCAAAATCTACAGGAACAGCACAAAAATAAATAAATAAATAAATAATAACAATTACGAGTTAGATTTATTTATTTATTTATTTTTTCTTCAAATTACAGGGACCGCATAATTGGTATTTCGCTGGTAGCACGAATTGAGCATTCAGGATTCCCGCGAGGATCTGATCCCAACATGACAGCTTTTTATTGCACTAAAAAGAAAACAATCGAGAGATTTTCTCTTTAGTATCGCCAAAAGTTCAGTTGTAAAAAAAGTCTGCGAAATAGAGAAGAGAAAGATGGAAGGAAAAAAAAAACAAATGCAAATGTAATTATTTCTGGTGTATAATGTGATAGGTACTTACGATAAGCTTCCTTGCCCCATCCGGTAACAACACATTCGCTTCCTACAAAGATATCTTCATTCTTAGGTAGACATATTTTGTCGATGTTTGGTTTGAAGACCACTGTGCCTTCCAGTTTCAAAATAGCCAAATCATTAAACAAGTTGTTGCTCTTATAGTCTGGATGGATAATAATTTGTTCTACACTGTAATCGCGATGCTCCATGAACTCATCTTCGTTCTGAGTGTTCCATTCTCCCAGTCGAACTTTAATGGGGTATGGAGTCTCTTCGCTGTTAAAAATAATAATGTATTTGATCAGTTACAGAACAATCATCTCTCTCTCTCTCTCTCTCTCTCTCTCTTATATATATTTATATATTTTAAAACGCGAAAACATATAAAAATGTTTGCAAACCATCAAGAAAAATTGGAAAACAATGTTGGTTCTGAACAGAGAAGAGATTAGCGAGGTTAACATAAAAATGGGTATCTTTCAGGGAGACTCATTATCTCCTTTATTGTTTATCTTGTCATTGATCCCCTTAACTAGCATTTTAAATAAAACTGCTTATGGTTATCAAACTGTGCAAAATATTCAAAGACATCTCACCTTTTATACATGGACGTTCTGAAGCTGTATGCAAAATCAGAGAATGAACTCGGATCATTGCTTAATACTGTGCATATATTCAGTCAAGATATATCAATGGACTTTGGCTTAGACAAATGTACCATTGCTGGAATAATAAGAGGAAAGTTTGAAGATCTGAACCAAATCGAGCTGCTCAATGATGAAAATATCAAGACAATAAAATTCAAAGATAGCTACAAATATCTGGGAATGTTTAGAAGCATCAGAAATTCTGCACAATAAGATCAAAGAAAGAACTAGAGCAGAATACATAAGGCGGCTAAGAAAACTCCTTAAGTCAATGCTTAATGCTGGAAATTTGATAAAAGCAATTAACACCTGGGCCATACCTGTTCTGAGATATTCAGCAGGCATTTTTGAATGGACCCAGCTAGAGGTGGAGAATTGAATGAAAAACTCGAAAATTCAATGCACCATTCCCTCAATCCTCGCAGTGACATTGAGAGCCTCTATCCATGACGCAAAAAAAAAGGAGGCAGAGGATTATTACAAGTAAAGCAAGTTGTTGAAGAAGAAAAACAAACGAAATCTGAATGATTATCTGCCGCAAACATTTCTGAGGTAAGGAAAGAGGGTTTATTCAAACCCATAGAGATAAAATTGGAGTACAAGACCAGCCAAGTACTGTAAAAGTGAGAACTGAAAGATAGAAAAATAAGGCATTGCATGGAAAATACCTTCACAGCATAGAGGACAGCAATTACAGCAACTTGACCTGGCAATGGTTGAGAAATGGCGCACTAAAGAAAGAAAGAAACAGAGTCGGTAATATTTGCAGCACAAGAACATACCATTAACACCAATGTCATGAAGGCAAAAATATAAAAAATTCAAGAAGACAGTAAATGCAGATTGTACAAAGTAAAGGAAGAAACGGTAGACCACATTATATGTGGGTGCAGCAAAATTGCACAAATTGAGTACCGTAAAAGGCACGATAATATAGCTAAGATAATTCCCTGGCATTTATGTAAAAAGTACGGGTTTAAGGTATCTAAAGACTATTGGAAGCATAAAGTTGACCAAAAAGTGGTTGAGAATGAAAAAACTAAAATACTCTGGGATTTCAAAATCCAGACTAACAAAAGTTTGGAATGTAACACACCCGATATCACAGTGGTTGAAAAAAGTGAAAACAAGGGTGTTTAGTTTATCGAAATATCAGTACCAGGAGATAGCCGAATTGATGAAAAAGAAACTGAAAAAATTACAAAGTATCATGAGTTGCAAGTCGAAGTTGAACGAATTTGCCAAAAGAAAACGAAAATTGTTTACATAATAATAGATGCTTTAGGCGCCATCTCCAAAACTTTGAAAAAACATCTAGAAGCACTCGAGTTAGATGGATTAAAAACCGGGCAGCTGCAAAAGGCTGCTTTATTCGGCAGAGCATTCATATTCAGAAAGTATTTCCAACTCATAGGCCTTTGGGCAGGGCTCGAGTTACTGGAATATAACGAGCTTTTACTTAAGGCTGAGGAAGCAAATCAAGCTTGGATGATATTATATATATATATATAATATCATCCAAGCTTGATTTGCTTCCTCAGCCTTAAGTAAAAGGCTGGTTATATATATATATATATACACTAGAGGGGACTTCCCCCCCGGCGCATACAGCGCCCCCCCGAGTTCCGGACTGGTAGGCCGGTTCTCCTTGAATTCTGATGACTCGAATTTTGAAGATTCGACACTCAGGCTAGCCCCTGAGTTTCAAAACGTTTCAAATAACTTAACAAAAAACGTGACACAAAAACGTTTCACAAAAAGACTTATCATTTTATATCTATAAGGTAGATATGTAAAGAAATAAAAAATATAATAAGAAAAACAATTATGCCTTTGTGTTTGTTTCTTTATAAGAAGAAACAAAGAAACTAAAAACATGGAGTGTTATGCAAATTCGGTATATCTTCTTTGGGATAACACAATTCATACACTTAAGAATTTTATAATAAGTATCAAATATTTTCTTTTTCTTTTAAAATCTCCAATATTATCATTGTTATTATTATTCAACCATGTTAAATTTATAATATTTTATTGAGTTCCAAGTCGTTCTGAAATGAGAACAAACAACTTCAATGGCACTCTAAAATGAATACATACGACAATATATATAAGGAATTAATGCATCTTTTGAATGGGAATTCTGAAAGTAAAATGTCACACGACCTTGCGACAGTATTTAAAAAAGAAAGGAAAAAAAAAACTGCCTCGGTTCTTCATAACAGATTGAAATGACTTCAGGTCTTATTAACAATCAGAAATTGTTTTTATAACAATTATGCCTTCTCACCTTCACTGATGTAAACAGCGCACTTCCCTTCTATTTATGACGTTCTAATATACATTTCCCCGTCATATTCCTTGCTATCAGGGACACTAACAGAACTGCTGAGAAGAATGAGTTCTGATTAAGACAAAGCAAGCGGAGCAAATGCATTGTTGGTAATTTAAAGGGAATGAAAAATGTATAGGTTTCAAAACGCAAACTCTACTCCAAAGGATATTGTGTCTTCTGATTGAACTATAGAACTTCTGATTGTATATATATATATACAATATATATATATATATATATATATATATTGTAATTTTATACTAACAAACAATGATATATTCACTCTGCATGCACTGTATCGTTTAGTGGTAAAACGACTCTGAGTAGAATACCGATTATAATTGTTTTGTCTATTCTTTATCAATTAAACGAAATGTATGTTTTTTAAGCAAATTTTATAAAAGCAAAGTTATTTGATGTAAAATTATGTTCTCTTAAGATTTCTAATTGATGATTTTATTTATCTACATAGCCACAATTATGTGACCAAAAAAAAGTAATAATTATTCTCATTGTAATTTATTTACTAGTTAAAGTTGTTACCTTTTGCACTTTAATACTTACAGGAATCTTTGGACGCAGTGTGCTACAGTGAGCACATGTTTATTATCAATGAGTGTGCCTCCGCACAAGAAAATATCGGTGGTACCTTCGGCTTTGAGTATTGCAGCCTGTAAAGGATTAAGGAAGAATCAATGGTCTCGCAACGATCATTAAATTAAATTAAATAAATATATTTCTCTAATGGATTTTAAATCAAACCAGCCCTATTTATCAATTATGCACGTTAACCTACCTTGACAGAATCTGACCATCAAACGATTTGCTCTCTATATAGCTCCATATCATTCCTTGACTGAAAATAGATATGCTTACATATTCTTGAGAGAGAATTTTTTATATTATATAAAATGTATGGATTTTTATTATTCAAAGCAGGCGAAAATATCAGCATAACCGGCCTGGTTGGCCGAGTGGATAACGTATCCGCTCACCAGCCAAAAGGCTGCGTGTTCGAAATCCGCCGTGGAAATGGATGTTTGTGATTGTCTGTGGAAATACCAGTGGTGGTCGGCGGTAGATGTCGTTGGCGTAGTTGCGGTTAGTTGGTGATTGAATGGTGGAGACGGAATTGTAGAGTAGGTGCCCTCCTCGATGAGTGCTTGGACTTCCTAGAGGTGTCAAATAATAATAATAATAATAATAATAATAATAATAATAATAATAATAATAATAATAATAATAATAATCGAGGTGCATGCTACAAAAAATTGCAGTCTTATATTCAGCCTATGTCGATCAATAAATTGTTCGAAATCCGCTTTTGAAATGGCGACAGTCCCGGCAGTAGCAAATGTTGGGCCAAATTGGGATAATTTTGAATGGTCTAATTTAAGATAATTAGGAAATGAGTCAGAAAATCGTCCAGAATTTTATCAAATATTAAATTTCTTTCTTCAAGATCTCAATGGACCAACCGGTCCAATTTGGTCAGGGCCAACAGCAAAAAAACTCACCTCCTGTTCAAATAGAAATCGTACTTATGGGCCATTACAAAGACCATCAGATACAACTTCGTCTCACTTGTGTGCTTCCACATTCTCTCTCTCTCTCTCTCTCTTTTTCTCTCTCATTCAGATGGCACCTCACTGTTACAGCATCTGAAGACAAACCTGACCTGGCATAACTCTTTTACTCCAACTCCTGCATAGATGACCAAAGCGAATTACCTTTTTTAGCATACTGGCAACTGAGAACCATGTGCCTCCAGTGGTCTTTTGGCAAAAAGACATCAGAGAAACTAAATAACTTAACAGCAAAAGGTTTTCCATTCCCGATGACACCTGTCCTTGAACGTCTCTACGATAATTTATACTCAGTTGGTGCTTATCTGTCAAGTTTACTGGCACTTATATGTGGAACCAAGCATATATTCAAACAAACAACTCTAAAAGAAAGAAATAAAATTCTGTCATCAAAATACCCCCTGATTGCCATTACTTTAAGTGTGTCCAAAATAATGGAGGAAGTTATCCACAGTCAACTTTAAATCCATGGTCGATCTCTTATCTGCAAAACGTGTACAAATCCATCTGTCCTTAGAATATTGTTTTCACATGTTTGGGATAGGCATTATAAACTCCCTAAAAATGTTCGGAGGAGAGCGATTCCACTGATAGACGACCTCTCCCTCACTGACTCTCTTCAACCACTATCTCACAGATGCACTGTTTCAGCTTGTCATTTCTGCACGTACTTTCATGGCCGCTGCTCCACAGGAACTAGCATTAATTCTCTGCACCAGTTAATTAGCAACATCTGCACGAAATCCTGAATACTTGTTTAATTTTAACCTACTTTTGACTTCTGTAATATTTCTGTGAATTCTCATTTTCAGTTGCTTTTGGTTGAAAGTACCTGAGTTAGAATCCGCTAAAGTCAAGAGGGAAACTTCTAAACCTCTTTAATCGAGAATGAAATAACCAGTGTCAGACGGAGATGAAAGGAGTTTTACCTCTAACAAAACAAAAACTATCTAACCGGTAATGTACACCAACTATAGACACAGTATCATTCCATGTTCCTATCCCAAGCCGAAAAATCTTACATCATTCATACTATTTTATCAACCCTAACAATTTTGTTGACAAATGAGTCTCAGAATTTACACATATACAATAATAAAAAAAAAATCAGCTAACGCCTATTTGTTCCCGTGTAGGGAGTAGGTGGGGCCGTTTACTCTATCTAACTTTTGGAAACTGAGTGGGCAGTTCAATCTCCACTGGTAGCCAATCAGAGAGATAGCTGGCCCAAGGCTATCACTGATTCATCGGTACACAGTGAAGAAGGCGGCAATCTAGTGCCGCCATCTCGTGGTCCCTAATCCTAACACAATATTTTTAATGTCTGAAAATAGTGTGGGCTCAACGGTCGATTTTCTTGAGTTTACGGGACGAAAAACCCGAGTTTCCGGGAGAAAAAACCCGCTAGCCCGTGCCAGACATCGACTAACTCGGGAACCGGACGAAAAAAGGCTTAGAAAAATTTCCTCTATAATAATGCTAATTAAAACTAATTACAGAAGTTATAATTAGTTCAGATATTAAATTCAACGGCACCAATGCTTCTTTTATAGTGTAAGTGTACTTTGGGAGGCAAAAAGTGTAAGATGTTGATAATTAGAAGTCACTTTTTTGTTTTATCCAGCAGATACACAAGGACTAACAAATAGAGACATATGTTCTATACAGGAAAAAAACGAAGAAATGAAAATTTTGAGCACAATGTTGGCAAAAAGAAAACAAGGAAAGGCAGAATAAGAAATATGGATATTGGGAATGCATTGGGACTAGAAAATGTTGGGATTTATGGCTATTCTTATTTTCTTTATTGTCAAAGGGGTGGGGGAAAGATGAGATTGGAGTGCAAATGAAAATCATTGGTCACCAAGATGTCTTTTCTTGAGATTACCCTAGTTGAGCATTAATAGTGACGTATATAATAGTCACAAGCCAATAGTACAACTTTGTTTACGTCTAGTGGATAATTAATTTAGAACACTGATTTAGACATCGTATTTTTAGAACATCCCCAAATTCAGGTAGATAGAGAGACAGAATAATGATAAACGACATGACACATGTAAACAAAAACAAAGTATATTGAATCATCAAACAAATACATTATATAAAAAGGTTACCCCTTATCCTGTTTGGATAAGGAGTAAACCTTATAATTCTATTTTTGAAAATACCTTTCTCTCATTGGGTTGGCACTATCTTACTATGCTGACAGATATATGATACTCCATCCATCAAACGTCAGTCTGTATAATCGAGTAGAAAGGCATGTGTTTTAATTTCAGTGGTATGATATAATTGGGAAGTTAGCCAACTTAAATTGTGTTCTTTAGACAGGCAAATGGACTAATTAACTTCATTTTAAATTATCTTAATCTCATTTCTCTTCTGTCCACTCTGGCTCTCCAAAATCCCTCTTACGCTTCTCGACTCTTTCTCTGCTCACGTCAGCCTTCCTGCTTTGGTGACCTCTTATTATTCTTCTTGATCTGGGTTCCATTCACGTAGCCACTGTCCACACATTCACTTTTATTCCGATTATCTGATCATTACCCAGTTTATTCGATTGATGAAATACAGTATGTAAATCTGATGACTGTTTAGAATTTATAATTGTTAGAAAAATAGTTATGAAAAATATTTACTTGAAAAAGTAGAAAGATCAGATAAGAGAAATTAGGGAAAAAAACTTTTGTTAGAATGGCGTTTATGAAGAAAGAATATAGAAGGAGAGAAAGATTTCGAGTGTTGATCCGCGTGACCTAACAGTTACTGTCGGAGCAGATGTTATTGCAAAAGTTTCTATTATTGGAATTTGGAACACATCAGAAGATATCAATTTTGAATTTTGTTGCTATTTTATATTCAAGATAGTACATAATTTAATACAGTATTCCATCTATCTATAAGTGATAACAGGTGCTAGTTTTGTAACAAATCGAAAAAATGAATTCATTGCAATAAGGAAGACAGTTAACATTATTCCACGGGAATTCTGTTTAAATTCCTAGAAGAAGGACGACTGCATTATATTTCCTGCCTTCTGACATATTCAAAAGTATGTTGAGCCTCTGCTGTTTACAACAAAATAGTCGTCTAACAAGAATTATTTCCTCAAGAACCCAGTCAAGTGATGAATCATTTGCTATTCACGGTATTGGGTCTTGACAGCTTACAAAGAAACAGGAAAATTCTTTATTGTCTTCTATGTATTTCTAACATCTCCAATGGGCTATGTGCAATTTCTCTCTCTCTCTCTCTCTGTGCACATGCACATGGGAATGCCCTCCCCCCTCCCTGACACGAGACCAGGAGATAAGCTTGCGACACATTACCAAACATGATTACTAATGCAAATCTTAATTTTAAGATTGGAAACTTTGCTCAACTTTGTTTAATTCCTCACATGGACTTAAAATATGTATCAAAAAGAGGCTTTTATTTTTTAAATTTTGTTAATCTAAATAAATGCCGTTCTGCTCTAATTCAGTTGGTGTATATGTCACAAGTTCACTAGAGCAGCACTATTCAATTTTTTCCCCTTTTCTTTTGTATTCACTGTTCATTGCTAATTACTGCCACCAGCGCATGTCATATAGCATATTTTTGTGTGGTAACTCCTCATTAGAAACTATCGAATTATAACATTATTCTAAACTCTCTCTCTCTCTAACAAACAGTATCGTCCTTGAGAAAGACTGAAACAAAAAATAATAGCTGATCATGTTCTCAACACAAGTGGCCCTGTGAATTCTAACTAGCTTCAGGTGGTTGATTCCTAATTATAATATAATTAAAAAAAACAGGGATTTTTTTTCTTTATTATATTACCTCACGTGAAATACTCCGGGCTGTTTGGGAAACGATACATTAGAAAACTCGGATTCAGTGCCCATTTATATTTTTATAATAACCCTTCAATTTCTTATGCGTGCATTGAATCAATGACATTCCATGTTTATTTATTTATTTGGAATGAGGGATTATAAACTGTTGATCAATCCACTAATTTCTGAAACTTGAGAAGGAAATAAATTTTATGTACTCTTAACAAAGACAAGTATGCTATCTGCTGTGATAATGAGAAAAGAAATGAAATCTAATAGCATTACTGAATATTAAAACTAAAACAGAACAGATGTTTCCACGTTTCTGGACCTTATAAATTCAGGACCTTATAAATCCATGCTAAAAAAACAACTTCTCTCTAAAGCCAGCTGTCCATCCTCGAAATCTATCTTAAGGAAGCATTTTATTAATTTTTAATGAAAGATATTACATTCAAAATACTGTGTTTTTACTAAAGGGATACTATAAGATTGACACAGAAGCAATTTTTCAATACATAGGGAGCAGGGGAAAACAAGACGTCGCACTTGGAAGCTTGTACTAGTGTGGTTAGTAAGGGTTTATAATATGGGAATGCCCCCCCCCCCCCCCGACACGAGACCAGGAGATAAGCTTGCGACACATTACCAAACATGATTACTAATGCAAATCTTAATTTTAAGATTGGAAACTTTGCTCAACTTTGTTTAATTCCTCACATAATATGCTTAACAGAATGCAAGTAGATCTATTATATTTAGGATCATCATATTTACAAATCTCAGAACTGGAATACTTATTACATGTATGACGTATTGTAAGACGTCATGTTTTACGAACATAAAATGTGTTTAACACGAACAGCTAATCCAACGCTTGTAAAATCGTTTCATGCAGCTAATAGATCATTTGGGAGTGTGATTATTCTGTGCCCTAAATAATACCGAATGTTTGTTATATACATCATTTTATTGTTATGCAAAACTAAATTCTTCCGTTTTTCAACTTCTCACATTTCCAGTAGACGGTACTTTTCAACCCCTCCTCAATAAATTTGAAATTATTCTTATTCTTGCTACAGCATTTTGAGTACGTAAAATCCATATTTAATTGCCTTTTTAATGCGACTTCCACCTGGAGAGTAAATGTTGTTTATGATGGAGACAAAAGCACCATTTCTATGAATAAACATTAATTCGAAAAGCCGCCTCATATAAGATTTCCAATTAAAATATGCAGTTTATAAAAATGGCTAAAAGGCTGACATGAATACCCAAAAATATGAATAATGCATAGTGGTTTGTTAATTGACTCTGCTTTGTTGGGATCTGTTTATTTCTTTGTTTCTTGAAATTATATTAAGAGTATCCCCCATTTAATTCTAAAGTGAATTTTAAAAACACTGATTTCTAATAACGCATCATTTCCATAATGATAACTCACCGAAGACTAGAACGCATTTCTCAGGACTCATTTGGTGTTCAATAATCATTCGATGATGATAACTTTTTTTAATTACCCAAGACTATTTGACATAATCTGTGAGTAGTAACAATTTACCAATAGTCAGCAGTGAATCTTAATCCAAGTATTGGAGAATCTCTGACTACCCTTCTTATAACAATTATGAGGACCAAACATTCGACCCTACAGTATCTCCCGTTCTAAGTTGAATAATAATGAATAAGTTGAATAAAATAATAATGAAAGAATTGAAGTATTGATTCCTCTAAACGATCGATTTCGACAAAATGTAGAACACAGTTGTTTCATATATGCCTAAAAAAAGTTAAAACGTTAAAGATCTGTTGAGAACGTCAACCTGATGGGACTCAAAAAAAAAGGAAGAATTGCAAAGATCCTTGTCCCTTCTTCGCTGATCGCTATGCATCGTTTATTCTATTTCCATAATTTATTCCTAGTGGCTATGCGCTTCGATATGCCTGGGGAAGGAGTGTCCTAGGTTCGATTCCCGTCGGAGACGCGAGGAGCTTAAGGATCTTCCTCAGCCATAGCCAAGTTAGCTGGTCTTGGGCGCGGGCAGTAAGGTTTTTCTCCCTAGTTTATCTAGGGTTTTTCATTCCGCAAACAGGCAAACCGGCCCCGTGAACACACCCGGATTAGACATAAACATCGTCCTTAGGGGATGCAGCAGAGGAGTGGCGAACCGCTGCATTATTACGCCAGTAACCCCTCATTAGGAGAGGACTCAACCCGTCCTAGGACGGACGAGAGGGATGGGATATATTCAATCCTATTCATACCATGAATGGGATATATTTTTGTGGCAAACACATTTTAATAATCTAGCAAAAAGCGATACTTCGGCAATCGGGCTTTAACGTCAAAATCGATGGTATATAATTATTCCGAAACAGTAACAGAATGAGCCGCTAGGTGGCGGCACTCTCGAATAGCAACTTTATAAAAAAACAATTATGCCTTTCGTTGAATCGAATCTCAAGGAAGCAGTTTTTTTTTTTCCAGCGAACTACAAAGATAGGAATTATTCACAATACACAAAATTTCAGTGTTACTTAGTATTTTTATTTATTTATTTATCTTTATTTTGAAGAAAAACAGTAAATTTTAAAATAATGTAACGAAAATTAGATGTTTCATTACAACTGCTGTAAAAATGCTCTTCGTTGGTACTCTAAAACACAATGTGGTATCTTAGATAGTTTTGCTTACCTGCCAAGGCCATTCTCCAAAATCTGCTTCTCCTCGATTAGCTGTCAGTATTCGGCTGTTTATGCCACTTGGATTACGATTACCGCAGCGACTTTCATAAGGTATAATAGGGGTCGTTTCAGGGGCCTTACAGCATACGTGAAAGGTTCCACAGGTGGGAGGTACATAGCGAACATCCTAAAAATGGAAGATTTTATTATTATTATTATTATTATTATTATTATTATTATTATTATTATTATTATTATTAAGATATTAAGATATTTAGCTTAATAAGAAAATTGTTTGGACTAGAAGTGTAAAATAAATATGTCACATCCATTAATTGTTTACAAGAGATAATCCGAAAACTTATTAAAATATGAATATATAAGTTACATAAATGCATTAATTGAAGATTAAATTTATACATAAATTAAATGGTTATAATATGTAGGGAAATAAAACTCACCAAGCCCAATTCCTGCTCTGGCGGAGGTTTCTGACGCGGGTCAACAATACCAGTTCCATCTGTTACAATGTTTCCTGCCTTACATTGGTAATAGGGGACACAAATACAATTAGAGGTGTCTCCGTAGCTGGATGCATTTTGTACTTGAGGTGCCACCTCGGTTAGAACACAGAGCAGCACCAGTAGACAGATCCTTGAAATCATTCTGTAAGAAGATATTTTTTCCCATTGTTTTTATTACAATAGCTATGTGAATTTTGTTTTGTTATTATCATCGATCAATTAAAAAAAAATCCTGGTATATTTTTAACGATCAAAGAATGCACTGACATAGGAAATATGATCAAAAACCTTCTAAACTGTATTTTTTAATACTACTGATGATCATTTCGGTTATTAATTTGTTCTTTACTGCAATTCCTACACAATTTTTAACGTGATGTAAACTTTTGTCATAGCTCTCTCTCTCTCTCTCTCTCTACATGTTTAAAAAACAGTTGCAAGTGGAAAAAGACGTCTAAAGAACGGAGAAGACCATGGAATGTGATTTTGGACAGAAATTATGGTTCATAACATTATGAGCAGGCGCATTGTCATGGTGGGCCAACCTATCTCTAATTACTATCTCTAATGCACCAATCATCAATGTTTTCACCACATATTGTCCTAGATGACATATTACTTCCTGCACATCAGCACGTTTTGGTGTCCTGCAGAATTAATTCTTTATACTAACTATCAAATATATTAAGAAATATGAAACATGCTTTTGACATAAAATGCTCCTTCTTCAGTCGTAGTGATACTAGGAAATTCCACTTTAAAGACTTGCGCTTCTCTTCTAGGTTTTTTCATCGCTCGTGAAAAATCTGAGAAAAATCCATCTTGATACCTTAAACTCTTGACACAGACATTGATTTCATTCTTCCCCTGATTGGCAAGCAGACGATGAGCGCGTCTTAATTTATTTATGGATGTGAGATACATGCGCTAGTGAATTAGTTTCCTGATTTTTCATACATTGTTTTTACCTAATCTATCTGCAGAAATAGGACATTTAAGAAATAAACCAAACATTTTTTATTGTTTGTTAGAAGTTTTGGTTTTAATGGTCTGACTCTTTTAGTGGAAAATGATGGAAGAATGCAATAAGAATGCAATATTCTATTAGTGCTGTAAACTCCATACGAATTATTATTTTGAGAATATTTGCAATAAAAGTATTTCTCAATCTGCCTTAAGACAAAAATATTCGACATTTTATATTCCGGTCATGACATATGGAAGTGAAACATGGACTTGGATTAAAAATTGACCAAAAAAAGTTGAGTAATTCCCAGAGGAAAATGAAAAAAAAAACCATTACTTAGTATTACCATTCTAGATAGAAAAAAAACAATACTTGTGTCAGAGTTCACACTAGATCGAGAAACATTTACGACAGTCATTAAAAGATCCAAATGGCAATGATCAGGTCATATTGCAAGAAGTAACACTCAAAAATGGACAAAGCTGATATCAGAATGATATCCCAGTGATGGAAAGAGAGCTACAGGAAGTACAAAGAGACTGTGGGAGGATGAGATTAAAGAGATGGCAGGAACTCAGTGGCATAGAAATCTCAAAATAGGAATGAATGGAGAACTTTTGGGAAGGCCTTGGTCCAGCAGCAGTACACAGAAATGGCCGATGAAGAAAATATTTGTATATTTCAAATAGCTTAGTTTTCAACGTAAGAAAAAATTACATTAAAATAAATGATGCAACAGAAACTTTATAAGCTTCTTTTAATTCCTATATCAAAGCGCTATGATATTTCTTAAGTGTAAATTTTTCTTTACTTTTAAGATTAATATACTCTAAAAACTAATCTAAAACAGGATTCCTTCCTTCCCAGGGTCGACGTAACAAGCAGTAGCAAACGATCCTATTTTGAAATTAGATTGGTTTAGGATCTAGTTTTTTTTTTTTTATTGAGTATATAAGGGGGACCAGAAAGTAATCATTTTTTTTAAAATACATTTTTAATATAAATTTTATTAAAGAAAAAATTAACATTATTCAATTATATAATCGTCATCGTTAATTATAACCTTATTCCAACGATCTACTAAGTTTAGAATTCCTTTTTTGAAAAAAGTTTTTTATCTGGAGGCAAAAAATGATATCAAACTCCTTTGGACATCCTCTTGGGAACGAAAGGTTTTATTTCTTATGCTGTGTTCTAAGGACCTGAATAAGTGATAGTCACTAAGGGCAATATCCGGCGAATATGGAGGATGTAGTAGAAGTTCCCATCCTAACTGCCTAATTTTTTCTTGAATCATTCTTGCAGAATGTATTTTTGCATTATCTTGCTGCAAAATTACCCCTTTTCGATTGACAAGCGCAGGACGTTTGATTAACAATCTTGATGTAGTCGCTCTAATTGTTCACAGTAAATGGCTGCTGTGATAGTTTGACCTTGTTCCATGAGTTCGTAATGAATGATTCCATGAATATCCCACCAAAATCACAACAAAACCTTTTGTGGATGAAGATTTTGGAATTGGAGAAAGCCACTGTTTAATATTTTTATACAGCACCCATTTTTCGTCACCAGTTACGACTCGTTCCAAAAAAGGGGTCATTTTGTTGTCTGGTCAACAATGAATTGCAAATCACCCGTCTCTGTGCTTTATTGTTTTCTGACAGTTCATGCGGTACCCATACACCCTGCTTAAGAACCTTGCCACTCTTATGTAAGTGTTCTTGGACAGTTGGCCATGATGAATTAAGTTTCTCTGCTAATTCTTGTATGGTTTGTTTTGGATCTGATTCAACGAGAGTTTTAAGAGCATCGTCATCTAGAGTAAGAGGTCTTCCAGATCGAGGACGATCAGAAAGATCAAAATTTTTTTCTACAAATCTCCTAAACCATCGCTGACATTTGTTAACCTTCAATACGTGTCCACAAGTTGAGCAAATGATTTTTTGGTAGCCTCGGTAGCATTCTTTCCTTGGTGAAACAAAAGCAGCATACAATGACGTAAATGGTGCCCTTTAACTTTAAATTCGGCCATATTAAAAAAAATAATCTGAAATTAAAAAAAAATATTTCTTAAATAAAAAAGTAATTCTATTATTTAAATAAAAATCAAATTTAATAATTTATGTGCTATTTAAAAAAACAATAGGCTAAAAATGAACTATTAAAAGTAATTGATTACTTTCGGTCCCCCTTATATTTCTGGTATAATATCTATAAAATAAATAAATCTCCATAACTTAACATCGCAAAAGTCGAATCCTGAAGGTGTTCTAAATGAAGGATGATATTCTCAATTCCAAAGTAATATTTAATTTTGTGTTCTGTAGTCAATTTTTTCGGTATTACAGGTTAAACACTAATTTCTTTCTGATAAAGTCTTACTTGCTAAAGGTCTCGTTCACTAGAATTAGTAAACAAAACAAAAAATAATAATAAATAAAAAAAATGAAAGAAAGTAAAATAAATAAATAAATAAAAATAGAAATCTTCCCTCTGCAAGCACATCGTCAATGAATTTGTCAAATATCTCTGCAGACCTATTTGGTATACATAATAATTATATAGTCCTACAGATTATCCAAAGATTATATATGATAATTTGCAAATAATATTCAGTTTAAATTACAAAATAATAGTGTCGAAAGTTCAGGCGAAAGAGAAATCTTGGTCTAAACCATTTAAAAATGCTTTGCCATATTTAGATTATAAATGTGAGGTGGTTCTCTAAAAGATTCTCACCTGCAGGCTTTTCATGATAATGTTTAAAACATAATTCATTATTTTTAAAAATCTGTAATTATAATTAGCTATTTTTTAATTTTTTAAAAATATAATTCGTCATTTTTTAAAAGATGCATTCAGCGAATTTGAAAAGTGAAATTATTTACATAATTTTATTATTAAGAATATTCCATCTTTAGTGCATCAGAATCACATAATCCGAAAGATGGCGCTCTTCACCAGTATAATTAATTCTTGGATAATCCATTTGAGTTTAGATTGTCAGTGTAGATCAAGGTACCTGGAACGCGAGCAAAATCTGACATTTAAAAATTTATCTGATTCAAAACAGCCGTGAAAGAATACTAAAAATAACATACAAACTATAAACATAAAAAAAAAACAACTTTAAATATTATCACAAATATGAAAAGAAAAATGTGTTCTGATTTCCAAAATTTAGGATTAAAAGTGGTCTTCCTTTCTGGAGCAAAATGGCATTAGTGGATTTTATATGAAAGCAAACATTAATGAATCCAAGTATAACTTAAGAATATAAACTTTCTAATATTTCTATTATTAATTTACTTTTTTTTTTGTCTTTTGATTCGAAAAATGTTCATTAGCTGACTCCTATAAAAACATGTTAAAAACACTACTGTATGAAAACTTTTGTACGTCTAAATATTGTCATGAAGCCCACAATTTTAAAACTAATTGTTAGAAAGCACAAAGTCGGGTGCATTACTTCATTTGTTAGAAGCAGTGAATAACAATTTTGCCCTAATAAGACTCAGTGATTATAATAATGATTATTAATTTAAATATAGCGGAGAATTTTAGTAATCCTATTAACAGTAATCCTGTTAATCTTATTAACAGGCAGTTTTATTATGATGGACAAAGCATTTTAGTCTTATATGTCTGTTGCATTTCTTAATTTGTGTTTAGAGTAAGAAAAAAATATTTCAATCTCCGTATGAAACTGATAGACTCATATTCTGTTCAAATGAGAAAAACCTCTTACAGATGTTTCTGCAAGTCCTTACAAATTCCAAGATTTGAACTTTTAGATTTACACACACACACACACACCACAGCAGTCGAAACATTATAATCATCCCTGTTTTTTTTTTTTGTTTTTTTTCACAATCAGTCATTCTGTCCGTCAGGTGGCATTCGTATTGCATTCGTATTTATGATGACCGTAATTTGTCCCACCTTGTGCAAGCTCATAGACAAAAAACTGTACAACCGTTGACCAAGGAATTTAACCGAGAGGGAGGGGGAAAAGATGGCAATGTTTTCCAGACCTCAGTCAAATGTAGCCTTCTTCGTAGGCATTCCTTGATGGGATACTTACACCTAATCATTGACAACTACATCAAAAGTTTGCATCTGAGAGACATCTGATGAAATGAGTCAATCGTTGGATCATATAAGACTGGAGAAAAGTTGCTGATTTGGATTAATCTCGTTTCCACCTATGGCGCGTGGACTGTAGATATTAGGAGAAAACTTGAACCATAAAACTATCCAGATGTTATAGTCCAACATAAGCCTAATACCCATAGACTGTACGATGAAAGCTACAAAGAACTTATCCATTGTGGCTGATCAAGTGCATTTCTTCATAGTGACTCTCTTTCCACTTGGTACAGGTGTGTTCCAGCTAGGATAGCGACTTCCAAATGTTACCATGGCGCCAAATTCCCAGGATATGAATCGTACGGAACATCTACTGAATGATATGGATCGAGAACTTCAGCATTTGAATACTCCATCCTGGAATTCCATAATACTCCGAGAATACCAGGCAAGCAATCATGACCATGTGGTACCGGCAGTTCATGCAGCGGTAAAAGAGGTGAAAAACCTGCGAACTATTAGGATAGTGGCAATAATATTTTGATTCCGCTGTGTGTGTGTGTGTGTGTGTGTGTGTGTGTGTGTGTGTGTGTGTGTGTATGTGTGTGTGTGTGTGTGTGTGTGTGTGTGTGTGTGTGTGTGTGTGTGTGCGTGCGCGCGCGTGCGTGCGTGCGCGCTGTCCACCACAGAAGGTTGGCAACTTATAGCAGCATGAGTGGATCAGTTGTTAAGTAATCTGGAAACTCTTGCTCTAGAGACCAAACATAGTAATTTTTCAAGCCAATTCAAGTCCCCAATAAACAAGTTTGTTCTCACACTTTGGCGATAGAAGTCAGTTCTCTCCTAAAGTCTTTCACGAACGTCTTAGTGAGATTCTCATAGTCTATAGGATTGAGAGTAGAAATGCTATTCAATATATTTCTTCCTGCTCTCAAATTGATATAATATATAATACGATGGCTGACTTGCTTTATTCTAGAATTTTATAGAAAAAAAATTAAAAGTGCAAATATTCTAATAAAACGTTATTGACGAATAAATCATGTATAGAGAAAACAAGTCAAAAGGCAATTAACTCCAATTGATTTATTATTAAGAGAATACCGTGACAGTATTTAATTTCCTTTTTATTTTGATTAAATCCAATTGCAGTGACTAAAAACGGGACGTTTGGGACAACCGACTAAAAATTATGAGGAAATTCGAGTTCTGTGACGGAGAAAACACGGTTAGCAAATCGTGTCAACTATCTGTAAGTATTTTAAAAACATCAGCTGCAAAAGAACGTAAAAGTAGTCCTCAAATAGGATGAAGGTTATATTAAATTCGGATTCTCGCAAACAGGTTATGTAGCAACTTATTCCAATATGCATCTAAGCAAACTTATTCCAATATGCGTGATATGTTCTCCAACTCATGCTTGACAATATGAAGATGTCTAACCTCTGTAACGCCATTTTCAAAACAAGTGGATTTCACAAGAAACCAGTAGAATTCTCCGTATTGCGCAAGCATTGTCCCAGAAGGCAATTCTTGGTGAGATTTTGTTGAAAACATGCAAGTAGTGGTAGCGTTCTACTATACTTAATAGCAAAGCCTGAAACTTCTGATCTGATCGGTGAGTTATTAATAAAACCTGCAGCTAGAATAACTGAAACTCGTGATAGGAGACAAAGCTAACAAGGCTACTGAAAAAAATATATTTCTATCAAATAATTTTGTACGTTGTAGAATTTTAGATTTGGCTGAAAACACAAAATAGCAATTATTGTCACAAATCTAATAAAGTAGATACTGTATGCTGCAAGTATCTATCGATATTGAATTCTGTTAATTGAATTCTTATGGTATTTGTCCGATATGAGTTAAATAAAAAAGTTCACAATGATTTGTTGTTCTATCAATATGTGCTAAAACAACTGGGAAAGCTATTGTTTGAGTAATTGTTGATTTAATCACGGACAAAGGAAATAATAATTTGCTTTCTATTATAACTAACGTTTTTCGCTTGAAAAATGGTACTTTATTAATAAACTATATTAACTCCATAACGGGTTCTCTATAGCTCTGATTTTCTATATTATCTTATCCTAAAACTGGCTAGTACTTCGAAGAAGTCATACTCCCAAAATGGTATGCGGCCAGTCCGACGTTGGGAAATATTACACACACTGGTGTAACTGATAAGAAGTCAAACAACTTTTTGTAATGTCACTCAATTTCATGATGTTGGAATGTTGAACTTAGATAGTGCAATAAGTGCTCGAGGCAAGGGAAAAACCGCATCCCAAGAGGAGCAATGTCAGGGGCAGGACATTTTAAAAAAAGTTGAAAAATTAAAAGTATATTTTGTTATTTCCAACATTAATGTAATTAATAGATTCATTTTAAAGAAATGTTTCTAAATAAAAATGAAAAACTAAGGGTCATAATTAGTATAAAGCTGGGATAAAAAGAAAGTTATTGTGGCATAGAAATGAATGTTTTTGCAATACACTCTTGGCATGCGAAATTTCAGGTGTTACCATGGCCTATAATTATCAGCAATGTACGCAGATATAATCGGAAGAAATCTCAAATTTCCTCGAAATTCAGAGTTTCTCCCTTGCAAAATAGACAAACCAGCCAGAGAACACACACACGCTGATAAATATGCCAGATGAAATTGATCGTTCTATGATTGTTAAAAATTAGTTGTATATAAGCCAAGTTACTTGATCGCAACAGGATATTGGTCTTCATACGTCAAGGAAGATAGGATAATCAGACATTTAAAATATAACAACCTGCATCCACAAATGCTTTAGAATTATTCAAATAGGATATTTCTTTCTGTTTAGCGAAAGGATAACCAAATTCATTATGCTTAATTTCGTACAGTAAGAAATAGATTAATAAAGGTAAATAAATTGATAATTAATTTTAAAAAGGTATTTGCTAGAAATTCCAAAAGTATCATTGGGGAAAAGTTTGGTAAGGTAAAAAACCAGAAATTCGTGATTTTTTATACCATTATCTCAGTACATGTTTTTTTTCTCTCTCTCTTTATCTCTCTCTCAAAAAAAAAACAACAAAAAAAACGGCATGCATTTTAGTAACATTTGGTTGCAAAATAGTCTTAGCAATCATTCATTAAACAGAAGAAAAATCATTGCATAGAGCAGAGCATAGATTATTATTATTGTTATTATTGCTGCGAGCAGCCATCCATAAGATTGTGAAATGAAGCTGTACTAAAAGCAGAAAACATTCCTTATAATAATAAGATGCATATTCCATTATGCATCTTTATTTTTCACTGCATTTCTCTTGACGTATTCTAGTAAATATTTGGGCATGTATGATATTTTTAAAAATATCAAAGAGGCACTATACAAGAACGGTTTGGCTAACACTAATAACTTAAACTCAAAGAGAGGACAGATTTTGTTCACTTGAACGGACATAATATTCACAAGTACTTCGCTTCTTATTGCAGATTACTGACAATTTAAAAATCTTGGAAAAATCCCCTTGAAATAAGTTCAGCATGTACTTTATCCCTTATTAGTTACCAACATGACATTAGCAGTGGAGCACCAAGCACATCATTACGATCTTTGTAATTCAATCAAACATAGGTGGCGCAATCATTTTGAACATCGTCGACAATCACCTTTGGTGCAGATACAATTTTCGTTTTTTTTTTGTATCCGATAATTCACTGAAATCAATCTATAATCTCTGTGTCTACCGATGCATAGACAGACAGACAGTCCATTGACTTCGAGAAGGAAATTAAAAAACATCGTCTAGGAGAAAACTTGCTTTACGATAAGAATAAAAAGGAGTTCATTTTATTTCAACTTCTCTTTATGAATTCTCAAATGGAAAAAGAAACAAAAATCGTTTTCGTTTCATTGAATACAAGTTTGAAAACTTACTTTGAGTAAAAAATATCTGAAGGTTAATGATCCAAGCGTAACAAAGAGAACTGTATTCAAACTTAACTCTGTAAAATAAACACACTCACCTGAGTATTAGTCGTCCCCCGGAATGGCTGTAGTTCATACGAAGTACTACCGATCGGGGCAGCAGTATTTATACAAGTAGTCGATTGGCCAGAGCAAACTGTGGCTTCTTCAGCCACTGACTTATGACGTCACACGTTCTTTCAAGGACGTGGTGAAAGATCACCCGCCTTTCTCTGACAGGAATGTGGTGATTTCTGGAAATATCCACCCCCACCTGCCAGGACAGGAAGAGATTTCTCCTATTTGTGTTCTGTATTTCCGTTCTCATAGAAAGTATTGCTATAATTTTGTCCTTTTATTTGTAATTCTGTGGCAACTTCGTCTGCCGCTGTTATCTCGGATTCTTGGGCCCCGTCGGGGACAGTAGATGTGATAGATTACTATCCCCTCCATGGAACCAGTTTTGCAGGTCAGGATGACCTAATGGTTCCACTCATTAGCAATTGCCTTGGCTAGAAAACATGAGGCCATCACGTTTTTCTTAATGGCACTGTTGCATTATTTATTTTGATGAACGTCTATAACCGGTCTACACATATTTTACCTACATGACACTCGACGTGATCTCATGAATTTCGTTAACTTTTTCAACATTATTTTCATTAACGATAAGTTGAAGTAAGTTCTTTGGTTGTCCAAGAAGTCTTTGGGTGATTATATGGAAAATTTTCATATGAAGTATTTAGACAAGAATAATATGGAGTCAGCTCATCAGAGATTATAATAAATAAATTAGAAAAAAAATTCAGCATTTCAATGACGTATGATAGTTGTTACCCGTCTCGAAAAAGAAGACATAAAATAGCCAGTTCTGAGATGACTGCTGCTGAAAGAGATGACTACCAATTACTGTGACATCCAGCAATACAGAAGGAGCTAGCAACGTCGACGCTGTTAAAAAAAGGGGATTCCTTTTTTTTAAGAACCCATGATCCCTTTACGTGCGTTTCGAAAATTTGAATGTGTACCCGCTTTCTACTCAAAATCACCAGTTATACAAATTGCCACAAGTTAATTTGTCTACATTTTCAGTTCCAATCGTCAGTCCTTAGGTTTTGGACACCAGTGTAGTTAAAAAGTCATGTGTAGGATGCTATTCGGAATTGTTTATGCTCATAATAGATGGAATCAAAGATCTGTGGCAATGAATTTTCCCACTTAAACATAAATCTCTCATTAATAGTTGATTTGGACATGCGCAACACATTTTTTCCCGTAAACAGGTAATGGGACTACGAAAACGTTTGGAGAATACTTTTTGGAGTCTTTCGATGGAGTTGTCGCGTGCTGGTAACTTTATTTCTCTCCTCTCCTGCTATCATTTCGCACGATGTATTTTATTTTGTCAAATATGCTGGAATTTTTTAAAAAAATATTTATCCCATACATGAGAGGTGCAGGAACTATAGCAAATCATACCGTGTGTGAAGAAATTCTTTCTCTAAAAGTTAGCCTGAAGAACAAAGAATGGACAGGCGTACCAATGTTTTTATACTTTCAGCTTTTTGACCATGATGGTGATGAGATTCAGCATGGATATAACGGCCAGACAGAAAGAATTATTCTTATTCGGCTAGAAGAACACAAGTCTTATATTAAATACCATGAGCCTGCAGAGTCTGAACTTGGGGAGCAAGCTATCCGTACTACACATAGAGTTCATTGGAACAAGAGAAGAGTTCTTCATAAAACTTGTTTTCTGATAGAACGACTTTATAAAGAAAGTGAAACGTTACTTCACTGTCCTAACATGAACAGATCCGATGGTCCACGGCTATCTCCTTTGTGGTAGATGGTCGTTTTTAAATTAGCTAATCTTTCTAACTTTATTTTATCTGAATATACAAACTAATAATAATAATAATAATAATAATAATAATCCACAAAGTAATGTTGACCGGTTGTACCTAATGAGGAGGATATGTGGATGGGGTTTGCTGCAAGTGAGACAGATTGTGGAAAAAGAAGAAACTAGTTTAAGAAGATACATCAACAATAGCTCTGAGCCAGTGCTTCCAGCAATTACACAAGAGGGCCTTCTAAAAGCAACAAGAAACAAATCCGAATACAAAAAGGAACAACAAAATAACCGATATATGTACTGGAAGAATAAACTCTTGCATAGCCAATTTCTTCGAGATACTGAGGACAAAACTGAGGTGAATAAGACGTGGCAATGGCTACAATACGGATACATTAAAAAAGAAACAGAAGGATTTATTCTAGAAGCACAAGAACAGGCATTACAAACTAATGCAATGAAACAAAAAATTTTGAACATCAATGATATCAATAATATCAATCAGCAAATGCAGATTATGAGATCAGAAAGATGAGACTGTAGAACATCTAATCAGTGCGTGCAGCAAAATAGCTCAAACTTACTATAAATACCGTCATGATGAAGTGGCCAAACTAATTCATTGGCATGCATGCTAAAAATATGTCTTTCCGACTTCTGATAACTGGTGGCAGCATAAAATAGAGACAGAATTGTCTCTATTTGGGACTTTAGAATACAAACTGATCGGCATTTGGAACACAATAGACCTAACATCACAATTATCGAACATCGACAGGTTTGGATTATTGATATCGAAATGCCCTTGCGATATCAATTTTAACAGCATCAACAACAAAGAACTGGAAAAAATGAATAAATATCGGGATCTGGCAATCGAAATTGGCCGACTGTGACTTAAACATCGGCCAATTTTGATTGCCACACCAAAGTCATCCCAATAGTTATCAGTGCATTGGGTGCAACTTCAAAGAAGCTATCCAACTATTTACAGCTATTAAACATCACCGAAGTGACCCCATATGAGCTACAAAAAACAGCATTACTTGGAACAGTTCATATTTTACGACGGCACCTGACGGACTATTCTTCGATTCTTGGGTAGAATCAGAATTTTTCTGTATTACCATTGAAATTTTTGTTTATATTATATGATATCTTGTTTTTGACTGTGTATCAATTATGTGAATATTAATAATAATAATAATAATAATAATAATAATAATAATAATAATAATAATAATAATAATAATAATAATAATAATAATAATAATCCCCCGAAGGAACACGGCCTTATCGTGGCGGTGGGGCTTGCGTGCTTCAGTGATGTTGAGAGCTATTCTGGCGGTAGCATAGCTGCCAGCAGGGCCACCCTTGTCAAACAGGTCTCAACTGAGGAACCAGACTAACAGTGTTCAATTCCCCATCTTAATGGTGAAAAGGAAGAGGAGATCCATGCTGGATCAGTCAACGCCTGGATCATCAAGGACTGCGTCAGATGTTGGGGATCCTGGGCATCAGGCGACAAGTGGGCTACAGGAGCCAGCTCTCCTTGCTGGTCAATCAGGACAGAAAGTTGAAAAGCGACTGGAAGAAACCAAATCTAAAACATGGACTGTACAGAGAAGTTATGAAATGTTTTTACAGAGCAACACCAGAAAAACGAGGTTTCAGAAAGCGTATGTATTTAATTTGGAAAGAAAAATTCCCAGAATCTGCAATAAAAGAACAAAGACTTATGGACCAAAAGAATTTTATTTTCCTTAACAAAATATTTACTGAACGTGAGCTGCAAGAATTACGTAATAAACCAACAACTTCAGTAACAGCAAATCATCAGAAGGTAGCTATAACAAACTTTGGAATTCAACTCAGTAAACATCAAGCTGACGACATATATCAGAATGTTTTGACAGAAGTGCAGTGTAAAATGAAGTCAGGGATACTGGAACATATGAACTCCACAAATGATCGTATAAGACTACCACCACCGGCCATTAAAGATCAAATACGCATCCTCAAAAGCTTCGTATCCATCTTAAATTTCAATGTAATATCAATGCTATTACAATTTTAATATGCACTTCGCATCCATGGAAATGTGGACATATATATACGTCCTGGCGTGGTTAAAAGCTTTACAACAATCTAAGCTAAAACATCTCCTCTTAGACCCAAATGCTGTAATTAAAACCATCACAACCAACAGTATAAAGGAAACAAATCAGCTCCAATACAGCACAGCCTATATCATTTCAGTGAAGCTTGGTTGCAAACCGAAAGAGCAAAAGCCGAGGATGAAACAATCTGCATCATGGAAAATCCGGTTAGAACGAAACGTCAACAAATTTTGACCAAACAAAACAACTGTGGAAGTTACTGAAGAGCTAAAACAAAGAATTACAGCGACTGCACAGAAAATTAAAAGATAAGAAGCAAGAAAAAACCAATATGTACAAAATATGCAATTTTGACAGAACCAACGTCAGTTCGTTCAGTCTCTCCAGAGAAATACAAATGCACACCATCATTCACCAGGAAAAGAAGAAACACTCAAATTTTGGAAGTCAATTTGGGATAATTATATTGAACAAAATAAAGATGCTTCATGGACTAAGGAAATAGAACCAGAAATGAAACAAAAACAAATGCAAAATGTGCTCAAGCTAGAAAATTAAAAAACTGGGGTGCACCTGGCAAAGACGAACTACACGGATTTTGCTTAAAAGATCTAACCAGTCTACTTGATCGAATGGCAGAACAATTTAATTATTTGTTGCAGTCAGGCTCAGTGGAAGACTGGATGATATCTGGGCACACATATCTCTTCATGAAAGATAAGGATAAGGGTGCAGAACGAAATAACCATCGTCCAATATGCCTACCAAGTATGATTAAGCTATTCACCGCAATCATAGAAAATTCCATATACCACTACTTATCAGAAAATCAGATTTTTCCGATTGAACAAAAAGGTAATTCTCAAAAATCTAGAGGAACAAAAGACCAGATTCTTATTAATAAAATGATTCTCAGAAACTCAAAAAGACGAAAAACTAACTTAAACATGGCATGGATAGACTACAAGAAGGCATTCGATTCCCTCCCACACTCCTAGATCCAAATCCTAAACTAAACATATTTGGAATTATCAAAAACATATGTTCGTTTCATGCTACTGCTATGAAATCACGGAAAACAACTTTAATAGTGAATAATGAACGCTTTGGAGATATCAGCATTAAACGTGCAATTTTTCAAGGTGATTCCTTCTCACCATTGTTCTTCAACATTTCTTTGATAACTTTGTCTATGATTCTGAAGAAAACAAAACTTGAATATGAAATTTCTAAATGTAATATTAAAATTTCCCATTTGTTGTATATGGATGACTTGAAATTATATGGAAAATCTGCCCTGCAAATAGACTCTTTATTGAACACAGTTCGTATTTTCACTCAGGACATGAAAATGAAATTTGGGTTAGATAAATGCGCAATTTTGTCTATTAAACGAGGAAAAAGTAATCATACTAGCAGTTTTAATTTTGATCAAGAGAAATATATAAAAGCAACTTCAGCTGGCGAACACTATAAATACCTAGGAATATTAGAAGCCAATGATATTCTTCACTCGAACGTTAAACAACAGGCAGCATCAGAGTTCATCAAAAGAGTTAGAAATATTCTGAAAACAAGACTAAATGGATTAAACACAATTAGAGCAATGAATTCTTGGGCTATACCGGTGATCCTATACACAGCTGGCATAATAGATTGGAGAAAAGAAGACCTGGACAAACTGGACCGAAAAACTAGAAAAGTAATGACTATGCAGCATGCATTCCATCCACGAAGTGTTGTTGACCGGTTGCGCCTACCGAGGAGAATAGGTGGACGGGGTCAGCTGCGAGTGATACAGACTGTGGAAGAAGAAGAAATCAGTTTAAGAAGTTACATCGACAATAGCTCTGAGCCAGCGATTCCAGCAATTACGCAAGAGGGCCTTTTAAAAGCAACAGGAAACAAATTCGATTACAAAAAGGAACAACAAAATAACCGATATGTGCGCTGGAAAAATAAACTCTTGCATGGCCAATTTCTTCGAGATACTGAGGACAAAATTGACGTGAACAAGACGTGGCAATGGCTACAATACGGATACATTAAAAAAGAAACAGAAAGATTTATTCTAGCAGTTCAAGAACAGGCATTACAAACTAATGCAATGAAACAAAAAATTTTGAAAATCAATAATAACAGCAAATGCAGATTATGAGATCAGAACGATGAGACTGTAGAACATCTAATCAGTGCGTGCAGCAAGATAGCTCAAACTGATTTTAAATACCGCCATGATCAAGCTGTCAAACTAATTCATTGGCATGTATGCAAAAAATATGTCTTTCCTACTTCTGATAACTGGTGGCAGCATAAAATAGAGACAGTATTGGAAAACGAAACAGCAAAAATTCTCTGGGACTTTCGAATACAAACTTATCGGCATTTGTAACACACTATAGACCTGTCATTACAATTATCGAACATCAACAGGTTTGGATTATCCATATCCGCATGTTATTCGCAGTACCTAGGGATAACAACATTAACAACAAAGAACTGGAAAAAATACTGAATATCGAGATCTGGCAATCAAAGTTGGCCGACTGTTGCTTAAACACATCAAAGTCATCCCAATAGTTATCGGTGCACTTGGTACAACTTGAAAGAAGCTATCCAACTATTCGGATGACTTTGGTGTGTTTAACGAAGTGATCCCTAGTGATCAACGAAGTGACCCCATATGACCTACAAAAAACAGCATTACTTGGAACAGTCCATATTTTACGACGCTACCTGACGAACTATTCTTAGATTCTTCGGTAGAATCTGACTTGTTCTGTATCACCAGCCAATTGTTGTTTATATGATATCTTGTTTTGATGTATATCAATTATGTGAATATAATAATAATAATAATAATAATAATAATAATAATAATAATAATAATAATAATAATAATAATAATAATAATAATAATAATAATAATAATAATGATATTCCATATACCACTACTTATTAGATAATCAGATTTATCCGATTGAACAAAAAGGCAATTTTCCAAAATCTAGAGGAACAAAAGACCAGATCTTATTAATAAAATAATTCTCAGAAACTCAAAAAGACGAAAAACGAACTTAAACATGGCATGGCATGGATAGACTGCAAGAAAGCATTCGATTCCCTCCCACATTCCTGGAACCTAAGATCACTAAAAATATTTGCAATTAGCAAAAACATATATTCATTTCTGGCTGCTGCTATGAAATCATGGAAAACAACTTTAATAGTGAATGATGAACGATTTGGAGATATCAGCATTAAACGTGGAATTTTCCAAGGTGATTCCTTCTCACCATTGCTCTTCAACATTTCTTTGATACCTTTGTCTATGGTTCTGAAGAAAATAAAACTTGGATATGAAATTCCTAAATGTAATATTAAGATTTCCCATCTGTTGTATATGGATGACTTGAAGCTATATGGAAAATCAGCCCAGCAAATAGATTCTTTATTGAACTCAGTTCGTATTTTCAGTCAGAACATCAAAAGGGAATTTGGTTTAGATAAAATAAATGCGCAATTTTATCTATTAAACAAGGAAATTTATGACACTAATAGTTTTAATTTTGATCAAGAGAAATACATAAAAGCAATTTCAGCTGATGAACACTATAAATACCTAGGAATATTAGAAGCTAATGATATTCTCCACTCGAAAGTTAAACAACAGGCAGCATCAGAGTTCATCAAAAGAGTTAGAAATATTCTGAAAACAAAACTAAATGGATTAAACACAATTAGAGCAATGAATTCTTGGGCTATACCAGTGATCCTATACACAGCTGGCATAATAGATTGGACAAAAGAAGACCTGGACAAACTGAACTGAAAAACTAGAAAAGTAATGACTATGCAGCATGCATTCCATCCACGAAGTGTTGTTGATCGGTTGCGCCTACCGAGGAGAATAGGTGGACGTGGTAAGCTGTGAGTGATACAGACTGTGGAAGAAGAAGAAATCAGTTTAAGAAGTTACATCGACAATAGCTCTGAGCCAGCGATTCCAGCAATTACGCAAGAGGGCCTTCTAAAAGCAACAGGAAACAAATCCGATTATAAAAAGGAAGAACAAAATATCCGATATATGCGAAAATGAAACCCTTGCACGGCCAATTTTTTCGAGATACTGAGGATAAAATCGACGTGAACAAGACATGGCAATGGTTTCAACATGGATACATTCAAAAAGAAACAGAAGGATTTATTCTAGCAGCTCAAGAATTCCATTACAAACTAATGGAATCAAAGCAAAAATTTTCAACATCAATAATAATAATAACAGCAAATGCAGATTATGCGATCAGAAAGATGAGACTGTAGAACATGTAATCAATGCCTGCAGCAAAATAGCTCAAACTGACTATAAATATCGCCATGATCAAGTGGACAAAATAATTCATTGGCATGTTTGCAAAAAATATGGCTTTCGTACTTCTGATAACTGGTGACAATATAAAATAGAGACAGTAGTGGAAACCGAAACAGCAAAAATTCTCTGGGACTTTAGAATACAACCTGATCGGCATTTGGAACACAATAGACCTGACATCACAATTATAGAACATCGACAGGTTTGGATTATCGATATTACAGTAAACAGTGATAATAACATTAACAACAAAGAACTTCTTAACTTTGTTGGTATATTTTCCAGAGTTCGTTGTTTAATGTTCTGTAGTTATCTACGTGTTTTAACTTTCTTGGTAGGTTGTTGAGTTGCGTGGGTATCTGATGTGATCTCACAAAAGAACCGTATGAGTTGTTGAGGGGTGTGGGGATGTAGAGAGTTGTCGTAGGTCGTGTTATACGATATGTGTCTCCGTTGTTTCGATAGGTGATGTTGAAGTAATTCCTTGTTAATATCATATAGTGTTTCAGGTTTTTAATGCTCAGAATTCTGTGTATCGCCATGTGCTTGTCGGATATTGGTTGTTGGATGTAAGGTGTCCAGATCACTGTTGACACGATTTTCCTGTGTAGTGTTTCCAATTTTGTTAGGTGGCTGTTTGATGTATTTATATAGACTGTTATTCCGTATCTGAGTAGGGATTAGCAGATACCGTGATATATATTTTTTATGTTGGGTGGAATAATGTCTTTAACTTGGAAGAGTTTTGCTGCAATGATCCGGAGTTTGGTGTGTAGGTATTCTATGTGTTTTGTCCATTTAAGGTGGAAAACTATATAGAGACCGAGGTATTTTTCGTGTGTTACCTGATTTCGGAACATTGCCAGGTATTTTTGTTGTTAATTCAGCGGTATGTGTGACAATGTATCGATAGTGATGCGGGGCGTATGATTCTTGGGTATTATCAACATCTGTGTTTTGGTGCCGTTGATTAGAATTGCGTTTTGGTGGAAGTATGTTGTGATTTCGTTTAGGTCTTGTTGTGCTTTGCAGTGAGCTGTGTTAATGTCTACGTGGATTGCTAGTAGTGCAGTGTCATCTGCGTATTGAAATATTTGAATTCTTATGGATATGTTATGAACATTGTCAATGTATATGTTGAATAGAGTGGGTGATAATATGGCACCTTGAGGTACACCGTGTTTTACTTGTATACTCCGACTGTGACATGTACCTATTTTTGTTCCTTGTGTTCTGTTTGAGAGGTAGTTCTTGAACCATGTATGCAGTGTTCCTCTTATATCTATTGAGTATAGTTTAGTGAGTAGTATGCCATGTTCAAGTGTGTCAAATGCTTTGGTTAGGTCCAGCAGTATAAGGACGGCGTACGATGTCTTCTAATAAAGTAATGGTGCTTTTTGTTTTCTGAAAGCCGTATTGGTTTTGTGAGATGATGTTGTACTTTTGTAAATAGTTCTGTAGTCTGGTGTGTGTTATTTTTTCTAGAATTTTTGAGATGACTGGTAGTGTAGCTATTGATCTGTAGTTCTGAGTATCGTTTCTTTTGCCGTGTTTGTATATTGGCGTAATTACTGCAGTTTTTAGTTGTTGTGGATTAATGCCTGTGTCGAATATTATGTTCACGAGTTTCAAAAGTATTGGATTTATTTGTTCAAAGTGTGTTATAAGGTCTGTGAGTCTTATTTTGTCTATTCCTGGAGTGGTCTTTGGTTTCAGTTTTAGTAGTGCTTCTTTCAGTTCCTGTTTTGTTACGGGTGGAAAATACATCGTTTGTTGTTGACTTTGTGTTGGTAGTTTTTTGTTGATCGTTGGTAGTTTGTCTTTTTTGAGTTGTGTGATGTTGTTTGTGAAAGCATGGTTGAATGAGTCTACTAGTTCCTCTTGGTTTGTGTCCTGACCGAAGCTTTTTGCAATAAAATCTTATACCTGACAACCCCCTCCAATTTCCTAATACACTAACAAAGTCCCTTTCCCGGTATACTGTTGTTGTCGGTTCTACTCTTGGTAACTCGGAGTGAACATCATATAAGTCTCTCTCTCCACAGAACAATCTTCACACAGCAGTTCACTATCTTAACTGGTGAGTTCTGTTCCTTCTTTAAATAGCCTGATTATTGTTACAGTTGAACATTCAAACACCAACTTAAACCGAATAACAGAAATTCTCTTCACAGGAATGAAGGCCTTCATCCATTATTCCACTCGACATTTTCAACCAAACAACCACCATCCAAGCCCTGGTTCTCAAAAAAGTGTGCCACTACTGTTAAAGAAAAAAAAACCTCTACTTACCGCGAATGGCTCAAGTCCAAAACTCCAGCTGGCCACTCTGCGTATACTGCAACTCACAATATTTGCAAAAGAAACATCGCCGAATCCGAATCAAACTTTGTAAGGTCGAAATGTTGCAAACGCGTCCTGCCCAAATGGCAGTCGATCCCTCTGTCCCCTTGACAATGCCGTTTGTTACAACGTTGGCTCTACACGCAGTGAATGAACATGAGGGAAAGAATGTAGTAATCGGATTTAAAAATATCATTAATAAATCCTTTGAACACAGTAAGTGTATAAAACAATTAAAGAGTGCTTCAGTTGTACCTCTACATAAACGAGGTAACAGAAATGAAATAAAAAATTACAGACCAATAGCTATACTGTCCACAATCTCAAAGGTTATTGAAATTCTAATAAAAAACGATTAAATAGTTATTTAAATACCATATCATTTTACATAATTAATCAATATGGGTTCAGATCTGGATAACATACGAAAAACGCTATTGGAGTTTCATAAAACGGTCTGCAGTGGAATAAATAAAGGAATGCACACAGCAGCCGTTTTTCTTGATATATCTAAGGCGTTCGACTGTGTTCATCATGACCTATTGCTACTGAAAATGTTCAAATACGGAATTAGGGGACTGGTTCAGATACTATCTGAATAATAGAAAACAATATACCAGGCACATTCAATAGCTCAACAATAATAATAAAATACGGAGTCCCGCAAGGTTCTGTACTAGGACCCATCCTATTTTTAACATATATTAATGATTTATGTAAATACAAACGTTTTGGCCAAATGATATCCTTCGCCGACAAAACGACATTAATATACACCGAAAGAACCCTTGAAGATCTAAAAAAGCGGATTAATAGTGATATGTTAAAAATAAGTAAATGGTTTAGCAATAATGGACTTAACATTAATACCGATGAAATGAGATCTATGTGCTTCACGTTAAAAGATAAGCTGGACCACGATATAACCATAAAATGGCATGAAAGGAAATGTAGCGACATCCTAAATTGTAACAGTAGCTTAATAAAAAAAAATTAAAAAACATCAGTCAAGTATTTGGGCCTTCATATCGATAGCTATATATAAAGTGAAACTCCCACACCAATTTCTTAACAAATAAGTTTAGGTTCATAATTAATACAATATATTATGTTACAAAATTTGTAAATGCAACATTCTTATGATGCTTGTATTATTCCTGGGTAAATTCCTCACTGCTGGTAGTACCCAAGGCAAACAAAGAAATTTTTCATAAATCCTTCGAATACCTAGAGACAAGCAGCTGCAATAAACTCCCAAATGAAATCAAATCTATAACCTCATCTTATGCATTTAGAAAAAGATTGAGAGATTACCTCATGGGACTAAACAACGCTGACAATTACTTTAAACGTATAGTATAAGAGATCATTATAACTCACGTATCATATCCAATTAAGCACCAATATACTAACTAGTTCATTTACTTAGGAGACTAATCTACTAACAGGTACATCAAATCAAACCATGTAAGGTGAGCCCTCATAGATATTGTTACTGGACTCGCAGTGACTGTTTCGAACTAATTTAATATTCTAGTAACCAGCATGGCTACAGCCCTTGGTTACACATAAATGCACAAACTAACTTACTTTATCACTAAAACCAGTAAGTTATTATAAATTTATTATAACGTTATTTAAAATTTATTAAAATAACTTACTGGTTTATGAAGTTATTATAAATCAGTAAGTTATTACTATTACGAAAACTATCCGAAATGTATTTTACTCTAATTGTATATATATATATATATATATATATATATATTCATGCTTTTCATGTACTGAATGAGATCCGAGAATTAGAATAAATAATGAAATTTATTAAAATACGCAACAAATTTCATCAGGGTGGCCGACGACTTCTTCAGGCGTGATAGAACATACAAAGCCAATAAAAAACACTGTAAAGAAACATTGAGTCACTATACAACCATAAATTATAAAATCGACTATAAACTACAGTTATTTTGAACTGGGGCTGCAGTCCGTGTTCAAGTTCTATTGCTAGAAACCTGTGCGCGTGTGGCTTCACGAGTGCGCCAATATCTGACAGCAGAGCTAAAAGAGTCAAGCAAATTATAGCTGAGGTTACTGTTTATATGAAGAGGGTCCATGACAATCTCTTTAGACTCGATTATGCGGCGTTCTACCTCGTCGTGGCATATGTGCAGGTTTGAAGTTGTTGTCCAGTTTATCTCATGTTGGCGGCCTTCATTATTTGTGTTAACTAAAAACAGGACATAGCTTCAGAGGGCACTAGCCCCAGTTCTTTTGTAAGCGATGTCTCTTTGGTGTTCCTCGAGACGTAGGAGGATGGACTTTTCCGTTTGGCCATAGTATGGTTTCCTGCAGCCACATGTGATTTTGTACACACCTGGGAATTGTAGATGGTTGTGAGCTTGTTTGTGATTGCCTAAACTTGATCTTAGTTTGGAAAGAGTAGAGAAACACGTTTTTATTTCAAACTTTCTTAAAATTCTACTCAGTTTCTTGGAGACCGTGGTGATGTATGGCAAGGAGATATAGCCTTTGGGGTCGTCCTGTATTTCTACGTTGCTTTGTTGACGGTGGTATAGTTGTTCATTGATACTGTTTGAAGAGTAGCCATTGTTTTTGAAGGTCCTTTTAAGATGTTGTAGCTCATTTTTTAGTTCCTTTCATCTGACAGTACAGATCTAGCACGATGCGCTAGAGTTGAGATGATACCCATCTTCTGTGCAGGATAGTGATGTGAAGACGTCTGTGTGTGTGTGTGTTTTCTAAAGATGGAGATTTTTATGAACTCAGGTGTTTTAGTACGTGTGACGTCCAGGAAACATAGAGATCCACTTTCTTCCATCTCCATGGTTAATTTGATGTCTTGATGGAAGTTATTTAAGTGATTGAGAAAAGTGTGAAGATTCTCAATACCGTGTTTCCAGATGAGAAAAATGTCATCTACATATCTAAGCCATATTTTTGGCTTAAACGTAGAAGAGGAGATTGCCTTTTGTTCAAAGTCTTGAAAAAAGATATTCGCTACTATGGGAGAGAGAGGGGGCTGCCCATTGCTAATCCTTTATCCTGTTTGTAAAGTTTACTTTCAAATTCAAAGTAGCCAAAGTTAACACAATGAGATAGCAGAGAAAACATCTTCTTTGAAATCTTGTTACTTAAAATATGGAGAACGTCTTGCGTCGGAATGTTTGCAAAGCTCACTATGTTGTCAGAAGACTTGAGTTCTATATTCTTAATTTTAGAGACAAAGTCTGTTGAGTTTTTTATATGAGAAGAAGATTTTACTGCAAAAGCTTTTAAGGATGATGCCAGATATTTTGATAACCTATAGGTGGGTGAGTCAATGCTATCTACTATAGGTCTTAGTGGGTAGTTTTCTTTGTGCACCTTTGGGAGACCATATAACCTAGGAATGAGTGGATATAATGAACGAATAGAAAGGCGTATGTTTCTTGGAAGTTCTGTGGATTTTTGTAGAAGGGTATTAGTTTTGTTGTGTATTTCTCTCGTTGAGTCTCTCTATCAATTTCCGAATAAGTATCCGACTCCAACAACGTTAAGATATTTTCCCGGTAGTCTGTTTTATTTAGAACTACAGTTGCATTCCCCTTGTCAAATTGTTAGATTACTATGTCTTTATTTTTCTTTAGATTTTTGATTGCAAGCATTTCCCTAGGGAAGTATTATCAGAAAGAGGTTTCGCATTATTGATCGTAAAAATTGCTTCCATGCGTAGTAAACTCGGTTCGGCGGCATGAAGTACTGAAGCTGCTTTCAAGCTCTGCTGTGAACTTAAGTTCACAGCAGAGCTTGAAACGGATAGTTCCCTGCCTTTCCTAGATGTGAAACTGACCCCGGTCTTTTGATAAACTTAAAATTTCGATGTATAGAAAGCCTACTTATACCAAGAGATATCATCATAGTCAGACCCATCACTTTCCTCCCCAAAAACTTGGAATAATTTCTACCTTGGGACATAGAGCTCGCTCTCTTCTTGATGACCCAAAAGAACTTCAAAAAGAAATCAACTATCTCAAAACTACTTTCGTACTTAATGGATATTCTAAAAGATTTATTGAAAAATTCCTTCTTTATCCTCCTAGTCATCACACAGAAGATATACTGTAAATACATTTAAAGGCAATATATCTATTCCTTACATAAGTTCAGTTTCACAAAAATTAGCCAAGGTTCTAAACAAATACAATATCAGAACTTTGTTCACTCCACTTCCAAAAATCCGCTCCTTAATAAGCCACCCAAAACCATGTTATCATCATCTTAAATTTCCTGGTGTGTACAAAATTTCGTGTGATTGTGATCTTCCTTACTTTGGCCAGACAGACAAATCTATTGAATTACGCATGGAGGAACACATGAGGGACATTGCTTACAAGAGACAGCGAGCCAGTGCCTTATCGAGCCATATAATTTTCTCGGCTAATCCTAATGATGAAGCCCCAAGTCATACAGTCCGCTGGGACAGATCTATTAACATTTTTCGTTGCCATGATGAATTGGAGAGAAGAATCGTAGAATCTAGGGAAATCATCCTCAACCCTGAACATCAAAATAATAACTTGAGCTACAACCTCCCAGATAGTCATTCAGCTGTAATCATGTACTGGCGTTCACGTGATGCTACAAGCACGCACTCTCCTAACAATGCAACAAACGAAAGAACAGCTTTAAATACAACTAAAACGTTTTCATACTAATTATGTAGAGACACTCTATGTTATTCATAGTTTTTTTTTAACCTTCAGTGTTCAGTGTTTCTTCTTCTATAATGTCACCTGATGAAGGCTGTTATAAGCCGAAACTAATCGTGTTTTACTATTAAACCCCCTGTTACTTAACTCTCGGTTTAAGTCATTCAACTCATTTCACAATATGTATTTTAATCAAGTTGTTGTCCACACACACACACACACACACACATATATATATATATATATATATATATGTGTGTGTGTGTGTGTGTGTGTGTGTGATGATTCATTGACTTGGTTAAAATACATATTGTGAAATGAGTTGAATGACTTAAACCGAGAGTTATGTAACAGGGGGTTTAATAGTAAAACACGATTAGTGTTTTACTATTAAAATCTTCTAGCCGTCCATTTTTCCACCACTCTCACATCCCGATGGTACTGTAGTTACTTCACCTAAAGACAAACACAACTCTCTTCCAATTTCTGCATTAATAACCTGGGCAAAGCTCCCTCACGCTACCAGGAAAATCCACCTCCCACTCATGTCTTCTGTAGTCTTCCGACAAAAAGAAATCCGGAGAATTATTATTAACCTAAACACAAACAATGTCTCTATTCCTGAGGTATCCCACCTATTGTGTTAAAAAGTTGTGCCCCACATATAACACATAAGATATGTGACGCTCAACAATTTATTATATTAAACTCTATACGCCGTAACATTGAAACGGGTTCACGTCCAGTTCATCCCAGAGAATGGTGATAAAATTCAACCAACGAACTACCTGTCCAATTGCTCTTACTTCGTTTCTCTCTAAAATTATGGAGAAGATCATTAACAATCAACTCTTGATTCTTGGCAAAAGACCATTTAAATTCATTATACACTATTGTTATCAAGTTCCAAATTACCCGCTTTTTTCTTTAGTGTCATGATAACTCAGACTTCATTTATGATCTCTCTTCTTTTGCATGTTTTTTCATACAAATTTCTTGAATGTCCTGCTTTTTCCAAAGTAACTGAATGCACGATTCTGTTGCGAAAAAAAAAGAAAAGAAAATTACACAGAAGAATTCATTTACTCATTCTTAATGCAGTGTTTATGCTTATGTTTTTTTTATTGATGTTAGGATGTCATTTTCTGTTACCGATTGGTCTTATTACTGTCTACTATCTCTTTGTACAGTTCGAAGATCTCGATCTCTGATTGTTCACTGTCTTGGTTAGAAGTTTGGTTCTAATATATGCAGCATATCAATCTGTTCGTGTTAGTATTCCATTGCATTCTTGACAATGTTTCTTTATTAATTAATGTTTCTGTGAACTTCTTATGCTGAATACTCAACTACCTTATATATATTCTTTAAAATACATATCTTGCTGTGTTTCTTAGTTTCTCGCTCGTATCATTTTGACATGATGATGGCCTCTCATCTTAAATTAATTCATTATTTATTCATATTGTACTTTCTGTATTTTCGGCCTTGACTTGTGGTTGATTTAGAGGAAGGAGTGAATATCGTCATCGTCACCGATGTCTTTACTTCGATAGCAAATGAGCCTCTTTGAATAAAGATTCGTCACACATTTGATAATAAGCCTATTAATTATATCTTTAATAATACTTTCTCAATTTCTTTCGTTAGGATTATCTCGACTCTGTCAGCGCCATATTTTATAAAGTCTTTAAATGCATTTACCCAGTGGGTAGCAAAATCGAAATTCCGATAACTCAGTCAAATTTTAGTAGAACTTCATTTTAATTTGCCAATACCAAAATCACAGAATTCTATTACAGTGATATAATTATCACTGTAATAGAATTACATATATTTAAAAACCATTATTCTAAACGGTTGCCTATTCTACTTCTAACCAAATACAGGATAGAAAGAAGTCAATACCATATTATTCGATCTTTTAATTGGAGTTTAGTAAAATATAACTTCTTAAGGTTTTGGTTTTGAAAGTTTACAAATATATCACTAATTTTTTATTCTTTAAATATAATTTATACAGGACCGTACTTATGCACAGGCTTTAGCTGGGTCCCATAAAAATTAGAACCGAAATAAGGGTCCCAAATAAGAGAGGATTCTGATAGCAGCATAGTGCCTCGGGCCCAGCTCGTTCCTGAAAGTGTAAGTACGAACCTCAATTTAGAACATGTGCTTTCCTTAAAGTTTTTCTTTAAGATGGACTGGCCAGTTAACGGTGTCCGTATAAAAAGAATAACTTTCGATATGAACTATTCCAATTTTCTGGATTTTTATGAAGAAATCCCACGAGTTCGAAACAGTACTGTCAGATTCTGTGTGACCATTAAAAAAAGGATGAAAAATACTAATAAATATGCGACTTAAGATTTGAATTATCTTAATTTGTGCAATACCAAAGCAACTCCAGTCAAAAGCGCAGTTCATTTATAAAGTGATTTAAACAATTCTTAGTTTAACCATCGTTGTTTTTAACTTAGTGTAAAATAAGATTTTGTTATCCTTTACTTAAAACCAATATAAGTAAGAATGTGTAATGGCTTTTTAATTAAAATAGGATAATTTTAAATAATTTCCACTAAACCTAATAAAAACTTATCCATTAACTTAAAGATTTAATACAGATTTAAAATCATTTAGCGAATTTAGTTCTCTTAAAGTGTCAATATTCTTAGCAGAACACGCGTGCACACATTAAATCAAAACTTACTTGATTTCGGGAGGTTTCTTCAATATCCATGATTGTCATAAAATTTCAGAAAACAGCTGGTGAGAAATTAAATTACATTTGCGAAATTTTAACTAAAAAAATAATAAATAAATAAATGTTGAAGTTGGCAGTCATCTTTTCGTAAATAATTTTTGCTAGGTAACTGAGTAGGTCTTCTCAACCAATCGATGTCGACCATTATTGAGACATAATATTAGGTTTAAGAAAAACTTCTTGGAATATTTTTGATTTTATTACCTTTTGAAATAATTCATAATAACTAATTAACGATGACGTTGATAATTATTATTTTTAATTTATCTGAAATCAAGAGGAATAGCCCATGTGATCAGAGTGTTATTATAGTATTTTCTGGTCCTTTTGCATGCGGAGTTTAATATGCTTTTGTTAACATTGTATCCTTGATACAGTTTAAAATTAATCTGTAGCTAATCTATCATCAGGTATTAAAATCCTTTGAGCTCACGATATGAGTAGCGTTGATTGGTCGAGAAGGAATGTACTCTCTTACCCAGCAATAATTTAATGTAGAAAAAAGAAAATATTAATTAATGAAAATACTTCAAGGTTTATGTTTGAATACTAATTTGTAAAAAAGTGTGTTTCCTGTGGTCATTTTATTGTGTTCAGATAATTATGAGTGCTGAACGATTTCAAAATCAGGTAAGTGGGGTGGCATTTTCGTTTAGCAATTAAAAAAAATACGGTTAAAATTATTCACCAAATAATAGGTGAAGAAATAATATTAAATGAGGATAATAAATTAAGTAGGGATGATTATATACTGAGCTCATCTTTAGTCTCCTTAAAGTTAGTTTCTAAAGTTATAAAACTGCGTTTTTGCAATGAATTACTTCGGTATTATTAATTAACAGACGTAATGTTTAGTTTTTATTAGTGCTGCCATTTTTTTTTTTAATCAAGGGCTCCGTCGACCCAACAGAACTACTATCACTGATTGGTGTTTTGGTTATCGAAAAGCTACAGTATTTCATATGAAAGTTGCTTCCAGAGAAAGCAAGCCATCATTTGGAGATCAACATCAGAATTTTGTTAAGCTTTAAATGCATATTTGGTTTGGTGAAAATGTAGCAACTTATTCATTGGCTAATTACGGCACAGTCTTTCACGAAGTTGTATTTTTAATTGAAAAGATAACTTAGAATTAATATTCAAGTTATTTAGGAATCTGATGAACATCATGTAGAAATTATAGTTTTTACGGTCCCTCTAAGGGTTTTAAAATGATATAAAAGCTACAGAAGCTATGGTAAAATATATTTTGGGTTCAATATATAAATCAGTTTCAAGAGATTCTGATTTATGTATCTTCTTAAAATGCATTCGGCAACTTAATGAAATAAAGAGTTGAATTTGTCCAGTTGAATTTGAAGGTAAATAATCGCACTATCTGGATGGAAGACTGCTATCTTCCAACAGAAAGACAGCCAGATGCATTGTTTGAATTAGCATCTTATAAAACGATAGAAATGGGATCTATTCTACATATCCCATAAAAATATAATAAATCCTTCTGGCGAAATTAATTTATTTTTTCTATATATTGTCTGTAGTAAATTTAAATTTGAGCTATTAGTACGGTGTTTTAAATAAGAAACAGTTCAAAAGGTCAACTGATATTATCGTATTTAGTATGCAAAGAGAATAATATATTGCATTTGTGAAGATTAACTTAAGAAAGAATAATTGTTAACTTCATAATTTACTTTAAATTCAAAGGGATTTTCTTTTTCAAGATATTGCAACAACTAGAATAATACTATTATCTGTATATTCCAATTCGTTTTCTCTTCATCAAAACAATCACTTCGGAAAGCACAATTTCAGAAACGCTATATTGTTCCAAACATCGGCTGAACTTTTTTTCAGGATGTATTGTTTAAAGTTGTTCACTACTGGGGATATTCTAACAAGATGCTGAATTTTTAGCTTATGCAGGAACGACTGAAAAATGTAATGTATTTTTTTTTCTTATTTTAATATTTCTAATTAATTATTTGAATTTACTTCATCCTTTCATAAATTTCAAATGGGAGATAATTTTTGCGTGTGAGGTTATCACTTTAATTATTATTAATGCCCTGAATTGTTTAAAAGAGTTCCATGTTTGGTCTTCACAACATGGTTGCATATTATCTAACCCTTATTTAAATTAAATCTAAATGTATACGATACAATTCAAACATTTCTTGTGTAAACATTTATTTGAAATTTTAATACAAAATTTAAAAAATAATCCACTTGTTCTTTTTACGAAACATTCACATGCTCCCCTTCTATTATTATTTTAAGAAAAGAAAATGTATTCCATCCAGTAACAGACGGATGGAATTAATTCAGAGTTAGAGTAAGGCTACACATATTCTGGTAGGTCACGTTCCTACACATGAGCTTTTTTGTTTTAAATAGTCTCCTTAATTTAGTGTTACACCTCCGACATTCAATCCACTAAGTGTAAAAATAGTAAATGTTTTAAATAATTTATAAATAAATGTTTATGAATTAAGATATTTCCTTTAAGAATGCTTATTTTATTAATTATGTCCAATTTCCCTCCTTAGCGTTTGCTGGATAGACTAGTTCCTGTTCCAGCCTACAGACATTCATTAACATGGGACCATAATTCTGATGAAATAGTTCTTTCAGACCTCGCTGAAATGGAATGGCGATCACAAATCACATTTTATTCGTTCAGTGCAGGCGTCGATATAAGACCTACCCTATGCAATTGTGTTTCTTCAAGATTGGTTCACAAGGGTAAGTTTTTATGTTATAGCAAATAGAGGTATGGGAATGTAAGGTATGGTATGAAAAATATAATTAATTATCCATAGTTATTTATAACACTCAGAGTGTTATAAATAACTATGGGCAATTAATTATATTTTTAACAATCAACATTACCTATTGATTCTTTTGAAGTCAACTGCTATTTGTGCTCAGCAACGTCTAGCCATTACTACTTAATGATGTACTGATTTCATTCTTCAGTCAGTAACTGAGGAATGAATGGCCTCCCCCGGTGAGTCCCTGACTCCCTAGAGAATGTAATATTCCCTCGGTCTATTCTAACACACCCTTATATAAATTCCATGAATCTTCTAGAAAAAGGTACACTATGATATATCAAATTATTCCGTTTATCACCTTCAGTGTCTTCATCATATCCCTCCTTTTCCATTTTGTAATAGTCTCTTAAATTTATTTTTTGTGTAATTTCCTATAGTGCTAGTGTTTAATATCAAACCTAATTTTGTTGCCTCAAATTACAGGAGCACAGAAAAACCAAAATCAAAAAATAAATAGAAATATAAAACATTTCAGTAGACTGCGGATATTGTTAACGTTCGGTATTTGTATTACAGGAATTCAGTCTTCTGTTCTCAAACAACAGATCTATCATTCTGAAAACCATGTTTGACTTAAGGAAGGAACGACCCTCTTCAGTCATTTCTGATTACTTTTTTCTAGATTGTTACCATAACCAAACCACTGTCAACTCATAATATCATTAATACGAAAATTACACATCAGACTACTGCAAGAAATAGATTGGTATTTTACTCCATTTGTTACATGTTCATTCTGTACACTTAATACATTTTGATATCTGATAGAAAACCGACAGCTTATCATGCCTTCCTCACTTGAATAATTTATGCAGTCAAATCTAGTGCACTTTCATATTCCTATCCCATTTACGGCCTTAAAAGATGCGAAGTTTTTACTAATGAACATTGCTTTTTTGGAAATGAATAAACATCATTACAATGTTATAATTTCATTGTAACAGCATCATAAGTAGTACCAATTTTTTTCAGGTTATGGGACATTAGTGGCGAAGAGTATAGCATATATGATTCTTCTTGACCTTCTTGGTATGACCCGGCTTCATTTTGTGGTGGGGGGGGGGGGGGGTGGGGGGGGGGGGGGGTGGGGGGGGGGGGGGGTGGGGGGGGGGGGGGGTGGGGGGGGGGGGGGGTGGGGGGGGGGGGGGGTGGGGGGGGGGGGGGGTGGGGGGGGGGGGGGGTGGGGGGGGGGGGGGGTGGGGGGGGGGGGGGGTGGGGGGGGGGGGGGGTGGGGGGGGGGGGGGGTGGGGGGGGGGGGGGGTGGGGGGGGGGGGGGGTGGGGGGGGGGGGGGGTGGGGGGGGGGGGGGGTGGGGGGGGGGGGGGGTGGGGGGGGGGGGGGGTGGGGGGGGGGGGGGGTGGGGGGGGGGGGGGGTGGGGGGGGGGGGGGGTGGGGGGGGGGGGGGGTGGGGGGGGGGGGGGGTGGGGGGGGGGGGGGGTGGGGGGGGGGGGGGGTGGGGGGGGGGGGGGGTGGGGGGGGGGGGGGGTGGGGGGGGGGGGGGGTGGGGGGGGGGGGGGGTGGGGGGGGGGGGGGGTGGGGGGGGGGGGGGGTGGTGTGTGTGTGTGTGTGTGTGTGTGTGTGTGTGTGTGTGTGTGTGTGTGTGTGTGTGTGTGTGTGTGTGTGTGTGTGCCTATCTAAGCAGCATTCGCTTTTTTATTTTTACAGTTAGGCCGATGTGTGAGAAGACTCCATCGAACCGAAAATGAATCTTACATCCCTCATGCACCCTGTGAATGTGCATGTTGTGAGTAAAGAATATGATGGGAATTAATTGAAATATCATCATCAATATCCAGATCCAGATTGCTATGACAGCACTATATGATTCAGTTTAAATTATTAATCTCCTATCAACAATTTTCCTCTAAATAAGTCTATTACTTGTCAGCACTCCAATATTGTCGTATCTGACATTTCGTGCTTCTAAAGCACTTTTGACTGAAACAATCCACATACATCTTGGTCTTCCTCTGGACATCAAACAGTTGTTTGGCTAATCTTTCTACTCCTGTTCTATTTAAGCCTCCTTAGATTAGCTTTGCTGACACATTCGTGGATGATATTAGTGTCAACTTAATTTCTAATATCTTCATCATTCTTAATATGAATCTGCCATGGATGACATCGGTCCATTCCTCCCCCCCCCCCACATTTGTCTCATAATCCTCATATTTGTCGCCTCTGGTCTTTGATCGAGTGGTTTTATTTCTAACGCCATTGTTAGATTGATAACTTATAAAATTAAACACCGCCTTATTAATCCCTAGTTAAGTGTTTTGGCTAATTTCTCTCTTATTCATATAAATTTATTCAGCTTACTATGCACGATACCAGCCTTGTTTATTCTGTTGTCTATTTCCAGGTTATCATCTTTACAAAACTTCTGCCTAAGCTGAAATATTTTACTCTTTCTATAGGATCTAGATTCAGACTGCAGCTGAAGTTTCATATTCTCCTTCTTAGTTTCATAGTTTTGGTCCTTTTTATTGCTTATTTTTATGCCAAATTTGTTACACTTGTTATTCAGTTTGGCTAATCCTGGAGACTCGAACAAGGTGCCTTTAGAAGGTCAACTTCTTCTGTATAAAGCAAAGAGTAACGCTTGACATCTACAATTTTAATATCAGACCTAATGCTACTTTCATTCGTAATGTGATCCATATAGATGATGAATAAGAGCGGGGATCATGTGCATCCTTGTCTTATCTCTGATTATACATCAAACAATCTTCCTTCATTTCCTTCTATTCTAACTGCTGACTTTCAACTTAAATATAGACAATGTATTGTTCTGTATAATGCTAGACTTATCCCATATAATTGTAGTGTCTTTAAGAGCTTTCCTCTTGACTCCTTGCAATATGTCTTTTCCAAATCTACAAAACGCAAGCACACGTTCTTGTCATATTCCTATCCTTTCTCAACTGTTTGTCCTAAAGTGAAAATCTGTTCCTGGCAGCCTCTATTTGCCTTGGACTCAGCTTGTTCTTATATAAATGTCTCTTCCGCAAACGTTCTCAGACTCTTTTCAAGCATTCTTGCACAAATCTTACCTGGAAGTCTCTTACTCTCTGTACCGGTCTGTCTACTCGTAGTATATAAATTTCTCTGTGATTTTCATATCCGGTTTCATTCAAGTATTAATATGTACTCCTGCATGCATTCCCCTTGAAAATGTTCTAGTATGGTTCTGCCACTGCTTGATTCTTTTAACAGTTTTTCAAAGTAATTATTTCGGACATCCTTATCTTCAGTTTTCATGTCATCTTTATTTTATTTGATTTCTTTTAGAGTTCCTTTTCCCTGCATCTCGAAGCTTCTTCAATAACCTCCAGAACACTTTGCCACCTTCCTGATATCTGTTTTCTATATTCTTACCAAAGTCTTCCAATGAGTTTTATTTAGCTAATTTTAGACGCACGAGTAGCTAAGCTCTCTTACATTTCTCTCTGTATTCTTTTGAGGCATTTGCCGATTTATTTGCTTGAAGCATTTTATGCTTTTTTTTTCGAACTGCTTCTTTAACTCCCTTTTTCTGCCATACGGGTTCTTATTTTTGTATCCTTACTCACGACTTCACCACATACCTCCGTAATATCTAGTTGACTCAATGTCTCCTTCATAGTTTGTCACTGGAATTCAAAAATGTGCTTCTTGTTTTCAAACTTTTTCAAAAATTCTTCAGTGATGATGTTTGTTTACTCGAGTCTACAATTTAACCCTTAAAACCTGCCCAACTTTACTTCTTTTTAAAACGCACTTACACATTGTTCTTGTCATTATAATTTCCATTTTTATCCTTCTTAGCATTTAGTAATTGTCGCATAGAATTTGAAATCTTTGTACTCTCTTGTATCTTGAACCAGCACGAAGATATCAATACCAACAATGACATGATCGATGAGGATTTTCTTATTTCTTGTGTCTTCTCTCCACGTGAAATTGTGCACATCTTCATGATACCGTATAGTGTTAGTAATGACTAGTCCGTGTACTGAAGAGAAGTCCAATAAATACTTTCTATTATTGTTGCCTTGGTTCTTTTTTCCAAATTTTCCCAAATTGTTCCAATATGTCTGGTGCAATTCATTTCCTACTTTGCTGTTCAGATCTCACCATGGACCACTTTTTTCATGTTTTTGCCAGCTTCCTGTTCTAATGAAAACACGTTTCTCAACCTCTTCCTTAGAAGAACCATCTGTGAGACCATAAACACAAACCAGTTTCATTTTCTATTTCTTCATTTTTTGTCCGTCTACACTACCTAAAACTGCTTTTCAATCAAGTCGTTTATCTTGATGATAATTCTTCGTTTGAATAATCTGAGCATAAATAACTAAGAGTACAAATGCTTCTTAATTCCGCCGAACTGTCTGCATATTTAACTACGATGGAGCTTTTCAGAGGTCTCTCAAGTATTCCTGATAAATATGTTGATAGATTGAACCGAGAAAATGTCAGATGATACAAAAAAAGATATGGGATGTGATGAAAATATCATTACATGTTAGCTCGTAACTGGCTGTGATTGTTTTAGATGGTTATTATTTGTGAAGCGAATCATCTGTTTTATGTATGTATCTCACTGGGAGATTCCCATTTATAAAATTCACTGTCTCCGTGAAACTGAAAGATTGATGCGAAACCTAATCGAAGAAGGAAATGAGCTTGAAATACCGTACTGGGGTACCAGAAAGGCTCTCTTCGTTCTCTTCCCAAGAAGGTACTCATTCATGAGATTTTCTTTCTTATTTCTGTCCTTCTTTTCGAATACATACTGGACAGAGCTTTTATCTGGGTGATAAACTTCAACAAAGAATACATTGGAATAAAAAATTCCAATTCATAAAGTTGATCGCTTGAATAATGATGAACAAAAAGTTTCGAAATGGGTATTGCGAACTATTAAAAAGAGTGATTAAAGGTCATTTCGTAATTACTTAGGTCACATGTACAGTAAGACTACATAAGAACAGAAAGAAAGAAAGAAAGAAAGAAAGACACGAGGGTCATATCTAATTGTTCATCTGTTTAGGCTAATAACAATCCAGTTTTAAATGAACGTCATTCGTAGTGGCAATTAGCAAAGAACCTGAATGTTCCTATTTGTAAATGATGTGTTATAAACTACACGTAGGAATAATCAGGTGTTTCTTAGTTTTTCTTCCCTTCCTGGTGGTTTTTTTCTAAATTTAACTAATTTTATCTCAATAATATTTCATGTATTCTGTTTACGATACTCTTCATTAAAATCTTGGATTTTTAGAAAAGGCTTTACAGGGACACTTCATATTTATACACAAATTTCTTTGAAATCAGATTCAGATATCTTTACGAATAGAATAGAATACAGATTATTCCACTAGGAAGGGAAGAAAGACTAAGAAAAATCTTAGGATACATGCATTAATCTTAAAAATGAAAAAAAAAAAAGAATCTGAAATACACAGTTTATAAAATCAAAGAAATGGGGAAAATGAAGATTTACGCATAAAACAGCGATAAAACATGAAGATATGAAGGAATCTTACGAGGGCGGTCATATTTTCAAATTGATATAACATCTTCTATGGTTCTTAGCAGGTTACATTGGTCAATGGCTCTTCAGCACCAATGACCTTGAAAGGTATCCTTGGATTTCTTGGATAAGCAAGATTCCAGATGAAGTGGTTAGCCGTATGCCTATAAGAACGCTTCGTATGTAAATTGCATGTGCTTCCATGGCCTGTTTGCGGGATGAAAATCCCGAGTTTCCAGGAGGAATAACCCTTCCATCCCAGTACGGGACTGACTAACTCAAGCTTCAGTTGAAATGCCTCGATAAAGGTTCGTTGCGTTCTTACAAATTAGATACTTACCGTTTTAAAAAAATGAGCATATCTTTATCTAAAATACTTCCCATAATTCCACTGATTCGCAGCTGTCCATGTTTATCCCTCTGGCATTAACCTACCAATGGCTTTGGAGATAATCGAATCTGTCTTCAAACATTTCCCCTTACGTGGATGCGAAACATCATTTACCTACCAAAAATATTGTAATATATAATTATATGTTATGTAGTTAATATATAGTATATTATTAATAGTATGTATAGTAATGATCAGATATCGAAAATAAATTAGGGAACCTTTTTCAGAAAAGCCGTGCTACATGGTTGCCATGAGAAACGGTTTTCGAGAGTGCACACTTGACTGGAAAAGGATGAGCAAGCAATAAATTTCTATTTCATAATAAAGGAAACCGCTAAAAGTAAAGACAACTTCAATATTTGAGAAATGAAGTTGTTTAAAATATATTTTTCACTTATGTATCTCGTGGTCCAGTGATAAGTGAACCAAAATGAAAATATATACAGAATATCACCAGAAAACTGATAGACGATCTGGAAAAATGGCAAAATATGAAACAAATAATATCTCAGCGAAATTGATGAAAGAAATCAATGAAAAAAGGTGATCAAACCGTTAAAAAATCAGAATGACATTAAGATGTAAAAAAAAAACGATTAGATAATAAAAAGGAAAAACATTCAAACAAGCAAAGGTGGTAATTCGAGTAAGAAATATGGAATGAAATTTAGTAGAAAAAAAGGTAAAGATACATAAATAAAAGAGGAAGGAGTCGAATTAAGAGAACAATTTGCTAGCATCTCAATGCAGAACTTATAAGCAAATTATAAAACATCAAGTTGTTCTAGTGAGCAAGCAAAGCTCTAATGTATTATAATGCTGCCTACTTTACTATCCTTTGAACTTACCGAAAATGTATATGAAACACGTAGCACTTACTTAATAAAAAAGGTAATTATTTCCTATAAGACGTCATGAAAATTTAAAATAATAGAAAAGTTTTATAAATAATGGTGTTAAATTAACTGAATAGCAGAGTTTTATAATAAACTTAATACACCAATTTCAAGAAAAAATAGATAATAAATATAAAGTTTAAGGCATTCACTTTATTTATGTAAAAAATAGAGAAAATAGAATCAATCGATCGTAAGATGCGGTGATTGATTCATTCAATCCAATTCCCTTGGAGGGAAATGGATGGCAGTGCTGTAGCCAATGAAGTTCTATCTGAGGCTCGGCTATTGCTGCTATCCTCCTGCCATAATCAGAGCTTTAATAGCTCAATAACACCTTATCCCTACACTGTCCTCTACAGATAACGGGGAATATGAAAAGCATTCTTGCTTCGCCCCTTTAAGCCAGTCCTTATAAGAATAAGGACTTTATTTATGTATTTATATTTATATATGCTTGTGTCTAGCATGTGATTACAAGCGTTGGGTCATTCGAGATTTTTGCCACATTACACGCACCATGGTCGACTGTCAGCGAGGTTATCGTGAAGTGAAAACGTGATGGAACTAGCAAACCCCTTGTCCGAACTGATAAATCGGCAACGGCGAATTCTCAAGCATGTTTTCACAGAAGTGATTGTTCAGTTAATGAATAGCCATCTTGCTAAAAACTATTAACCTGGTATACGCAGTATTACCTCTTCACCATATGTGGAAATTTGTGGATGAGAAGAAAGTACTAGACTTGTTGCACAAGCTGAATAGGAATTCTGCAGTAGGAGCAGGTGGGATATCAGCATCGATGCTAAAAGATTGTTCAACTGAACTGGCTGTTCCTTTGACTAGGCTATATAATTTGAGTCTCGGAACAGGGAAGATTCCACACGAGTGGAAAGAATGTAAGGTAATCTCATTGCACAAGGGTGTGCAAAGGACCACTGTATCCAATTAAAAGAATTTAGTTCTCTTCAAGCTAAATTTTAAAATGTAAACAAAATATCAAAGAATGATTATTTCGCTGTTCATATCAAATTCGGGAAACTCGTGGAAATTAGCACCACCCGCAATACGTGCTGTTTAAGAGAAGAAATGACCAGATCAATATAACTAGAAACAGTTTTACATTGGAGCTCGAGATATAATGCTAACCACATCGAAATCAAATTAGAAAATTAAAAAAATAAAGATTAAAACTTAGTTAAACGTCCGGAGAACAAAACTCAAAAAATCACTGTTTGAGCATATAAATCATTGGATTACATGTCTACACATAAAGTCAATTTTTTTTCACGTACTGGCTACAATACAACATCATGATATATGATTGTCAGTTAATTCCGGCTAAATCAGCGTAAACTTCATTAACAATAAGATTTTTTTAAAAATGAGAAAAAAAGAAAAAAAACGTAAATGTTTATCTAACCTGAAGAGTTTTGTGGAACCAGCGCTACTGCAGATATATCTCTTTTTCGTATCGAGTTCAGTCGTCTGTCGTTCTCTGTTGTAGAGCTTACTTCTCGGTCTCTTTGAGCGGTTATCGTTCTCTAAAAATGAAAATCTCGCATCATTGTTGAAAATCAAATAACACAAGCGTTTGTATTCATTATTGATTTATTATTGTTTAAACGGATTCGAACAGATCTAGACGTCATAACAATTTGCATAGTGCGGTCTTGGGAAAGCATCTAATACCTACACTACTTAACACCCTGCCATATCATCTAATAAAAAAACATTTAAACAATTACAGAAAATTAAAATACAAACGGTGGAAATTCTCCTAAAAACATCCTAAATATACAGATAAAAGCTAGCAAAAATAAAATAGTAATAATAATGTTATATTAATTGATAATCCTACTGTTTCTGAAGAGCTCACACTAGGTTCGAACTCTGTGACAATATTTTACGTCATCCTTCCAATACTAAAATTAGCACACAATTCACATAATATATTTTATTACTTAATTTACTTTACTTTAGGCACGCAATTTACACACACCCATTTAATTTTTTTAAACAAATTCATTAAATATTAAATACATATTTCATATCATTTTGAACTAAGTGAAATAGACAAGTGAAAAATGTTTTCACTTATCAATCTCCAGGTACAGCGGCGAACGAATCAAATTGAAAATTTATACAGAACATCGTCCTCAAATTATGGAGAAAATGGCAAAATATTAAACAAATAATGAAATCGTATGAAAGAAATGAAGGGGAAAAGGTGATCAAATTGTATAAGAAATTAGAATGACATTAAGATGTAAAAATCGATGGAATATGATAGGGAAAAACATTCACAAGCAAAGTAATTCGAGTAAGAAATAAGGAATGAAATTTAGTAGAAAAAAAAGGTAACGATGTATAAATAAAAGAGCAAGTTGGTGAATTATGAGAGAAATTCGGAAGGAACTCATTGCAGAACTGTCATCAAATCATAGAACATCAATTTGTGCTATTGAATATCGATGCAAAGTTTTAATGTCCTGTAAATCCGGCTTATTTTACCATTCTGTTGGACGTCCATCGCTTCCATTGTATATAAAAGAGGTATCATTTATTGCAGGACATTTGCTTTTATAACAGAAAGTTTAATTATTTTACTTTAACAAATAAATTAGAATTTAAAATAAAAGAATGACTAAAGGAAGGATAATATTTGAAAAATTAAAAGATTAGTAAAATATTTTCATATACTTAACACACCAATTTTGAGATTGAATAGACTTTCTATCTAAAGTTTTATACAAAGAATTGAATTCGTATGGTTTGGGATTTCCATTGAGATTAATGAGATGGAATTTTATTTATATGAGGTGGAATTTTATTTCTATATTAATATTAATATTAATAATGTGAGTCGAATTTGAATTACTTTTGTAAGTGGTACTTGTTGCAGATAAGTTTTGAAAATATTGCCAGTTTATGCTGGTGCTTTTATCTTAAAAATTGACACTTTTGCGAAAATACCGGCCAAACTATAACTGCACGGTAAGCGTTCTTTTTTTTAGCTCCTGACACTTCACATTGATAGATATGGAAAAACAAATAGTCGAGACGATATTTGAGGTCAGCTCTACGATCTACAATGTCCAGTTTACAAATTGATTACACAAAGGCCAAAAATGTGGATTAGGGTATCAATATATAACCCGCCATGGTGATAGATTATAGAAAAGTAAGAAAAGAAATGGACGTCAGAGGTATTCAGTACCATACCTTCTCACTCAGTTCGGAAAAAAATTTAAAAGTGATTCTCCGTGACATCTCTGAAGACATTCATCCAGAAGAGATAGCTGCTGATCTTAAACTTACAGGATCTGCCTCCTATAAAGGTCAGCAGAATGTATATATCTGACAAGTCTCCCATGCCGTTAGCCCTTATAGGGATCCACAACATATACAAAAATTACTGAGATAAGAGCCAACAGGCTTCACTTCGGCGAAGTAAAATTATTCAAATTAAGTGGATATTGAATTCCACATTATTTCTTAGCAGAATAAGAAACTCAAAGAGAGAAATTTAAGAGTTTCATGCCGTATATAGAACTGTTCTATATCCGGCTCAACTCGATGGCATCCATCATGGCCCTGTATGAGAATGATACAACATTATTAGCCAGATCTCTTCGGCCACACCTTGTTACTAAAACGCTTCAAGAAAACTTCCTTCAGTTAGAGAAATGGTTCTCCAAATGGAGACTACATTTAAATCCCCAAAAGAGTTCAGCCATTCTCTTCACGAAAAGATCGATATCTCCTGCAGGAGACATCTTACTATTCAGTACTAAAATCCTTTCGCAGACAGAAACAAAATACCCTGGTGTCGTGCTCGACAAAAAATTAACTTTTAACCAGCACATCAGGACTACGTGTGCAAAGGAATCAAAAACCATCACCCAGATCTACCCCCTAATTAATAGGAATAGCCAACTAAACACCAGAATCAAATTGCTTTTATACCAACTGATGATTCGTCCCATAGTCACTTACGCTTCTCCAGCCTGGAGCCACACCTCCAACACTAATATCCACAAACTGCAACGCATACAAATCAGGTGCTTGCGAATGATTCCAAACGCTCCATGGTTCATCAGAACCAATCAACTTCATCGAGATACAATCTTTAGCAACGAAGTTTTTCCTAAAAACGTCCATACACCCCCCAATGATCTAGTTCAGCAAGCTGTAGCCTACGAAGCAACGGATATATTCAAACATAAAAGACCAAAAGCCATTTGAACTTCCTGTAGCAATGCATAATCTCCATGCCCATTCAGGGCGAGCAAACTGCTCACAAAATTTTTCCCTCACTGTAGCCGTAACAGATAGCGGGGAATATGAAAAGCATCTTGTTTCACCCTAAAGCCATTAATGTCGTTTGTCAATTGCCAATTGAATTCAATTTGTGTGCCTAGAATGTGATGAAAGTACATTTGTTTATGTTTATTTTGTATGATCCGTGTAATCTAAATTATTTGAAAGAGAATAAATATTTCAAAAATTGTTATTATTTTTAATATTATTATTAATATAAGGCAAGTCAAATTCAGCTGGAGATCTGGAGCCGAATTTGTGTTGTATTTCCTCTTTTTTCCTCTCTAAGTTGATGATTGATTACTAAAGAAACCTCGAAAAATGAGTGCTTTTTTTATATCATTCGTATCACACACTAAGACAAAAATTAGTTTTAATTTTACAGCAACAGAACCGCTGCTTGTTTTTGTGTAGGTTTTCAAATGAAAACTTCCATCAGTTGGATCCTTCTGATGTCCAAAGTAGTTTTTCTTATTCTAAATATGATGATATGAAGCTCAGTTCAGTTTTATATCAAGAAAAGTCAAAGATTAGTTGAGATGCTTAATAAAACAAAGATTAATATGCAAAGTAATATGCTGCAAATGAGAAAGCAGACGAGTTCAGTGTAAAGAATTGCAATTAAATACTTCTCTTCTTTGGGTTGGACTGTCTGGATTCATGAGGATGGGAAGGATTCAAAATAGGGACAAAGGGATAAAAGGTTGAGAATTCTTCAGAAAGTAAAGTTTCAAGAAAATTATACATAAAATAACACGAATTATTATCCCACTTTATTACATGAATGCAACTCATAACCAAGTAAACATGAACAATATAAGACGACTCATTTTTCAGAACATTTTCCATACATATCAAAACGAAACTAAGCATCTAAGATCAGCACTTTCTAAGAAATAGAAAGAATGAAATTAGATCATAAAACTCTAAAAATAACCGAAGAGAAAATAAAATGAAAACGATGATTGAATGAGTTCCAAACACTGCATTTATAATTAGAAATGCATCAAATTTCAAATTTAAAAACAAAACGATCCACTGAAATCATTCTGAAACAAATAAAATATTATTATTTAAAGCATACAAATTTCCTGTATCAACGCCATCATATAACTCATTAAAGCTATTAGAATTTCCACAGAAAAACATGTTCAATACAGAATACAAACATTGTATAAAGAATATGAATGATTATTTCTGTTAAGTAAAACTAAACATAATTTATAGATAGGAATATGAATACAACAACTTCGGTATTGATATATACGATGATATATTCACACTGCTGCGTGAATAAATTGGAGGAATGGGATGCTTCCAAGTCAATGCAATTACGTCAGGGTGAACTGGCTGCGAGAAGGGAACCAACGGTGTTTGAAAGAGGCGTGTGATAGGTTGTCATGTTGCAGGCTTATCTGTTAAACAAATTGTTGATGCTGTCCAAAGGAGGGTTACAGGAAAATTCATCGAAAAGCGAATTCATCGAAAGGCAATTCATCGAAAAGGCAATTCACCGAATGAACAATTCGTCGAAAAACAATTCACCGAAAATTTTAAATTTTCGATAATGTTATGGAAAAAGTAATCCATTTAGAACAAAAACTGAACCATGCAGACAGCTTCTTGTACCAACAACTTCTGCTAAGTCATTCAAGTCTGAGACTTTTTGTAATACAGTACATAGTTTGGGCACATTATTGCTTTGTCGCCCCGAATATAGCTGAACTGAAAACTGCAACGGTTCGACATTTTCTTGTAAAAGTTTCACATAGCGAATCTGAGTAAAATTCATCCCATAATAATTGCTGTATTGATGTCGCATATTACTACTAGCAACAACAATAATAATGAAGCCCACATAGTTCAGTCGGTAAAAACGAAGCCGTTTAGTTAGAAAGACCTGGGTAGTTGGATCCCATTTACGCATAATTTTTATCAGTCCTGTTCTGCTAAAGGTAAGTTAGCAGGCATAATATAGATACGGCTGGGCTTTTCTTCCGGAAACAGGCAAATCAGTCCCATGAACAGACATGAAACAGTTATCGGACAAGAAACACTATAAGAACCATATTGTTCTATAATTTTTCCCTATGAAAGTAGCATTGTAATCTCTTTATTCACGGTTCAGATTTTGTTCCAAATGGATCTATTTTCTCATAATATTTTCGAACATTTTAAATTTTCGGTGAACTGTTTTTTCGATGAATTGCATTTGCGACGAATTGTCGTTCGATGAATTGTTCATTCGATGAATTGCCTTTTCGATGAATTGTCTTTCGATGAATTGCCTTTTCGATGAACTCTCCGGATACCCCAAAGGAGATCAATTCGGCTCATAGATGACTCCTCGCTCACAGGCCCACTTCAATGTCAGTCTCACAGATGCAATGTTTCAGATGTTTGTGTCTGTTCTGCAGATACTTCTAGATCACTGCTACAGTGATCCGGCAAGCATTATTCTTCAGCTAGATGTTAGGACTGTCAAAAGAAGACCAGCTGCCGTCCAACACCCCTTTACCGTACAAGTGCAAACTCATCGAACCTGCTTCACCTCTTCCTCATTTATTCCATCTACATATGTCATTTGAAAAAACCTTCTTCATAATGTGTTTCCCACAGTTTCAACCAACAGCTCTTTTTTAAGATTGCCAATAGGTTTCTTGTTTCTCAACTCTCATCCTCACCTCACATAGCACTGATGTGCTATAGGTCGTTGTTACTCTCATGTGTGGATAAATATAACAAAAAAGATTATCCATAGTTTAACAGGGAGTGGTAGTACTATGCCAGGCGTTCCCAACCCTATGCCCGCGGGCACCATGGCGCCCGTCGATCAATTTGTGTGTGTGTGTGTGCCCGCCGCTGTTGAACCGTGTGCCGTATAATTTGAAATAATCACGTGCACATCACGCAACAATTCGTGGCATGCTATATGACGAATGCGTTAATGACACATGACGAGTAACGCATACAGCGTAAAGTAGACGTGCATTCGAAGTTGTTCATTATCTGTTGCTATTTATATGCGCATAATTTTAACGGTGTATTGTACTTACATTTTCGAAATATTTTGATTTTAAGACAACGAACATATAATTTTAACACTGACTGGGAGAAAACATATTATTTCGTTAATTTTAAAGATAATTGTGTTTGTTTGTTGTGGAACAGTAGCGTTGCAATTCCGAAAAAACATAATGTCGAAGGTCACTTCCAGACCAATTTAGCCTCATGGTAATATAGCTAAATTGGTCGACTGAAGCCTCTTTATTAACTGCTACTATCATAATCTATCTTTTGATCTCTTTCCCTCTCACTACTTGCTGATCCTCAGCACTCTTTTATACTATAAAGACCATGATGAGTGACATGAACTCCCAAAATATCTGTTGTTTGTAACTTTCGGCATCATCTATGTTTGAGTATGAACCAATCTGAGGTTTTATTTTCAATCGTTTTCAATTTTCAATTTTCATGTGCTGCAAATTCGCATTGTTACCATGGAGATATTTTTGTATTGATTATATCGATCAATTGTTAGCAAATGATCTAGCTTAAAAATTGACCACCTTCCCAACAAAAGACCAAATAGTATTCACACCATCAACACACTGAAACCGTTCTCAACTAGCCCTCCTCCAAACAGTACTGCAGATGTCCGCTTTTCTTTGAGTAACTCAGGCAATAGCTAACGAACGTTTCTTTTTTTCTGCGGAGCTCCGTTAACCAACCGCTTTCTCTTTCCTGGCAAACAAGAAGAGTACTGAACTGAATGACCGTTGTAATTTCTGTGCCACCAATGATGTCATTTTTCTTTCTGCTAATCCAAACACCTACCTTGCTTTCACTATTGTTTGAAATAGCATACATCCTCTGTCCAAAAAGAAACCGAACCTTTTGAAAACAGAAGAAACTATTGGCGCCACCTGTTGTATCTTTTTGTTATCGAAAGTGGCATCCTTCGTTAGTGTTGTATCAACTGTTTATAACATTTCTTTCATTAGAAGCCGAGTTATAGTGCCAATAGTGACAGTGCGTTTTGACGGGTGGTCGGCCGTCAAGATATTCATTACGAACACGACGAATTCTCGCTATCAATCGCTTCAAAACTTCGAGATAAAACTCACCATTGACCGTTTGGCCAGGCGGAACACATTCTTTGTGGATAATGCCCTTGGAATCGTAGAAACAAATCAGCATTGGCTTTACTTTTGACTTCTCCAAGCGACTTTTTTTCGGATCCCCCTCTTCTGGCGGTCTCCAGTCAGCACTCTGGCCCTTTGTTTAGGGCTCATACTCAAAACACCACGACGTTTCGTCACCAGTAACAATCGTTTCAAGGAAGTTTGAGTTCTTTGAATTTTTTGAGTCCTTACTAGCAGTAAGGACTCAAAAAATGAGGTCCTTGAAGTGTTCAATTCGCTGCAATTTTTGGTTGTCGGTCAACTTGTGGGTAACAAATCGTGAATTCAATTTACAAAATTCCAAACTCGGTCAAAATATTGTGCACAGTAGATTTTGGAATCCCCAATTCGTTTTCAATTAATCTCACGGAGGATTTCGGATTTTCTTTCATGACATCACGCACCTTTTGGATGTTAACTTCGCTCAGTCCAGCTTTTGGACCACCCTGCTTTTCGTCATCCTCAAGGGTCTCATGACCACTTTGAAATTGCTTAAAGCACTCGTAAACCTGAGTACGGGATAAGCATTCATCACTGTATGCTGTTGGAAGCATTTGATGCGTTTTGGTAAAACTTTTTATCAAGTTTAACACAAAAGCCAATCGCAGCTCTCTGTTTGAAACTCATTTTCCGACCCCTCGTCAAAACACGCTGTCACTCTTGGCACTATAACTCGGCTTCTAATGAAAGAAATGTCATAAACAGTTGACACAACACTAATTAAAGTTGCCGCTTTCGACAACAAAAAGATACAACAGGTGGCGCCACTATTTTCTTCTATTTTTGAAACGTTCGTTTTCATTTTGGACAGAGGGTGTACTTCTAATTTTTAGGGCCAAACGTTTTTATTTAAAAACGTTTGGCCCTAACATTTTCTCTCCAATATATAACGGAACAATCACTGGCTTCTACTTTCAGTAGGCTTAACACACTCCCGCAACAAATGACAGCCTCTTTCTTTGAAAGATTTTAATTCCATAATTTTAAATGGTTCATCACAAAACCTGCACTTTGGGAATGCGACAGACAAGCACGTTTAGACTTGTGGATCTTCTACCTCCCAACATTTAACAGAACCTGAAACGAAGAAGCACACAGGAAGATAAAAAAAGTATAACTCGACTAATCATGGATAGAATTTAAACAAATGTCAAAGTTTTTGCTCTGATGATAAGACGAGTGTCTCATAACTTCTTATGAGTGAAGTTATTATGATAGTTGTGTGAAGGAAGAATGGGAATGAATTGAGCTAACATAAATCGTTTATAGACCCACCAATAATTCGGGAAACAGAAGAAATAGAGTACCAAGTATTATCTGAAGTCTTTAGCAGAATTTCTCTCACTATATTGGCATTTGAAGAGTAATGTCAGATAACTAAAAAGGTCTATTATTAATTCCTTTCTTTGAAAAGCTGCTTAGTTCAGTCGATATCGACGAGAGCCCTTCCATATGTATGTAAGGTAGCTGAACAGTGAAGCAATTTGTGAAATGAATTGTGCCGTTTTCTCAACAGATTTTAGTTGCTATAAATCTTATATAAAAAAAAGTGAAGTGAAATGTACTGCAGTAGCTGGAGTTGGTGGTCTGATGGTAAGAAGAAATATTCTGCAAGTATGGTCGAGGCTTAAACAATGGCCTTCTGATTTCCCATTACAACACGCAAGCTGCAAGTTGGTTGAGCGAATAGTAACACAGATAAAATGAATAATCTCCCAATTTTACAGTATTATCCCTGGGAATAATTTTTTATAATCAGATGTAGGTTGTTTATATTATAGTATGTCTGAATCAACTACCCTGCAGATATATCGTGTAAAATATCAAAATACAAAAATGTGACAACCGTACCCCGGTTCCACCCCCCTGCTATAAATGAATCATTGTATGTATTTTGTCACAGATGGTTTTAATAAAATTAAAGAAACCATGAACTCTCAAAGAGGCAGAGATTTTTTTTATCATTTACTTTAGAAAATGGTTGCGAGGGGGCACTTTCAACAATAGTATACAACATAGGAATCCAAATACAGAAATTTACTGAGTTTCAACCTGATACTGCCTATGTCTTCTTTGCGATTTACTGCGAAGCAAACTTTATGGACAAATAAGATATATTAGAAATGGGAAAGAACTCTATCAGATTGAAATACTGGGGGGAAAGACCTCTATCAGATTGAAATACTGGGGTGCTAAACATGCATAAAGTGGTAAAGCATATTAGAAGAAATCAAGATGTAAAAAGGGACATTCGTAGTCGTCCAGTTACGACTGCTAGCCTAAATTTATGTGTATTCAAGTAAATTACCAACTTACAAAATTCAAACAAATATAATGCTGATCGATCTAAGAAAATGAAGCTATGTGGTAGTTTCGTTTATTTTTAATCCGTAACGTCGTGCTGTCAAATTTGTTGTTAAATGCTACAGGTACACATGATGGGCAGCCTTAAGTTTTTCAGAATGCGTAGCTTAGTCGGTATGCACGATATCTTTGTTTGAGAGAGATGAGCTTTAATCCCTTCTACCAGATTATCCATATTTATTATAGCTTTTCATTCGAAGAGGAATAAGTTGATTTGATATCGGAATGACGGGGTTTGTTTTTCGCAAAACAGTCAAACTAGCACAAAGAATGCTCGACATCAATACTTTTAGTGCACTTCGCATTGTTTTTTTTTTATGCCGAAATTTAAGCAACACAACAACATCCCAGATTACTGCATGATCATAAAGTGCAGGTGATCATTCTTTTAGTTAAAGCGATCTGTGGGTGTGATTCCCACTTTTTGATTCGTTTGCGATAGTTGTATGTAACGTTTACGTAATCTCTCGTGTGATAGCTATTCTGAAAGCACATCTAAAACTGCTCAAAATGGAATGATTAAATGCTTAGACAGGGACGTTTTACGTATAATTACCTCCAGAGCATTCACACTAGAGTGCGTCATGTCTGCTAACTTCGGGTCTTCTCGTCAGTTTTTCTGTTTGTTGGGATAAAAAATTTTAGTTTTGGAAAGACGCACCATCGCATCTCCCATATCAGAAGTATAACGAAAAATTTTCGCCTCACCTCTTCGTAATATTTCCAGAGTACTCTCATATTTCCAGGATCTTATTTCCCTTCATGAATTGCTCTGTAGCTCTAGCTTTCATGACATAATCCATCGTATCCACAGTCCACTCAACCAAACATCAAGCAAGCAAACAAAAACATCGTAGGTACTTTTCATCTCAGAATTGCTTCTCACTTGTACCACAGTTCACACCATAAATCCTTATAACACAATACAAGGGTATAACTCGCAATCTAATAGTTTACAGTATTGTATAATGTTCAAGCCGCCTACTACAAGTAGATGAGTACAGTTGGCGGGCTGAAGTTTTTTTAGCTTTAAAAGAGTCTCGAAGCTCTGTTCGTGACACCAAACCTGAAACCTTTCAATTCTCGCGATTTGACCTCAAACAAGTGAGATGTGGTCTCAAACCGGACGATGAAATGTATCGACCAGCTAAATACAATCCAAAAACATCTACGCTTTTGGCGGTGTTCGAACCCATAGTCTGTTCGTTGAACAGCGGCTACGTTAAGCAGGGTAACAAAATTTGGTTGTGGTTCACAGAATCCTCCATAAAAATACAGAAGAGAGAAATCCAATTAACTGGATAATTCATCGCTCACTGATTTTTCAATGACTTTCTTATTCGTTCGGTTCCTGCCTTATGCATTTTCTCTCGATATTTTGTGGACAAATATTTCGCTATATCGGCTGTTATCTTCATTATTTCACTGTCCGTTAAGGATCTAAACTCAGCTGCTGATGGTGAACTCTCACTTCAGCTTGAATCTTACTGAATCCACTTCTCAACCTTTTCTTTTATTCTGTTTTCAGCCTTCCTCACTTTTTTCTTCTGAGAACTAAGATCTATAGATGATGAAGAAATACAACGACATTTTCCTTCTGTTATCCACATGGCCCTGTTGTATTATGAACCTCACATTTTCATCGAGTGTGAGATTCATATTAAACCTTTCATCTAATTTAGAATTTATTTCGTATCCAAACACAAGTGGTGCAGTAGTAAGTAAGTGGTACAGCATTATTTACAACAAACTAGGATAGCTTACAAATGAGAGCAGCTTAAATTTCATACGGGAATTATACAGAGAATAATAAGTAAAATATGAAGAAAGAAACTATACATAAGTTGTATACACTAAATATGGTCAGCTGTTCCTCCAGTATCTTGCGCATTCAACTGCTCTTTCTGTGCAGGATATAAGGTCCTCTTGTGATGGAAGTAAGGGGCAAGAAAGAAGGTGTTCCATGGACTGGGTTGTCCCACACTCACAATTATCTGGTCCAGTGAGGTAGCTCCATTCGATTAGGTTTTGTTTGCATCATCCTGTTGTCCGAAGTCAGTTGAGGCTTTTCCAAGTATTCCAGTCCAAGTGGGCACCACATGGAAGATGTTCGGCTGTTGGAATACCAGTATTATTCTCAGGGTATAGTGTAAGCCATTGTTGAAGTCTTGTCTCCGAAGGGTTTTTAGGTGGTTCAACAGTTGCTAGGAAGCTATGTCGGGATCTTAATCTTTGGGGCACTGTGGTCTGGCCGAATAGTGGGCGACGTTCAACATTCATTTGTCTGCTTCTTTCGCCAGCTGAGAATGAAGATCTTCGAATTGAAGGGAGTGCAATACCAGCCAAAGTATACAGGTCTTTTAGTTGTGCTGGTTTCAGGCATCCTGTAATTAAGTGGCAGCTTTCATTCAATGCTGGATCACGTTTTTCAGCATGGCAGGATCTGGACAATTCTGGGCAGGTATATTCAGCAGAAGAATAGGAATGGGCCAAGGCAGAAGATCTCAGTGTGCTAGAGTTTACATCCCATTCAGAGGAGGTAAGCTTTCTTTGTATGTTGTTTCTTGCATTCACTTTTGCCTTCGTTTTTTCTGTGTGCTTTATATGAAAGGGTGCCATCGAGAGTCAAACCGAGATAGATTAACTTCCAGGAATGTTCTAAATCAGAGCCTTCCCAAGAAATCTGCGGCTTCCTGTTCACCTCCTTATTGTTAAAGTGGAAAAGGTCAGTCTGGGTTTTCAAGGAGTTTAGTTTAATTGATTGCTGCTATAATATATGGTTAGTTATTTAAGGCAAGTGATAGAGTAGTTTCAATGGATTTGAAATTATTTTTGATTGAGTAACCATGGCAAGGTCATCAGCATAGGTAAAATATCTAGTTCCTGCAAAGATGTGGACATCATTGACGTAAATGTTGAAAAATAATGGTGGTAACACACTTGTCTGGGGGGAGGCCATTTTTGGGGGGATGCCAGGGGCTCTCAAAAAGCCCACAAAAAGTTCTACAAAAAGCGACTGTGTTCCAAGAGTGATTGGATCAGGAGAACAAGGTGACAGTCTCTATTTATTCTGTAAAGTTTATTTTATCCAGAAATTCTCTATTCTATCCTATATTCTACCAAGGTTGGTGTTGAGAAAACTACTCTCAGGGAGTGAACCGTGGAAGGTCACTGGAGGTGGGCAACATCTGTAATGCAGCTATTTGAACACGAATCTGCTCGCTATTGCAAATAAAATTAGGATTAAGTTGATTTTGACGAACTTCCTAACAAGATGTGAGGTGTGGAAAAGGCCGAGATACGTAATTTCACAAGAATTGCTCAAAGGAGAAACGAAAATGGATATTTACTTCACCGCTGACCTCCGTAAGGTTTACGATCCTTATTTTCCTCATGAGGAAATGAGTAAAATATCAAGATACTCCTCGCTAGTCATAAAACACACTTTAAGGTAAATACGTAGAATGATACCAATATCCAATCACAGTGTTTCACCACCAGATGTCACTTCGATGAGCAAGCACACCTCGATAATTCAGGTTCTCCGCTGTAAAGACCAAAAATGAGACTTCCAAAAACAGTTTCCTTTTGCTATGCGCCGTAAGGAGAAATTAGGGAAAACGAAATCTTTACAGGATGTTTCCAATGATTGCGGTGTCTGTTTCAGAAGGTGCATCCTCAATGATCGTTTACTGTTTCCCAGTCGATTTGTTTCTGGTGTCTTCCGATATACTTAGATGCAGTACGTGGTTACACCACGAAGAACGTTTATTAACTTTTTATTGTTTAATACAATAACATAGGATTAAAAACGGATGAAGTTAATCTGTAAAATGTAAAATGTAAAAAATTTTAAATATTTAATTATAAAAAAATTTTTAATTTAATTTATTTTTAAAATTAAGGAGGTATTAGAAAGTTTCTTTATTAAAACTCTTTTCTCACTAGTGTTCTAATACACCTATTAGAAAATTCAATCAAATCTAATTAACATGAAGAGAGAGAAGTTTGGTATATGTGAAGAATTCAACCGATTCGATGAATCAATCGACCGTGTGATACGGTGAGTGATTCATTCAATCCAATACTTATGGAGGGTAACGGATGGCAATACTGTAGATAATGAAGTTTTATCTGAGGCTCGGCTATCGGCTATTGCTGTTACCTTCCTGCCATGATCAGAGCTTTAATAGCCCAATAACACCTTATCCCTACACCGTCCTCTACAGATAACGGGGAAGATGAAAAGCATTCTTGCTTCGCCTCTTTAAGATAGTCCTTATAAGGACTATCATGGTACATGTGAAGTATACTTATTATGCTTTTCTATATGAAGAAATGCGGAAACCATTATACAGTCTTATTTTATATATATATGTATACAGGATTTGCATGTTTTCCAAAATGTTTCTTCAGGACTTTTCTGATGTAAAAATCGCGAACATACATATATAAGCTTTTCAAATGAATTTATCAGGAAACCTTACAGAACGATACATTTACACAAATAATATTTTCTCTGTTACATTCTTTAACGGGTGTACTGCTTCGAAGGAGTCAGTACTAGTGAATCTTGGAAGGAAAATTGGTTATTTCGCTAAAAACGGTTACATTGGGTTGTGTTAATCACTTCGCATTCAATTTCCTAAAACGTTTTCGATATTGGTTTGCTTAGAGGATCTATGTTAGCGATTTTCTAGTATGCTTACGCATTTGTGAAGAGTTTTTGAATTCGAGTTATTTTTCTAATAGATAAAATGTTAATATTTGTGCCATTTACCCGAGATATAGCGCAGGTTTCTGTTAAAAAAAAAACACTGACACGGCAAAACTAAATTTGTCGTGTTTCACAGAATGCATACTACATTAGGGACACATTCTGTGAGGGTTTGTGGTTCTTTATTCAGGTCTTGGAGTCAATTCTACAGATGAAAAATTCCAAGATCCTTTCTTCTGTAATCTTATGAGAAGAGAATGGATTAGGCAATTTTTTTTGAAGAACGCGTCGTTTGTGATCACATAAAACTGCGCACTTTTTTTTATCTCTGTGGAAACGAATATTTTTCAGTGTTTTATTATTTTACACCAATATTAAATTTCATTTTTTATATTTAATACTTTTTATAATTCAAGAGCACTTAAAATAATTTTTTAAAAAATTATGAACAACTAAAATATCTGATATAAATTAGTAACCAAAGTCATTAAAATCAATAAAAAAGAATGAGTTAAAACATTGGTGGACCTGATTAGTGGGGTGAAAAACTGGATTTCCCTACGGAAAATCCCTTCTACCACAACCTGTAAACGACTATTCAGTACTACGTGTAGAAAAAACTACTTTTCCACTCGACAAACAAAATCATCATGAACTAAACCACGGATGAATCGTGGCGTAATTCTGAAACCTAATGATTGTCCATCCTCTTAAAAGTAAAATGTATTCTTGGTAGAAGGTCACTTTTATTCCAGATTTAAATGCTTGTTACAGCTTTTGTTGCTAGCATACGTAATATAATGAAGGAAGGTTACATAATTATTTCCTGACTCTATTTAGCGAGACGGTTTATGACATCCTACATGTTGTTGTGAGGTTGCTTTCACGTTTGATATTTCGGTGGAAATCCACAACAAAGGTTCTGTTACGCAGTTCATCAAAATACAATAAGGTTTTATTACGTCACTTCGATGATAACCCTTATTTTTCTCAAAGAGCATTCAAAACTTAAGGGTCAGTTCTTGGAATTGATTGAAGCATAATTCAGTTAATTATGCTTCAATCAGAACTTCAATCAAATCAATCTTCAATCAGAACATAATTTATAATTCACAGCTTTGTGTAGGCAAAGCACTGATAACTCTCTTTGAGTTTGTTTTGTTGATTTATTAATATCTAATTTTAATTAATAAAACTAACGTATAAAATTAGTTTCCAAAATCAAGACTTGGAAAACAAACATTTTTCAATGCTTCTGTTTCATTCGCAAATATCACCTTGTATTGTACTGTGTAGGAAATAACAAACAAATCTTTTCTTACCTTGACTGAAAACGTGTACCAACTTTGAATCATTCTTCTTCTGATACTGACAGTATTACAATTATATAAACGAGTAAACAAGAAATTGCATAATCTTAGAACGAAACAGTAAATTAAAATAACGTAATATTATTTACTATATTACGTTCATTTATAAGCGACGTTAAAAAAAATAATAAACACTTTCCACTCCAAAATGCTACCCTTCTTACTGCACTACATTTTGAGTTAAGAAGTGCAAGTATTAGCAGCGCAAACATGTGGGAATTTTTCTAAAAAGAAATCCTGTAATACTAAACGCTTTTAAGACTGACTTGCTCAGGATTACATTAATAACCAAAAGGACGCCAAAGAATCTACGATTATGACACCCACCAGCGTTTCGTATATATATATATCAGTGGAGTGTGTTCACAAGTTGGTTTGTCATTCCGTTAGGGGGAGGGGGAAGAGAAGGATGCGGAGACAACCAGTTTCATTTCTATCTTCAACAATCTAATTTAGCACGAGATGAAAAGATCCAGAAAATGTCCATTCCTTTTAACTGCATTGAAATGCGTTTTTCAATCTAAAGAATTTGTTGTTAATCGTATAGTTGGAGCTATCATTATAGCTGAAAAATTCGTGGTTTGTATTTGAAATAATTATCTTTGGATCAAGCAGAGATAAATTGCAGAGTCGGATCTGCAATTTGTAAAGGACTTGGGAAGGACTTGCAAAACTGAAAAACTCTGCAGAAGCCAAAATTTACACCAGGATATTCTCGCCATTTTGATATATGATTGTGAAAATATGGAAAAGAAATGCGAGGGAAACCCACAGTTTAAAAACTCTGTAACGTGTCGATTGAATACTGCTATCTATTAGAAATGAAAAATTCTTAAAACAATTCCTTCCATAAATTCCCTCCAATAAACGAACTGTGAATTTTCGGAAACGATTCAAATTGAGGTTGCCATATTGGGGGAAAAAAGTAATTATTGCATATATCCGTATAAGCTTTGATATTGCACCAGAAATGTTTAGTATTTGTACAGAATATGCAAATCAATTGGGAAGGCGATACTTCTGCAGACAATTCGTGATTTGTAAGGAAAAACCACTCAATATGAGCAGAAATGCTTCTGTTAACACTGCAGTTTCAGAGACAGGCTGTTGTGAACCCACATCAACCATCGCCAAAGCATCAGATGTACTCTTTTCCGCACCACCTTTGAGGTAGAGTATGAGGCGCGCTTTTTTTAACGTGGTATCCCCAGTAGGCGTACTCCACGATCTGATAACAAAAATTTGGGATTGTCATGGAAAAAGCAATAAAGATAATTTCTCATATTAAGGATTTTAGTTTGTTAAAAAATCACTTTTTGCTATCTCAAGCAATACATAAAAAACTTTATAATCACAGAAACGTTCAGGATTACACAATACCATAGGATACTTTTATTAACACTGGCTTGATTTTTCATTATTTTTGAACGTGCTAGATGATATGCCTCAGCCACTTAATTTTTCATAAGCAATACACATTCTTGTAATCCTTCGATACGGAGAACAAAGATTGCTCAATGCACATTGGAAATGATCAATTTAGATAACCATCATCCCATGACGAACTATTACCATCCATCTTATTGGACGCCTCATTATAAACTCCCTACCACATCCACTTCACTAACATTCGTGGCCTTAACACCAGCATAAATGATTTTCACCATCACTTGCAATTATCCAGACCAGATCTCCTGCTCTTCACAGAAACCGAAATATTACTTACTTCCGACTGACCATCACATTATTTCTCCAATGTTAAGATTACATACTTCACAATTTCTTTCGCCACTAGGGGAGACACTTCTGCCTTTTGGAGATCAGATATTACATTCGAGAGAATGGATAATTTAGAATCCCCTGCTTTAGATCTTCTCTGGTATAAGGTTTCCTTGTCCCATCTCGTAATATTTATCTGCTCTAATTACCTTTCTTCAAACTATGATACCTACAGTGACCATTTTATATTCTCTACATAAAGTTCGACACCTGTAATCCATCAATTCTCCTTTTCATGGTCTGACTATTGCTTCATTCTCTTGATCCTAAACCCTACTGCGAAAGAATAATAGAAATTATATTCCCCGGCATGGAGGCCTTCATCCTTTATTCTACTCAGAATCCTCGTCCACCTTCGAAGCGCAGGTTTAACAGGAGGTGTATTCACAGCAGTCGAAGGAAAAACCTCTGCTTATCGCATTTGATTCGCATCAAGAAATCCAGTTTAATACTTTGCTTATACTAAAGAAAGCACAAATGCTAAACAGTCATCAGTAGATTTAAATCTGACTTCAAAAAGGCCTAACCCAGAAACTTTGCCTCCTGTCCGAAGGAAACCTCTACCTTTTGGTCCATTTCTAAAGACATTGGAGGCATCTTATTGTCATCGGCACGGCACTTCCACCTCTCTCTCATCCTGATGGCACCAATTTTATTTCAGCCGAAGATAAAGCTGACCTCCTTGCATCGCTGGTTAGATCAGCACAGACCGAATTCTGAGCACAGTATCTCTCCTGTAGTTTTGAGACACAAAGACAAACGAAAAATAATAAACAACGCCTGCAGTAAAGTCTCTTGGTCCTGATAGTATCTTTTATTTATTTCAAACATTGTGCTCCATAGATAACACCCGTCCTGTATCGCTTGTTCAATCTGGGATACATGGCTAATACAAATCTCAACACGTGTAAGCAATTGCATACCTAGCCTTCTAGAAAGGGATAGACGTCTGTCTACCTTTAAACAACCGACCAATGATATAATCTAAATCCTCTTCAAAATAATGGATCAAGACCTTCACTACCCAGAGCCCCACCAATAAATCAGCGACCACCAGCATGGATTACGCCATTCAAATTGGGCATCTTATTCTCATCGGCATGAAAAGGTCTGGACAAAGTGGTAGTTTGACGTTTCCAGAGCTTTTGATTGTGCCATGGTATTGAGACCTGCTAAACATATTGCCATCCTTTTTGTCTATCTGCCACTCTCTGTGATTCTTCTGGTTTACTCATTGTTGTCCATTCATTTCTTAGCTTCCTTTCTGGTTGTTCGCTGAGTGACATGGTTGATGGGTTCCACTCTTCAAGCTTTCCCACCAAAGCAGCAGTGCTTCTCCTTTCACCTAAGCTCTTTGTCATTTACATATGTCACCAATAATCCTCTTTGCACGTGACAGTCTTCTCCATTCTTCCTACTCATGTGACAAACCTTGCAGTGCGCAAGGTTTGTCACATGAGTAGGAAGTTGTCTTGGCCAATTGAAGGATAGAAAATAAATCAATCTTTAAGACATTAGTGGTTGATGACCTTGAATTTTGGGATTCTGCGCACTGCAAGGTTTGTTACAGGAGTAGGAAGAATCCCAAAATTCAAGCTCATCAACCACTAATGTCTTAAAGATTGATTTATTTTCTATCCTTCAATTAGCCAAGACAATCTTGTCACATACAATGCCGAAAAAATTCAGTCTTGCCTTTTCTCTCCGAAAAGAATTCTCCGCTCACATTCCCTTCCCCCGTCAGTAATCCACAAATCAACAGACACGCGAACAGATCTCTCTCTCTCTCTCTCTGCTTGGGCTAACATTCAGCTCCATTCTTTACTGCATCACATCAAGAGCTTGCCAAGAATCCAATACAAAAGACATTCTCTTTCGCTCAAGATTCCAATTTGCATTCAATCAACTTTTAACTTTATACAAATCTCGAATTCTGCCGTGCTTAGAATATTGCTCACATGTTTGGGGTGGAACAGCTGAAACGTCTCTTAACCTTCTTGACGCCATCCAGAGAAGAGCGATTCGGCAAATAGACGATCCTACTATTCGAGATTCACTTCAACCTCTATCTCAAATTCGCAGTGTTTCAGCTTTGTGTCTCTTCTAGAAGTTCTTCAATGGTCATTACTCTACTGAACTGCTAAATATCATTCGTTCACTTTCTGCTGCACTTGTTAATACAAAAGCAAGTTTCCCAGCACTCATTCACTGTGCAAAGACATCGGACCTGCTTCCTTCCTCCTCTTTTACGCTATCTATCTCTGTCGTCTGCCAAAGCTTACCGTAAAAGGTATTCCCAAACTACAACCTGCAAACCTCTTTAAAAAATTTTACCTGACTCCTCATCTATACCACACACACACATACACTGATATGCTTATGCGTTATTTGACCTCTTATGTATGGGATTCATATAAAAATAATAATAAATAAATGACATAAATAAATAAACTATTTCTTCACCGACATCTTGAATTTATTTCTACCTGGTTGTAAGAAATAAATTCCCTTTTCTATTTGAGTTGATGTTGCTAGTAAGAAGAATACGCTGACTTGGTTACGACCGATAGGATGAAGTCTGAATCCCTTTACCCCCGCTTAGCCATGAAAATATAAAGGATTTGAACTGAAACAATCATTGAAAGTGACACATTTTCCCCTTTATAGTTCTTTATAAGGACTGAATTAACAAGCTGATACTTTGAACTTTTAAGCCAACATTTTTTCATCTTCCTTCTTGGATCTTTACGATTCACAAGTATTGAAATATTCGAATATATTCGAATGCTTGACTTCGAAACGTTAATTCATAAAATAAGACAGTTAGTTTTAATTCAGTTGGCATATATTCGGTCTCTTAAATGCGTGTTTTCTCCTTTCATGCGTACGCTTTTTATGCAAGATGAAAAATCTTAATTTACTGCACTTAACCCTTCCTCATCAGTATGAGATCGACTAACTCAGTTTCTGTTGAAAAGTCATTACAAAGCTCGTCTTAGATGGAATTTGAAACCAGATCGTTACTACCAAATGGCAGCTTCAATAACGACTGAGCTCATTTGCACCTTCTTTACCCTGTAAAATACTGCGTTATTTGTATTTACTGGTTTGATGAATATCCTTTTTTAATCGCTAATAAGATAGGGAAGGTGAAGAAGAGATTTCATAAGAAACGTCGTATATATGTGGAAGTCTTCTTCATTATTTCGCAGCATCCAAATTAGGCAGAAATAAGAAATGGATTTATCGGTAATTATTGCCCCGTGCCTTCACAAGAAAGTGCTTTTTAGAGGAATTAATTGCAGTGCTCAGCATTTGTATTATAATTCGACTTCTCGAAAATCATTGCACACACGGTTTCCCCCATCGTTTTCTCCCCAAACATCAATGCATCAAGCATTCGAATCTATTTTACTCCATACCAATTGACACGATACAAAACTTATTCCCCGATATGGAGTCAAGAAATAATTTTTTTAACATTTTCAGGATCTTTGATCAATTAATTCTCTTCATTAGCTAAGGATAAATTTTGTTATTCTGAATGTATCCAAATAATATTCGACTTGCTTGTTTAGTTTATTCAGTGACATGGTTGCTCCTTTATATTCAATATTTGAAGGCGCTTTAATCTGTAACAGTATTTTTAAAACACTTTGTACAATAAGCTGATGTTTATTTGCAATGCTATTAGCTGCTGGATGGAAGTTAAACTTTATCATTATCATCATCAGTTTCCTGATATGTACCCTCAAGGTTGCTATTAGAGCACTACATGATTAAGTTTGCATATTATTAATCTGCTATCAACAATTCCCCCATCCCCAAATCAGTCTACTACTCTTCATCACTCCAATATTATCGTATCTGACATTGAGTGCATTAAGGCGCTTCTAACTGAATAAATTCCCCTAGACTTTGGAATTCCTCTGGGTCGTTTTCCTGCCATCTTGGCATCAAACGCCTCTTTTGCTAACCTTTCTTCTCCGATTCTATTTATGTAGTCATACCACCTTAGATTAGCTGTGCTGAGAGATCCTTGAATGCTAATAGTGTCAAGTTCATTTCTTTATTTTAATATAACTGTGCCATTTATGAAATCTGCTCACTCCCCTAATTTTTCTCAGAATCCTCATATCTGCGGTCTCTAGTCTTTCACCAAGTGCTTCATTTCTAACCCAACTCTAAGATTTGTAACTTATAACTGGTTTGAATATTGTCTTGTATATTGAAAGGTTGGTGTTTTGCTAATTTCTCTTTCTCATTCCATATACATATTTTCAGCTGGCTATCCAGCTTAGCAGCTTTGTTTATTCTGTTGTCTATTTCCAGATTTAATTTACTATCATTACTTAAAATTGTGCCTAAATAGCTGAGACGCTTGACTTGTTTTATATGATATCCATTCAGAATGCAGCTTAAGAATTCTATTATTCTGCCTATTTTCATAGTTTTGGCCCTTTTTATTGCTGATTTTCATGTCAATCCACAATCTATCTCTGAGTCTTTTCAGGTATGCTTACATAAATCTTACCTGTAATAAGCTTTAGCTGAGAAGCGAAAATCCTCTGTGATGCTCCCATTCAGTTTTATTCTTTTTTATAAATCGAAAGTATGAGCTCTACTCCAGTCATCTGGAATTCGATCTTTTGACCAGGCACTCTGAATTATGCAGTGCACCCACTCCAAATCATTTATATCTCCATACTTTAGCATTTCTGGTCGAATATCATCTAATTTAGCTGCCTTTCCACATTTTAGTTTTTTTTAGGCTTCAAGTATGTATACGTACTATTTTTTACATTCCTGTTGAAACATGTTCTAGTATGGTTCTGTCACTGCTTGGTTCTTCAACAGTCCTCAAAATAATTACTCCGGATATGTAGGATATCCTCATCTTTAGTATTCATTTCACCTTTATCATCTTTGATTCCTATTGCGGTACACTTTCCTCCATTTCTTAGCTTCTTCAATAGCCTCCAGAACATTTCGCCACCTTCCTGATATTTGTTTTCTATTTTTTACCAAAGTCTTCCCATGTGTTCTGTTTAGGTACTTTAACACATAGCTTAGTTCTCTTAAATTTTTTCATTGTATTCTTTTAGAGTATCTGCCTAGTTACTTCCTCGAAACGTTTGGTATGTTTTGTTTGTTTGTTTTTTAGGACTGCTGCTTTTACTTCTTGTGTCCGCCATGAGGTTCTTATTTTTCTCTCCTTATAAACAATTGCCCCATATACCTCCCTACACTCCATCTGAATCGATTAATATCTTCTGCAGAGTTTGCAACTGAGGCTAGAAGTTTGGTTCTGGTTTTCAGACTTTTCCAAATGTTCTTTAATGATGTTTGTTTAGTCGAGACTGCACGTTTACCGTAAAAGCTGCTCATCTTTAATTATTTTAGAATCTTTCTTACATACTGTTCTTTTCAATGTATTATATAATTTATCCTGCTTTTCATTATTATTAGCTTTGCCTTTTACTCCAAATTTTCCCAAAATATTTCTATATACCTGCAGGGATTTATTTCCTGCTTTGCTGTTCAGATCTCTATCGATGACCACATTTTTCATTTTCTTTGTCACCAGTCTGTTCTATTAACATAAAAGAAATTCCTCACCTTCTTCCTTAGGAAAAGGTTCTGTGGGACCACGGGCACAAATAAGTTTCGTTTTCCATTCCTTCATTTTGAAGAGTATCCACATGACTCTACTTAAAACCACCTTTCAACCAAGACGTTTATCTTCATGATAGTTCTTTACTTGCATTATCTGAACAGAAAGCACTTTAAAATTAATACCTCTACCACCTACTCGTAAAAACATCATCCAAGAACAGAAAAGCATCTTAATTCCTCTGAACGGACTGCATATTCAGCTTCCATGGAATGGTTCAGAGGATTCGCACGTATTCGTGATTAATATCTTGATGGATTGAATAACTGAGGGATGTCAGATGTCAGAGAAAGAAAGAAAAGTATTGAACTTGATGAAAAAATCATTACCTTTTACCACGTAATTCGCTGTAATTGTTTTAGTATGGTTACTATTTGTGAAGAGCATGATTTGTTTTTACGAGTGTATATCTCTGTGTAGATAATCCCATTTATAAAATTCAAATTTTTTTCAATGCAGTGTGCTGGACTATTAGATCAGAGTGATTAAATGTCACTTCCTAATAACTTAAGTCATATCCATCTAAATATTCATATATTTTGGCTAATTACTACGTAATTTTAAATTAACATCATTTAGCAGTTAGCAAGGAATCTGAATGTTCCTATTAGTCGATGCGCGTGTAACAAATTTCACAAATAGGAATCATGAATCATGTAGTGGAAAAATTGTGGGACTTATGAATTCTAAATAACATTTACTGTATTCTCCTTACGATACTGTTCATTTTAATCTTGGATTTTCAAAAAATTACAGACTTTGTAGACACATTTCATATTTATATGTAGGTGTCTTTGAAATCAAATTCAGATGTCGTTAAGAATACAACAGATAATATCATTCCACTAGGAAAGAAAGACAGACGAAGAAATCTCATAATGGATGCTTCATCTCATCTTCTTTATAGCCTCTTTTAGCTTGCGGTGTCGAGGGCGTATTTATCATCGAATCTCAAACCGTTCATAGGATAAGGTGGTCAGTCCTACGCCCCGGTGTATCCCATGTCCAATAGTGTTGAGTTCTAAAGGTCGGTTTACCTGCTTTGCGGGATGAAAAATCCCAGGATAAACTGGGGAAAAACTCTACTGTCCACCTCCAAGACCGGCTAACTTGGCTGTGGCTGAGGAAGATCCTTCAGCTCCTGAACCGACGTGACACCCCTTCCTCAGGCATATGGTTGCGAAGCGCACAGCCAGTAGGCTAACCGCGCGGACTAATAATGGATGCCTTAATGTATTAAAGTGGGGAAAAAAATGCAAGGTACCCAGTTTTGGAAATCAAAGAAAGGAAATAATGAAACTTTACGCACAAAACAGCGATTTCAAGGAATCTGTAGGAGATGTGTTAAAATCTACCGTCGTGGAGTCGTGATCCAACTTATTGTCAAATTTATGTAACATCTCCTGATGCGAGTTTTAGGGCCTCTTCAGCATTCAAAACTTCAAATGTATCCTTGGATTTTGTAACCAAGATTTCAGGTTACAGTGGTTCGGCCGTATTCCTATAAGTACACTTTGAAAGTAAATTACTGTATTCTTCAGGCATGTTTGAGGGATGAAAAACCCGAGTTTCCTGGAAGAAAACCCTGCTGCACTCGTATAGGACAGGCTAAGTCGAGCATCAGTTGAACTGCCTCGATAAACGTTCTTTGTGTTCTTACACATTAAATACAAATTAATATATCTTTATGTAAATACTTCCAATAATTCCAATGATTCGCAGCTGGCCGTGTTTATCCTTCTGGCATTGACCCACCAATAGCTTTGGAGATAATCGAATCTGTTTTCAATGCGATTGTGTCCTTTCACGAATTCTAACCTTCACTTAGCTAACTAAAAATATCGTAATATATAGGTATATAATATATATTTTTTACATAGCATATTACTAATATTATATATAGTAGTGGGCAGATATCGCAAATAAATTAGGGAACCATTTTCTAAAAACCTGTGCTGCATGGTCGCCATGTGAAACGCTTTGGAGACCGAATACTGGAATTGGAAAAGAATGAACAAACTATAAATTTCTAATCCAATCATAAAGGAAACTGTGAAAGTCAAGACTGCTTCAAGGTTTGCGAAATGAAATTGTTTAAAAAAAATGTTTTTCACTTACGTCTCGTGGTACAGTGCCGAATGAAACAAAATGAAAAATGTAAATTTATACAGAATATCACCATAAAACTGATACTAGATGGGGGAAAATGGTGAAATATGAAACAAATAATAACAAAATGGAATCGGATGAAAGAAATCAATGAAACATGCTAATCAAACTGTTTATGAAATTAGAATAACATTAATTTATAAATTAACGACTAGTAAATGAAAATGAAAAACATTCATAAGCGAATGAGGTAATTCGAGTAAGAAGTACGGAATGAAATTTAGTAGAAAAAAAGGTAGACATGCATTAATAGAAGAGCAAGGAGGCGAATTATGAGAACAATTTGCTAGCATCTCAATGCAGAGCTATAAGCAAATTATACAACACCAAATGGTGCTACTGAATAACAGCTATGCAAATTTCTAATGTATTGTGAACTGACCTCTTTTACCATTTTGTTGAACTTACGGAAAATGTATTTGAAACACGTATCACTTGCTGAACGACGGCATTTGTTTTAAAAATTGAAATATTAATTATTTTTCATTAAATTTTAATTATAATTTAAAATAATATAATGATTATAGCAAGAGAAATATTTGAAAAATTTAAAAAATTTTAATATTTTGTAATATACTTAATACACCTATTCTTAGAAGAATAGATATTCTATATAAAATTTAATGCAAATAATTCAATTCATAGGGGATAGAATCAATCGACCGTGAGATGCGGTGATTGATTCATTCAATCCAATACCCTTGGAGGGTAATGGATGGCAATGCTGTAGCTAAAGAAGTTCTAACTGAGGATCGGCTATTGCTGTTACCCTCCTGCCATGATTAGAGCTTTAATTGCTCAATAATACCTTATCCCTACACTGTCCTCTACAGATAACGGGGATGATGAAAAGCATTCTTGCTTCGCCCCTTTAAGCCAGTCCTCATAAGGACTCAATTCATAGGAAGATCGAATGTGAGATGCGGTGATTAATACCCTTGGAGGGTAATGGATGGCAATTCTGTATGCAATGAAGTTCTAACTGAGGCTCAGCTATTGCTGTTACCCTCCTGCCATGATCAGAGCTTTAATAGCTCAATAATACCTTATCCCTACACTGTCCTTTTCAGATAACGGGGAAGATAAAAAGCATTCCTGCTTCACCGCTTTAATCCAGTCCTTATAAGGACTCAATTCATACGTAGGGAAAGAGATCTTTAAAAATGATCTTGCCATTTTGAATATTGAATACCTTGGAGGGTAATGGATAGCAATGCTGTAGCCAATGAAGTTCTTACTGAGGCTCGGCTATGGTTGTTACCCTCCTGCCATGATCAGAGCTTTAATAGCTCAATAACACCTTATCCCTAGACCGTCCTCTACAGATAAGGGGGTAGATAAAAAGCATTCTTGCTTCGCCCCTTTAATCCAGTCCTTATAAGGACTCAATTCGTACATAGGGAAAGAGATCTTTAAAAATGATATTGCCATTTTGAATATTGAACACCTTGGAGGGTAATGGATGGCAATGCTGTAGCCAATGAAGTTCTAACTGAGGCTCGGCTATTGCTGGTACCCTCCTGCCATGATCAGAGTTTTAATAGCTCAATAACCCCTTATCCCTACACTGTCTCTTCAGATAATGGGGAAGATGAAAAGCATTCTTGCTTCGCCTCGTTAAGCCAGTCCTTATAAGGGCTCAATTCATATGTTGTTCCCAGCACATATGATGACACTTACACTAGTTTGACACTTAAGAATTCATTTTGAAATAAATCAGGATGAAGATTGAAAGTTCTACCAGCTAAATTTTAACAAAATATCAACGAACTGAAGCTGATTATAATCAGATATAATTAGTTTTAAGTGTTTTAAATGTTACTTAAATTATTATTTTGATTTAATTCGTAAAACAAATTTGTTTTAACATTAGTATTATTCCGTTGTTAATATCGAATTCGAGCAAACTCGTGGAAATTAGTACCAACCAAATATAAGTGTAGCTCTCTTTAAAACCAGAAATAACTGTCAATCTAACTAGAAAGAAATTGTGCTATATCGGAGCTCGAGAAATAATGTTGACCACATCGAAATCAAATTCGAAAATAAAAAAAAAAAAACATTAAAAACTTTGCTAAACCTGAGAATAAAACTCAAGAAATATGAATTATTGCTTTAAATGTCCATACACATAAATTCAATTATACTTCACGTGCTGGCTGCAATACAATATTGGTATATGACTTTTAGTTATTTTGGGCTACATCCGCCTAAACTTCATTAATAATGAGATTTTTAAAAAATGAAATAAATAAAAATAAATTTTTATCTAACCTGAAGGGATGCAGCTCTTTCTACGGCAGATATATCTCTTTTCCGTATCCAGTTCAGCCCAATGTCATTCTCCTTTGTGGAGCTTGCTTCTCGGTCTCTCTGACTGCTTATTGTTCTCCACAAGTGAAAATCACGCATCATTGTTGAAAATCAAATAACACAAGCTTTAGTATTCATTATTGATTTATGATTGTTTAAACGGATTTGAACAGAGCTAGACGTCATAACAATTTGCAGCTCTTTCTACGGCAGATATATCTCTTTTCCGTATCCAGTTCAGCCAAATGTCATTCTCCTTTGTGGAGCTTGCTTCTCGGTCTCTCTGACTGCTTATTGTTCTCCACAAGTGAAAATCACGCATCATTGTTGAAAATCAAATAACACAAGCTTTAGTATTCATTATTGATTTATGATTGTTTAAACGGATTTGAACAGAGCTAGACGTCATAACAATTTGCATAGTGCGGTCTTGAGAGAGCATGTAATATCCACACGACTTAACACCCTGCTATGTAATCTGAAAAACTTCCAAACTATTACAGAACTTCAAACGATGGAAATTCTCCTAACAACATCCTAACCACACCGATGAAAGCTAGCAAAAATAAAATAATAAGTCATGTTTGTTGTTAATACCACTGTCTCAGAACAGCTGACACTAGTTTCTTAAACTTTGAGATAATCCACATCATCATTGTTTCACTACTAACATTAGTACCCAATTCACATAATACATTTTATTACTCCCTTTGCTTTACTTTATCCTATTCATAATTTACACACGCACATGAAATTTTGTTTAAAAAAATTCACTAAATATTAAATACATATTTCATAGCATTTTACATCTTCATATCGTACTTTGCTGTTAGCATCACGCAGTTGCCCGGCAAGTCTATCGCACGATGTTTGGCTATTTTTATGTTCCACTTTCAGAATATTTCGAATTCTAACTATGTTAATTGAAAGAGATAATTAAATATTAATAATAAATCTACGTAAACTTTTAGGAGTACAACTACAAAATATTATTATTATTATTATTATTATTATTATTATTATTATTATTATTATTATTATTATTATTATTATACACATTAATTGTTCTAATTGTAACTAAATGAAAGCAATATTCAGCGAACTTTGGTATCATCGTGTTATATTTTTGTTTTCTATTTCTGTCTAATTTGTTTGGAAGGAAATACAGTACTTTAGCGATGAAAATATTATTATTAAAAAAATGAAAAAGATTTCATTTATTGTAGCAGTACTGTAAATATATTATTGTACACCATTGGAAATATGTCGTAAATCCATACTGTATATAAACAGTATAAAAAGAGGCTGAGTGCAGAAACTATAATCTTTACGTCAAAGAATTGTAAAAATTTCATTGTGTGTGTGTGTGTGTGTGTGTGTGTGTGTGTGTGTGTGTGTGTGTGTGTGTGTGTGTGTGTGTGTGTGTGTGTGTGTGTGTGTGTGTAACATAACTAGTTACTGTGATCGTTAATATTACTCATAATAAACGAACTGTTCTTCTATATGAATTGCACACTGTGCAAAGTATGATATTAATTGGAATGTGAACTTTTTAAGCTTTGGAGACCTCATATGCACCACCCCAATAACCGACATCCTTATGACGATGCACAAAGTCTTAAGCATTAAATTCTGAAATACTACGCAATGAACCTAAGGAATTACTTCACAACAAGTATGTTAACGACAGCATAGGGTATAACACAGCCCACCATAACTGTTTACAAAACTACACACTTCAACAGGGAGATCACATCTCATACCCACGCTACTCAGCAACCGACCAGAAAATTTAAAACACACAGACAATTACTTAATACTAAAACGCGAACTTTGGAAACTATATCAACACTGTTAGTACAGCATACAACGTCAACATACACTTCAGAAATCACAGAAGTAGAGCATCCACCTACATGCCACCTTTGTAAAGTACCAAACAAGGTGAACAGTATATGCAGATCCCATCGTCTTCATAAAAGATAACCTAAGCTTCTATGTCGGTGGGATCAGCTCCACCCAACACGCCTTAGTCAATTAATCTTCATAACCATCATTACTGTGATATTCATTTTATTCACTTAGCATTGAATGTGTAAATATAAATGGCAAATGGATATTTATAAAAATTGAATTAAAAGTATAACAAAAATATCTTAATTGCATACAATTCATACTCTGATTATATATGTTAAATAGTATACATGAATTACGAAGATTGAATAAGTCATTAAAAATTATTATTATAACTAAATTAATGAAAAATTAATGAAAGAAAGCGGTGCTGAACAATGAAAATTTTGTATCGTGGTGTTATTTTTTAGGTTATGTTTATTTTGTTTGTGTATATTAATTTATTTGAAAGAAATTAAATATTTTTATATTAAATATTAAAATAATAATATATAATAATATAATATAGTGCTAAATATTATTATATTAAAGCCGATGACTGATTGCTAAAAAAAATCGGAAAATGCGTTTCGTTTTTGTATAATTTTCATATCACACACACTAAGATAATAATTAGTTATCATTTACCTGCAATAAAACCGTTGCTTGTTTCTACGTACCTTTCACATGAAAACTTCTAACAGTTGGACCCTTCTGATATGTAAATCTTCCTCGTCTTCAAAATGTGCTCAGATGAATTTCGGTTTAGGTTTAAATTCGGTGCAGATAAAAATTGACATAGAATAAAATTATTGATGAAAATTATTATATTAAGAAAGATTCGTAAGTTATTAAACAAAGATTAATAATCAAATCACTAAAATGTAAATGAGAAATCAGGCGAGTTCACTGTAAAGAATTCCGATTAATTACTTCTTTTCTTTCTATTTCACGAAGTCATGAGAATGAAGTATGTACAAAGAGGGACAATAGAAAAAAAAAACATTGTTTAAGGATTAGGAACACGAATGGAAGGTAACGCAGAGCAAACTGTATACAGAAGATAAGAAGCATTGCGCTGAAAGTAAAGTTTGAACAAATTATGCATAAAAGGATGCTAATTATCATCCCACATTATTACATGAAAGCAACTCATAACAAAGTGAACATGGACAACATAAAACGAATCATTGTTGAACATTTTCCATAAATATCCAAAAATCTAACTAATCGTCTAAAATTTGCAGACAGACTCGAATATTCTAAAAGTAAAAAGAATGAGATGAGAGCATAAACACTCTAAAAATGGGAAAAATAAATGAAAAAAATGAAAGAAATGATAATTGAAGGAGCTTCAAACAATACATTAATAATTAGACTTCTACCAAATTTCAAATAAAAAAAAAACGATCCATTGAAAGCATACTAAAACAAATAAAATACCCTTATTTAAGACAGAAATTTCAAGTATCAACGTCATCATATGACTCATTAAAGCAGACAGTAGGAAAACACGTTGAATATCAACATTACAAATTTACATTACAAAATTACAAAAAATATATTAATTAATATTTCTTGTTAGTAAAAGTAAACAAATTGTATAGATAGGAATATAAATACTACAACTTCGGTATTGATATACACACTGCTGCCAAATTAAATTGGAGGGATGGGATGCCCCCAAGTGAGTTCAACTTCATCCGGGTTAAATGGCTAAGAAGGGAACTGACAGAGTTTGAAAGAGGCGTTATGATAGAGTACCATGTTGCAAGTCTATCTATTTGCAAATTGCTGATGCTGCCCAGAGGAGATCGATTCGGCTCACAGATGACCCATCCCTCACAGCCTCACTTTCACCTCGATCTCAAATAAATCTTTCAGCTCTGAATCTCTTCTACGAATACTTCCATGGTCATTGCGCCGGTGAACTGGCAAACATAATTTCACCACTTGCTGTTACTCCTACTAAAACAAGCGCAGCAGTTGTTCAACATCCCTTTACGGTACAACAGCAAACTCTTCGAAACTGCTTCTCCTCTTCTTCATTTATTCCATCTGCATTAGTGTCCTCTGAAACAGCTTTCCCACAGTTTCAACACACAATTCCTTAAGAAGAACGTCAATAATTTTCTTCTATGCCAATCTTTATCTGCACCTCACACACACACACACACACACACACACACGCACGCACGCACGCACGCACGCACTCACGCACGCACGCACACACGCACACGCACACACACACACACACACACACACACACACACACACACACACACACACACACACACACACACACACACACACACACACACACACACACACACACACACACACACAGCACTAATAATGCGCTTAGGTTCTTGTACCTCTCGTGTGTGGATAATTATTATAACGAAAAGGCTCCATTATACACCCACCCAGCCACACGCACACACGATTATTTTGGGATCCGTAGATTAGCAGGGAATGTTAGTCCTGTAAAAAAAATGTCAATTTTAGTTAGCTATTTTCTATCTTCGCTACGTATCTGCTAACGTTTTGGTTTTGAGAAAGAACTCTTCTTGAAAGAATTGCTGGTGTGGCAATGGTGTATGCTGATTTATATTATATATATATATATATATATATATGGTTTTACTCCACAATATATATATATATATATATATATATATATATATATATATATATATATATATATATATATATATATATATATATATATATATATATATATATATATATATATATATATATATATACATATGATAATAAAAACTATTCTGTTTTTGTTAAGGACTATTCTGTCATTTCTAAATGCTATTCGTAAATATAACAAAGCCCTGCATAAACAATCCAATCAATTCACAGTGCAACGAAGCTGTGGGATTGTTATTACAATTTGAACAATAGTATCACATTTCATTGTTTCATTGCCATCAATACGCAGACATTCAAAGACTGATGCCTTACACTTCAGGGCGCATAATCTATCCGGACCAAAGAAAGGAAAAACCACAGTAACAAATCTTTCCCGCTTCTTACTGGTACGTTAAACGTTAATATTTTATTTATAAAGTCTTTCTTTGTCTTTGTTAACGATAACGAAGTTATTTGAATTAGTAATTTGAGACTAGAGAATATGAAAGTATTATTGCAACAGTGCTGTGGACATTACTGGAAATAGCAATTCATTTTGCAATAATGCATATCATCATTTAGTTGGGACAGTTGAAATATTGTTAAATCTATAAAAACAAATATTAGTCTTAAATATTTTAAGATTTTTAACGGCTTTGAAATAATGTGGGATCTAATATCCCCTTAATTTAAATAGTCTTAAATCTATTATAAAATAATGTTGACATCATAAAAATAATGTTAACATTATAAAAGAGTTAGGAAAATTAATTATATATAATACGATGCTTATAACTGTTATAATTTAATAACTATACTTATACTTTGCATTTCTATTTCCATCGCTATCCAAAATAACTCAGCTACTTCCGTGTTTTCTCGTCATTAGATGACGAGAATGTAAATCATTACGGAAAGTTGTGATTGGCCACAGCCATGCAAAAACAATGGCATCACTAGAGTTAACAGAAATACACAAAACACACTTCATTTCATCTCTTTTTTTCTAAATTTATTCTAATTACAAATTACAAGATTCTATTTATTTTATGAAATAAACTTTTAATTTACCACAAATAGTTGTTAAATCGTGGGAATATAACAAAGATCTGTATTTAAGTTTTGTCGATTTGGAAAAGGCATGACAAGATGCCAAGAGAGAAGCTATTCAAAACGCTGCAGTCATATGGTGTGAATGGGGCATTTTATCAAGCAATACTTAATCTTTATTTGAGTTGTAAGTCAGCAGTTAGAATTGATGGAAGTACAGGTTTAATGTTAAATCTAGTGTGAGACAAGGATGTACATTATCCTCTCTGTTATTCATTACCTATATGGATCACATTATGAAGGAAAGTGGTATTAAACATGATATCAGATTTGGAGATGTTAATGTCAGCTCTTTGCTGTATGCGGACGATGTTATACTTCTAAATAAATCCGCTACAAGTCTGCAAGATTCTCTGACTAAATTAAATAACTGTTGTAATAGATATGCTATGAAGATCAGCAATACAAAGACAATGAAAATAGGCAGAATCATTGAAAATATCATGTTGTGAATGGAGAACTTGTGGAACAAGTAAAACATTTCAGCTACTTAGGCATGATTTTTAGTGAAGATGTTAAATTAAATATGGAAATACACAACAGACACAACAAAGCTGGTATGGTAGGAAGTCGATTGAATAAATTCATATGCAATAAGAGAGAAATTAGTCGGAACATTAAATTAGCTGTATACAAGACGGTGTTCAAACCAGTTTTAACTTATGGATCTGAGAGCTGGGTCAGAAGTAAAACACTTGACCAAAGACTAGAGGCCGCAGATATGAGAGTGCTGAGAAAGATTAGGGGCATGAACAGATGGGGCATCAATGAAAATATCATATTAAAAACGAGGATATAAGAGAGAACTTGACATTGTCAGCATCCAGGAATGCGTTAGCAGAGCTAATCTCAGGTGGTATGGTCACTTAAACAGAATGGGAAAGGAAAGATTAGCAAAACAAGTGTTCTCTTCCAGGTTGGCAGGAAAACGACCAGAGAGAGGCTAAGATATAGGTGCATTGATACAGTACAAAGTGCCTTAGACGATAGAAATATAAAATCTGATATTGTTGGAGTCTTGACAAATAACAGACTGATTTGTAGGAAAATTATAGCTAGGAAGTTAGTAATGATGTAAATTTTTCATGTAGTACTATCATATCCTGTTCACCCCTTGGGGGTACATGACAGGAATTTGATGATGACTTTAAATTTTCTTTTCATAATTAAATCACTTCCCACACTATTTCAGACAACATCTCCTGTTACCGTTAGGTACCAAGGCGTTGCAGACCATCTTTTCGTCCGTTGCCGTTAAACGTAGTGCTAGTATTGAGCCCACTATCTCTGATTAGCTTTCCGAAATACATAAATGCAATTATATTTTATTTTCTATATATTTATATTTATGAATTAAATGACGTGGAAGTTCATCCTAATGAGAAAGTGAATTTGTAGTTAAAAATTTCGGAACTGTATAACGATACTGTTCATTTCATTTCATTTCGTGAGTCAACGGCCGTAGACCCTTTTACGGAAAAGTACAGCACCACCTCAATTCCTTCGCCCCTATTTTTATCCGGGCTCGGGACCGGCATTGCTGACATTTCAGACCTATGTCTGGAGGGATTGTCATAAGTATTCCTGACTGTATCAGTGTTTGTTCACGGGGCAGGTTTGCCTGCGTGCGGGATGAAAAACCTCACATAAACTGGGGAAAAACCCTGCTGTCCACGCCCAAGACCGGCAAACTCCACTATGGCTGAGGAAGATCCTTAAGCTCCTCACGTATTCGACGGGAATCGAACATAGGACACTCCTTCCCCAGGCATATGGTTGTGAAGCCGCAGCCACTAGGCAACCCGTGGACGATACTGTTGCAAAAGGGTGAAGGGTTAACGCTTTTTATCCCCGTTGTCCGAATCTGAGGCAACCTTGGTAGAAATAATTTATGAACATTTAGCACGCCCCGTTGAGGGCTGAAGGATTAAGCGATATCATTGGAAGGTAGAATGGCTGTAAGTCTTTTGTGTTTGTATGGGTCATATTCGTTGTAGTCTGCAGCTTGTTGGATCAGTTAATTAGGGTGCGTGGCCGCATTCGAAAAGAACTTTACTGCTAGAGAGAGAGAGAGAGAGAGAAGGAATGAGGAGATACATGGAATATTGGTATCACGAAGAATCTGTTCGTTTCTCATGAGCCATGGAGCATCTAGTGTCATCCGTAAGTACTTATTTTGCACTCGTTGTAATTTTAGTATGTTAACTTTGGAGTTGTGGCTCCAGGCTCGGGAGGCATAGGTAATTATACGACGTATCACCCTCTGATAGAACAATAGTTTGTTCTTTGTATTCAATGGTGAATACAATAGAGTTGAGCGATAGTTTTGGATACTACTACACAAAAGAGCAATCTTTTGTCTAGTAATACCCAGAGGTAAATGGTTTCTATTTACCATGGGATTTTTGATGCAAAATAAATTAATATCCTCCTTTGGGAGATGTTATCCTTCTGGTGAAGAGCAGAGGAGGACGCTCGTGCATAGGCACTGCAGAACTGCAGTACTCCCAATTTTTCTCGATACATAAATATATTTATTAATTTATTTATATTTGCTTGTAATATTTAATTTTATCATCAACAATCCTATACAATTCCGTTATTTTGTATAAAAAATAATAAAAATCCATCGTGTAGCATTTAGGAAGGCGAAGGACGCTAGCAGCACTGTGTTTACCACAGTGTCATATTGCTACGCGCGCAAGCATATGCACGTCATAGTGAGATGCGAGTTATTAGCGTAATGCGGCACTGTCCGTCGCACAGTTCCACTCTTGTTTATATACAGTTTGTGCCAGTAGTAGAATGTTCGTAGTTCTTATCGTGTTTACTCCGTCTCTTTAAATATTTGGACATTACAATTAAAGGAATTAATTGTAATTTCCAAAATTGTAAATCCTTTCCTTTAATTACAATTAAAGGAATGGATTTTATTTTGAAGTAATTTTTAATTATACTAAACTGTATAATTTTATCGATAATAAACAACATTTTTTATGAAAAAAAAACAAGAAGAATATATTTTATTTTTAAGTCAGTTTGAATTATACTACATTAAACATGTGTTTAATGTAGTTTTTAATAAATAAATAAAAAATAGCAGTACCACCGCCTATGTAATTCAGTCTGTAATTTCTGTTCAGCAGTATTCTCTCAATTTCAGCTAGTCCGTAGGTCGTAAGTGAGTTTCGTTTATTAGAATAATATCTGGATTGTATCTTACTGAAAATTCTTGAAGTTTGATAGTTTTGTTTGAGAGGCCGTTAGCATTCCATGCGGCAATTAGAAGGGACTTTGGCAGAAATTTATTTCTAATCAAAAGTGAGTGATTTTAGGATAAAGTGAGTTTCTAGAAGGAATATTTCTGTAGAGGTTAGTGATGGTTTGATTTACTGAAATCTTGAAGCATGGTAGCGAGAGAGGCGGTAATTACCACAGTCAGGTTAGGATGTGTTTGATTCTGGCATGTTTCTTTCATGGGGCGCGCCGCTATGGCGTACGTTTTGTTCATTTGATGTGTGTCCTCTTGATTTTTTAAGTTGCGTGCGAGGTGGAGAGGAAGATTGCTTAGGTTTTACTGCAATCTCTGTTTTGGATAGTAGCTACATCCTTTGTAATTCGCAGGATAAGGGCAGTTGTGGTTGCTACACCTGGCCGGTGTGGTTCTAGGCTTGGCGCAGGTGTTAGTGGGGTGGTTCTCTCGACATTTCAAACACATGTAATCAGTCTATATAATTTCTCAGCATGGGCATATTTCTAACGTCTGTGACTTTGCCCTGCTGTTGTTCTCTTTCTTAAAGGTTCAGGCTGAATCATAAGTCCAGAAATCGAAGTTAAGCCATAAATATTTTATGGGAGTTTTGAATTTCTACCAAAACTAGCGGCATGGGTCTCTTGTCAGCTCTAAACATTCTGCTCACTTTGACCGGAGGCAAATCGCGACAACAGATATCTGTTGTTATCTCCTCAGTGGTTATATCCTCCCAGAGAATGTATGTGTGGTATTGGATGTTAAGGTAGTCCATTATTTTGGTTAGATGATGATAGTCTCCTACAGTGGTGAGTTGAATCTTTACCCCTCGTCTGTAGTTTTAGCCTACGAGTAGGGAATATAACTTTCATTATCGATATGACATTGTCCATTTGCTTTTGTCTCGTAGGATGATTGGCGGCAGCTTTCTTTAATAGTGGTTGAAGGGTCTGTATTACATCATCCGTTTTGTCATCTCTGCGTAGCTCTTCAGTTGTGCGTTTTTAACGCGCATGTGCTTCTTGAAATTCAGTAGGGAGAGAAACCATCAAATCTCTCATTTTCTCCTCTGCTCCCATGTCATTATTTTCTAGGTCACTATATGTCACTTAATACATATTTAAGTATCTTGGCCAATCGACTTCAAAATTCTTTAATAGTTTTTTAAGGAATTCGAGTGCTAGGTTTTTGTCCAACGTTTAAATTAAGTCATAACTATCAAGATTTTCCATAGTTTAAGTAAGCGACTTGCCTGTTGAACAACAACTTCTTCCCACAAACACAAGAGTTAAATTACCCAGAGAATTCCAGACCGACGATACAATTCGGTAAGTTCACACCATAATCACAATTCATCGCTTACAAGTATCACTGAAATCCACTCTACATTCTTTAATTCTTTCGGAATTCATAGTCCTTATAAGGATAAGGACCGTCTTAAAGGGGCGGATCAAGAATTCTTTTCATCTTCCCCGTTATCTGTAGAGCACAGTGTAGGGATAAGCTGTTTTTGAACTATTAAAGCTCTGATCATGGGCAAACAATTACCCTCCATATTAATCACCGCATTTCACTGTCGATTCTCCTACATTCTGCAATCCTTTTGGAACTGAGTTCTTTGTAGTTATTATAAAATGTCTATTCAATTTCTAAATAGGTGTATTATGTCTATGAAAAAAGTTTAACAAAAATTTTAATTATTAAAATTATTTTAATTTTAAAAATTCTTATTTTAACTTTATTTACAATTTGCTTTAAAATTTATTGAAAAATATTTAAAACACAAATATTTTTAACACATATTCCAAACACACATTTAAAACACAAGTATATTATAGTTTATATTTTCTTCATGAATTAATGTAAGTGTAATGTACATTTTGAATTATTTCTTACCAGTTTTTATCACACGTTTCCGATGAAATCTCTTCCAAACATTTTAATGGTAAAAATATATAACTTTGAATCTTACAAAAACAACTCTCATTCAGTAAAAAAGCTTGTTTCGTGTAAAATGAAATTTGAAGTGCTGCTAATCAATAACTTCAACTATTGAATACAATATTAAAATATACCAGTCTGGACATGCGCATTATGTTTGCGATTACGTCATTATAGTTGTCATTAAAAGTGTCATTTTCTTCAAAACTTCGCTTGCCATCATTGGTGTTATATTATTCTTATATAGTGTTTCGCCATATTTCTTTCTCTGAATATGTCACTGGCTTATGTTTTTCCAATATTATTATGAGTAAGAAATTAATAATGTGAGTATTATTATTTTTTTCCCGATCCTGTACATTTTCTCCGAAGTATAGTTATATTTTCTGTCTTTATTTGTGAAATTTCACTCTATTGTATTTCTCAACTCTGTTCAGTCAGAATGGGCTCTTGTAAAAGCGTATTTTATTCTTTAACAGACTTCTGACGTTGCGCCTTCCTGAATGGTTCCATTCGCCTTAACGAAAGTCTTGAAAATGCAAGCCATCCACCTCATCGAAATCCTTCCATCAAATTCACCTTGCTGAGATTATGTTTTAAACAAAACACATGTTTTACTTTTATACGTTTTCTGACAATTATTATTTTATTTCCCCAAAAAGTTTTTTCCCACCATTCCTCATAGATAATCTGCATTTTCATTTAGCCTCTGTCATACCATAGCAATAGTCTTACCACATATATTTTGGAGATATTATCCTGCACCCCCCCCATCTATTGACCCCAAATCCATTCAAATGCAAGCAGTTAATTTTATCGAAATCCGTCCATCAAATTCACTCCACACATCCACAAAGGCCACACCATTGCTCACCGCTATGGCTTTCAAAGTGAGGTCGACTCCACAAATTTAAAACCACTTCTTCCTAATAAGAAAAAAAAAAAGTTGTCTAAACATATGACAGTAAAACACTCATTTTGTTGAAAATATAATCTAATCGGAGCAGAAACTTCTCAGATATGACTAGATAGATATAATTCCGTGTATCAAAAAGAAACAATTATTGAATCTTCTAGGTGTATATTTGAAGAAAGATTTTGTAAAATTAACATTGATGTGAAGTAAGTATTATTTTTTATAAAATAATATAAAGACATCTCTAAGTACGTAAAAAAACTTTAGTTCTTCAAATAATTTAATAATATTTTTATAAACGGTTTTTTGTTTAAAATGGAATTTAGATTTTTATCTTATTAAAGTAGTTTTATAAACGAAAATACCGTAAAAATTAACCATGGCAATAACAAAAAAGGAGAACATTAAAAATATTATAAAAACCAGTACAACGAAAAATAAAAATCTGTAAACGCTAATATACGGATAAAACGACAAAAACAAGGAAACCAATCTGGACTAGATTGTAGTTGAAGCTGCCAAGAGAAGAGACTGCATACACACCTCGCTTAAAGTGATTTTAGCCAAAGGGAAAAAAATTGTAAGATTTCATTTGGATACTATTTGTTATGGTATAATAGAGCGAATATGGGATAATAGAGAGATGAAAGCAGTCAAAGATGTGTGGATGAGTAGGGTTTTGAGAGGGTTAAGATATGCTTCCGTCAGGAAATAAAGGGCAGACCGGACGCGGAAGTGAACATCTTTATGATTAGAACTGAGAATGCGTATATCCTCGAATATATGTATATTTTCGAATATACATGAATTGCAAAGAGATTTCAAGAGAGAGAGAGAGAGAGAGAGAGAGAGACGAAACTAGATTATGTGCTGAGGAAATGGAAAGAATCTATGTTCTTTCAACTTAGTCGTAAGAACGACTAATCAAATGTTTTCATGATGAAATGGTGAATGCGTATTGGTCAGGTACAAACTTGATAAATATATTCAAGGAGGTCTGAAAAGGAAGCGTTATAAAGGAAGTACACAAAAAATAGAAAAAAATATATGGATTTAACTTATTAAGGCTGCGCACAAATGCCTGGAGTATCAGGAACAATGGGGTAGAAGTTGCAGCTTTAAAACGTTGGAGCCAAACATTGTTCGCATTAATCAGAAATGGTTCACAAATGCAGATATATTAACTGGTATTAAGTGAAATGGATACGACATCTTATTAAGGAAGAAATTCTTGGGGATAAAATAATACCCCAGGCAAAAGAATGATGTCAGCTATGAAAATTATAAGGCTCAGGCCTAAAGAGTGACAACTATTGTACGAAAAACTAAATGTTTCAATGAAATAAAACTGACTCTGAAAGTTTGAACAGTCCCAAAGGAATTCTATCCTTGTGTTGCAAGTAACAAAAAACTAGTGTGAAAGAATAACTCCCCTCAGTTCGGATGGTGTGCAGGTGGCGGATGCAGAAAAAAAAGATCAACTAAACAGTATCATTTTGATAAATGGTTTCAGTCTGGTGTACGCAACATTCACCTTACAGCTACCTCTACACTGAAGGAAGTAATTCAAGTATATATGAGGAGCAGGTATTAAAACTTTTCCATAAATGGAATACGAACTCGGCAATAGGGATTGATGGAATATATGAGCACGAATGTTCATCTGGTTGCATCATTTGAATCTCAGCACAAGGGAACATATGATATTCCCATTGTCCCAGGACAGTAGATTGAAAGAAAGTGATAATGTAGAATTCTTTATATGGACTTTTATAACTGAAGATGAGTTGGCTGATCGGATAAGGCGGTAGCATGGGTTTATATTCCCAAACACAGGTTTTTCATCGCGCGTACAGGCAAATCGACCATGAATACACGCAATATAATGAGAAAAATACTGATGTTGGTGGTGGTGGTGTGATGGACGGTATTGATGGTAACAGGAGTGTCGTTATGTTTCGTGGGAAAATTACGTAATAAGGAAGATGATGCGATGTGTGTGTAGTACAGTAAAGTGATCTCCCACCGTCAGTCCTTGGACACCTTGATAGTGTCCCGTAATAATAGTAATAATAATAATAATTCAATTGCACAAGAGATATTTCATGGCAAAGAGAAAAAAAAAGATCTCACTGTGCAAGGTCAAAAAGGACATTTACTCAGTTTGATGGATCTCTCCCAAGCGAATTAAAGATGCGAGCTCAAACCCTGAAGGGAGGTCCAACTCTGATAAAAGAACTGGGAAAATGATCACGAAAACTTCTACTAAAACTATAACTATATATACCACTCAAATGTATACAATAAAACTCGCTTCATTGAATGTCCGTACATTACAGACGATTAGATTAGTAGAACTACAAGGAGCCCTGGAAATAAATCAACTGGGACTTTGAAAGGTGAGACGTGATATCCAAAAAATTATCGAAAGAAAGAGACAATGGCGTTCTATTGTACCAGAATCAAAACGAAATGGACTTTATGAAGTCGGTTTCTTAATTAAGAGATAATAGAAAAGCATTTCGCAGAATTTAAAAGCTATATAAGCAGAATTGCCTCCTTGAAGTGAGAATTAGGAAAAAAACAAATCACTAACAATAATGCAGGTTTATGTTCCCACCACAAGATATGATTAGGAAAAAAATGGAGGAGTTATATGATGACGTACACTAGCAATAACATTCCACAACTCCGGGGTTATTATAATGAGAGACTTTAATGCCCAGGTAGGTACTAAGCAACAAAAAGCAGATTTAGTTCTTGGAAACCATGGCAGCCAAAAAAGGAACGACAGAGGAAGGCGACTCCTGCAATTCGCCTTTAATTGGAAATTCCTTCTTTAGGAAAAGAGAATAAAGAAGATGGACTTGGATTTCACGGGACGGAAAAGCAGTAAATGAAATAGACTATGTATTATTAAAGACTCACTTAATCTATGTAACTGTGAAGTTCTCATCAATTTCAACTTTAATTCAGATCATGGATTAATAAGAGGAACCTTCTGGTTCCAAAAAAACAAAACACAGGAATAATTGGTTCAGAAACAAGAAAACAGGAGTTCAAGATCTTCAAAGAAACCAGAAGAAATTTAAAGACAACTTTAAGGAAATATTAACAACTCAAAAATCAACCAGGTTAAACAATACTAGAAAGCTATGGAAATTGACTATTTGGGAAATATTAATCAAGTATCTAAGAACAACTATTTTAATACCAACCAGTTTCACTCACTTAGGATGTTGGTATATTCACGGTACAGAACTGATGATAGGCACTAAAGCTAACAAAACATGTTACAGACTAGACCTCAACCGAATTCTAATTATAAATTACAAAACAAAACTGAACGTGTGCAATACACGTGTAGCGTGTACATGATTTCACTTGTTGTTGTTTAGGAGCGTTCTATAGTTTGCACTAAGCATGCAAGAAATGAATTTTAGTGAACTTAAAGAAAGAATGGATATCTTTTGGATATCTTAAGAGTTTGGAGTTTTCAGATTGTTTCTTCATGTTTAAAGGTCACTCTTATTCTATGTAGTTTGAGGAATTTAGCAATCTTTTTACAGGCTGTTCCCACGTATGGAATGACGATTGTGGTAATATATTGAGTGTCGTCTCGTTGTCTTTGTGGTGGATCAGAGAAAAGAATCTTGTTAACGAGTCTCCTGGGGTAGCCATTCATGGTGAGGTTGTTAGATATTAGTGTCAATTCCTCTTGGAGATCTTTTTGATCCGTTGTAATCAGGACAACTCTCTTCTTTAGCATGTGTACAATACTGAGTTTTTGAGAAAGTGGTGGTAGGAGCTGAAGTGTAAATAACGTCCTGTATTCGTGGGTTTTCTTTTTTGTGTGGTCAAGAAAAAATAACGTTTCATAATACTAGTAAGCTTTGCGATAATGTAGAGGAAGTACTGAAGCAAGATTACCAACCACTAAGTAGCAACAAGAGAACTAAAGAGTCCAAAATAACTGATAACACCGAAAACAATAAAACGAAGAAAATTAGTACAGGAAACAAAAGCTTCCAATTAATACAAAAGCAAATAATGTTTGTTGAACTAAACAAATTAGTCAAAAGAGAAATTAGAAAAGATTTAATGAAGTTCGGCGTAAATAAAATCAAACAAACCTTAGAACATCTTTAAAAACAGCAAAAAATAGCCTAAAATGGCAAACCTGGATCTCTTCTTTAGTAGATGAATTTCGTCATAAAACAAATAACAGATCAGAAATTCTCAAAATAGCAACAAAATACTACCAAGAATTATATCGAAGTAATCATGCAAATGATCTAAGAGACAACCAAACAAACAGAAAGTGTGATGATGGCATCTTGGAAATCATCGAAGGAGAAATAGAACAGGCCGTCAAACAAATGAAAAATGGCAAAGCACAAGGCGGTATTCAAGTTCTAAATTCTTCAATCAGATTAGACTCGTGGAACTATTACCAGAACTTCTCAAACAATGCAATGGCATCCTACACAGGGGAAGTACCGCGGCAGTTGTTAAATTCAGAAATAATACTACTTTATAAGAAGGGTGGTAGCTTAAACATAAGCAACTACCGACCCATAAGTCTCGTTTCACATAATTATACAATATTTTTAGGACTGTCCAAAATAGTATTACAACTGACTAGATCAGAAATAACCCTATGAATAAGCAGGGTTTAGAAAAGGTGTTTAAACTCTTGAATATCGTCCAAATTATTGAAATTATGGAGTTTAAAAGAGTGGATGAAGGGAGCACTACCAATCAGCCTAAAATGCAACCTGTATAATATGATCATTCTACCATTCTAACCTGAATGGTAGTATGTCTCTAGATCACAAACATGGTCTCTAACAACTTAACAAGCGATTATGCTAAGAACATGCCGAAGAGTGATGGAAAGAAGTATATCAAACATCAAAAGGATATAAAAAATAAGTGCTCTAGAAATAAGACAAACAACAAAAGTCACTGACGTCATAAGAACAATAAAATCCCTGAAATGGAAATGGACAGGACACCTGATGAGAAAACAAGATGATAAATGGGAAAAACTGACCACTTAGTGGATACCTGGAGAGTGAAAGAGACAGAAGACCAGGTGTCTTCTGTGAAAGAGAGAGTGAAAGAGAGGGACAGAAGACCAGGTGGACAGATGAACTCTGGACAGTTCATCTGTCCACCTAGTCTTCTGTCTACCTCTAGCAGCAGGACTAACCTGGTCGAGAACAGTCCAAAATAGATCCGAATGGAATAACACTGGGATTACCTTTGCCCAGCAGTGGGATTATAGAGGCTGACAGCAACAAGAATTGCACAAGGGTGGTACAAATATTGATGTGCGTCTAATAAAGGACATATCAGGAGCTCTGGAGCGGTGGTGAAGATTTTGAAAAGGTTGGTGAAAGCACATATTGAAGCAGGTTGATGGAGATTTTTGTTCTGCAATGAACAGGCTGGGTTTACTAAGGGGAAGGTCGTGTTTGAGGAATTTTCTCGCATTACATAGCAATATCACAGTTGAGTTTGGCAAGGTCAATTGTTACATCCTGAGAATTTTTGATTTTTTATAGATTTTTCCAGGACTAAGCATTTGATGGCTGTTGCATAAGTGGACGAAATGGAATTGGAATAAAAATTACCATTTTGGATAAGAGTCTCCAAGATTTAAGGTGACCACCGGTGTACTTCAAGAATGAGTCCTTGGTACAATTCTATTCAGTCTTTATATTAATAATATCGTTTTTTTTTCTTGATATGCAAAATGAGATTCAACTGTTTTGTCACAAAGTAAACTGATAAATTTTTAAATTTATCAATTCGTGGATTAGGCCTACCGGGGATACCACGTTAAAAAAACGCGCCTGGTGCTCTACCCCTGAGGTGGTGTGGAAAAGAGTACACCTTTATGAGTTTTCTGTTCGGTCAATTTCATTAAAACAGCGAATAACGACATTGTTCAGAGATGCTTTTTGGGTCCGAATATTGTTGTTTGATTCATGTATGTTCATCAACATAGTTAAATACGTACCTTGACTCCAATTAACAACTACACTTTTCCCATACTGCAAAGCGAGTTTCGTTTAGAAACAGCACCTGATTATTATACATTAACTTGAATCCCCCATTTGCGATATTGTTTAGTCATTTGACGAAACTATTTAAGATTTAACGTAGTGATGGAATATTTTACACCAGACAAAAAAAAGAAGAAACTTTTGTCCTTGTCGGACATCTAAACCGTGTGCTGTGCTATTGGTGATAGGGATATCATCATGCTGATTCGAAGACACAAAGTATATAACGGGATTTGAAATAGGATTAGTTTGAGTAGAGTATCTTGGGAAAGGCCTTTTAAAAAAGAAAAGTTCAGCGGGTTTCAGAGGTGAACGTAAACTCTAATACCAAACAATATTCAAGAAAAAATAAAAGAGGTTGAAAAGAATAGATGGCACAGTATAGGACAGTACACGTACCAATACGGCCCAATGGAAATAGCTTTTTTTTTTTTTTTGCAATACGCGTTTTAATTCTGCACCTCAAAGAAAAAAAAACGTGTTGATTTTTTCTCTATTTCTTAACCTTTTTTTTTATTTTCCATTGCAGGATATCCTTACAAAATATGAAAGCCGTATGAATTCGACCGCTTTATGAAGTTCATAAATTCAATAACGGTTAATCACTGTGAAAATATATTTTCAAAGTAATAATTTGGGAGTTCATGTCTCTCATCATCAGCCTTTAGAATATAAAAGAGTGATGAGGGTCAGCAAGTTGAAGCAGGTTGATTCAACAACCTGCTTCAGCAAGTAGTGAGAGTGGAAGAGATGAAAAGGTAGAGTATGATAACAGGAGGTTATAAAAGAGGCCTCACTCGACCAATTTAACTATGAAAAGGTTGGGGCTAAAAGGTCCTTAGACATCACTCTCATCACACCTGTCCTAAAAAATGCTAAAAACATAAATTATCCAAAATAAATAAACAAAAGAGGCGAAATGATCACCAAGACATAATGTAATAACCATTGAATAGAGCAATGGTCGGCAACCTCTTTAATATGAGAGGCGCATTACTACGGGCGCCATGACGCGCGCGGAAGCCGAGTTGCCGACTCCTCCTGATTTAAATAATTAAACTTAAAATTACAATGGGCATGAATGGTTTTGAAATGTCTTTCTACATTGTTTTTTTAGAAATTGCCACACTATTATTGCATAATAAACAAATACATTTGCCATTATGATTGATGAAGCAAGGCGCCCGCATCTGATCTGACAGATACATGCTAATTGTTAACATGAATATTATTTTTTATTCGTTTTTTTTTTATTTTTTATGGTATTTTATATTCATTCATATGTGACAAAAATATGTAGTAAAAGCGAGGTAAATAGAATAATGTTAAAATATGAAAACTCATTTTTCTTAAAAACAACTAATCGTAGAATTTGTAAGCCTGAAATGAGAGGAAAAAAATGCCTGTGTCATGAGCCCTCCGTAATTTTCGAATTTTATATTGCGCTCTTCATATTAAAAAGGTTGCTGACCTCTGCAAGATGTGCTTTACATTTATCGAAAATACTAAAGAAAGATGTCTGGAGCTTGCTCCACCTTTACTACAAGTTGCCCATAAGGCACTACTTATGCTTGCATCCCCCAAATATATAGAAATATATAGAAATATATTCGGCTGATGGAATATATATATATAGTAACTGTTAGTTTCTATATATTCGGCAGGAAACTCTTGTAGTTTCTATATTCGGCTATGAAATAACGTTGGATTCAATATTCACTTAATTTGTACCATCATGTATTGTATTTGCAGTGTTTTTTCTTTATGTTTTCTCGCATTTTAGCACATACTAGTAATGAATGTATCTCTCAGATATACTGCGATCTACGCTGCAAAATTCCCGCTGCGAACTCCAAAGCAGTTTACAATAATTTCTCTGAGGGCGCACTAAAAATTCACTGCGGGCGCCATGTCGCCCTCGGGCACTACTTTGCCGACCTCTGGATTAGAGAACCATATGAACAGAAAAATGGAGGCAAGAAGCTGGCCCGAGTGGTACACTCTCTAGGAGCTCATAAACCGCCTCGGTGTTGGCCTTCGCAGCTCGGGTTTAATCAGTCAATCCCTCTCTTATCTGTGAACTACAAAACGAAAGAATAATTTCTTGAAAAAAGACAAGGTTTAATTTGCCCCTGTGTCATGAAACAGACAATAATTGGTTTGCACCATTTGTTGAAGAACCTTCCATCCCCTAGCAGGTATCTCTCGTGCGCCAAGAATCTAGGCAAGTAAAAGTAAAACCCACTGGCCACTTGCGCGTATACTCTATTTTTGTCCAGTATCTGGGATTTTTTTCTCCAGATATGGTATTTCAGCACATTTACTAGCAAAATTAAGAATTTCTGCGTTTTTCTAACAGGTGGCGGGAACTGTAAATGCATTACCTCCGCAAAGGTCAGCATTAGAATGCCTAGTACAATACTGAGTCATCACCAGATACGCTGAGCGGGGGGACAGAAGCAGTGTGCTTCATTGGTTACTGTCATTTCTTTGTCATTACGGATTATTATTATGATGTCATTTGGAGATGATGGTGACGTATACTCTTTTTAAGAAGGGTCCTATGGCCAGTGTGTATAACTGTCCAGAGAGAGGACATCCTTGTTTGATTACGTTGGAGTATGGCAAAGTGTGGGTGAGCCTGGTGTTAATTTTTAAACAGAAGAGTGCATCTTTGTAAAACAGTTGCACTGTTTGAATGATGAGAGGGCCATAGCCGAATGCCTTTAGGACTTCATAAAGATACTCGTGCTCTACCTTATCGAAAGCTTTCTCCTGATCAAGGCTGATGAGTGCTAGGTCTTCATTTTGGCTGTTTGCGATGCGGATGATATCTCTTATTAAATGGAGGTTATCATGTAATATTCTCCCAGGAACAGAATAAGTTTGATGTCGGTCAATAACTTCAGGCAGTGTTGGCTTTAGTCGGTTAGCAATAACTTTGGAAATTATTTTGCCATCTGTATTGATTAGTGAGATTGGAGGAGAGTTTCGTATATCTGTGTGGTCTCCTTTCTTTTGTATCAATCGTGCTACTGAGGTCGTGACGGATTGTGGGAGCTCATTCAGGTAGGCTTCTTGCAGTGTTTTAAGAAGTGGTCGGAGTTGATTCCAGAAGACTTGGATAAACTCTGTTGTGAGACCATCAAAGCCGGGAGATTTATTCTTTGGCAAGGATGTGCATGCAGTTTTCATTTCCTCTAGAGTAATTGGGTTTTCTAAGTGATTCCGATCTGTTGCAGAGATTTTTTTTATTTCTTTCAGTATTTCGTGAATGTCGTGAAGGGATGTTCCTGTGGAGCTGAATGCATTCTTGTAGTATTGTAGGATTTCAGAAGTGATTTTACTTCGATCTTCTGTGAGGCTGCCAGCTTGAAATCTAATAGCGGAGATGCAGTTTGCTGCTTTGTATTTTTTTTTTCCAAAGAGAAAAAATATTTTGTGGGTGCATCTGAGAAATGTATTTGTTTATGTCGCGATCTAAGTAGGGCACCCTTCGCGGATACTTGTGTCTTTGCATGGGTTGGAGGAATGAATTATATTGAGGGCTTTCTTCTGGTAGATATTGCAGCTGTTCTTCGTGTTGTCGGATGTTAAAGTTTCTCTGTTGATTCTTCTGGTGACTGTAGATCTGCGTGATGGATTTTATTCGTGATTTTAGGTGGACCACCATATTTTCATTTGTTCTGTATAGAGAGAAATGGAAATAGATTGAAAGAAACAGCAAAATGTGTGTGATTGTTCTGCAGGTTCTCCTTGTAGGATGCAGTTGATGTTTTCAATGTTTCCGCCTCTTTTCATTGAATTTTGTCTTATTTGTTTTCTGATTTTCATACAAAATTTATTACAACGGATGATCAGTTTAGTCAGGAAATTCAGAAGATTTGTACTGGATTTACTTAAGAGTATAACACAGCACACATACAATAAAGTGCTAAAGATAACATCTCGAATTTTGACAGACTTAATACCACTTCCTTCATAATGCGATCCATATAGATGATGAATGACAGTGGGGATCGTGTGCATAAATGTCTCGCACCTGATTTAATCTCACACCGACTTCCCGCACTCCTTCAAGTATGTTGAAAACCTGAGGCGAGCTTGTTCCTCTCCAAGCTTCCCCTTCTCTCAAAACTCTTAAGATTTTCTTAGCTGTTTCTGAAGTGCACTGCTTGGAAAGAAGTCAACGTATACCCCCATGGGTAAGATACATCGTGCGATGTAACGAGTGATGTTTGTAGCCGTATATATTGGTGGAATATGATGCTCCCAAGTCGGTGCAACTGTGTCCGGGTGAAATAGCTGTGAGAAGGGAACTCACTTGGTTTGAAGGAGGCGTTGTGATAGGAATTAGCGTTGTGAACATTCCTCAGTGTTCAAGAACATTTCGACCGCATGGAAATCTGTAACAAAGAATTGTATGTCGGGAATTTGGAAAAATTGTCTAAAATGTTATGCGAATACATTCGAAGGATTTGAAAAAGGAGAGGAACTGGAAGTGTTCAGAGAAAAAAATAGTTTAACTTGCAAAAAATCCTAAATTAGAATGTGAAATAGAAGACGTAGAGGAGTAGCTAGATTGTGAAATAAAAGAACTTTCGGATGAAGAGTTGCTTGAATTGGGAACACAGAGAGTGTCAAAAGAAAAAGTAAATTTCATTTGTTTTAATTTTTACATTAATTTTCGATTGTATTTTTGTGTTTACAGTACAGTATGTACAGTATTATTTTTCACATTATGTACAATATACATAATTATAAATTTAAAAGATTATTAAAATAAATTATAAAGATGATAAAAAGATTAGAAGGGTTAAAGAATAATGTTAAAAAAATTATAAAATATGGCCGACATACGACCTGTCAGCCAGAACGAAAGTCTGTCGTAAGTTGACGACCAAGTGTGTGTGTGTATATATATATACTTATATATATATATATATATATATATATATAAGTTAAATTTGCGCCTGAACGTAGTTCAAGTCTAAAGGTGGTGCAACTTTTTTTAAAAAAAGTTCTTTAAAAAAAAGTTGTAAAGCTCTGATCACTACGAATATTGATCAGAGTTTTACCCACCTTTACAATGAGTTGGCCTGGTGTTGAACTACCTTTAGACTTGAACTACGTTCAGACTCAAACTTAACTGTTTGCTTACTTGGGATTAGGAGTAAAATAACCAGGTTTATAAAATTACTTGGTAACTCTAATACATTATTCTAAAAATAAAAAAACTTATTTACATCTGTATGTCCTCTAGAGATTCTTATTCAAAATAAAAACACCTTATAATAACTTGTATAGGTAAAGTTGGTAATGCTCTGTATTACTAAAATCTTGGTTTGAAGGCAGAAGTATTAAAACACTTTATGGTCTTGAATATAAGCTGTAAGAGTGATTGAAAAAATGGCGGCCCGTGTGTTAGTGTTTTGTGTAGTGTATTATTGATGATGAAATTAAAGAGTCAGCTGAGTCATTGTGTTGTTAATTAGTGGCGATAGTTTTGAATGATAAATGATATATACAGAGGTAAGTGTTCTTCATTTTCTAAGGTTTTTTAAGGTGAAATACTTGCTACCGTTGCTGTTAGATCGATTTGATCTACGGGATATATATAATAGAGTAACATTTTATTGCTGGTAGACACCTAAGAGTGTCTACGGGATCTGCTAGTGGACCCTCAAAAGTTCACAGGATTGTCTTTGCCTGCTCGGGGCACCTGAGGGACCTCTACTCTTTCTCCATCTGTGTCTCAACACATTTTTATTTCTTGAAATGACAAAACTTCTAAATGAGACCCAATTCGAAGAAGTCTACAGGAAATTCCTCAGACTGGGAAAGCTACTGAGTGATAACTGGCCGGGAAAGGTTAAACTGTATGACACGTTTCCCCCCGAATGTGTCTCAGACGCTGTCGCTGAAGATCATTTAGAGTCGATGCCTTCTACTCCTTCAGACTTTGCAGAAGTGCGTGCTCACAAAGTCGTCGCTGAAGATCATTTAGAGTCGATGCCTTCTACTCCTTCAGACTTTGTAGAAGTGCGTGCTCGCAAAAAGCGAAGAACAACAGAAGAACCGCACAATGACAATACTGTAATGGAACAGGATTCTCAGGGTTCGGACGCCGCTACCTCTCCCAAAGAAAAGGTGCCTCCGGTCATCCTTAGAGAAAAACAAAAGTGGGCAGCTTTACGATCCACAATGTCCAATCTGCATATTGGCTTCATTAAGGCCAAAAACATGGGTGAAGGCATAAAGATTCAGCCAGCAACAGTGACAGACTACAGAAGGTTGACCAAGGAACTGGACAACAGAGGCATCCAGTATCATACCTTTGCGCTCAGTTCAGAAAAAAATTTAAAAGTAGTCCTTCGTGGTGTCTGTGAAGACATTGACACAGCAGAAATCGCTGCTGACCTAAATTCTCAGGATCTGCCACCAGTCAAAGTGAGCAGAATGTACAAAGCAGACAAAACTCCCATGCCATTAGTCCTTGTTGAGATTCACAAAATATATAAGGATATCTACAACTTAAAAACAGTCTGTGGTCTCATCGTCACACCGGAACCACTCCGTAAAAGATCATCTTCTGGGCAGTGCCGCAGGTGCCAAAAGTTTGGCCATGCCCAGAATCTATGCCGAGCAGAATATAGATGTTTAAAATGTGGAGACAGCCACCCAACCAATACCTGCACTAAGCCAAGGACCACCTCGGCCAAATGTGCCAACTGCAGTGGCCCTCATCCGGCGAACTACAAAGGATGTACTCAACACCCAAAGAACAGACGGATGGAGGCAATCAATCAGCCCTCCTCCTACAGTACAAGAACACCAGCGGCCCAGACATCAAAACCGGAGACTCATCGACCACAGTCGGAGACCTCCAACCAAAATCAAACAAGAAGTTATGCCGATGTGACCCGTACAACTAGGCCAATTCCAGAACAAAATCAACCAAGAGCACCTAAAAACCTAACAGCTATTATCACGGCCTCACTAGCAAACATGCTACAAAATTTTAGCCTATCAAACCCTACTGAAACCTCCACTAAAAGATTTCTTCGTGAAACACAGGTCATCCTCACAGCTCTCATAAATGAATAGTAACAAACTCATTCCAGCATCTCTTCAAATAGTTGCATGGAACGCAAATGGCCTCAAAAACAAAATCCTGGAACTCCGTGCCTTCACATCTAGGTATCAGCCAGATGTTATTCTAATCAGCGAAACTCATCTAAGACCCTCAGACAACCCTACAATAAGGGGCTATCACCTATACAGAAATGACAGACTACTCTACAGAGGTGGTGGCACTGCCATCTTCATTAAAAACTACATTAAGCACCACTCTGTGAGCATTCCTTCAACCACTAAGCTTGAGATCACAGGAGTGGAAGTAGTCACCAGCTCCACTGGCAAACTGAAAATCTACTCAGCTTACAACCCCTCCCCAAAAATCTCTACTTCACTCTGATCTAAATGCCATCTTAGGCATCAGAGGGCCCACCATTATTGCCGGGGATCTGAATTCCAAGCACCCTGCCTGGAATTGTTCAACCACAAACAAGAATGGTTGCATCCTTTTCAATTACTTAGGATCAAGCAACGCTGTTGTGGCAGGCCCCACCGAACCAACTCATCTCAGTACGTTCGGCACTGCTGATATCCTGGATATAGCTATCCTGCAGGATATTAAACTTCAGTACAGTATCATTTCTATTGATGAACTATCATCCGATCACAATCCAATACTGCTGCAGCTGGGAAATCAGGAATTCCTGTGTCCTCCTTCTCACTCCTACATTGTATGGGAAAGACTGTCAGCCGCACTCAAGGATCATATTGGACCTGTTCCTCACATACGCACAAAAGAAGAAGTAGAAACTGCAGTTACAAATCTCACACAACAAATTAATTCTGCTATAAAGGTAGCTTCCTCCTACAAATCTTCCCGCAAGCCAGATCGTTTGCCTGAAGACATCATGAACTTAATCAGAGATAAAAACAGAGCTCGAAAGAGATTCCGTAACACGTGTGCACCACAAGACAAAACAAATCTAAACAGACTAAATGGGGCAGTAAGAGATGCACTGAAAGCTCACAGAGACTATGTATGGGATGAAAAGTTATCCTCCATTTCACCTAGTGATCACTCCATCTGGGGACTACTGAAAAATACCAAAAACAAAGGCAGATCCCTTCCCCCAATATTAACTGATCAGGGCCTTGCTCACACAGATGTGGACAAAGCAGAAGTTATAGCGCACAGCTTGGAAGAGCAATGCAGGCCTTCGTATGGAAACCTTGACTTTGACCACATACATAAGATTCACAGCAAGGTCAGACACTCACTCAAACTTCCTATCACCAGCACTGACCATATTGCATCAACATCACCTGCTGAGATATATGACATTATTAAAAATTTAAAGAACAAAAAAGCTCCTGGACCAGAAGGCATTACTAATCGTGTGATTAAACTTCTGCCCCGGAGGGCAGTAGTGTACCTGACCAGTATAATAAATGCAATTTTAAGATTTCACTATTTTCCTTCCACCTGGAAACTGGCTGACGTAATTCCCATACATAAGCCAGGCAAAGACTCACACCTACCCCAAAATTATCGTCCAATCAGTCTCATCTCAAATCTGGGTAAGGTTGCAGAGAAGGTCATCCTCTCACGACTTCAAACCTCAATAAATGACCTAAACATCCTTCCAAAAGAACAGTTTGGTTTTAGGCAACACCATAGTACTACCCAGCAAATCCACAGAATTGTCGAATACATCACAACCAGCTACAACTGGCGCCAGTGCACAGGCGCTGTTTTCCTAGACTTATCCAAAGCATTTGACAAAATCTGGCATTTTGGACTCCTGCACAAGCTTATCTCAGCCGGCATCTCACCTAAAATGGTTCATTTAATCCACTCATATCTTCAAAATAGATCAATGCAAGTAAAAATCAACGGTTCTACATCCTCCCAGCGCCACATCTTTGCTGGAGTGCCGCAGGGATCTCTGCTGGCTCCATTGCTGTTCTCTGTATACATGTCAGACATCCCACACAATCCGATGACTTCCATTTTGGCCCTGTATGCAGACGATACGGCAATACTAACCAGATCTCTCAGACCCCTTTTCATTACCAGAAAGCTTCAAGAAAACATTCTAAAGCTGGAGGGTTGGTTCTCTAAATGGAGATTGGAAGTCAACCCCCAGAAAAGCTCAGCCGTTCTTTTCTCAAAAAAGGCCAATGTCTCCTGTAGGAGATTTGTTACTATTCAATATTAAAATTCCCTGGCAGTCAGAAACAAATTACCTGGGTGTAATTCTCGACAAAAAGCTATCTTTCAATCAACACACCAAGTCTGCATGCACAAAGGCATCTAAAGCCATAGCACAGATCTATCCGCTAATTAATAGAAATAGCAAGCTCAGCAATAGAATCAAATTGCAGCTATACCAGTTGACGATTCGTCCTATAATCACCTATGCCTCTCCGGCCTGGAGCCACACCTCTAATGCTAACATTATCAAAATACAGCGAGTGCAGAACAAGTGCCTGAGAATGATTTTGAATGCCCCGTGGTATGTTAGAAACACTCAACTCCACAGAGACACAAATATTCCCTATATCTTCTCTTTTCTACAATCCTTAGCCACCAAGTTTTTCCTAAAGACGTCCACACATCCCAACGATTTGGTTCAACAAGCTACAGCATACGACCCAACGGACATATTCAAATACAGAAGACCAAAAGCTATATTGGCCTCCTTTAGTGATGCATAATCTCCATGCCCAATCAGGGCGAGCATTCTGCTCATAAATTTTACCTTCACTGCAACCACAACAGATAGCGGGGAATATGAAAAGCATCTTGCTTCACCCCTAAAGACATAAATGTCAATTGTCAATCTTGGTTTGAGGAGATGAAGAAAATGTCCTTTTTATCCCAGGGTAACAAATGGTAATGCTGTAGCCAATGAAGTTTTAACTGAGGCTCTCTATTGCCGTTACCCAGCCATGACTAGAGCTTTTTAGCTCAATAACCCTCCATTCACACAGATTTTCTTCATTCAGCTGACGGGATAAAGAGTCAAGGACTCAGTCCACATCCCAGTTCTTTTAAGAACCTTGGTATGACTTGTTCTGGTAGAACGAGTGAATTAATACCCTGGAGGGTAATGGATGATAATGCCATAGTCAATGAAATTCTAACTGAGGCTCGGCTATTGCTGTTATCCCAGTTCTTTTAAGAACCTTGGTATGACTTGTTGTTGTGGAATGAGTGAATTAATAACCTTGGAGGGTAATGGACGGCAATTCCGTAGTCCTTGAAATTCTAACTGAGGCTTGGCTATTGCTGTTACCCTCATGCCATGATCAGAGCTTTAATAGCTCAATAACACCTTATCCCTAAACTGTTCTCTACAGATAACGGGGAAGATGAAAAGATTTCTTGCTGAAGCCTCAATAAAGGCTGAAACCGGTGAGATTGCTAATATGAGTTCGCTCTCTTAAGGTTTTTACCTTAAGGGAGCAATTTGAGTCTCCGAGGAAAGTGTTTTCCGGTACGGTCCGGTGACTGGGTTTATTGATGAATGCTTTTCTCCAGAATATGAGCGGTTCTGCTCAGTGGTGGTGGTGGTGGGTTGAAGGCCATCACTGAGTGGAGCCAACGCTGAGATGGACGGTCTTTCGCCGACAATTGAGTGGCCTAGGGATCGTCCAAATTTTTAGAGACGGCTTTACTTATTAAAAAGGGTGAAACCGGTGGAGGCTCCATGAGGCTCTGCTTGGGGATAGGTTTTTGCCTGTTTATGAGTGGGGCCACCGTTGAGATTATGGCTCTGTTTGGTGGTGGGTTGAGCCTGCAACTGGGTAGAGCCAATACTGAGAAGTTCTCGGTGACAGTGTGAGCCTGTCATTGAGTGGAGCAACGCAGAGTTGGGCGATCTTTCGGATTGTCTTATTTTTAGAGCCTGTTTCACTTTTACATTCAAAAAAGGTTGAAACCGGTCTGGGTATTGACCCCACCCATAATGTATTGCAGTATATGTGTTTTACATTATAGAAAATACTAAGAATAGTGATCAGAGCTTTAACCACCTTTACAATGAGTTTCCCTACCTTTAGACTTGAACTACGTTCAGGTGCAAACTTAATTGGGATTAGGAGTAAAATAACAATGTTTATAAAATTACTTGATAATCCTAATACATTATTACCAAGGTAAAAAAAACTTATTTATATATATATATATATATATATATACACGTTAAAGATACCAGGCTATTTTTAACCTCGTTTTACTCTATTTCCCAAGTAAGCAATTAGACGAACAAGTCAAGTTTGCGCCTGCATGTATTGGAAGTAGCTGCCCCTCACAGTAATGCAAGACCAAGGCAACTCTTAGTAAAAGTAGAATAAGCTCGGATCACTAATCTTAATATTTAGCTTTAATGCACAACCCATCTCCTGGAGGAGATGTATGATGACATGTATTAAAGGCAAGGGGTGACTACCCAGACCGGTTTCGATCTTTATTGAGGTCTCATCAGTGGGAGCCAGGCTAGAAATACCAAGATTTTAGTAATACAGAGCTTATAAGTATTTTAAGTAAGTAAAATTATAATAATCTGTGATCACTATTCTTAATATTTACCCTTAATGCATTTACCATGAGTTGCCTTGACTTGCACTGCTTTGAGGATCAGCTAGCCTTCCAATACGTGCAGGCGCAAACTTGACTTGTTTGTCTATTTGCTTACTTAATGTAAAGTAAGTAAAGTTTTAATGTAAAGCACATCTCACTAGAAGATGTATAATGCAATGCATTATGGGTGGGGTCACTACCCAGACCGGTTTCAACCTTTTTTGAAGTCTCCTCAGTGAGTAGCTAGACCCTAAATACCAAGGTTTTAATAATACGGAGCCTTATCACCTTTACCTATAGAAGTTGCAACAAGGTTAATTTAATAATTAAATTTATTACACCTATAACTCCTCCAGAGATTTTTGCTAACAATAAAAACATCTTGTTGCAATCTCTATAGGTAAAGGTAATAAGGTGTTATTATTAAAACTCCGTATTATTAAAACTTTGGTATTGAGGGTCTAGCTACTCACTGAGGAGACCTGAAAAAAGGTTGAAACCGGTCTGGGTAGTGACCCAACCCATAATGCATTGCAGTATACATCTTCTAGTGAGATGTGCTTTACATTATAGGAAAATACTAAGAAAATAGTGATCAGAGCTTTACCCACCTTTACAATTAATTCCCCTGGTGTTGTAACATCTTTAGACTTGAACTTTGTTTCAGGGACAAACTTAATTATTTGCATACTTGGGATTAGGAGTTGAAATAACCAAGTTTATAACATTACTTGGTTATCCTAATATACAACATCCCCATGTTAAAAAATTTATTACATATATATTAGTAATATATATATATATATATAAATTGAGTATAATATATATATAAATTGAGTGTGTGTGTGTATATATATATATATATATATATATATATATATAATAATTTGTGAGTTCAACAAATCTTCATCATCGGCCTGTAGAGTAAGATAGGCTGAGAGTCAGCAGATAGTAGGAGAGGAAATAAAGATAGAGTGCATAATGGTAGATTAGGTTAAAGAGGCCTCAGTTGACCTGTTTTAGCTGTTTGCCCGCCAGGGGAGTTTCTAAAACGGTCGTTGATTTTTCACTTTACAAAAAGGAAAAATTCTAAAGAGGAAACATGTAACAAAACAAACAAAAAAAAAGTACAGAGAAAAGCAAAAATTGAAAGGTAAACTTAGAGGTGGAGGAGAGATCTGGCCCGAGTGATGCAGCTCACAAAGAACTGCACCGCCTCGCTGTAAGCCTTCGCTGCTCGGGTTCTCAGGTCCTCCCCCACCTGTGATAGCTGAAACCGGTGAAGCTGTGTATAGAAACCCCACAAGGTGGTTACTGTGTCTTTCTTTTGTTGTGGGCAGTTATTATTCTTTTGGCCACCTCTCTTCCGGTGGCCATGTCTAGTTTGCAGATCGCTATGAAGAACGCCGAAGGTGCCTCCTTGTCTAAATCCTGGGATACCTCTACTTGCTCAGGGGTGATTTTGCTGATGTCATCAACGAAGATGTCACCCCATTTTGCGCTGACGATGTCAGATCTATGTTTCCCTGTGAGGAGGAGTTCAGGTTCTTCTATAGTTTTCATCGCTTCTTTGAATTTTTCCACCACCCCTGGGATAATGAGATGGCTTAGAGTCTCCCGTGCTTTTGCGTGAGGGACTTCTGGGTGGGCGGTCTCAGATACTTTTGCTGTTTTGGGCATTACCAACTCTTCTTCCTGTGGGCTTAATGGCCGTTTGGAGGTGTTGGTGTTCACCTCCATCTTTCCTTCTTCTATGTTAGTATTGATGGTTTCAATAACAACTGTTTCTTCTTGTTGGATTTTACTGCTTATGGAGGTTTTTTTCCCCTTACAGTTTTTCTTAGACGTGGAGGTATGGCTTTCTGTTATATCAGGAGCAGCCTCGAAAGGAGGAGAAGCTTCCTGTGCTGGGTCATTTCCATTGCTTGGTGGAGTTGCTGGCGTGATTGCACCACCCATCCCCTCAGCAAGGGTTCTGGATGGGCATGTGTCCACTTTGTGGTCAATGACCCCACATTTCAGGCAAGTTGACTCATATTTTTCTTGGTTGTGGCCTGCTTGGAGGCAGTTTTTACATTTCATTCTAGGACAGTCTGCCCCAAGGTGAGTGAAGGCACCACATCTAAAACATTGCTTTTTTACACCAGGGTAGTTTATCATTACTCTGGCAGATCCAATAATAATAAAGTTGGGAAAGGGCGTTTTCATCTCGAGGGAGATGTGGACTTCGCCCGACTTCCATTTGGTGTTTTCTGCGTCATTTAGGACTTCCACTTTGTGTACAACGCCCCATTTCCAGAATATTTCGTGGATAATCTTTACATCGGTTTCAATATATTATAAAGGGAATCCGGGGATTCTAAGTAGTTTGGTAATGCCCCTACCAAAAATGGGACTATTGTTTTTCCATTACATTCGATTCCTCCAAGTAGTTTGTCTCTTGTTTGTTCACTCCTTACTACTACTTGGAAGCGACCACCACCAAAGGGAGTAAAACCAAAAATCAGGTCAGCGCCAACACTTTCGATGAGGGATTTAGCCAAACTTCGAGGTCGCAGGTCGGCTTCAACTTCGATTCCAAGGGTCTGCGTACGCGGCAAGGCCATAGCTGGTGAGGGGGGGGGTGCCCAAGCAATTCCCACCACCGAGTGTTTTCTCTTGCCCCAGTCCGGGGTTTATTCTGCATCTGCTGCTGTAGTTTATTATCAAGTGCCTCTATGAGACGCTTTGTCGAAAATAACTGAGCTAACAGATACTACAATTTGCACTTAGCTAAACAATTTCCTAATCACCTACACACTTGCTAAAGATTATCACGCAATGTGAAGGGAAACCTGAGCAATATATATATATATATATATATATATATATATATATATATATATATATATATATATATATATATATATATATATATATATATATATATATAAAGATTATCACGCAATGTGAAGGAAAACCTGAGCAATATATATATATATATATATATATATATTAGTAATACAGAGGTTTTAGTAATACAGAGCCTTATCAACTTTACCTATAGAAGTTGCTACAAGGTGTTTTTATTTTGAATAAGAATCTCTGGAGGAGATATAAATGTAAATAAGTTTTTTTTTACCTTGGGAATAAAGTATATTAGGGTTACTCCTAACTTTTTTCACTCCTAATCCCAATTAAGCAAACTTAACTATTTGATTACTTGGGATTAGGAGTGAAATAACCAAGTTTATAAAGTTACTTGGCAACCGTAATATGCATTATTCCCAAGGTAAAGAAACTTATTTACATCTATATCTCCTCCACAGTTTCTTAGATATATAAAGAATATATATATATATTCTTTATATATAATGTTAATAATTACTTACACATATATATATATGTGTAAGTAACCATTAACATTACTGACAGGATGGGTAAAGCACTAGTGCTTTTCATAATCCCCTTTATCTGTATTGAGTGTTGTTTGGGAATGGGAGGTTTGTGAGCAGTTAAGCTCGCCCTCTGAGGGCAGTTGTGTTAGCTATGATCAGTTGAGAGAAGAATAGCCTTCGGTCTTTTGTGTTTGTAGTAATCATTCTCATTGTAATTGTCAGCTTGTACGATATATATATATATATATATATATATATATATATATATATATATATATATATATATATATATATATATATACATAAAAAGGTTGTATTTTTTCAATTTTTTCCAACTGGCGTGCCATTGTTTATTGCAATTGTGCGTGCAGGTTCACGTGAACGCCAATATTGAACAACTGCAGCATGGCTATCTGGGATGTTATAACTTAAATTGTTGTTTAAGTGGACCGGGTTCAGCAGGATTTCTCTTGATTCTACAATTTTCCTCTCAAACAAATCATCACAGCGAAAGATATTTTCTGATCTATTCCAGCAAACGGAGTGGCTTTGTTGGTCATCATTAGGATTATTTGAAAAAAGAATATGACTGGATAACGCCGTTGCATGAGCTCTTTTGTAAGAGATGTCTCTCTTATGCTCTTCTATTTTTTGTTCAATAGATTTGTTTGTTTGTCCAAAGTATGGGATATTGCAATCGCACCACAATTTATATACTCCAGGGTACTTAAGGTTGTGATGGGTAGGTTTTGGATGGCTGATCATAGAACGGATTTTAGGAAGTGTGGTGAAGAAGGTCCTGATATTATATTTTTTAAGGACTTTGGCTATTTTTTGGAGACTGTGCTAATGTATGGAATGGAGATGCTACCTTAAAATTAATAGTCTCTGTTGTGCACTGCCTAGGAGGATCCAGAAGAAATTTCTTAATTGTTTTTTCAGAGTATCCATTTTGTTTAAAAATAAGAGTGAGGTGATTCATTTCTTTTTGTAGTTCATCTTGTTCATTTAAGAGGGAACGTGCTCTGTGTCCTAAGGTAGATATGGCTCCAAGTTTTTGTGGTGGAAAATGATGAGAAAGATTATGCAGATATCTACTGGTATGCGTAGGTTTTCTGTACATAGAAATTTTTAATCTTTCAGAGCATCGTGTAAGCATAACATCCAAGAAAGGTAAGGAGTTATTATTTTCTAAATCAGCAGTAAATTTTATATTAGGATCTTGGATGTTTAGATGACGAAGAAAATCTGTGAGAGATGTGTGCCCGTGATTCCGAATAATGAATATATCATCAACATATCTTTTCCAAACTTTTGGTTTAAGTGAGAAGGAAGATATGGCTTTCTTTTCAAAATCTTTAAGGAAGATGTTAGCTAGCACTGGAGCCAAAGGATTTCCCATTGCCAGGCCTTATTTTTGATTGTAAATGGAGTCCTGATATCTGAAGTAACCAGAATGAATGCAATGCTTTAATAAAGTGAACATTTTTTCGGATAATTTGTCCTGTAGTAATGTAAGTACCTCGTCTGTAGGAACGTTAATAAATAAAGATATAATGTCAAAACTAGATAAAATGTCATTTTCATCGATGGGAATATCTTTAATATGAGAAACAATATCTGTGGTGTTTTTGATGAAAGATGAAGATTTATTGGAGAAACACTTGAGGTACTTTGCTAAATATTTTGAAAGTTTATATGTAGGTGAATCAATTCCTTCCACAATTGGGCAAAGAGGGGTGTTTTTTTTATGAATTTTTGGAACTCCATAGATGTGTGGGATAAGAGGATGTAGAGAGCGTAATGAGAGGCGAACATTATTAGGAAGTTCACTGCATTCTTTAAAACAGGCGTATTAATCGAAAACGCACTAATCGAATAGAATAACCTATGGAAAACCGTATAATTCGTTCCTCAAATTTTGTTTTGAATATTAATTTTTTTATACAAGAATTAAGGTATGTCTCATGGCCAAGTTAGAGGAAAATCATGAAGCTGAAAAACTATAAAACATATTCAGAATATAAATTTTATTATTCTAATTCTTAACAATTGAATTGAGCTAACATAGTTTGGTGGGCATTTTGTTTCTTTTTTTCATACAACCGACAAGTGCACAGTAGGAGAAATTTTAATATCTTGATGGAAATTTTTATTCCATTTTATTATTATTTTATTTAGGTAAATATTGAAAAGAGTTGCTGAGAGGGCACATCCCTATCGGACTCCTTGTATACGACAGTTCATGATTTAATCTTATTTGTATTTCATTATTTTCATATATACTTGTGATGGCTTTTAGGATATTATTTGGTATTTGTCTTTCTTTTAATATGTTAAATAAAAGTCTTCTTTTTGAATTTGAACTTCTGCTATACCAAAAACAATCCTGTCCGTTCTTTCGATACAGGTCTCGCTAAACCCCAGCTCTAACCTTTTGATAATATCTCATATGCTTCCACACCTGATCTGATTTCCTTTCGTGGACTGACTTGTGGCTCTTGTCATCATAACTTAAATACATTGTGTCCGTAGTCTACTCGGCTAACAAACAAAACTCTAGGTGCTTTGCCCGGAAGAATCAATTTCTCACGTGCGCAATGGCTAACACTGCAAATTCTCTTATTCTTTTTTCCCATCCAGTATAATTTGTAAACTTATTGTACACAAGTACCTCAGGTGAGCTAAGGAATTTTAGTATTCCTTATAGTTAATAAGTAATTTCAATAAACCTTCATCTAAGAAAGTAAAATCTTAAACCGTACATGTCAGTGGTCACTATATCTTCTATAAACTAGAGTTTGCTAGTTCACGAAGACTTCAGAAGACGATCATTTAAAGAAAGATATAAACATTTTAAATAATATCAGTTGTTATTAAAAAGAACAGCCCTATAAACTGAAGAAGCTAATAAATAGTCCCAAGTCCAAAGATAGAAAAAATATTCAAAAAAATTGGGTTAAAGGTTCAATGACTTTGAAAATCAGTGAATGTATTGTATGAATATTCAATCGCCTTATCGCATACAATTTGTCTTTTCCCATTATATGAAAAGCTCTGCCTTTCCCCAGAATCATCAGAATTCCGGCATTATTGTTAGTCAAAATATCCAAATCTCCAGTGTGCAGGTCTCATACATTGATTGTGGAAGTTTGTTTTGACAGCAGACGTTTAAAATAAAAAATAAAATAAAATAACACACATAATATTCAAACCATCTAGAAATCCAGTATTTCTACCATTATATGACCTGATATTCCGTATTTCGTTACGAAATTTTATTATTATCATTTGATAAACCTGATAACTTCCACAAGGAAGGACTTTTACAAATGAAACTCACAACTGCTTTCGGAAACACATAGTGAAGGCTTTTCTTCTATTCCCAATTTGAATTTTTTTTTATTTATATTTAATACAACTAAACTGCATTATGTTATAAAACTTTGGATCTACCAGTACATCGGAGAAGAATTTCCCACATATGTAACAAGTATTTAAATGTTGAAATTCCAATAGAACGTTTACATTCGCTTAATACAAAATTGGGATTGCTTAATGCTTAAATATCGGAATTTACGCATACTTAATCATATTGAAGATACTTACGCGACAAATTAGGGTTTTCATTTTATCTCCAAACTTTATCAGTCAAACAATGTCTCATCTTCCTTATCGATTTCTCAATGCGTGTGTTTGCATAGCAGAATAATTAAGACAAGATTCATTTGATTGAAAACACCTTAGTTTGAATCCCATATACTACGTGAAGAATATTTATATGGTTAAGTCGACTTAAAATGAACCTTTTGGTATTATTACATCCTACTACATGAATGGTGTCTTTGAGATAAATGTCTGGACGCCGTAAACGCAACTGGAAGTTATACATCTCTTGAGTAGTCCTTAAAAGGACTAGCTAAATAGGCGAAGCAAGAATGCTTTTCATATTCCCCGTTATCTGTAGAGGATAGTGAAGGATAGTGTGTTATTGAGTTATATAAAGCTCTGATCATGGTAGGAGGGTAACAGCAATAGCCGAGCCTCAGTTAGAACTTCATTGGCTTCAGCATTGCCACCCATTACCCTCCCAGGGTACCCATTTTAGTCGCCTTGTACGACATGCATGAGCTACATCGTGGCTATTCTTATCCCGGCCACCACACAGGTAATCCAATATCATCTCTTGAATAGTGTACTATCTTCCTTAAAATATCAATTTGATATTATTACTCAAAGGTGTTGCTGTTAGATTCCGGTTTATAATTAGAGTTTTAAAAAGTAACTTTAATTAATACTGTTATTATTTATTATATATTATTTTTAGATTTTTTTTAAAAAATAATAACTAGCAAAAATTAAGAAAAACTGGTATTCCCGACTTCATGCAGCCGTTCTCTATCGATGTATCCAATACTGAATTCGTCCAACTTGAGCTTTAGTAGAAAAGATTGATGTATTGCACCAGTGAATTGATATAATAATCAATATGGCCCTTTAGGGGGGCGTTTTCTACGTAGGCGCATTCCAGACAGTATCTGCTTAAACGCGGATAATATCCTGCTCTAGATGAGCTTGAATAATCCGTCGAATTTATAATACTCATCTCAATAGGGATATTTACTATCCCTTTCTTCCTATACAATGTAGTATTGTAGAAAAATGTATAGAGGACAATGCACAGGACTTTTAACAAAATACGTGTGATCGCAAACTAGTGAGGCAACTGCACACGAGAAACACGATAGAATTTTCCGAGCAAAAATTTGAATCCGAGGATTCGAATCATTTCCTACAAAAACTTGCACTAAGTATCAATTATTATATTAATTTATTCACTAAATGCCAAACTTAAATCCCACATATAGTCTGTATATCAAGGAAACATTTGCGACTTAAAATTCTGATTTGGCTAGCAGACCCCCGCAAAGCGGACATGGGTTCAAAGTCTAATTTGAGTTTTAAGACTTGCTTCTTTATTATGTCTTCCTTCAAACCATAAGACAATTTATTAAAGAAAATTTATCTTCTTGGAGTGTTCCGATAAAATATTGTCGCGCGTGTCGTTTTTGCAATCATTCTGTGGATGTGAGCTGATCTTACTTATTGCTGCGTGAAAGCTCTCCCTCAGTAATGGCGGGGTTGGATCTACTGCTCCCATGGTACCCCAGTGCATCTTAAAGAGCACATATTGTAGGCATGAATGTGTATGAACGAATGAAGTACATCACAAAGATGCAATTGGTCTGCGAATGATCAGCGTATCCGCTCGAAATCCGAATGCCCAAGGGTAAATTCGGAATTCGAGCTGATAGATGACCATTTGGCCAATAAGGCAATCATCCTATCCCTGATCGAAATCTCTCTCTCTATCTCTCGTCTGTATTCTCCATCTTTGCTTTATCTTCGGATTGAGATCCGTCCCCTCTCTCCCTTAACCCACGTCAAAACTACTGTTTCCAAAAGGATTTTCCTGATCAGTCATGGCCTATGTTTCGAAAGCGAGAGGATACCTAAAATGTAGCGAGTGGAAGAGAAGATCGGGCACTCATTATCATCCATCAATAAAAATAGCAGTTCTTTGGTTGGTACCCCGTTGTGAGTATCGATGCTTGTGATTGTCACCTAAAGATGGGAGATGAATTTCATCCCTCGGTGCAAGACTACAGTCTGGAATTTTGGAAGACTTAAATGACTTGAAAAGGTTCCAACCTTGGTGTCGAGAACAGCGTTTCATCACCAGGTTAAAAATGACTAAAAATGACCAAAAAGTCCAAAATTAATAATAAAAAATAGGGGAAAACGCTTAACCCTCCCACAGTATCAATGTACTGTAGGTTTATAAAAATCCTTTCATGGATGGGAGGTGCATAAAAGAAATAAGGAAATAGGATCTACTCAAAAGAAGAACAAGATTAATATGAAGACCCAGTATTCTATTTTATGGAAAATTTTCCATGCCTAAGAACGTTCCGAAACCAATCTATACATTTTTATGTATGCTTAATTTCCTATGAGCGTTTTCACTATTGTTATGCTAAGTGGTTTTAACATTAGATATAGTTTACGGAGGTTCTTGTTTTAAATTAATTTGTGAAGAACTTCTGGATGAAATTGTTTTTCGTTTTTCTGTGGAGAAGACAAAACTCTTATCATTTCCTCTACTCTATATTGCAGGGCAGAGTCTGTAAATTTCATATTCCAATCCGATGTAGAATACTAAAAATCTTTCTAAGGAAATCTCAATAAAGGGTAACTAGCACGGTTTCATACGGGGTGCTGGGGTTTTTTCTTTCTTCCTGAATTACATCAAAACATAAAAACCAGTCAGCAGTATGTACAGAATGAACAGATAGACGACAGAGCCTTAATTCACATGATACTAATTCGGTAACTCAGCGAACTGCTCGAGATGCATAATAAGCTTTATAGTTTATTAGTTATAACATAATTATTGACATAATAAGAAATATATGATTCACCAATTCTAAAATTGAAAAGACGTTAGAGCAAAGATTTTCTTCAGTAGATGCTTTATGCAAATTCAGCTATTGAATAATTATGTGTTTATTAGTTTAAGGATTTTAATTATTTCAGATTTTACTTTACACATATATAAAGTCTTATTATATTTCTTTTTTTATATCTAACATTTTAATACCATATATCGAATATTTAATACTTTTGTTTCCCTTCATTCTGAGAGAACACATGACACTGTAACGGCATTTCAGACCTGTCGTTTGTGGATATGGTCGAAACAAATTTTCGAAAGTTGACAGTTAAAATATATCATATTTTCTATTTATGTAAAGTGCATGCACTTTACATAAATAGAAAATTTATATTTACATAAACATATTTAAGTATTTTAATTAAAATTGCAAATAAATTTATTTAATTAAAGATAGTTTATTCAAAACTAATTTTAAAATTAGTTTTAACAATACACCTTTTTTAATTAGTAATAAATAAATAAGTATAGTTCTGTGCCAGTCCTTATAAGGATAAGGATCTTGATCTTGAGGGTTACGATTATATTCCGAATACTGAGTTGAGTTTATCTTGATTACGGAAGCCCGAAGAGATCTTCACTGTAGTTGGCAGACGTGTTTCTCAGCGCTCTAGTTATTACATAAAGTTTTGATTTAATACTGATGATTAGAGATCGAGACTCTCGATAAGGCTTCAGCAGGTAAGACTTTTTAGTTTTCTGTTTCGTTTTCGTAAGCCTAGCCATGCACAAATCTTTCGACGATCTCAATTTTCAGGAACTTTTGACGCTATTCAGGGATTTAGGCAACTTTCTAATAAAAAATGGCCAGATAAAATCGGAGCACACCAGATCCTTGAAGTGGAGACAGAGGATACCCATCCCTCTGAACTTCCTCACCCTTCACATGACAATGCCAGCAATAACAACTGAAGCCATCTCTCTTTCAAACTCCAGTGGCTTTCAGGAGGTCAGATGGAAGAAGAGAAAGAAAAAATCCCATGCAGCAGATCCTGAAATAATACCTCAGACGTTGGAACCTTCAGCTGCAATGGACACATCGGCACTAGCTGATGAAAGAACAGAGACAGATACATTGACACAGGCCAAAGAGAAGATTCCACCAGTAATCTTGAGAGCTAAAGAAAACTGGTCGTCACTTGCAGAGATAATGAAGAACAAAAACATCAAGTTCTCATCAGCTAAAAACACCGATGATGGAATCCGCATACAGCCTCAAGGAGCAACGGACTACCGCCAGCTCACCAGACTTGTGGATGAACAGAATGTCCCATATCACACATATCAACTGAAAAAACCTTAAGGTAGTCATCAGAGGTCTGGCAGAAACCATAATAGCTGGTAAAATAGCTACTGACCTCAGATCACAAGGTCTTGAACCAATTAAGATCTCGCGCATGTACCGCACAGACAAGCGCCCCATGCCTCTGGTCTTAGTGGAGATCACTAAAGATCAGAGAGAAATTTAGGACCTTACTATAGTCTGCAACTTAGTCATCAAGACCGAACCACTCAGAAGAAAGGCATCCGCCAGTCAGTGCCACCGCTGCCAAAAATTTGGGCCTGCACAAAAGTTATGTAAAACAGATTACAAGTGCGTAAAGTGTGGTGACAGCCATCCCTCGCACACTTGCACAAAATCACGGTCTACACCTGCTAAATGTGCGAATTGTGGCGGCCCCCCATCCATCCAATTATAAACGCTGCTCAATTCACCCTTCTAGCCTACGGAAGACAAGAGCGGCGTTGGCTCCGCCCACTCAGATTCAAGCCACGAAACCTTCGCCGGAAGTCACAGTGCGGAGTGTTCCCGCCGATAAAACACACGCTTCTGCGGTCTCTCCGCGGATTTTACCCGTAGCCTCGACAGCTTACAGCGAAAACTCTACACTAATTCTTGCTGCCTCACTAGGGGAGATGCTAATGGCCTTTAGCAACATGAACCCCAGCCAAGCCGACACTAAGAAATTCCTCAGGAATACTCAAGTCATCTTCTCCATGATCAACAAATGACATGCTCTCCTGCATCTCGATGCTGATATCCCAGATATTTCCACATTACTTCGTAACACTACCGCTACTTTTTCACCTAAGCAGCTTTTCATTCCAAGCAACTCATTCAGGAGTTTTCTAAGCGCCCGAAAGCTGCACTGCCTTTCGGCTCAGGCGCTTCCACATTGCTCTAAACAGGGTGAGCCAAGTGCTCGCTAACCTATAATATAAGTCTATTTCATAGCGATGAAGGGATCAGAATCCATGGGATTGATATCCATCAAGCCACAAAAGTTATCAGTTATCAGTTGATATTAATACAGAATCTATGTGATGAGAGGTTCATTTTGTTAAAAAGTCAACTTTTTACTAACTTAAGCAATACATAAAAAGACCGAAAGATTGCACAACACTTGAGATGAGGTTGCTTCTACTACCATCAGCTTGAGTTTTCCTTTTTTTTTTTGAACGAGCTAGATGAATGATGTGTCTCAGCCACTTAAGTTGTACATAAGCAGTGCACATTATTGTAAGCCTTCGATATTGAGTATTGGAAGTGATGAATTCGATATGCATATTGGAAGTGGTGAATTTAGACACCTTTCACACACAATGAAATAACACTACCCATCATACTGGAAGCCTCTTTAAAAACTCCAGTCCACATCTGCTTATCTAGCATTCGCGGCATTAACACCAACATAAATGATATTCACCATCATTTTCCAATTATTTACTCTTTCATTACTAAGCATTAATATTACTGCTTACCAACTTCCAATTTTAGTTTTCCCCACGAAGTTGCAACCGGGTTGTCACTTTTCTCTATTATTGTTCTGCACATGTCATAGGTAATATTTATTATACTGTTTATCCGATGATTGTAAAGGCGGATCTTAATCAGCAATCATAAAAACTATACAATACTAATGAAATAGTTTCAATAGTATTGGAAACATCAACGTTGAAATTGTGAACAGAAAATTGCACATGGAGTATATCTAGCGACAACTAACTTGCAACACTGTGGCACTAGAAAAATTTGCGTCGACTATTTACAAAATCCGGGGCATATACTAACGCCGGAAACTACACCAAAATCCGAGCCGTCTGGTTACCCTAGTCATATAATCTCTCTTCACTCGTCACCTTCCCCCCCCCTCCGTACGGGGTTCCTCTATTACAGTTCATTGTAAATTTAACAGAAATTATCATTTTAACATAAATTTGATTCGTATACGTTTTTGTACTCTTTATTAATTTCTATATACTTAATTATTTACAGTGATGTTCGTTATGATATAAAAGCTTGATCTAAAGGTATACCAATGTGCTTTGCGCGCTGCACTGCTTACGCTATTTCCATGTTTGCGTAGCAAGAGTAATGAGATTTCATACTCTGAGCATACAAGTGATTTCCTTGTAGAGGAATATGCGTAGGTGATCGATTATTTGATCTACAGAAATAACGAACAAATGTTTTCTTACCTTCAGTGAAAAATGTGTACCTATCGGAAGATCATTCTTCGTCAGTTAAGTATTACAGTTATATAAATGAGTAGACAAGAAATTGTATAAGCATAGGGAGATAACAGTAAATTAAGAGAACGTAATATTGTTTACAATATCGTCATAAGCGACCTTAAACAGTGACTGCTGAAACTATGCAATCGCTTGTGTTGATGATTCACGGTGACTCAAGTTGGAGATTCACAACATCTAAGCTGAGGAAAAGACATCATCACAATCAGCAATTGACAAACTCAACAAAACTTTTCAAGTATTCATATTCACAAAAAAACGCGTAATAAACATTTTCTTCCTAAAAACATTTTCTACCCAAAATAAACATTTTCTACGCTTGTTACGGCACTACATTTTGAGCTAAAGAGGTAGCAGCAGCGTAAAGATGTGGGAATTTTTGTAAAAAGAAATTCTGCACTACTAAGTTCTTTTATGATTGAGTTGCTCAGAATTACACTAGTAACTAAAAGGGCATCACAGAATCTACAATTACGACGTCAACATTTTGTATATATCAGTGGAGTGTGTATACAAGTCGGTTTGTCACTCCTTTAGGAGGAGGAGGAGGAGACAAACTTTCATCTCTGCCTTGGACCATCTAATTCAGCTTCAGATGAAAAGGTCCAGAACGTATCCTTTCCATTTAACTGCATCTAAATACATTTGTTTAAATCTAAATAATTTGTTGTTAATCCTAACGCAGAAGCTGGTATTACAGAGGGAGAATTGATGATTTGTAGTTGAAATAATTATCTTTAGATAAGCAGATATGAATCACAGACTCGAATCTGCGAACTCTAAATTGCTGATAAAACAGGTGTGTTAAACTAAAGAACACGCATATTATATAAAAACAAATATAATCATGAAAATGAACAACTTTCTCTCTACACTTCCTTGAACTGAGAATTAAGACTAGAAAAAAGAGAATTTATGTCAAGGGATCAACATGACACGAAATATATATCAAAGGACAAAAAGATACTCCTTTGGATAAGACTTAGACGTCTTCAGTCAAAACTGAGAAGATATGCTGAAGAGAAACTTTAAACCAGGAGATATTCATTAGCATAGAAGAAAGGAACCGAGATAGATTGATCAATCACTGCTAATATTATTCATTACTGTGATGAATGCTGTTTGCTCACCCAACGCTTTTGCTGAACAGACGTGATACCATCAATGATTGTCTTCCATTATCGTTGTGGATTATCACATTCATCACGAAGTATTGTTCACCAAACTCACTTAATCTCAAAAACTAACTGCTTGAGTCGTTCTGTTGAGTGACTCAGTAGCTCAACTAGAGACAGCAACTAGTTGTTACTGCAAAGGTAGCATCTTCGAATCCCAAGAACGGATTGGTTTCAAAAACTCTACTCAGAAGTCGCTTTCATAATTTCTTCACTTTATAATGCTTTTCGTTTTTCTTTAAAAAATACTGCAGCTCGCTCACCTGTGGTAATCATCACAACACGCCTTGGAAAGAAAATGAAATGCATGTAACTTACTGTCTTGTTAAAAAAGAACAATAAATGGAAACAATGCCCAGATTTGGAAAGTAATCGATACATGAGGCCGCAGTGGAATACCAGAAACGTTTTTCCGCTTTTACTTGAAATGACAAAGGCCACACTTTCCCCATTCATGTGTTTAGTCTTCTGATTTCCACAGAATTTGAAGAAGATGAATTCCCCTTTGTTGGTCATCTTAATCTAAATGATTGGAAAGATTAGATTCATCTTCTTATATTCATAATGTGAAAGGCTTTTATAAGGAAACTAAGATAGGTATCCGAAGAAACGAATGATGGTTTATACTTATCAATATTTGGTTTTCTTCCTTAGTTCTAAGGAATATTCTGTCTTTACATCGCAGTACAGTAAAAATGTCAGCCTTTAACCAAATACTCTCCAGTTTGTTTGTCCGAGTGGTTCGCATACTCCGTTCTCCTGACAACAACGGGTGAAATCAGCATGATCATGGACGTTTGTCTTTAGGTGGAAGATGAATTTCTTAGCTCGGTGGTTCGAAAATACTAGCTGAAGACCCCAGTCGATTGGGTTAATTTTGGAGTTAGCAGTAATTTCCTTATTAAAAGTGATGTTACTGACTACATACTTCCATCTAGGACGTAAAGAATCGTTAAGGGTTTTCAATCGAAACATGTTGTGTTTTCCTTTTGACAAACTCGGTAGTATAATACATACACGCAATAAACAGATATAAAACATAATTCACGGCTTTAATAATCCTCGGCTGTTATTTCCATGAATCGAACTCAGCAATTACATTATATGTATATTATTAATTAAGTTTTAATTAAATTGAGAACATGCATTAAGCAACATAAATAAAAGATAAAATATTAGATATTAGATTAGAAAGAATAATTTAGCTAAACAATTAAACAACTTTCCGCTAAACTATTTAACGGAAACCTCCGCTAAACTCTTTATAAAATATTATATAAATAAAAAACAGGTGTATTGATATATTGTATGATATTAACAAAATTTTATTATTTTATAGTTAAAAGTGTTTCTAAAATTTTAAAATTTTATAAATATTATCTTATTTATTGCCATATATTAAGTCTTAATATATAACTTCATGGACACCTTAATAATAAAACATTTTTCTGTATGCGAAAATATTTGCAGATGCATCTATCATGAAGTGTTTTTTGTGCTCATATATCCTGTTTATTAGTTACTATTGGCTTAATTACTTTCCCTGCAGGCGATGATATATATCTTGTATGTAGAGTGTACTTTGCTCGCTGCACAGCTTGCTCTAGCCAGGTTTGAAAACCAAGAGCATTGTGAGTTTTCATTCTGCAATCATGTAGGCCTGGCCCTACTCTGGAACCATTTGTTCTAAGTGAACAAATGAACAAATTTGTTCATTTGTTCACTTCGTGCCCCTAACCAGCATTGGGATTTTCTCACCAGGCAAGAAAGTCATTGGCACTTAATGACTTGCACATCCCTCCTAACCTTTTATTTGAGCCTTCAATTTCTTTTGTTAAGACTTATGCTACCTCTCTACGGACTTAGAATACTAGCCACTATGCAAACCAGGAAGAAACGGGATTCCAACGTAATTTTTCTTCTTGCTACTTAATTTCGTGTACGTATTTGTGCTTTTTGAGTTGTGCATTGTGTTACTGAGTTAGTCAATATATTAAAATGAATATAATAAAATTTTATTTCTAGAATACAATTAATTTCTTTTATTGAAATCATCGATAGTATATACACCTATTTTTTATTTGCACAAGATATTTTATAACATTCAGAGAATGTCCTGTCATTACGTGTTATTTTATGAATGCTTTTTGAGTTTTCACGTGAAGTGTTTTCTGGTGTTGGTATAAACATTTGGATGCATAGTAAATCACCTGAATGTTAAAGAAGGATGTGCGTTTGAGGTCAGACAATAAAAAAAAGGAACGTGAAGCAGATGAAACATTAATGAAGATGAGACAGGTCTATTATCAAATGCTAGATTACATGGTGCAGCTAAGTACTCTATTACAATTTAGGAATCGTAATTTACCCACAGAGTACAAAAATATGTTCCAATGAAAGCAATCTGTTAAATGAAAAGAAACTTCAAACTACTCAATGGGAATGATGGTCTTACACATACAAATACTCGTAAGCAATTTAAATGTTTTTTTCACATATGGCGCTTGAAAAAAAAAGATTTTTTATGCAAATAAAAAAATAAGCATTCAGTCAAATAGCACAATTCCTGACATGCACAACGTCATCAGCAATGAACGATAGGAGTGGAGACAAAAATGAGCCATTATGTAGTTCCCTGAACAGAGTAACACTATTGAAATGTAATAATAATAATAATAATTTTTTTTTAAACATTTTATTGTTTCAGATAAATTACATACATAGATTCAACAATAGTTTTTTATACACGTATATATATATATACAGTATATACATAATATTTATAATATTACAATTGTAATTTATAATATTAAAATTGTAATATATAATATTAAAATTGTAATATTACAATAATATTACAATTATAATTGTGAATAACAAATACTGGCGAGTTATTAATATTTTTAAATTATAATAATTTTTTATTTTAAATAAATAATATTTTTGTTCACTGCTAAAATATTTACACATACATATATACAATAGTTATCTTGAGTATAATCGTAATAATTTTTTTTTCTTTTTTTTTATAAAAAAAAAAAAAAAAAAAAATTATTATGTCTCAGTATAAGTTACATACAATAATAATAATATTTACCGTAATTACTATAAGGGTTATACAGAATTTTTGATTTTAGAATATACATATTGCATACATAGTTGCTGTAGTAATTATATATATATATATAATATTTATAACGCATTACAAGTGTGTATAACACATTCTTGCAAGTTAGTAATTTTCTTCCTCGAAGCTTAGCAGAGCTTATCTGAGGAAGATAATAGATGACAGAGGGTGGTGGTTTCATGGTTGTGTTCCTATACTGGTCACAAGCCAGGTGTTGATTTTACTGTTTGCTGGTACATGCTTGAAAGACTTCGACTGCTATTACAGTTTAACTTTTTTTTTTTTTTTTGTGCAAATAGGGTTGTATTTAGACGTGGTGTGTTTGTTTCTTTGTGTTCTTGTAGTGATAGTTTTTGAGAGGGGGGTTATGGTTTTATGGTTATATCGTGGTCCAGCTTATCTTTTAACGTGAAGCACATAGATCTCATTTCATTGGTATTAATGTTAAGTCCGTTATTGCTAAACCATTTACTTAGTTTTAACATATCACTATTAATCCGCTTTTTTAGATCTTCAAGGGTTCTTTCGGTGTATATTAATGTCGTGTTGTCGGCGAAGGATATCATTTGGCCAAAACGTTTGTATTTACATAAATCATTAATATATGTTAAAAATAGGATGGGTCCTAGTACAGAACCTTGCGGGACTCCTTATTTTATTATTATTGTTGAGCTATTGAATGTGCCTGGTATATTGTTTTCTATTATTCAGATAGGATCTGAACCAGTCCCCTAATTCCGTATTTGAACATTTTCTACGTACCTGACATGATAAACAAACTGCCGTTCGACAACAGAAACCTAGGAACATACAGAGAGCTGAAACAGGCACTATATAAATATTATAGCGAGAATGAAAATTAGAGCAATTCCTGTCTCTCTCTCCCCCACCACATTCTTGCAAGTTAGTAATTTTCTTCCTCGAAGCTTAGCAGAGCTTATCTGAGGAAGATAATAGATGACAGAGGGTGGTGGTTTCATGGTTGTGTTCCTATACTGGTCACAAGCCAGGTGTTGATTTTACTGTTTGCTGGTACATGCTTGAAAGACTTCGACTGCTATTACAGTTTAACTTTTTTTTTTTTTTTGTGCAAATAGGGTTGTATTTAGACGTGGTGTGTTTGTTTCTTTGTGTTCTTGTAGTGATAGTTTTTGAGAGGGGGGGGTTGTCATAGGTTTGTGTGTGTGTGCATGTGTGGTGGGGGAGAGAGAGACAGGAATTGCTCTAATTTTCATTCTCGCTATAATATTTATATAGTGCCTGTTTCAGCTCTCTGTATGTTCCTAGGTTTCTGTTGTCGAACGGCAGTTTGTTTATCATGTCAGGTACGTAGAAAATGTTCAAATACGGAATTAGGGGACTGGTTCAGATCCTATATGAATAATAGAAAACAATATACCAGGCACATTCAATAGCTCAACAATAATAATAAAATACGGAGTCCCGCATGGGGGGGGGGGGTGGGGGGGGGGGGGGGTGGGGGGGGGGGGGGGTGGGGGGGGGGGGGGGTGGGGGGGGGGGGGGGTGGGGGGGGGGGGGGGTGGGGGGGGGGGGGGGTGGGGGGGGGGGGGGGTGGGGGGGGGGGGGGGTGGGGGGGGGGGGGGGTGGGGGGGGGGGGGGGTGGGGGGGGGGGGGGGTGGGGGGGGGGGGGGGTGGGGGGGGGGGGGGGTGGGGGGGGGGGGGGGTGGGGGGGGGGGGGGGTGGGGGGGGGGGGGGGTGGGGGGGGGGGGGGGTGGGGGGGGGGGGGGGTGGGGGGGGGGGGGGGTGGGGGGGGGGGGGGGTGGGGGGGGGGGGGGGTGGGGGGGGGGGGGGGTGGGGGGGGGGGGGGGTGGGGGGGGGGGGGGGTGGGGGGGGGGGGGGGTGGGGGGGGGGGGGGGTGGGGGGGGGGGGGGGTGGGGGGGGGGGGGGGTGGGGGGGGGGGGGGGTGGGGGGGGGGGGGGGTGGGGGGAGCTGGAGGATTACGTAAGAGGATAGACGTTGAGATGTATGGAATAAAGTACAGTGCCTTCCGTCATGGATCCTTAGAAGTGTTGCAATACTAAATAATAACGAAAACAAGAAGAGAGTCAAAAATATATATTTCTCATTGCAAATAGAATATGTTGTCAGGAAGAGACCAACACCAATGAGTGAGTAAGTATGCGAAGGAATCGTACATCCAGGTATTCGCCCATGAAAATTGCTGCTATTATATAACAGTTGAAAGTTACTTGTAAATAATTGCACGCTGTTCATTATGCTGTGAAAAGCTGATGATAAACAAAGAGAAGAATCTCCATAATGATTACCAGACAACGTGGAGGTATCAGTTTAATAACCACAACAACAACACAATCGTTAAGTTTTCTCAGCAAAGAATGTTCATATTAAACCAGGCCTGTTGACTTTGGAAAAATTCCAATCTTCGCCATGTCATTATGCCAAATTCGGTAATTGAGTCATTCTTCGTTTCAGAAAATGTAGTTGCTTAGCATGAAAAACGCCTTGTGTTAATAAAGTTTTCCTCTTTTTCAGTCTTCTCATACATAATCGGAGCGAACTCAAAACGGGGTTCTATATCAATTTTAAAGTAGTGCATGATTTGAAGCTGATATTCGTCATTCCACAACCGCGAAATTTCCCACAAACAGCGTGAATAAGAAATTTTGAACTCGGGTTTCCCAGTTCTACAGAACGACGGATATTTTTCAACAGAACCAGTTTCTCAAAGTGATTATGTTATTACTTGATGCTTATCCAATAAACTGGATTAGCTGCAAAATTCAACTGAATTCTTGTTGCATTGGAATTACGTACTTCGTACGGGAATACGTATGTCTTGTGCGTGTCATAAAACAGGCATCATTTCTTGGAGACGGTGTTCGGTAGTGTTTCAGCTATCATTCCCTAATACTAGAGTTAGTGTTAGGGAATGAAAAAAAAAGAGAGAGAGAGATTGGTTCATCCAATGAAAATGTTCAAAATATTATATTTCCGCTAAACTCTTAGACTGAAACATTAATCAGAATATTATAAATGCATCAAATAAATTCAGGAGAAATTTGTTTATGTGTGCGTTTCTATTTATTTATATCGATCCGATTCTTGAAAGGTTGTCAACCTATGGTATTAGAATTGGATGTAGGCTAAGCTATAGATTTTCAAATCCTGGTTTTGAGAATAAACAGAAATTATATTACAAGTCACATCAGGTTTTCAGTAAGTGAACAATAGTTTATACGAGTGATGAGATTCGTGTATCATACAGAAATTCTCAAATGATCATGGTTGTAATCCCTTTATGAGATTGTATTGTATTACGCGTGTTGGTCGAAGAACTACATGTCATTCACTAGGTCAAGCTGAATTAAACTTACGTGTATAAGTTGAATGTAAATCTCTCATTTCGTATGCCATTAAAATTATTTCTTAGTCTTTAAGTCTTTTTCTTATATTAACTGTATATTAGATATACATAGTATAATACAAATGTTATATTGCTTCCTTCATATTATTCGTATAAATAAAAACCACATTATAGCTTTAATCTATTTCTTTTTATTAATCTCAATTATATAAATCTAACATTGTGAACTTAAACTGCTGTACAAATTATAATCTCTCTTTCTATCTATCTACACAGTTACAATTCATCATTGTGCTTTATTCAATTCTATCCATTTGTTAATCAGTACTTTCCATTCTCACTTCAATAATCTTGTAATTTCAAGTACGAAACAAGAGTGTGAGGTATAGCGAAACTATCTGCTGCCTTGGCTAATTCTGAACCAAAATGCTTTCGAAGACATTCGCGGGATAAGAGCTTCAAAGTAGGAACATCTTTACACTTTTCCAGGATGTATTTGCGAATTTCTTCATTCTCGATAGATTCCATTGCATCTTTATCATGAATCCATTTGTGATTATAAGGCTTTGGATCTAACGAAAGAAAACACTCCACCAGGTCTCGTCTATTGTCTCTTGCTACATAAAATAGAGGCGTGAGGCCATTTGTGCAAGTGATGTTAACCTCGCTTCCTTGGCGAAGGAAATCCACAGCTAGCGAATGCAAGGAATATTTTGTAACCAAGACCAAAGGATGGAAGTCTGGATATGTAGGCATGTTGACATCGCATTTGTATTCGAGAAGAACTTGAACAGCTTGTTGGAGATCAGGATGTTCAAACACACCTTGATTTATTCTGGGACTCAGCGTAGCCAAACATGCCATTAGAGGTGTGCATCCATGATAATTCCTCACGTTAACCTAATAAACACAACAATAATTAATAAGATAATTCAGATAAGCTTATCTATGTAAAACCTGATAATAACATATTAAAATTTGATAATTATTGAAAGCGAATCTAGAAGAATAATACCAGGACGCTAACTATTTTAAATACTTACGTCTGCTCCATATTCAAGTAGTATAGTTAACAGCTGAGCATTTGGACACATCGAACTCGCAACGTAGAAAAGTGGAGTATTGCCACAATAATCCGGCATGTTGACATCAGCGCCGTTTTGTATTAAGTAGTGTGCAGTTCTAAAATTATACCACAAGCAGGCTGTAATTAAAGGAGTATGGCCAGATTCATCCTGAGCATTGATATCACTTCCAGCTTCCAACAGAATGTCTATAATTTCTGTGAAAAAGAAAATACAAATAAAATAAATTTCAACTCACATTTGCAAAATAATAAACAACTATTATTCTTACGTATCATTCAAGTTAGCAATAACTGGGAAATTTTAGCAGAGACATACGTTTGCGTTACTGTGGTGAAGAGGAGAATAGTTTAATATTGCTGTGCTAAAATAGGATACTCTAAGTTCGTGGTTTGCCAGAGAGTTGAGAAGGATAATTACTGTAAATGTTTACTCAGATATCGTGCTAATTTTTCAGTCGTGTTTCACTAACAACAGCTTTCCTTGTGAAAAGTTATAGCAGACTTCCAAGTCGCAACTATCTCGCACAGATTTCTATTGGGGAAAAAAACTGAAAAGGGAAATTGTATATAAAGTTTATATATAATTGTTCCTGTATTTTTCTGGGGGTTTTAGTTATTTAGAAACAGAGCATTCCTTCACCAAATATAAAGATATCTGTCCATGTTTCCAGGAACACACTATGAAAGCAATATAATTATAATCCTAAAACATAGATCATTTATAATTTTAGCTGTGAAGCTTCAAATTAAATAAGCATTAATGGAGGTTAATAATAAGATGAAAATTTCTTATTACTACAAAGAAAAATTAAATTATTGAAATAATAACTTTTATTGGAAAATTCCTAGATAAAATCCAAATTGGTTTTTTACTAAAAGAAAGAGCCAAAAGGCTTCCCTACTGCAATGGGGAATTTTCATTTTCAGTAAAATGAAAAACCATAAATAAAATGCACTCTGCTTTAAGAAGGGAATAACTCATCCAATATTCGGGGGAAATACTGAATATTCAGCATAATTAGTTTGGTTTTAATTTAAGCTATGTTGAAGAAACAGCTACAAACCTGAGATTAAGAAATTTACAAAAATGGTAAATAAAATTAATGAAACCGAATTTAGTGCAAAGAAAACAAAAATAAGAATATTCTGTGTTTTAGCTAAACCTTTTATATTCTGTGGCAGTGGCACATGGGCAATACGAAAAATAAATAACGTTAGGCTAGGTTTTTAAGAAATACTCGTAAAAAAATAACCAAATTTATTGATAATGCCTTATTATAGGAGCAAAGAAATTCAACATGCGAACAGAATACCACGACAAAACCAAGATAAATGCTAAAATATAAACGAAGAGGGAAGCAATAGAGAAAGATTGTTAAAAGACATTGCATGAATCTGAAACAGGCCCTATCTATCAGTGGTTCTAACAAACACCTAAGAGCTCAGGACCTTTCCAAGTATTCTTGGAAATAAATAACATTAAGCTAGATAAAAAGAAACTCAGATATTTTAAAGAACTACCCGTAAAAAAATAACCAAAAATAAAAATTGCCTCCCGGTGTTTCTACGTCTGTATACGCGTTGAGTTCTCAAGCCCGTTTGCCCTTGAGGGATGAAAAATCCCAGATAAACTGGGTAGAAAATCTTTGCTGTCTACCCCGAAGATCGGCTAACTTGGCCATGTCTGAGAAAGAATCCTAAGTGCCTCACGTCAGCAACGGGGATCGAACCCTTGACACACCTTTCCAAGCCTATGGTTGTGAAGCACATAACCACTCGGAGCTGAAACAGGCCAGTAAATCTAATGCTGTGTAAACAAGAAGAACGTCATACCTACGTTGATGCAATGATTAGAAACTTGGAACCCTAATAATAATAACAATAATAATAAGATGCTGTTTTAAAATGAACTGTTACCAGACTCACGGACTTGCTATTGTTAGTCTTCTTTCATTCCATCTACCTGATTTCTGTGGAACAACCCTTCCCCCCAACAAAAAATTATTCTCCTATGAGTAGAATATCAGCAGATTACTTTTATCTTCATCACAGTTCACACACAGCAATATAAAAAAAAATATCGTATAAGAAATGATTCCCACACAAAAAAGGTTGGACGCCTAAAGCACATTAGTGTAATGAGTTGGCTAAGGATTATTTTTCCATTCTGTTTCCTTTTTGCGTTTTTATTATTTTTTTTTTGTAGGTGCGGAAACACTTCCCTAAAATAGAATTATATACTTGGTTTTAATCATTTTCCCAAGGAAACAAAACAAAGTTTTGCGTCAGAAATATATTCACGTATAATATACTTGTATATAGAGGCTAATGACTTCATATCATTTGCCGTTCATTGTATCACATAATGGAAAGCACATCCCCTTTCGGAAAACCAAGTATATAATTCCTTGGTATCTTTAACGTATAATAAACCCAAGGTAAAAAACTTTCTACATCTTTCTCTCATCCAGAAAAGCGGGACGATGACCGTCCACTTAGCTAATTCCTCTTCCACCTAAAGACATCAAACCCAAACTCATCTGTAGGGTTGCCAGATTTTGAAACGTGGTTCATCGCTCCAGAAAAGACGGTACCGCCGCTACGAGCTTTACACCACTCCATCCAAAATAGATACCATCATTATTCATGTTCATATATATAAAGAATTGTGAAACTTTTAGTAGTAAATATCTGCTGTGGTTTATACCTGCATGAATCCATGTCAATCAAGCAGGGTGGTGGACTCGCTCCCGGTATCCAAACGAATAACCATGCCTTCATTTTGATTGATACAAGTGAAGTGGACTGTTTAATAAATTTGAGCGATTTTCTCTGGTGTAATAAACTTATCGTGGTCAGTTATAGCAGTTCAAATGATATAGACTGAGCAAATGTGTGCGCTCGTACACTAGTGGCCAAAATTGTGGAAACCTTTTGAAAAAAATGTATTTTTGAGGTTTCATGGCTAATAACATCACTTTATTTTGGTATAATACCACAAAAGTATATATCAATAGAAAGATAATTTAATCATGAATGTACTGCAATAACGTTTTTTCAATTATCTGTGTTTTATGAAACGTTATAGCCAAATAACCAGAAAACGAAGCACATCTTGCTTAGGTTGATATGAAGTAGCTTTCCTTCAATTGAATGTAGCCAATGAGCACGAGTGTTTAGAGATCCAATCAGGTGTCATCATGTTTTGGCAATGAGCCAGTAAAGTCACAGTAGGATTGAGCTATTGATGTCATGTATTGGAGCTGAGAGGAGGACATTTGTCAGTGTGTTATGTGATTGCTATCAAGTTGGTTGGTTTTTTGTGTTCTTTCATTTAGTGAGCTTGTAAAACGTAATAAAATTAAAGAAATGGCACAAAGAGTTCTGGTCACCCAGAAAGCGATGTAAAATAGTACTATTAAGTGAACAGGACTATAGTTATGAAGAAATTAGAAGATAAATTGGTGGAAGCTTAACCAAAGATGGCATTTCTAAATTTTTGAATTTTATAAGGAGACTCATTCACTACAAAACCAGGCTGGAAAAGGTGTACAACAGCAAATGATGAGAGAAGAATTGAGAAACTGTGCCTACGTGACAGAAGAAAATCATTTGGGTGTATACAAGATGAAATGGAGCAATACAATGTGAAGTTGAGTGCAAGGACTGTTTGGCACAGACTGCAGGAATTTGGTCTAAATGCTAGAATTCCACGAAAAAAGCCATTTTTATCTCTCAAGCAAAGGTTGAAAAGATTAAACTCGGGTAAAACCCATGTTAAATGGACAGCGAAACAATGAGCCAGTGTTATTTGGAGTGATTAGACCAAAATCTCCCTGTTTGGTAGTGATGGCATAAAATACGTAAGGAGAAGATTCGCATCCTGATTGCATTACACCTACCGTGAAACACCCACTTAGTGTTATGATCTGGGGTTGTATGACATCAAAAAGTGTGGGCAGAATTTGCGTGATTAATGGGAATATAAATGCCCCAAAATACATAAATGAAATACTTGAGACCATACTGAAGCCTTCCGCACGTGATGTTTTCCAGGATGATGAAGCATTTATATTTCAACAGGATTCAGCTCCATGTCATGATGCTGCTGTGTGCAAAAAGTGCTTTTCAAGATAATCATATTCCACTGCTGGAAATGGCCTGGGAATAGCCCAGACCTTAACCCAATCGAAAATCTATGGAGACCGACTAAAGAAACTTGTTAGTCAGAAGCAACCCACCAATAAAACCCAATTAATAGAAGCAATAATTCAATCTTGGTTTCGCATTATAACAGCTGCAGAACTAAAAAACTAAGGCATTGTAAGGCCGTAATTAACGCTAAAGGTACTAAGTATTAACTCATATTGTGAGACTTTTTGTATATCTCATTTTTTCTGTGTTTCATTTTTCTTCTTTATAACTGCTGCTCTAATAAAAACATCCTTCATACAAGTTATTGCATTACATTCTTGATTAAATTATCTTTCCATTGATATGTAATTTTATGGTATTACTCAAACGAAAAGTGGTGTTATGAGCCATCCAACCTCAGAAATACACTTTTTCCAAAAGGTTTCCACAATTTTGGCCACTAGTGTATGTGTGTGTGGATGTTTTGAAGAAAATAAATTAAATGACTTACTTCTACATGAATTCTTCCCGGCTATATGCAAAGGAGTCTCTCCATGCGCCGTTGTAACATGTACATCCATACCATCTTTCATAAGTCGTGTTACAAGTTTCGTATTACGATAGAGCACTGCAAAATGAAGACAGGTCATTCCATGAAGGTCATGAAGTATCATATATGCTATACTCTTCGCCACTAATGTCCCATAACCTGAAAAAAATTGATACTACTTATGATGCTGTTACAATGAAATTATAACATTGTAATAATGTTTATTCATTTCCAAAAAAGCAATGTTCATTAGTAAAAACTTCACATCTTTTAAGGCCGTAAATGGGATAGGAATATGAAAGTGCACTAGATTTAACTGCATAAATTATTCAAGTGAGGAAGGCATGATAAGCTGTCGGTTTTCTATCAGATATCAAAATGTATTAAGTGTACAGAATGAACATGTAACAAATGGAGTAAAATACCAATCTATTTCTTGCAGTAGTCTGATGTGTAATTTTCGTATTAATGATATTATGAGTTGACAGTGGTTTGCTTATGGTAACAATCTAGAAAAAAAAAAGCAATCAGAAATGGCTGAAGAGGGTCGTTCCAACCTTAAGTCAAACATGGTCTTCAGAATGATAGATCTGTTGTGTGAGAACAGAAGACTGAATTCCTGTAATACAAATACCCAACGTTAACAATATCCGCAGTCTACTGAAATGTTTTATATTTCTATTTATTTTTTGATTTTGGTTTTTCTGTGCTCCTGTAATTTGAGGCAACAAAATTAGGTTTGATATTAAACACTAGCACTATAGGAAATTACACAAAAAAATAAGTTTAAGAGACTATTACAAAATGGAAAAGGAGGGATATGATGAAGACACAGAAGGTGATAAACGGAATAATTTGATATATCATAGTGTAACCTTTTTCTAGAAGATTCATGGAATTTATATAAGGGTGTGTTAGAATAGACCGAGGGAATATTACATTCTCTAGGGAGTCAGGGACTCACCGGGGGAGGCCATTCATTCCTCAGTTACTGACTGAAGAATGAAATCAGTACATCATTAAGTAGTAATGGCTAAACGATGCTGAGCACAAATAGCAGTTGACTTCAAAAGAATCAATAGGTAATGTTGATTGTTAAAAATATAATTAATTGCCCATAGTTATTTATAACACTATGAGTGTTATAAATAACTATGGGTAATTAATTATATTTTTCATACCATACCTTTATTTGCTATAACATAAAAACTTACCCTTGTGAACCAATCTTGAAGAAACACAATTGCATAGGGCAGGTCTTATATCGACGCCTGCACTGAACGAATAAAATGTGATTTGTGATCGCCATTCCATTTCAGCGAGGTCTGAAAGAACTATTTCATCAGAATTATGGTCCCATGTTAATGAATGTCTGTAGGCTGGAACAGGAACTGGTCTATCCAGCAAATGCTAAGGAGGGAAATTGGACAGAATTAATAAAATAAGCATTCTTAAAGGAAATATCTTAATTCATAAACAGTTATTTATAAATTATTTAAAACATTTACTATTTTTACACTTAGTGGATTGAATGTCGGAGGTGTAACACTAAATTAAGGAGACTATTTAAAACAAAAAAGCTCATGTGTAGGAACGTGACCTACCAGAATATGTGTAGCCTTACTCTAACTCTGAATTAATTCCATCCGTCTGTTACTGGATGGAATACATTTTCTTTTCTTAAAATAATAATAGAAGGGGAGCATATGAATGTTTCGTAAAAAAGAACAAGTGGATTATTCTTTAAATTTTGTATTAAAATTTCAAATAAATGTTTACACAAGAAATGTTTGAATTGTATCGTATACATTTAGATTTAATTTAAATAAGGGTTAGATAATATGCAACCATGTTGTGAAGACCAAACATGGAACTCTTTCAAACAATTCAGGGCATTAATAATAATTAAAGTGATAACCTCACACGCAAAAATTATCTCCCATTTGAAATTTATGAAAGGATGAAGTAAATTCAAATAATTAATTAGAAATATTAAAATAAGAAAAAAAAATACATTACATTTTTCAGTCGTTCCTGCATAAGCTAAAAATTCAGCATCTTGTTAGAATATCCCCAGTAGTGAACAACTTTAAACAATACATCCTGAAAAAAAGTTCAGCCGATGTTTGGAACAATATAGCGTTTCTGAAATTGTGCTTTCCGAAGTGATTGTTTTGATGAAGAGAAAACGAATTGGAATATACAGATAATGGTATTATTCTAGTTGTTGCAATATCTTGAAAAAGAAAATCCCTTTGAATTTAAAGTAAATTATAAAGTTAACAATTATTCTTTCTTAAGTTAATCTTCACAAATGCAATATATTATTCTCTTTGCATACTAAATACGATAATATCAGTTGACCTTTTGAACTGTTTCTTATTTTAAAACACCGTACTAATAGCTCAAATTTAAATTTACTACAGACAATATATAGAAAAAATAAATTAATTTCGCCAGAAGGATTTATTATATTTTTATGGGATATGTAGAATAGATCCCCATTTCTATCGTTTTATAAGATGCTAATTCAAACAATGCATCTGGCTGTCTTTCTGTTGGAAGATAGCAGTCTTCCATCCAGATAGTGCGATTATTTACCTTCAAATTCAACTGGACAAATTCAACTCTTTATTTCATTAAGTTTCCGAATGCATTTTAAGAAGATACATAAATCAGAATCTCTTGAAACTGATTTATATATTGAACCCAAAATATATTTTACCATAGCTTCTGTAGCTTTTATATCATTTTAAAACCCTTAGAGGACCGTAAAAACTGTAATTTCTACATGATGTTCATCAGATTCCTAAATAACTTGAATATTAATTCGAAGTTATCTTTTCAATTAAAAATCCAACTTCGTGAAAGACTGTGCGTAATTAACCAATGAATAAGTTGCTACATTTTCACCAAACCAAATATGCATTTAAAGCTTAATAAAATTCTGATGTTGATCTCCAAATGATGGCTTGCTTTCTCTCGAAGCAACTTTCATATGAAGTACTGTAGCTTTTCGATAACCAAAACACCAATCAGTGATAGTAGTTCTGTTGGGTCGACGGAGCCCTTGATTAAAAAAAAAATGGCAGCACTAATAAAAACTAAAAATTACGTCTGTTAATTAATAATACCGAAGTAATTCATTGCAAAAACGCAGTTTTATAACTTTAGAAACTAATTTGAAGTAGACTAAAGATGAGCTCAGTATATAATCATCCCTACTTAATTTATTATCCTCATTTAATATTATTTCTTCACCTATTATTTGGTGAATAATTTTAACCGTATTTTTTTTAATTGCTAAACGAAAATGCCACCCCACTTACCTGATTTTGAAATCGTTCAGCACTCATAATTATCTGAAGACAATAAAATGACCACAGGAAACACACTTTTTTACAAATTAGTATTCAAACATAAACCTTGAAGTATTTTCATTAATTAATATTTTCTTTTTTCTACATTAAATTATTACTGGGTAAGAGAGTACATTCCTTCTCGACCAATCAACGCTACTCATATCGTGAGCTCAAAGGATTTTAATACCTAATGATAGATTAGCTACAGATTAATTTTAACCCGTATCAAGGATACTATGTTAAGAAAGCATATTAAACACTGCGTTCCAAAAGATCAGAAAATACTATAATAACACTCTGATCACATGGGCTATTCCTTTTGATTTCAGATAAATTAAAGATAATAATTATTAACGTAAGCGTTAATTAGTTATTATGAATTATTTCAAAAGGTAATAAAATCAAAAATTTATTTCTCCAAGTTTTTCTTAAACCTAATATTATGATATGATGTCACTATAATGGTCTACACTGATTGGTTGAGGAGACCTACTCAGTTACCTAGCAAAAATTATTTACGAAAAGATGACTGCCAACTTCAACATTTATATTTTTGAGCTTAAATTTCGCAAATGTAATTTAATTTCTCAACAGCAGATTTCTGAATTTTTAAGACAATCATGGATACTGAAGAAACCTCTCAAAATCAAGTAAGTTTTGATTTAATATGTGCGAGCGTGTTCTGCTAAGAATATTGACACTTTAAGAGAACTATATTCGCTAAATGATTTTAAATCTGTGTTAAATCTTTAAGTTAATGGATAAGTTTTTATTAGGTTTAGTGGAAATTATTTAAAATTATCCTCTCGTAATTAAAAAGCCATTAAACATTCTTACTTTTACTGGTTTAAGTAAAGGATAACAAAATCTTTATTTTACACAAAGTTAAAAAAAAACTGATGGTTGAACTAGGAATTTTTTAATAACTTTATAAATTAACTGCGCTTTGACTCGAGTTGCTTTGTATTGCACAAATTAAGATGATTCAATTCTTAAGTTGCGTGTTTTTTAGTGTTTTTCATCATTTTTGTTTAATGGTCACAGAATCTGATAGTACCGTTTCGAACTCCTAGGATTTCTTGATAAAAATCAAGGAAATTAGGATAGATCATGTCAAAAGTTATTCATTTTATAGATCTACATAAAATACCGATGTAAACTTCTTCTTCGGCTGATATTAACCGCTCTTATTTCCCGACATAAATAATTATCCCTTCTCCTATAAGACTGTTAGGACTATACAAAATGCAAATTTACACAATAGTAGGATAGTTCCCCACTGAGGAAATGCATCTTAAATCTCTCAAAAAAAAGTTTTATACCTGTACCAGGGTTAGATTTAAGTGACGACCCCTCATCGCTGATTCCCTCAAGTCGTTTTCGCATACAAGTTCTCTTTCTCCAATGTATCATTGTATTCTGCCTATGGATATTTTTATAAGCATTGCGCCATCGAACTGTCTACCACCACTTTTCCAATTCGGTACTAAAATAAAAATAAATTTTATACTCGCTGCTGTTCAATATCCATAAACACTTCAGATTCAAACTTATTGAACCACCTTTTCATTCTTATATTTCATTGGGTCGACCTGTCTTATTTACAGCAATTGTTTCCATACTTTGTTCCCTCCAAACACTTCAGATGTTCGAGAAAGACATAAAATACTTACTTCCTTTCTCTTTAAGGAATTCCTGTTTTATAGTGCGAAAACGATGTCGCTGGATCTTCATAAGCCTAAGTACATCATCCCATTAAGAATTTTATGGTGGAGATGTACTGGTCTGGATGTGTTTTCTGGTAGGAACTCGATCCTTTAGCAGTATTATCTGGTACATCGAGTTCAGTGAAGAGACACCCCTCAACAATGTTTCACAATATAAATTGCACTACTGCTGCATTAGAGATATGATTTGAGGAAAACGTGGTAAAATAACTTTTACATTATTTTCATGAAGTTGAAGTGTTTTCAAACTCGGCTTTTAGTGTTTAAATGAAAAAAGGCTTTGAACTGACCAAATCAGAACCATTCACGAATAGATCGTGCTAAAAGAAGCATGATCCAAATTACCCGACTCAAATGATTCCAAACTTTTAGAGAGTACGCTTAAAGAGAGAAAATTTTTGAAAAATACCAGGTAAGGCTGAAGAATCACTTCCAAAAATATCATTTATCTCATTATCTCTTATTTCATACTTTATGTAACTTTCTGGTCTTTTTCCTGTAGTTCTTTCAGATGTATTTGTGTTAGATTACTTCTCTCTGCAGTGGAAAATTGGCACAGTTCGATATCCTCTTCAGTATAATAAAATAATTTTAACGAGATCTTCGTAGTTATACAAGTTTTCTTGTGACCCCAGAGAGAGATAGCCACTAATTTTACATTTCATATTCTTGAAGATTGCGATAATCAGGTATTAATCCTGATATTCGAAGTTCGGTTTTTATTTTAATTTCTTTCTGTATGACTGACTGTGGTAGACAAAATTATCTGTTTTGAACCGTAGCTAAACAATTGGAATTCCAGCCTTTGTAGCTTTTCCCGTGATAACAGCCCAATCGCTCCTAACTTAAAATTACCTGCACACAGCATCATCGATTGAATATACCACTCTTTACTTTTCTACACATTGTACGTTTCATTAAATTAGACGGAAATTCATCTATAAAAGTGCTCATCAAACAAGCTGTCTCTTTACTTTATTTCTACGACTCATGGAATTTTCAAACTATTACATAAATATAAAACTTGTTTATCCCACTAAATTAATTTGAGAAATAACCGATTCATTTTAGGAATGTTCATCTTTAAGAGTGTTGTATATATATATATATATATATTTTTTTTCATTTTCAGAATGTGGAAGAAAACAGTCCTATTGTAGCTTTCAGGCATTCTCTAACATGGGACCGTCAAGCTGACAAAATAATATTTGTCTCCGGATTTAATATCCTGTTGGCCGAAATGCAATTTAGATCACAAACCACATTCTATACGTTCAATGCAGTTGTTAATATTAGACCAGCTCTGTGCAAGTGTCATGGCTCAAGATTCGTTCATGTGGGTAAGTTTTTATGCAGCAATTTGTGCACTCATGATATGCTGTGCATAAATAAGAAAATTGCCAAATAAGTGATAAGTTTAGGAATATTATTATTATTAATGAGATGATAACAGTTGTAATAATAATATTATTGTTTCTTATTCAGGATATGGATCATTGATATGGAAGGATATAAGAGAGGTTGTTCAAGAGGATCCTCATGGGATGCGCACACTTCATCTGGCAGTGCTCTGCAGTAATTTGAGCCTTGTTAGACAACTCTTGAATGCCGGTTGCGATGTGAATGCCAGAACAGCGCATAACGAAACTCCTTTACATCTTGCTGCCAGGCATTCATCTAGAAGTAAGTCATGTTTAACCAAGTTTTGTTACTCCTATTTGTTATATATTCGTTCACTTCATTTATCTTAGCAGTAAGGGCACCGCTTATGTGGAAGTCGAAAATAGAGTGGGTGTGTCATGAAAATCCTGTTACTTGAGATTGTATACTTGATGTGGCAAAGTAAGATAACAAGAGTAGTAAGAATGAAAATGATGTACTGTGTCACCAAGATTGCTTTAGTTGTCTAATTGAATAGGCAGAGGACGTGGTTGTCAGTTTAATATTATATAGCTCAAAATTTGCTTTCTTGGACTGAAGAGATTATAGACAGTATTTCTTGATGCTGTAACCACACTCAAGGAGAATGGATAAGACACTCACAGCTGTATCTCCAAAAGACAGATATTCTGGTGATAGTATTAATTCATGAGTTAATTATAGTAGAAAGGTGGTACACATAAGACAAAAGAAAGCTTCCAAAATAAAGAGGCTAACCTCTCGGGATGCTAAAGGATGATTATTTCTAAAAAAGTGGGATAATCGTCTTTCAATATCAAAAGAACTTCCATAATGGAAAAGCAAATAACATGAAAGCCATCATTTTGTTGAACAACTGCACACCTTCGGTTTCAGAATATGGTTTATTTATAAGTCGAGAAATAACTTTTTCCAGGGGCAAAATGAGATTTCTTATTTCTTCGTTTTTTTCTGTTGGCCACAAATCAGTATATCTTTCATGAAAAAAACTAATATATATATATATTTATTTTGTTTTCATTTAACATAATTATTTGTTTGTTTTCTCTATTGTCATCCTAATAATATTTAGGAATGAAAAAATGGATTTTGCAAATTATTCACAATGCCTGATTTCATCTTTTTCTTCCTACAGAAATTATAAAAGTTCTATTAGAAGCAGGGTGTGATATTGAAGCGGAAGATGAAGGCGGCCATACTCCTTTAATTGTAGCGTGCTTGTGGTACAGTTTCAGAACTGCACATTTTTTGATTCAGAATGGCGCCGATGTGAACAAGCGGGATAAGTGTGGTTGCAGTCCACTTTTCTACGTTGCAAGTTTGATATGTCCACATGTTGAATTCTTAACCATGTTACTGGAAAGTGGAGCAGAGGTAATTATTTCAATATACAATTAATACTAATTATTAAAGTAAAAAATAGTATACATCCAGCTACAACAATGGAGGTGTAATGAAATGTTTGTTATAGCCTCGTTCAGGCTATAAGAAATAGATCGATTGTGCATATCGGAAGTGCTTTTTTGACGCTAGTTTCTTATTTCTTTTTTTATTTGTTGCTCTGTAAAAACTTCCAACTCTTCAGGATATTTATCATCATCATCATCAAATTCCTGACATGTACCCTTAAGGGGTGTACGAGATGTGACAGTATTACATTATTACTAACTTCCTATCTACGGTTTCATCCAAATTAATATATTATCTGTCAGGAATCCAACATTATGATCTTATATTTCTATCTTCTAAGGCACTATTACTGACTTATTTCCACCTATATCTTGGTCTTCCTCTGGGTCTTTTTTCCTGGCAACATGGTAGAGAAAACCTGATTATACCACCTGAGATTAGCTCTGCTAACGTATTCCTGGATGCTGACAATGTCAAGTTCTTTCCTAAAATCCTCGTGTTTAATATGATATTTTCATTGATGCCATCTGTTCATGCCCTAAGCGTCCTCATGACTCTCATATCTGCCGTCTCTACTCTTCATTCAAGTGTTTTACTTCTAACCCAACTCTCAGATCCATAAGTTAAAACTCGTTTCAGCACTGTCTTATATACAGCTTTTAGTCTTTTGACTACTTTCTTTGTTATTCCGTATAACTTTATTCAGTACACTTCCCAGAATACCAGCTTTGTTGATTGGTGTCTATTTCCATATTTAATTTACCATCTTCACTAAAAATCGCACCTACGTAGCTGCGTTTTTTAGTGTTTCACTAAAAGTTTCACTTCTTCTACAGGTTCTCCATTCACAACGCAGTTGATATTTTCAATGCTTCTGCCTATTTTCATTGTTTTTATCTTTTTAATGTTGAGCTGCATACCATATTTATTACAACAGTTATTCAATTTAATCAGGGAATCTTGCAGAGTTGTGTAACAATTTTTTTAGAAGTATAATATCATCCGCATAAGGCAAAGACAAGAGATTAACACCTCCAATTTTGATATCAGGTTTAATATACGTTCCTTCATAATGTGATCAATATATATCCTTGTCTGACACCAGATTTAACATTAAACCATCTTCCTGTACTTCCTTCAATTCTAACTGCTGAACTTACAATTCAAATAAAGACTAAGTATTGCTTGATATAATGATCCCATTAACACCATACAACTGTAGCGTTAGGAGTTGCTTCTCTCTTGGCACCTTGTCATATGTCTTTTCCAGATTGACAAAACTTAAATACAGATCGTTGTTAGATTCCCAATATTTCTAACCTATCAGACGTAAAGTGAAAACCTGATCCTGATAAGCTGTATTTGGCCTGAATCCATCTTGTTCTTCGCCAAGCTTTTCTTCCCCAATTCTTCTCAACCGTTTTTCAAGTATGCGTGCATAAATCTTACCATCAACACTCAGCAGAGAACTACCTCTGTAATTCTGGAAATAAAACATTCAGTTTTATTTCCCTTTTTATAAATGAAAACTCTACTCCAATCATCTGGAATTCGTGTCTCTTTGTCCAGGCTTTCTGATATAATGATCCCATTAACACCATACAACTGTAGCGTTAGGAGTTGCTTCTCTCTTGGCACCTTGTCATATGTCTTTTCCAGATTGACAAAACTTAAATACAGATCGTTGTTAGATTCCCAATATTTCTAACCTATCAGACGTAAAGTGAAAACCTGATCCTGATAAGCTGTATTTGGCCTGAATCCATCTTGTTCTTCGCCAAGCTTTTCTTCCCCAATTCTTCTCAACCGTTTTTCAAGTATGCGTGCATAAATCTTACCATCAACACTCAGCAGAGAACTACCTCTGTAATTCTGGAAATAAAACATTCAGTTTTATTTCCCTTTTTATAAATGAAAACTCTACTCCAATCATCTGGAATTCGTGTCTCTTTGTCCAGGCCTTCTGAACTATGCTGTGCAGCCACTGTGAGACTTTTATACCTCCATACTTGAGCATTTCTGGTCGAGTATCATCTATTCCTGCTACATTTCTAGCCTTTGATGGCTTTTTCTACTTCAAGTATAGATATATATATACTGATATACCTCTTCAGTTTTTTTTACCACTCTGCAGTCAGTGATTGTTTCATTTAGCAATCTTTCAAAGTACTTACTCCATACTTCAAGAATATCTTTTTCTTCAGTTTTTATGTCACCTTTATCATATCTAATTCCTTTTACATTTCTCTCTGTATTCTCTAAGAGCACAAGCTGACTTATTTGCCAAGAATTTTTGATATGCTTTCTTCTTTTCCTTCACTGCCTCTTTAGCCTCCTGTGTCCACCATAGAGTTCTGATTTTTTTTCTATCCTTGCAGAAACCCTCACCACATGCCTCTCTGGCTGAATCAATCAATGTTTCCTTTAGGGCTTGCCACTGAAACACCAAGGATTGGTTCCTATTCTCAAATCCTTTCATTTTTTTCTTGAATAATCTTTGTGTATTTTAGTCTACAGTTCACATCTGAGAGTTGATCAACTTTTATTCGCTTTAAAACTTTCTTATATGTTATTCTTTTTAATATGGATTTCAATTTTATCCTGCTCAATACTGAAAGGTGATCACTTCCAATTTCAAATCCTTTGTACACACTATTGTTCTGCACCTAGGAGAAAACATCACTAACAACAATAACACAGTGAATAAGACAGGGTATTTATTCCGGCTTTAAATATTGGAAGTTTTGATTCCAAAATTTTTAACTGGGCACTCCAAAAGTGAAAAGCGCAATGAAGCCTTAAGATCGGAATTAACCTAATAAGGATAATAGTTAATAAAAACTACAAATGGGGGATTTACTCGTGGATGTATTGTATAATATATATAAAATATGTTTCACTGTCAAATAACAACCTTATCAGGATTTTTTATATTCTTTACATTGCTTTGTTCAAAACAATCCAGTGGATGTCAGTCCTTAACAATCATTGTAAATTTTATTTTATTTTCTTTATCTCAACTTTATCTAATAGGGATTTGTGGCTTGAATAATGAGAAAAATAAATATTATTTGATTGATATTTTAATTGAAAATTCCCACTGTGTGAAGCATACATACATTTTAATTCCGGTCTGACCAAACGCCATTTCTGACTACTTACAGTTTGACTCAAGGTGCGACTATTTCTTTTCTGAATTTAAGTCATGCACTGAAAAACCTATTCTGCCATTATTCTGAAATATCGCATGATGTACTGCATCGTTTTCTCAGCTTAAAATCTAATTTGACTATATATTATCAGTTCCAGGCTTTATGTGAGGAATAGCAACTATCTTCTACCTAACAGTCAGCAGCAATCCTTCTAATCAAAAACTATAAATCGCGAGTCTCTTTACTAAACTATTATTTCTTCCTTGCTATGCATGCCGATTTCTAGAAACGGTTCTTATTATCTAAACTGGACTTATTCCATCAACATGTTTCTTTCTTTCTTTTAATTTAATCAAGTAGCTGTTTTTCTAGTAATACTAGTAGCAGTCAATAATACATAGATATGATTTCCTTTCTTTTGGTGATGTTACCCATCTGAAAAACTGTGTTCCACACACACACACACACACACACACACACACAAAGAGGATACCATCAACGCCTGGGATGAACTGCCGATATTGCTGGTCTTTACTCTGTTTTAGGTAAACAAAACTTGCAGTGTTTGCGTTATTTTCAATTTTTTGACGTTTTAATAGTAACCGAATTTAAGGTATACATTTGTGTATACTAAATTTTAAAAAAATTATTATAAATATGCAAAGCCTTGTTAAAAAAAAACGCTTTTTTTGTTCAGAATTTCACCCATAAACTTTCATATGGATGTTGAAAAAATTAGTTCCATTTAATGAAATACTATATTATTGCAGTTAAAGTACAAAACAAGTTATCTGAATATCCATTTCTTAAAACAGCGATTGTATTTTTCAGGTTAACGTGCAAAATCGTCACAGGTTGACACCTCTAAATGCTTGTTTAGTTGCTCTGAGATCAAGAACAAATCAACACCTATTTGAACATCCACAATTCCAACAAACTGTTCAAGTTCTACTCCAATACAAATGCGATGTGAACATTTTTCCTCATACGGACCTCCATCCTTTACTCTTAGTTACGGAGCATTCCTTGCATTCTCTAGTAATGGATTTCATTCGTCATGGATGTGGTGTTAACGTCACTTGCACCTGTGGCAAGACGCCTCTGTATTATGTGGCCAAAGATAACAGACGAGACCTGGTGGAGCTTCTACTTTCATTAGACGAAAACCCACAAAGTCATCGATGGGTGAAAGTACCCGAAGTATTGAATACCATAGAAAACGAAGAAATTCGCATATACATCCAGGAAAAGTCTAAAGAGATCCCAAGTTTGAAACTTTTATCCCGGCACTGCCTTCGAAACCAATTAAGGGCAAGATTAGATCGAGCAACGGACAGTTTCAATATACCAACCACTCTCGTTTCATATTTGAAATTACAAGATTCCTGTAATTCAGAGGAGAACAACGGGTGAACAGAATTGTAGTTTTATTTGAAGAATGTAGTGGAGTTAAAATACTGAAGAGTTATGGCAGTGTGGATGACAGATTATGAATTTATAGAAAATGTTTGATGTCTTATAATATTAGATATTTTTTCAACTGTAATTGGTAAAAGATAAAATAAATGTCTCAAAACTGAAAGGTCGTCCTGTTTATACTTATGATATTTGTATTCAGTTGAACCCATATGTCCTTTTCAGACCAAAGATTCAGTTGAATTTTATTGGCCACACTTTCTCGAATTTAATGGCTGAAAATTGTTGTCATATATCCTTGTTATATATTACGGCAGTGAATTGTCCGCTACTAAGTTTAGCATTGAAAATAATTCTTTTTTAAAAAATACATTAAAAGAATAATTTAAAATCTGAAATATAGTGAAAGGTCAGTAGATACATGTGTGTCCAGATCCTTCCTTTTTTAAAAATTATACGAAATGTGGGCTACTTAGATTAAACTTCCTCAACATAAATTTTCGAAACTCTTGCCTCAATAAGAGCATTCTGTTTAACAATGTGCTTCGGTTGCTTGGCGTCATCATAGTGCATTCCATGTAACATTCGTCCTTCCATAGAAAATGCCTTAGCTAGTTTTTTTTTTCTTTCCAGAAATTGAGTTTTTTTCGGAGAGGTAAATCATCTGAAGAATATCCATCATTTATTACCGCCTCAATAGTATTTTTCTATTTTGCTGAAATTTAAAACCATTTTCATCCCATTCAATTCGAGAAAGTGTGACCAATAATATTCACTGAACCTTTGATCTGAAAAGAACTTACGGATTCAACTGAATGGTCGAAATCGCATTCTACTGTTCTCAATTTCCAGGATTTTTCCCTTTTTATCACCTATTCTTTTGCATTTATCCTGAGAAATTCCTTTACCAACTTCTGTATCTTTCGCAATCCCCATTGTTCGGATATTTTTAAATTTATTAGTTATCTGCCTTTGCAGGGTTTATACATCGCATAAACCGACGACACCATACCACCTCTTAATAGACCTTATAAAACTGATTCAATATCTTATGAAAAGGAACAACTTTAACTGCGTGGCGGACCCGGCCTATAAGAAAATAGGGGAAAATCCCAACTTAGGCAATGCAGGCTACAGGCAACTGGAAATTGACCTCAGAATTCACCAGCTCGCAGGGTTAACAATCCCTTCTGCCGGGATTACACGTGAACAAGCTGAAGAATCGGCAAAGGATTCACCGCTTCTATCTCTCACCATCCCGTGTTTCTAGTGTCGAGGCAATAACGCACGTTAACATCCGTTCTTCCATCTCGGACCAAAAATTCGTTTTGCTCACCTACCAACATCTAGAAATTGGCCCAGGCCCCTGGAAGTGATCACCAGACTTCCTGCCCCTGTGCTTTATCTCGAGCGCTGCTGGCTGCGGCTTGGACATGTGGGCATAACTCAAAATCTCCATTAAAGAACATATGAACAAATAGGGCCAAAAACGTGCCTTCCATTGAAGATCTCGGCTCTGTTATCTCTACAAGGAGCGAAGCTGATTTTGCCAGCCAAGGCTTTTCATGTCATTGTGACATTAGTCTCGACATCGAAATGGGGAAACAGAAACAGATGGAAGAAAAGAACATGAAGATAGGACTCCATCTGTGATCGGCAGCTTTCTACAACAGACGCTACGTCAATTTTCGACAGGAGCGAAGCATCACCACGACCATCAGTGAGGGCGAGCGTATATACACCGTAACACCTGGCACCCTGAACGCCTTCTGGTACAGTCAACTATATCAAGACAACAGTACCTCCCCAGGGTTACTCATGTAGGAACATTAACCCCCTTCGCTGAGCAAATCCAAGCATAGTTGGATGCAACAATTACAGCGGCCGAAGTGACATCAACTTTCAAACAATTTCGAACAAAGGAAGCGCCTGGGCCAGACGGACAAGGCACAGAACTCAATCGTGAAGCCTGGGATTTCATCCTTCCCTTTCTCTTGGCACTCTACAACTTCCTTAATGCCAGAAACATGTCGCGAGAATTCTTGGAATGCCATACCGTCTTCATCTCAAAACCCAACAGAAACCCAGCCAACATCAAAAACTGGAGAACCTCAGTCTGTCGAACGCGGATTACAAGATCCTCGCCTACGTTCTAAACGACAGTCGGAGGGTCTGGATGAAGTATACCATCAAGAGTGCGCAGGTGTATGATGTTACTGGCCGATCTATGGAGTTTAATCTCATCCTAGAACTGCTCCATCGGTTTAACATCAAAAAGTATCCCATTGCATTGATATCCATCGATCTCAACCGAGCATTCGATAGCGTCCGGCACTACTTTCTCTTCGACATCCTGCAGAAAGACGGGGTCAGCAGTGGACTACTTTCCATCAGTAGAGAAGGCTACAACAACAGCTCCACCCTCCTCTTCATCAACGGAAATTTATTCGACCCCATTAACATCCAGAAAGGGGTCAAACAATGTTGTCCTCTTAGTCTGCTGCTTTTCTCATTAGCCCTTGAGACGTTCCTACGGGCAGTTAACAACTCGCGTGCCATCAGAGGGATTCCATTACCGCTCAAGACGGATGACTCGAATAGCCTATGTGGACGAGGTGGTAGCCACCCTCAGGGACAACGGCTCCATACGGAAATTCTTCAACACTTTAGGGAAGTTCAAAGTGTCGGGACTAATATCAAACCTCGACAAAACTTTGATTTAGACCTATGGAGCCTGCGATCCAAATAACATCCTTATGGGTCTCATCCCTACAGAAGACCCACTCACTATCCTGGGGGTCCCATTTACTGCACAGCCCATACTTGATATTGAACATCTTGCAAACACTGCACTCAAGGACTAGACAAATGGACAGCTGTCACTCTCCTTCAGGGCGGCTGGGATCAAGACCATGTTATGCCCTGACTACCAGCATGTCGTCAATATTACCAAGATCAGCGAGGATCAGTAAATCCAGCTCTACAGGAAACCCCATTAAGATCCTTCAGCTTCCTGAGAAGCTCGGGGAATTCGGCCTTCCATTCCTTAACATCAATGATACCTAAGTAATATGCCTTCCATCTCAGCAGGATACTGCAAACCAACCATCCTTGCAGCTATCCTGTGCGGAATTTCTTGGGTTTCAATATTCCCCTCTTTGGGATTACGGTCCCACGGCGGATACTGTCCCCCTAAGACTACAACAGACATTGCTAGCTAGTTCAACGACTGTGCTCGTCGGGTGTTAACAGCGCCGGGATCCGGAATAGCAAGATCTGGTATGAACACTTCTTCGATATCCTCGGTGCTGACGTTCCTGATCTAGAAATTGAAAATAACATCATCTTTGGTCACCTCTCCAAATATGGAGGCTGCCCGCCGAGAAAGCACCTGCTTGGGAGAATAGCCTACAGCTACCCTTCCAGTTAAAATCAACCTCTGGAGGTTCCACAACACCAGGAACCACTTCTGTGATTTCGCCGGGACTTGGACACAATACAGCACGTTTTCTAAGCATGTCTTCTATCCATCAACATCTTGAGGAGGTTATGCGATGTGCTTCGCATCCCCCCCCTCCTACTGCAGGAACAAATCATCCACCTACAGTTTGCTCCACCAGCCTGATAAAAGCAGAAGTTACTGGTTCATCATTAATGAGATTAAATACCTCATCTGGAAGGTAAGGAAGAAGTCTTATAACCATGCTAACCTCCCATTCTGTTGCAACTATCTCGAGTCGTTCTTCTACAAGTTTTATAGCTCTTTAAGGAGGTTTCTAAATCTATATATAGAAAGAGAGGCTTTGGATGTCACCATATTTAACATCCAGTGGTGTACACCTCCTATCCTGTGCACTAACAGAAATTGCACCAATCACGTTTTGTTTGCTACTGCTTTAACATCTCAACTTCTAGCCTTGCTTCTAGTCTTTGCGTCTCCCTATGAGATCTACTTTGTTCCTTGGTCTCCCACGGGGAGTAACTCAGAGGAAGCAGCGCAGGCCTACTCGAGGAGGTTTGTGCTGAAGGGACAGAAAATAACTGGGCACTGGTTACCTCCGTGGCAGTAGCGTAGCAAGGAAAAGGGGAGGGTGCCCCGAGCGGCACTTTTTTGGGGGTATCACATGAGACAAAATTTTATTTGTCGACGATTCTTTTATTTATGTTAACTTAGTCATTTTAATTACTTAATTAATAATTAGTTTTTAACAACTATACTTACAACTAAAATAAATTGCTTATACTGTAGCGGCTGCTTCTCAGCAGCTGGCACCACACAGTCAGTACACATTTGCGAAAACGTATTGTTTTTTTTTTTTATTATTTCTTCTAGTTTTGCATATAACTAAGGCCATCGACAGAATTTTAGGGCCCGGTGGTTCCCTATTATATTAGAGTTTTTGCTTAACCCTTTTGATGCGTTTATGCAGTGTATAAAAATTAACAACCATAATTCCCTTTTTACCCTAGAAATGCTAAAATGTCTGATTCATCATTAATTTTTTTAGTCTGTTACACATTTATATTATTTTGCTCGTTATCGAAACCGTTCAAAAATATTTATTATATTCTTTATGTATGGTTAGTCTAGAGCAAGGATTGACAACCCTTGACACGCCAACGACTTTTCCGGTGGATGGTAACCATGGCTCACCTTAAAAAATAATTAAATAAAAAAATACATTTCAAACATCTTCGCTGACTTATATATTTTAACTTAATATACAATTTTAGTAAGTAAAGAGATACCAAATAAAAATGCAATAAATAAGCCAACCCTACCAACTGTTTGAGTTATAATAAGTAATAAGAAAATTAGAAACCATCGTCCTATTTCCAAACCATCTATATCTTCAAAAGTTCAAGTTCAAAACAAAGTTATCTCCATACATGATCATTCATTCAATGTAGATATCTTACTCCTAAAAGCTTTCAAAAGAACGCTTACAATGCAGTTGGGGGAGGGGGTGGAATTACTTTTTAATAAGGAGGGAACATCGATTAAAACTACGCTAGAAAAGAATGCTATCACGTGATGCTTTCAAAGGGGACACATCACCCCTTTAAAAGAGAAACATCATGACGTAAAGACTATCATCTGACTAACTACAACCAATCACAGAGACTGATAAGGAGGATGAATTAAATTACTTTTAATAAGAGAGGAAATAAAACATGCATAAAACTACGCTAGAAAACGATGGTATCATGTGATATAAACGTAGCGCAACAAACTCGGGTCGAAAATCATGTGCCCTACTCCAGTGACCTCAAAAATGGACATGATGACATTCATAAGAAAAGTGTGGAAGCTTTTTTTCTGTATTTTAAATAGATGGTTTGACTTGTCTTGTCTCTTTTCTCAGTTTCTTGGAAACTTTCAGGGTAATATTCTACTGGGAGGGAGGGCACATGACCTCGACTTGGGTCTAACATAAGCCAAGCTTCCCCCCCCCCATTGGTTGATTTACAAACATTAGCCTATTACGATCTCGAAAGAAAGGTCTAGGGGATAAATTTAATTACATTTTGATAAGGGGAGGAATTAAAACTACTCTAGAAATGATGATGTAGGTAAACGATCAACATCACACCAGCTGGTCTAAAAAGACCAATCACAAACCAGTTCAGACTGTTTGATGTACATGATGTCATACCATTCGTCTCAAAGCGCGATCCCAGTATGACCCAATTAAAACATTGCTCGCCAATTAAAACTTCTGTCCAAGTGTACCATACTACTGCAAGTAGCCGAGGATGTCAGACCGTTTCCTGCATAACTTTTCAAAAGCGGTCCTGGATAAATACATCACAATGTATGTGTCTTCTAGAACAGTAATCGGTTTCCGTCCTTTTAGAGCTATGTGAAGAGTTTTGTTTCGTGCTATTTTCCTGAAGAAAGAAAATTTTCAAAGACTTTTGTGGTTCAATCATTATTTTACTTTACTGGACACAAAACACCACAACACAATACAATAGCTGCACTGGATGAACAAATTGCTGTAACTGAAAAGGCACTCCACTCGATTGTTTTCCTTATAGTACTGTTTACCTGACCCTTACCCTGACTGTTCCTTCAAAAATGAAACTTTTGTGCAGATGACTCACCGATGTGTTTTGACATGCTGGTGGATTTGATGTTGATGTGAGTTTATCTTATTTTGTGACATCATGACAGTGGTCTTCCCTGCAATGCTCCCCCACCCTACACCCCACCAATTCTCCCCATCCTCCAGCAGATGTCTGCTCATCCAAGGGGAGATGAACAAGCTCGCCATTTGTGGTTATCTTTTAGTGATGTCACATCCAACTGATATTGATAACTTCAGATAAAAAAATGCGTTTTTCTTTCTTCTGGAGGAGAGGGAGGGTGGGTGGAGGTGGGGGAGCATTGCAGGGAAGATCACTGTCAACCTCTCGACTACTCTTTCACCATCACCACCTAATGGTATATTTTTTTTCCATCCCAACAATTTCGGACAAATGAGTAAGAGAACTAGTCACATTCTAACATCAAAAAGACTGTTTGAGGATAAAAATACTTAACATAATAAGGATAAATAATATAGAATTCCATCCGAGACACAGAGATAAGGTTTGCCCCATGATATCACAAAGTAAGATAATCTCACATCAACATCATATCCAACAGCATGTAGAAACATGTCCGTGAATCATCTGCATGAAAGTTTCATTTTGGAAGGAACAGTCAGAGTTAAGGGTCAGGTAAACAGTACTATAAGGAAAAACAAACGAGTCAAGTGTCTTTGCAGTTACGACAATTTCTTCATCCCATGCAGCTATTGTATTGTGTTGTTGTGATTGGTATCCAAGAAAGTAAAGTAAAATAATCGGTGAGTCACAAAAATCATTGAAATTTTCTTTCTTCAGGAAAATAACACAAGACAAAACTCTTCGCCTAGCTCTAAAAGGATGGAAACCGATTATTATTTTAGAAGACACATACATTGTGATGTATTTATCCAGGACCACTTGGGAAAAGTTATGCAGGAAGTGGTCTGATATCCTCAGCTCCTTGCAAAGAAGAGTTGACTATGAAATGGACCTTGGTGAGTGTTATATTCTGAAATGCCAAGATGGGGAAACTAATACTCAATGATATAGGAGCTGATGGAAATAAAGTTTTCTCTATTAGTTGTGAAGAAGCTGAGAGATTTTCACTAAAAATGTACGACATTGATAATCATTTACTATTTTTGGAAACTGAATTACCAGCTATTCGTATCATGGGGAAAATTATTGCTAATCATCTAAATTCATCAATGGTAAAATTAGACTTACAAGATTTTATTCAATTTGATAAAAATTCTTTATTTTTGGACATTTACGAATATTTTCGGAAAACTGCATTTCAAGACTGATGCAATATCAAATGTATGAAGCTGTGCTTACTATGGTTACTCTTCTTAAGACTCTTTTGCATGACCAGCTATTTTGATGTAATGTAAACAAGAAACAGTGAGTAATGAAAACTTTCTTTATTGAACTCTTTGGAAAATGTTGAGAGTGTAAACTAAATATTGTGAAATATTTTTAGGTAATTACATGATTCGAATTTTTCTCTGTGAATATACTTGTAAATAGTATTTCAGCAAATAAAATATACATTTGTAAACTTAAATGAACAAAGATGTTCGTTGTTGTTGTCATGTTTTTCCAGTGAAGTTTTTACTCAGTTATTCTGATTAGAATTTGATATTTAAATCCATAACTTTATACCTTAATGGAATTCTGTTTAATTATTGTAAACAAAACACTACTGTGAAATTCATGCCAGGAACAGAAAAAAAAGTGGTGAAAACTGATATCCATGTAATTAATTATTTTAGAAAATTGTCTAATGCTAGCTATTGACCTTGTTTGAGTTATCTGTAAACATTTCGTTCATATACTTGTAAACCCTAACTGTTAGAATTTGGTGATTTACAGAGAGACAACCAGATAATTTAACCCAAAAATGTGACTTAAACTCTTAAAAGTTTGGTATAAAAAAGGTTTCTACTTGGCAGATAACACAAATACAAATTTTGGCTTTTCCCACACAAAGTAATATAAAAACACACCAACAGTATGTATCCAACAGCATGCGAAAACATGTCCATGAGTCATCTGCATGAGTTTCATTTCTGAAGGAATGGTCAGGGTAGTAGGGTAAGCAGTACTATAAGGAACAACAATCCAGTCAAGTTACTTTGGACTTAAGACAATCATTCATCTACTGCAGGTGCTGTATTGTATTGTGGTGTTTTGTGTCAGTGAAGTAAAAATAATGGGTGGGCCACAAAACTCTTTGAAAGAGTCTTTGTGAAGAGTTCTAATTGTTTGGAAATTGTAGCAGAAAGTTAATATAAAACATAAGATCAGAGCTAATAATCACTGAAATAATAATAATAAATAACTATTTATTTGTGGTGCCAAATGAAGTAATGTAAGAAGAAAAATGAAAACGAATAGAAGAAATCTACAGTGGATGAAAAATATGAAGTTTCAGTTCTCATTGGTATTATTGATGAGCAATTTCATTTGAATAAAACTTATAACTTTATTTCTTACAGAAATTTGTATTTCTGATGGAATTATTGTAAGATATGTCTTGACAAAATCACCTTGTAGTTGGAATGAATTACCTGAAAGAGTTAAAAAACAGAATTCTTGTTAATAAAATATAATCATCAGCTGACCTGAGAAATTGGTTCACTATCTCTGGACAAACTAAGAGAATGGATAATAGAATTAACATGCAAATATCAAATATTGCTCACCAAAGGAAGAGAAAAATCAAAAATATTTACGGTTTTAATAGGCAGACCTGCTGTTCATTTAAATGATTGGGACTGCCCTAAACGTGAAAAAATTCTGTTTACTTTTAAATGCTTTTGGAAACATAACAAAATATTCTGTGCTTATAACAATGCTCAAAAATATATGTATTGGTTTAAAAAAATAAAAATGTAACCCTTAAGGTTACTACAGTAACAAATTCCGGCAATCACAAATGAATAAACTTTCAGATGAGAGTCGCATTATTATTATTATATCACACCTCCAAGGAGTCCAAAGACTCATCGAGGGTTCGTCTCACTACTCCTCCACCAATCTTCATCATTTAACACCAATGCCATCTATCACCGACTACCACCACTAGTGCTTTCACAGACAATCACAAACATCCATGCCCATGGCGGGATTCGAACCAGCAGCCTTTTGGCTTCAGAGCAGATATGCTAGTCAATCGGCCAACCAGGGCATCACATTGTCGAAAACAACATGATGGAAATTCTGCAACCATGGGAATCTTTGAACAACAGCACAAATTTAACAATAAGAAGATTAAGAAACAAAAAATATATTGTATTTTTCACTTTATTTATTTTCTGTATGTTAGATTCAGTAAATTTAAAATTTGTAAATAATATTTCACTCAAATAAAATGTGTATATTTAAATGAACAATGGCTGTCGTTGATGTGTTATGCAAATTTAAGTAAGATCATATATTTTTTTTTTCTGAAGTCACAGTGAATTCACACACAGTTTATTTATTTATTTATTTTGCTCAGTTATTCTTATTAGAATATGTAGTTAAACTGAATTTTAAAAAGTAAAATAGAGACAAACAATCAATCAGATTGAAAAAAATTACGAGTACCAATACCAAATCTTAGTACAAACTCTTGCAGTTCATTGTGAAATTAACAGAATCTGTGACAAAAATACAGGATTCTGAAGTATAATCTTTGCACTTAAGTTACAAATTATAGTACTAAACTTAATATTCAGTTGAAATAAGAATAAATAGTTATTTATTTGTGTTGGAAAAAAATACGTAATAAATAAATGTGTTAAAATATATATAAATATCCCTACAGTGAAATAAATGCTGGGCTGAGAGGACAACAATTGGGATTAACCAATTGTTGTCCCATTAGTCCCAATTGAAATGAACAACATTTATATCAATTGGGACTAATGGAAATGAGTCTCAGCACAAATGTTAAATCAGAAGAGAAAGAAATAAACAAAAATATAGTGTCTTTTTCACTTTATTTAATTTCTGCATGTTAGATTCAGAAATACAATATTGTAAATAATATTTCAGTCAAATAAAAGGTAACATAGAAATTAACAAAGTATACTACAGAGCTAATATTCATTTGAAATAAAAGAAAATGCTAACGAATAGTTCCAACCCCATGATTTCTCACCTAGGAACAGCATATTGTGACTGGAAATGAGACACATCTTTAAGATAACACAAATGAAAAATCTATATTGTTGGGGGAGGGAATAAATTCACACACATTAATAAATAAATTTATTTATTTATTTTGCTCAGTTATTCCGGTTAGAATATGTGGTTAAACTGCATTTTAAAAGTAAAATAGAGAAAAATAACCAATCAATTTGAAAAAGAAAATATATAGAATCATATCAAAAACTCCTCATTGAGAGATACGAATTCTCCGGTCGTTGGTGGATATTAGTCACATTGAGTTTACACTCACCACCGTGGGAAAACACATAGCATGATCCCGGTGCAGAAGAGTAACAAACGGAAAGAAAATCTAAGGGATCGAAAGTCAACTAGCTCTTCAAGTTATTTACAGAACTTTTGTTCTTTCAACCCTTGTGTTTTGTGTGTGTTGTACTGTGGATATGTGGTTATGATTCAACTATTTTGGAATATTTATTGGCATTCAGAAGAGCCTTTCTTGAAAGAATGTAAGTTAATCTAAATTATCATTAGAATTTTTCTAGACTACATACAGTAATCCATTAAAATCTACAAAGTTCCTGTAATCCATTAAAATCTCCGTTTATTTTTTTTTTATTTCTTTAAAAAAATGCACTCATTTTAAAATAAAAAGAACTCATTTTATTTTTAAAGGCTGCCGCCATTCTCGACTGTAAACTAAGAATTCCCATACTCATCTATTGAGAAGAAAAACGTGTGTGTGTGTGTGTGATGGGGGACACCAATGATAGTTTGTAATTAATTATTCAGAAAATGTCTAAATGCTGCCAGCAGCTCTTCACTATAAACTAAAAATTCCCATGTTCAGGAATGAAATACCACAAATCGCTCCCCCATTCACCCTACCGCTGTTTGGTTTAAAGTGTCCCACCAATCACGGCACGAATCCTTATCCACTAATATATCTTCCTTTTCCATTCAAAACAATAACGTCATTTATTTACAACTAACAAATTATGTCACTTATCTACATCTGATAACAACACACTTCCAAGACACTGACGTCTCTTCCCCAATTCACCCTACCCCTATTGGTTCATAGTGTCCCACCAATCACGACACGATTCCTTATCTCTAAACATCACCCACAATGCCATATACAAACCATCTACTTATCTACATCTCATAACAATATACACATCCATGACACTGACGTCGTTTCCCCCATACACACCCACCCCAGTTTGGTTTAAGGTGTCCCACCAATCATGCCACGAGCAAAACAATGAAGTCACTTATTTACAACTAGCAATTACGTCACTTATCTTCATCTGTTAACAACACACACATCCAGAAACTGACGTCGTTTCCCCCATTCGCCCTACCCCTATTTTGTTCATAGTTTCCCACCAATCACAGCACGATTCTTTATCCACTAATATATCTTACTTTTTCATTCAAAAGAATAACGTCACATATTAACAACTAACAAATTAACTCACTTATCTTCATCTGATAATATCACACATGCAAGACACGGATGTCACTTCTCCCATACACCCTACCCTTATTTTGTTCATAGTGCCCCACCAGTCACAACACGAATCCTTATCTCTAACCATCACCCACAATTCCATACACGAACAAAACAAACGACATGACGTTACACAGACGTTACCCAGAAAAATTCCAATCTCATGACGTCATCATCTTATCAACCAGTCACGTCACGATTCCTTATCTTATCTTATCTTGATCGTGCCATTAGTAACTGGACTGCTACTAATGATGATGCAATTTTAATATTTTTACTTCTAATTTAATTAATTATGTTTCCATATGTGTTCAAAACATGCCTTTAGATTTATTATATTATAAACGACACAGTTTTTCCAAAATGTTGGTAATCCTCACATAGGTTTTTAAAAAAAAAACATTACACAACTTAGTGGTCCGTAGAATTATTTTAGGCAATTTCTTGGGTCTTGGGATTAGTCAGGTTGAGCAACGCTGATCTATAGGGAACTTCTTATTTTCTTTTTTTCCGTGTGTTGTGTTGATTTTTTGAAAACGTATCACAAACTTCATCCAGTAATATTCGAACAATCCACTTATATTAAATGTCTTCCTCTTGAGCATTTTCCCGTATATTTCGGTCAGCCTTTTTGTACATAATGCAACCTTACAAGTGCAAGCCCAACCGATTTGTCGCACAGCCTGATATTGTGGGAGTGGCATTTCGGTCGGTAGAAGTGTGTGTTTACGGAGCAGGTTATCCTGATCTGAGAGACAAAAAAAAAAACAGAATTTCCATGAGAAAAACCCCTTCACCTCAGTATGAGATTGGTAAACCTACCTTTAGTCGAAAGAGACCAGGTAAAGATTCCTCTGCTCCGGGAAGGTAATCGAAACTAGGTCTTTCCCAACAAGATGCTTCGTCTATACTGACTGAGCTACGGAGGCTCTGATGGAGAATACGATAAGGATAATGTACTCGAAAATCTCTGGATATAACATATGATTAGGTAGAGTAACTGTTACGAGAAGAAAGGGACATATAGAATATCATGTCGATCGTATTCTCGATACTAATGATTATTAATATCGAGAATGATCGAAAAAAAACTCGCGTGATCTCCACTTACACACCATCGTCAAAAAATATTAAAAGTCAAATCTAACTTTGCAAATACCTGAACCTTCATTCTCAAATGGCTTCAGAACCTTTCAGTACCTCAGCAAAGCTATTGCACAATATGAATTTTAATCTCCCACTCCAGATGCCATCATCCCCATCTATGGTTTTACGCAATGCAAAAGATAGGAGATACAATGTGGTCGTTATACGTGGGTGGTCTGAAAAAGTTCTCGGCCTAACAGTGAAAAAACGAATTTATAATTTCAAAATTATTTTTATTTTTCAACATAATCTCTCTTAAGACTAATACATTTATTCCAGCGATGGTCCAGTGCCATTATCCCGTGCCTGTTGTGGTTCTCACTGTTCATTATGCTGTGAAAAGCTGATGATAAACAAAGAGAAGATTCTCCATAATGATTACCAGACAACGTGGAGGTATCAGTTTAATAACCACAACAACAACACAATCGTTAATTTTTCTCAGCAAAGAATGTTCATATTAAACCAGGCCTGTTGACTTTGGAAAAATTCCAATCTTCGCCATGTCATTATACCAAATTCGGTAATTGAGTCATTCTTCGTTTCAGAAAATGTAGTTGCTTAGCATGAAAAACGCCTTGTGTTAATAAATTTTCCTCTTTTTCAGTCTTCTCATACATAATCGGAGCGAACTCAAAACGGGGTTCTATATCAATTTTAAAGTAGTGAATGATTTGAAGCTGATATTCGTCATTCCACAACCGCGAAATTTCCCACAAACAGCGCGAATAAGAAATTTTGAACTCGGGTTTCCCAGGAGTTCTACAGAACGACGGATATTTTTCAACAGAACCAGTTTCTCAAAGTGATTATGTTATTACTTGATGCGTATCCAATAAACTGGATTAGCTGCAAAATTCAACTGAATTTTGTTGCATTGGAATTACGTACTTCGTACGGGAATACGTATGTCTTGTGTGTCATTAAACACGCATCATTTCTTGGAGACGGTGTTCGGTAGTGTTTCAGCTATCATTCCCTAATACTAGAGTTAGTGTTAGGGAATGAAAAAAAAAGAGAGAGAGAGATTGGTTCATCCAATGAAAATGTTCAAAATATTATATTTCCGCTAAACTCTTAGACTGAAACATTAATCAGAATATTATAAATGCATCAAATAAATTCAGGAGAAATTTGTTTATGTGTGCGTTTCTATTTATTTATATCGATCCGATTCTTGAAAGGTTGTCAACCTATGGTATTAGAATTGGATGTAGGCTAAGCTATAGATTTTCAAATCCTGGTTTTGAGAATAAACAGAAATTATATTACAAGTCACATCAGGTTTTCAGTAAGTGAACAATAGTTTATACGAGTGATGAGATTCGTCTATCATACAGAAATTCTCAAATGATCATGGTTGTAATCCCTTTATGAGATTGTATTGTATTACGCGTGTTGGTCGAAGAACTACATGTCATTCACTAGGTCAAGCTGAATTAAACTTACGTGTATAAGTTGAATGTAAATCTCTCATTTCGTATGCCATTAAAATTATTTCTTAGTCTTTAAGTCTTTTTCTTATATTAACTGTATATTAGATATACATAGTATAATACAAATGTTATATTGCTTCCTTCATATTATTCGTATAAATAAAAACCACATTATAGCTTTAATCTATTTCTTTTTATTAATCTCAATTATATAAATCTAACATTGTGAACTTAAACTGCTGTACAAATTATAATCTCTCTTTCTATCTATCTACACAGTTACAATTCATCATTGTGCTTTATTCAATTCTATCCATTTGTTAATCAGTACTTTCCATTCTCACTTCAGTAATCTTGTAATTTCAAGTACGAAACAAGAGTGTGAGGTATAGCGAAACTATCTGCTGCCTTGGCTAATTCTGAACCAAAATGCTTTCGAAGACATTCGCGGGATAAGAGCTTCAAAGTAGGAACACCTTTACACTTTTCCAGGATGTATTTGCGAATTTCTTCATTCTCTATAGATTCCATTGCATCTTTATCATGAATCCATTTGTGATTATAAGGCTTTGGATCTAACGAAAGAAAACACTCCACCAGGTCTCGTCTATTGTCTCTTGCTACATAAAATAGAGGCGTGAGGCCATTTGTGCAAGTGATGTTAACCTCGCTTCCTTGGCGAAGGAAATCCACAGCTAGCGAATGCAAGGAATATTTTGTAACCAAGACCAAAGGATGGAAGTCTGGATATGTAGGCATGTTGACATCGCATTTGTATTCGAGAAGAACTTGAACAGCTTGTTGGAGATCAGGATGTTCAAACACACCTTGATTTATTCTGGGACTCAGCGTAGCCAAACATGCCATTAGAGGTGTGCATCCATGATAATTCCTCACGTTAACCTAATAAACACAACAATAATTAATAAGATAATTCAGATAAGCTTATCTATGTAAAACCTGATAATAACATATTAAAATTTGATAATTATTGAAAGCGAATCTAGAAGAATAATACCAGGACGCTAACTATTTTAAATACTTACGTCTGCTCCATATTCAAGTAGTATAGTTAACAGCTGAGCATTTGGACACATCGAACTCGCAACGTAGAAAAGTGGAGTATTGCCACAATAATCCGGCATGTTGACATCAGCGCCGTTTTGTATTAAGTAGTGTGCAGTTCTAAAATTATACCACAAGCAGGCTGTAATTAAAGGAGTATGGCCAGATTCATCCTGAGCATTGATATCACTTCCAGCTTCCAACAGAATGTCTATAATTTCTGTGAAAAAGAAAATACAAATAAAATAAATTTCAACTCACATTTGCAAAATAATAAACAACTATTATTCTTACGTATCATTCACATTAACAATAACTGGGAAATTTTAGCAGAGACATACGTTTGCGTTACTGTGGTGAAGAGGAGAATAGTTTAATATTGCTGTGCTAAAATAGGATACTCTAAGTTCGTGGTTTGCCAGAGAGTTGAGAAGGATAATTACTGTAAATGTTTACTCAGATATCGTGCTAATTTTTCAGTCGTGTTTCACTAACAACAGCTTTCCTTGTGAAAAGTTATAGCAGACTTCCAAGTCGCAACTATCTCGCACAGATTTCTATTGGGGAAAAAAACTGAAAAGGGAAATTGTATATAAAGTTTATATATAATTGTTCCTGTATTTTTCTGGGGGTTTTAGTTATTTAGAAACAGAGCATTTCTTCACCAAATATAAAGATATCTGTCCATGTTTCCAGGAACACACTATGAAAGCAATATAATTATAATCCTAAAACATAGATCATTTATAATTTTAGCTGTGAAGCTTCAAATTAAATAAGCATTAATGGAGGTTAATAATAAGATGAAAATTTCTTATTACTACAAAGAAAAATTAAATTATTGAAATAATAACTTTTATTGGAAAATTCCTAGATAAAACTCAAATTGGTTTTTTACTAAAATAAAGAGCCAAAAGGCTTCCCTACTGCAATGGGGAATTTTCATTTTCAGTAAAATGAAAAACCATAAATATAATGCACTCTGCTTTAAGAAGGGAATAAGTCATCTAATATTCGGGGGAAATACTGAATATTCAGCATAATTAGTTTGGTTTTAATTTAAGCTATGTTGAAGAAACAGCTACAAACCTGAGATTAAGAAATTTACAAAAATGGTAAATAAAATTAATGAAACCGAATTTAGTGCAAAGAGAAACAAAAATAAGAATGTTATTTGCTTTAGCTAAACCTTTTATATTCTGTGGCAGTGGCACATGGGCAATACGTAAGATAATTAACGTTAGGCTAGGTTAAAATAAACCCAGATATTTTTAAGAAATACTCGTAAAAAAATAACCAAATTTATTGATAATGCCTTATTATAGGAGCAAAGAAATTCAACATGCGAACAGAATACCACGACAAAACCAAGATAAATGCTAAAATATAAACGAAGAGGGAAATAATAGAGAAAGATTGTTAAAAGACATTGCACGAATCTGAAACAGGCCCTATCTATCAGTGGTTCTAACAAACACCTAAGAGCTCAGGACCTTTCCAAGTATTCTTGGAAATAAATAACATTAAGCTAGATAAAAAGAAACGCAGATATTTTAAAGAACTACCCGTAAAAAAATAACCAAAAATAAAAATTGCCTCCTGGTGTTTCTACGTCTGTAGAGGCGTTGAGTTCTCAAGCCCGTTTGCCCTTGAGGGATGAAAAATCCCAGATAAACTGGGTAGAAAATCTTTGATATCTACCCCGAAGATCAGCTAACTTGGCCATGTCTGAGAAAGATTCCTAAGTGCCTCACGTCAGCAACGGGGATCGAACCCTTGACACACCTTTCCAAGCCTATGGTTGTGAAGCACATAACCACTCGTAGCTGAAACAGGCCACTAAATCTAATTCTGTGTAAAAAAGAAGAACGTCATACCTACGTTGATGCAATGATTAGAAACTTGGAACCCTAATAATAATAACAATAATAATAAGATGCTGTTTTAAAATGAACTGTTACCAGACTCATGGACTTGCTATTGTTAGTCTTCTTTCATTCCATCTACCTGATTTCTGTGGAACAACCCTTCCCCCCAACAAAAAATTATTCTCCTATGAGTAGAATATCAGCAGATCATTTTTATCTTCATCACAGTTCACACACAGCAATATAAAAAAAAATATCGTACAAGAAATGATTCCCACACAAAAATTTTTGACGCCTAAAGCACATTAGTGAATGAGTTGGCTAAGGATTATTTTTCCATTCTCTTTTCTTTTTGCGTTTTTATTATTTTTTTGTAGGTGCGGAAACAATTCCCTAAAATAGAATTATATACTTGGTTTTAATCATTTTCCCAAGGAAACAAAACAAAGTTTTGCGTCAGAAATATATTCACGTATAATATACTTGTATATAGAGGCTAATGACTTCATATCATTTGCCGTTCATTGAATCACATAATGGAAAGCACATCCCCTTTCGGAAAACCAAGTATATAATTCCTTGGTATCTTTAACGTATAATAAACCCAAGATAAAAAACTTTCTACATCTTTCTCTCATCCAGAAAAGCGGGACGATGACCGTCCACTTAGCTAATTCCTCTTCCACCTAAAGACATCAAACCCAATCTCATCTGTAGGGTTGCCAGATTTTGAAACGTGGTTCATCGCTCCAGAAAAGACGGTACCGCCGCTATGAGCTTTACACCACTCCATCCAAAATAGATACCATCATTATTCATGTTCATATATATAAAGAATTGTGAAACTTTTAGTAGTAAATATCTGCTGTGGTTTATACCTGCATGAATCCATGTCAATCAAGCAGGGTGGTGGACTAGCTCCCGGTATCCAAACGAATAACCATGCCTTCATTTTGATTGATACAAGTGAAGTGGACTGTTTAATAAATTTGAGCGATTTTCTCTGGTGTAATAAACTTATCGTGGTCAGTTATTGCAGTTCAAATGATATAAACTAAGCAAATGTGTGCGCTCGTACACTAGTGGCCAAAATTGTGGAAACCTTTTGAAAAAAATGTATTTTTGAGATTTCATGGCTAATAACATCACTTTATTTTGGTATAATACCACAAAACTATATATCAATAGAAAGAAAATGTAATCATGAATGTACTGCAATAACGTTTTTTCAATTATCTGTGTTTTATGAAACGTTATAGCCAAATAACCAGAAAACGAAGCACATCTTGCTTAGGTTGATATCAAGTAGCTTTCCTTCAATTGAATGTAGCCAATGAGCACGAGTGTTTAGAGATTCAATCAGGTGTCATCATATTTTGGCAATGAGCCAGTAAAGTCACAGTAGGATTGAGCTATTGATGTCATGTATTGGAGCTGAGAGGAGGACATTTGTCAGTGTGTTATGTGATTGCTATCAAGTTGGTTGGTTTTTTGTGTTCTTTCATTTAGTGAGCTTGTAAAACGTAATAAAATTAAAGAAATTGCACAAAGCGTTGGGGGGGGGTGGGGGGGGGGGGGGGTGGGGGGGGGGGGGGGTGGGGGGGGGGGGGGGTGGGGGGGGGGGGGGGTGGGGGGGGGGGGGGGTGGGGGGGGGGGGGGGTGGGGGGGGGGGGGGGTGGGGGGGGGGGGGGGTGGGGGGGGGGGGGGGTGGGGGGGGGGGGGGGTGGGGGGGGGGGGGGGTGGGGGGGGGGGGGGGTGGGGGGGGGGGGGGGTGGGGGGGGGGGGGGGTGGGGGGGGGGGGGGGTGGGGGGGGGGGGGGGTGGGGGGGGGGGGGGGTGGGGGGGGGGGGGGGTGGGGGGGGGGGGGGGTGGGGGGGGGGGGGGGTGGGGGGGGGGGGGGGTGGGGGGGGGGGGGGGTGGGGGGGGGGGGGGGTGGGGGGGGGGGGGGGTGGGGGGGGGGGGGGGTGGGGGGGGGGGGGGGTGGGGGGGGGGGGGGGTGGGGGGGGGGGGGGGTGGGGGGGGGGGGGGGTGGGGGGGGGGGGGGGTGGGGGGGGGGTTCATCAATTATTGTTTGGCTTTTTTGAGACTACTACTGTTTTCAATTGTTTGTTGTACGAATTTACAATTGAATTTTCTTTTTTATTTTGTGATACGTTTTCTGATTGCAATGCACAATTCAGTATATTCATTTTTATTCTGTAGGTTAATTGATTGCTTTATTTCACTTCGTTTCTTCATAAGCTGTCTTGTTTCTTCAGATATGTTGCCTTGTTTCTGTTCTGTGGTACCAGCTATTTCAAGTGAGCATTATAAAAGGTTTTTGGGTAATGATGTCATTACCTCCTGATAGATCAGCATTGTCATCTATAATAAGATGTTTCAATCTATTGTTCAGTTCGAGTTGGAATATAACTCTTTTAATGCTGAGATTGTGTACATCAATATTTTGCTCTGATCGTCGAAACTTTTTTCTACTTTCTTTTTGGCATTTTATTTGGATTTTACTGCGTACTACGATTGTCACTTCCAATATTGAAGGTGTTTATAACGAAGCAGTCTTGAAAGATGTTTTTCTTAATGCTGAGAATAAAGTAAATTTCACTAGTTTTTCATTTGGACTTTTCCATATCCACTTTCTATGTGATTTTTTCTTGAAGAAGGAATTCATGATATACAGGTTTTCTTTTTCTGCAAATTCTTTTAACCTTGCTCCTCTATCGTCTCGTATGCCATATCCAAAATTTCCCATTGAGCTTTCATCTGAATATTGAATAATAATTCTATCATTAAAGTCTCTCATTACAATTCTGAAATGATGTTTTCTTTATTCTAGAGTTGGGATACATTATGAGAGTGTTACTCACATAATGTACACATTATTATTTGATGTTTGTTCCCAAAGGCTTATTTTTCTGATCTAAGGGTCAAAATCCTTCTTCCTCAGTATAAGACTGGATAACGAACCTTTAGTCGAAAGAGATCAGATAAATGTTCCTCACGTCATGGACCGGAATCGAAACCAGGTCTTTATGACCAAATGGTTTCTCTATACCGACTGACCTACAAAAGCTTTGGGCAGGATATGAAACATCTGCATTAAAAAGAAATATGATTGTTGTGTTACAAGAATGTCTTTAAGGGAAAAAAATTGCCAAACATTATATGAAATTCTAAAATGGTTGATGTACGTATGGTGTTATTTTATGTGTTGAGGCGCCAATGCCTTTCCACAGTAAGTGGATGCCATTATATTATTTTATATTGATACCAGAAGTGTACTTTTAAAATATCTGAAAAATACATGGGTAATTTATGAACTAGTCTTTATTCTAATGTAACTATTTTAATACTCTTTAAAGGAAAATTCGTTACACTGCCTATTTTCGAAAAACAAAAAAATTAAATTGAGTTGACAAGGAAAAACATAACTTCTTATTAATCATTTCGTAGTTTTTATTTATTTTAAAAAATAGATGTGATGATAAGAACAGTGAGGGACTAGGCATTTGTAATTTTACTGTAGTTTCTCAACGGGCTTGACAGACTAAACATAATAGTGCATAGTTATTTCATAACTAAGCACTATTATCATGGATAAGAGCAAAGCGGTCTGAAAGATATCAAATATTTTGTTTGGATTAACAGCAGAAATAAATGGCCCTAATATGTGGATCAACTGTCATGAACTCTGCAAGCGTTCTGTCCTATTCAAGTGTTTAAGGATTTTCTAGTGCAGATATTTGTCTTGATGAAAAAGGAAATTCAAAATCGGAATGTTGGGTTAGTTAATATTATTATTATTGTTCTGGGAAACTCCAAGGAGTCGATACACTCATCGAGGGAGGCCCTAACATCATGACTGGAACAACTATTCAACATTCACATAGTATCTATCATATCTTGCCTTGAACTCATTCACGGTCGTAGCACCCACAACAGACTCTGGAAGCTTATTCCATTCATTCACCACTCTCCAAGTAAAAAACCTAGCACTAACATCCTTGTCAACCACGCTCTTGCCCAGCTTCCATGCATGGCCCCTAGTCCTCCCACCACCAGTCATATTTTCAAAAATATCTTCTGGATCAATCATATCACCCCTCCTTCGCCTATCGTCCAATTTCTGCAACCCACAAATCTTCAACCTATTCTCATAAGGTTCATTCCACAGACCTGCTATCATCTTGGTCACTCGTCTCTGGACCCTCTCCACTTTCTCCCCATCACGAAGAAACCCTGGTGCCCATAACTGGGCACAGAAGTCCAGATGGTGTCTTATCAAGGCTCGATACAGAGGAACAACATCTTGTTTGTCTCTGCATGTTAAAGTATTTTTCAGAAGCCAAGTGATTTGGTGAGCTGTTTTAGTCACTTTTGCAATGTGCTTCCTAAAATTCAACTCCCTATCCACCTGCACTCCCAAATCCCTGGCCTCATCAATCTCCTGGAGTACGGTTCCACCAATGCGATATACTGCTGCTATTCTTTTCACCCCAAAGTGCATAACCTTACACTTTGCCACATTAAACTGACATCATTTTTCCTATCCTAGTCCTCCAAACTATCCTGTAAAATTTTGACATCCTATGCACTCACAATTGCTCTACCCAACTTTTCATCATCAGCAAACAAGTGAACACTTCCTCTCAAATCCTTTCCAATATCATTGATGAACAAGTTGAAAAGCAGTGGTCCAAGAACAGAGCCCTGCGGCACTCCACTAGCCACAAGACGTCTTTTTGACTCCACTTCTGAATAAACCACTCTCTGGTATCTTTCCTTCAACCACCCTCCTATCCATCTCACCAAACCTATATCCATCCCCATCTACTCCAGTTTACTGATTAGGGTTCCATGTGGTATAATATCAAAGGCCTTGGCAAGGTCCAGTAGTATCACTGTAAACCCACTAACTCTATCCAGTTCAGACGTCACTGTGTTATAAAACGTGAGCAAGTTACTGAGGCATAATCTACCCTTTACAAAACCATGTTGTCCCCCATACAATATCCCATTTTCATCTATCCAATCCTGTATTCTTTTCTTGACTAATTTCTCTAAGACCTTGACAATGATTCCTGATATGCTAATCGGTCGGTAATTTACAACAGCAGTCATGGAACCATCTTTATGCAGTGGAACTATTTTCCCCTCCTTCCACCCGCATGGGACTAACTTAGACCCGAGATTCAAATTAAACAAAATGGTCAAGGGTACTGACAATTCTTTAGCTGCTTCTCGTACTACACGAGCTGGTATACCATCCAATCCCACAGATGTATTGACATTGAGGTTATGCAATAGACTACTCACCTCCTCTTCATTCACCACAATTCCCGTATAATTACTGGTTTATTCGTTTCTGCAATGTCACCACCTGGATGATCTATTCTTGCAAAGTGCTCACTCAGTAACTCAACTATCTCAACTGATTCAGTTACCTCCCTGCATCGGCATTCTTTAAAATCATTCTGCCATGTGCATTTTTCCTTTTACTTGCTACATATCTAAAAAACTGTTTAGGATTCTCTTTAGCCTGCATGGCCAATGTTCTTTCATAATCCTTTTTTGCTTTTCTTACCACACTCGTCACCCTTCTGGCCTGCGCTTTATACCGTTCATGTGCCTGCCGGTCACCTTTCTCCTTAAATTCCTTCCATAGTTGTTTCTTTTTTTGCAGCTCAAGCTTAATGGTGTTATTCATCCATTTATCCCCTACTTGATTTATTATTCGGACTCTAGGTATACAGTCAGCCATTGCTTCATGCAAGCACTTCTTAACTACCTCCCATGCACTATCAACTTCTAGTCCTTGCAGATGTACATGCCATGGCACTGAGCCAATCAAACTCCTAAGCTTGTCATACTTTCCAGCCCGATATTTCCACATGTACCCTGTCTTAATTGAAAATTCTACACCTTTAGCCACCTCCCAAGTCAAGACACTATGATCACTCTCACCGATTGGTGGCAATGTGGTCATATTTGTTACAGCCAAATCCTCAGATGTAATTACTAGGTCAAGCACTCTCTGACCCATAGTGTTTTCCGTTACTTGCTGTCGCAGATAGTTATCCCTTAATAACCACATAAAATCCATTTCCTTCCTCGCTTGTGTCCTCTCCTCACTCCAATCAATGCGACCATAGTTGAAATCTCCCATAATAATCACCCTCCTTCCACCCATTTCTTCTATTTGCTTGTGCATACTGTCACCACCATCTTTTCCATCACCTGGTCTATAGCAGCACCCAATTGTATATTTAGTTCTGCTAGCCACAATCTCACACCAAATGGCCTGAAATGTGCTCTTTTCTCTATCCTGCAATTCAACTTCTATTCTCCTTGGCTGTAGCTCATCAGCTATCATCAGCAATACTCCTTCCCCCATTTTATTCTCTCTGTCATTCCTGAACACAACATACCCATCACATTTAATCCCACTAGCTATATCATCTACAGTCAGCCATGTTTCACTAATACTAATAACCTCTGGTCCGGAAGTGCCAACCATGGCCAAAAACTCTTCCTTCTTGTTCCTAATACTAATAGTATTAGTGTACATGAATTTAAGACCCCCATTAGCCCCAACCCTACCTTGATGCCTTATATTAACTATCCCACTCTGGTTTGTTGTCCTTATTTGCTCTAGCATATTATATTCATTCTTACATTCAACTTCCTCCCTAAGGACTGTATATCTACTCCCTCCCTTAACAAATCTAGTTTCCCTGAATTTGCACATTCACTACATTCAGCAACACTTTCTCAAGTCTTTTTACACCGTAACCATTCAAATGCAAGCCATCCATCTTATATAGATCCTTACGCCCATCAAACTCACTCCACACGTCCACAAATTCCACACCACTCGTCATACATAACCCACGCATAAAGTCATTCGCAATTATGGCCCTCCTTTTAAACATTTCACTGTCATACCGTGGCAAAAGACTAATAATTCTAACTCTCTCACTCTTTTCTTTTGCTACCTCAAACAATTCATTCAGGTCTTCTATCATTTCCATTTTATCCCCTTTCAAATCATTCGTACCTGCCACAACAATCATTTCTTTCACCCTTTCAACAAACATTTTTTTCACCCGTAATCAGTTACATCCTTTATGGTCGCACCAGGTTGGTACGATTTTGTCAAATCCTCTACTAACATACCTCGTACTAACGAGTCTCCATACAGCACTCTATCCTTCATTTTGTTCATGTTCACATTCATACGTCTATTTTTCCTGTCATACCTTTTATTATTGGTTGGTTCATTCAGTCGACTTTTGTTCATGCACTCTAGCTGCTGTTTTGCCCTTTCTATCGCACCATTCAACAACGCAATCTCACTCAATGCATCTATCTCATCTTTTTTATTCTCTGAGAAACCATTAATACTATCATTCCCACTTTCTACATTCACACTCTCATAATTCTCATGTACAACCTTGCCGCTTCTTGTCATTTCGCTATTTTCTTCATTCTGAAGTTTGACAAAAATATCACACTCAAGATCCGAAATACACTTCAATTCCTCATTCTCCCTACATTTTCTACACACATTCAATCCTTTATTATCATGTATCCACACTCCGACCGCACTCCGCAAAGCGTACATTTCACAACTAGTACACTGACTCATTTCTTTTATACTACCGTTCTTTGATAAAGATGGCAAACCATCATTACTGGCCGCCATTTTCCTTCGTACAGGTGCCATAGTTATTTGCAACGTGGTTTATCAAATAATAAGTTATAACACACCAAAAACACACAAACAGACGCATTAAAATACGCAAGGCAAACAAAACTACGCAATATTAAGTAATTTTATCAATGATAACTGAAAATAATACTTATCTTATCGGAAGCTTGCACGAACACAAAGTCTGTCGACTCCTTGGAGTTTCCCAGAACAATAATAATAATAATAATATTAACTAACCCAACATTCCGATTTTGAATTTCCTTTTTCATCAAGACAAATATCTGCACTAGAAAATCCTTAAACACTTGAATAGTACAGAACGCTTGAAACATGAAAATGGATTAACGACTATGGATTCAAAATTTCTGTAAATATAGAAGAATGGAAATGCAAAATTTGATGAAGATATTAATGATGGTTAAATGCAGAAGAGAATTTTTCCTGGTAAAAATAAAATAAAATAAAAATAACATATATAAAACAATCGTTTGAATAACATCTTCTGGGGTTGGGGTATCACTATAGGCCCGCTTATATGAAGAGTGCTCGCATCCCGGTGTGAGATGCAAGCAATCTAATCAATTTAATCTGGATTTAAATATGTGCATTTCGAACCAATATGCAAATATTCCATTGTTCTTGTGATTTTACTACGACTGAGAATATCAAGTATTTCTCTTGGTGAATTATGTGTTAAGAATGAGCGGCAGCTTACGAACTGTATTTAATATTAAGAAAAAATATATTGTTTCAGATGTAATGGGCCTCTTGATGAGCTCTCATAGTTTGTGGATATATCGAGCTAACATACAAAAGTTATTTTTATAGTTATTATTTCTGATAAAACGAAAATACCACCTTCACTTACCTGATTTTGAAATCTTCCAGGATTCATAATTATCTGAACACAATACGATGACGACAGGAAAGGTTTTTTTTTTTCAAATTGTATTCAAAACATAAACCTTGAAGTATATTGATTAATTAATCTTTTACTTTTTGTGCATATACTGGGTGAGAGAGTACATTTCTTCTCGACCCATCAACGCTACTCATATTGTGAGGGCAAAAGATTTTAATACCTGATGATAGATTACGTACAGTTTAATTAATTTCAACCTGAATCATGGGTATAATGTGCAGAAAGAAGAAATGGACACCTCGGGCAAAAAAAAAAATAAATCATAAAATACTATAATGACACTATGATCACATGGGTTATTCCTCTTGATTTCAGATAAATTAAAAATAATAATCATTAACTTAATCATAAATTAATTATTTCGAATTATTTCAAAAGATAATAAAATAAAAAATATTCTAAGTTTTTCTTTAGCCTCATGTTTAGTATGACGTCACAATAATAGTCGACACTAATTGGCTGAAGAGACTTACTCTCTCACCCAGCAAAAATTATTTACGAAAAGATGACTGCCGACCTCAAAATTTACTTTTTGAGCTAAAATTTCGCAAATACTAATTTTTGAACAGCAGTCACCAGCGATTTTCTGAATTTTTAAGACAATCATGGATATTGAAGAAACCCCAAATCAAGTAAGTTCGGATATTTCAATTTAGCCAGTGCAAACGTGTTCTGTATTATTATGCAATTATTGAAACTTTAACAGAACTAAAGCCTTTAAATGATTTTAATAGTCTGTTAAATCTTTAAGTTAACGGATGAGTTCAATTAGATTTAATAGTTTACTGGAATAATATCCTCTCGAAATTAAAAAGCCATTATGGATTCTTACTTATACTGGTAAGGGATAAAAAATATTTATTTCACACTAAGTAGAAAAAATAAAACCGATGGCTAAACCCATAATACATCCTTTAATTAGCTTTTTAAATTAACTGCGCTTTTGGCACGACTTGCTTTCGTATTTCACAAATTTAGATAATTTAATTCCTAAGTCGTTTATTTATTGGCGCTTTTCATTGCACTTCTTTAATGGTCGCAAAGAATCTGATAGTACCGGTTCGAACTTCTGGGATTTCTTGATAAAAATGTAGAAAATTGTGATAGTTCATAACGAAAGTTATTTATTTTATACGGACGCCATTAACTGGACAGTTCATATTAAAGCAAAACTTCGAGAAAAGCACATATTGTAAAATGAGAGTCGTACTTACACTTTTCACAAGCATGCAGGGCCAGAGGGTTGCAGTGCTTCCAGAATCCTCCCTCGCTTGGGACCATTAAATTGTTTCTAATTTTTCTGGACCCCAGCTACAGCCTCGTGAGTTTGGACATAAGTACTGCCCTGTGTAAATTATGTTGTAATCTATCAACAGCAAACCTTTTAAGAAGATATTTTATTAACTCCAATTAAAATATTCGAATCATATAGTACTGATTTCTTTCTATTCTGAATTCTTAATCCTTATTTTACAATGTTCATTTACCATTGGTTTAATTCTAAGCCATTCAAGAAGAATAGGTAGCAGTTTACAATAATGGTTTTTAAGTATGTGCATTTCTATTAAAGTGATACACCACTGTAATAAATTCTGTGATTTTGGTATTGGCAAATGAAATGAAGTTCTACTAAAATTTCACTGTGTTATCGGAATTTCGATTTTGTCTATCCTCTGGGTAAATTCATTTGAAGACTTCATAAAATAAGCGCTGAGAGTGTCGAGATAATCCTAAAGAAAAACCTAGAAAGTATTATTATGAAAGATAATTTCTTAGGCATATTATCAAATGTGTGGCGAATCATTATTCGAACAGGAGCATTTGTCATCAAATTAAAGGCAACTATCAACAGCATCTTTCAAGAACTTATCTAAAAAATGCTTAACCCGTTGTGCATTGCGCAATCGACAGATGTCACACAAAACTGTTTTTTAAAGAAACTTCTTAACAATATATCGTCCATTATGCATCGGTGTTCACCGAAAAGCAAAGGCTCCTCCGCGCTGCAAAACAAAGACGAGTCCACAACACTGTACAGCGACTGGTATTGTGATACCCCCCCCCCAACACCACCACTTTCCTCTCATCATACCAGTCCGATACTTTAATATTCCTCATCTTTATTTGAAAATCCATGAGTGGGAAATGTGCATCACGATCTCCACACCGAAAGTTCTTATTGCTTTACCATTCTTCAGTGAAATGAGAACCCTCTTTCTCTCTCTCCCTCTCTCTCTGCCTAAAACCATCCCCGGTCTTATTTCTCATAAAAAGTTCGCTCTTCCTACTTCACTTCAACTATAATTCTTCCGAGCATTTAATCTTCTTTTTGAACTTGTATTAACCGCTTGCATTTCTCGAAACAAATCAAATCCATTACTCCTTCGCTTATAAGGTTAGCACTACACCAATCACAGATTTACCCAATATTAGACTAGTTCCCCATCTAGAAAATTCATCCTAAACCTATCGTAAAAAAAAGTTTAATTCCTTTAACAGGATTTCATTTAACTGACTAATTCGTCATTGATTCCCTCCAATCGTATGCGCATACAAGTTTTGTTTCTGCATTACATCTTTTCTATGGATATTTTCAAAAGCATTGCTCCACCGAAGTGAATTACCCCACTTTTCCATTTCCTTTCTAAAATGTAAATACATTTTAGACTAGCTGCTGTTCAATATCCAAAAACATTTCAGTTTCAAACTTATATAACCACCTTTCCATTCTTATACTTTATTTCGTGTACTTGTGTTCCTTACAGCAATTCTTGCCACACGCTGCCTCCTCCAAACACTTCAGATGTTCGTGAAAGAAAATACTTACTTTCTCCACAAGGCAGTGGTGTTTTACACCTTTTGAGAAGTTTCATGTGTGGGGATGATATAAAATATTAATATACATTAAAACGATTCTAACTTCAAAAGAGGAATTGCCATAAAATTCCATATCAAATACTGCAAGCAACATTTATTAGACAGAGAAAATGCAAGGTTCCCAGTTCAATCAAGATACACACAGAGAGATCCGGCAGAGTAAGCCTAAAGGATGAAAGGCGCTGTTCTGAAATATGATAAGCAATTCACAGCTGCCAGAGGGAAAAGCAATCACCCAAGAGGAAGTGCATAGAATATAATAAGATTCCAAGTAGGAGAACAGTAGATGTAGAGTACTATGGCTAGATTTCTATGGAAGGTCATCTTAAATAAACCAAACAATAACCGCGAAAACGAAGTCAGCCTAAGAACATTATCCCATTATGAATTTTATGGTAAAGATGAACTAGTTTGATATGAACTCGACTCTCTAGCATTATTGTCTGGTATGGAAGTTTATGAATAAGGCACCTTTTCTTTTTGAAAGATATTTCGCAATATAAATTGCACTATTGGTGCAATTGCGACGTGATTTTGAATAAATTAACTTGAGGTTGACCAGTACAGACGTCCAAGCTCAACGTTTGGAACGAAAATGAAAGAGGGCATTTGAGCTGATCAAATCGGAACCATTCAGTAATATATCGTGTTAAAGGAAGAATGATCCAAATTACTTGACTTAAATTATTCAGATCTTCTAAAGAGTACGTTTAAAGAGAGAAAGATGTGATAAATGCAAGAAAACGCCCACGTATCTCGTCCAAAAATATCATGCCACTCATTATCCCTTATTTCATACTTTATGAATCTTTCTGGCCATTTGTCTGTTGTTGTCCTTTTAGATTCATTGCTGAAAATTACTTCTACGTGCATTAGGAATTCGGTAGAGTGCAATGTTTGTATGTTTCATTAGACTATACTGCTGCTACTCATCTACAAACAAGCTCATTAAACAGTCTCCCTACTTTATATATACGACTCATGGATTTTTCAAATCTATTACATAAATATAAAAATTGCTTATCTCAATAAATTAATTTGAGAAATAACCGATTTATTTTAGGAATGTACATCTTTAAGAGTGTCGTATAATTGTTTTTGTTTTTTCTTTTTCAGGATGTCGAAGAAAACACTCCTATTGTAGCCTTTAGACATTCTCTTACATGGGACCGTCAAGCTGACAAAATAATATTTGTATCCGGATATAATTCCCTGTTGGCCGAAATGCAATTTAGATCACAAACCAGATTCTATACATTCAATACAGTTGTTAATATTAGACCAGCCCTGTGCACGTGTCATAGCTCAAGATTTGTTCATATGGGTACGTTTTTATGCCGAAATTTGTGCACTCGTGATATGCTGTACATAAATAAGAAATAATTAATAAGTTTATGAATATTATTATAAGCTGCTACATTGATAACAGTTGTAATAACAATATTATTGTTTATTAATCAGGATATGGATCATTGATATGGAAGGATATAAGAGATGTTGTTCTTCAGGATCCTCATGGGATGAGGGCACTTCATCTGGCAGTGCTCCACCGTAATTTGATCCTTGTTAGACAACTCTTGAATGCCGGTTGCGATGTGAATGGCAGAACAACGCATAACGAAACTCCTTTACATCTTGCTGCCAGGAATTCATCTAGAAGTAAGTCATGTTTAACCAATTGTTGTTACTCCTCTTTGTTATATATTCGTTCATTTCATTTATCTTAGCAGTAAGAGTATCCACTATGTGGAAGTCGAAAAAAGAATAGGGGTGTCTTGAAAATCATGTTATTTGAGATTGTATACTTGATGTGGCAAAGTTAGATAACAAGAGTAGTAAGAATGATAACGATGTGCTGTGCCATCAGAATTGCTTTAGTTGTCCCATTGAATTGGCACAGGACGTGGTTGTGAGTTTAGTATTCTATAGCGCAAAGTTTGCTGTCTTGGACTAAAGAGATTAAAGACAGTATATCTTGATGCTGGAACCACACTCAAGGAGAATGATTAACACTATCACAGCTGTATCTCCAGGAGACAGATATTCTTGTGATAGTATTACGTCATGAGTTAATTATAGTAGAAATGTGGTACACATAAGACAAAAGAAAGCTGCCAAAATGAAGGGTCTAACCAGTCGTGATGCTAAAGGAAGATTCATGAAAAGTGAAATAATCATCTTTCAAGATCAAAAGAACTTCCCTGATAGAAAAGCTAATAACATGAAAGTCATTATTTTGTTGAACAACTGCACACCATCGGTTTCAGAATATTGTTTATTTATCAGTCGAGTAATGACTTTGTCCAGTGGGCAAGAGCAGATTTCAGCTGCCCACAAACGACAATGGATAATTTATGAAAAAACCTAATATATATATATATTTTTTTCACTTAACATAACTGTATGTTTGTTTTTTCATTAGCATTTTCCATAACTGTATGTTTTTTTTCCATTTTTCTATTCTTAATAATATTTAAGAATAAAACAATGCATTTTACAAGCTGTTTACGATGTCTGATTTCCTCTTTTTCTTCCTACAGAAATTATAAAAGTTCTATTAGAAGCAGGGAGTGATATTGAAGCAGAGGATGAAGGCGGCCATACTCCTTTAATTGTAGCCTGCTTGTGGTACAATTTCAGAACTGCACATTTTTTGATTCAGAATGGCGCCGATGTGAACAAGCGGGATAAGTGTGGTTGCACTCCACTTTTCTACGTTGCAAGTTTGATATGTCCACATGTTGAATTCTTAACCATGCTACTGGAAAATGGAGCGGAGGTAATTATTTCAATATCTGAAATGAATGTTAATTAATAAACTATAAAAACTATATATCTAGCAACAATAACGGTTATAACAAACGCACCATCTGTGCATAGAGGAAATGTTTTTTCCAAAGCAAGTTTCTTATTCCTGTTTTTATTTATTACTCTGTAGAAACTTTGAACCCTTCAGGATATTTATTGAAGACTTAAATATTTAGAATCGAAAATAAACTAATGGGGATAACAGTCAACAAAAACTACAAATTGAAGAGACTTATTGTAAAATATAAATATATAATATGTTTCGCTGTCAACTGAAAACGTCATCACGATTTTTCATATTCTTTCCGTTGCTTTGTTCAAAACAATCCAATGAAGGTCAGTCGTTAACAATCATTTTAAATTTCCTTTCACTTTCTTTATCTCAACTTTATCTAATAGGGATTTGCGGTTTGAATGATAAGATAATAAACATTATTTTATTGATATTGTAATTGAAAATGCCGATTTCCATTTTAATTGCTGTCTGACCAAACGCAATTTCCTACTACTTACAGTTTAACTCAAGATGTGACTATTCATTCTTAATATAATTAGGTCATACGCTGAAAAATCGATTGTACTATTATTCGGAAATATCGCATGATGCAGAGCTGCTTTCACTTTATAAACTGATGTGACCAGGCTTTATATGAGGAATAACAACTATCTTATACCGAACATACTTCTTAACGAAAACGGGAAAACACGAGTCTCTTTACTCAACTATTAATGCTTCATGAAATCAGCATGCCTATTTCTAGAAACGGTTTTGATTATTTAAACTGGACTTATTCCATCAACATGATTCTTTCTTCTTTTTTTTTTTTTTGTAAATTAATGAAGTGGATTTTTTTATTGGGATGCTAGTGGTAGTCAATAATACATATACTGTATATTGTTTCTTTTCCTTTGGTCATGGTATCCATCTATAATACTGTGTTCCACACACACAAAGAGAATACCATCAACTCTTAGGAGGAACAGTCGATATTGTTGGTCTTTAATCTATATTAAGTAAACAGAAGTTTTAACGTTTGCGTTATTTCAAATTTTTGACGTATTAGAGGGTATTCTAATTCAAGATATATATCTATGTATATTCAGTTTAAGAAAATCGAGTATACATATACAAAATCATTTATAAAAAAGAGAGAAGTTGATTTTTTTATACAGGATTTCTCCCATAAACCTTTCAAGTGGATGTTGAAAAAATTAGTTTCATTGGTAGAAATGATTTTATTTCCTTTGAGATAGATTACATTTTAATAAAAAACGATGTAATTGCAGTTAAAATAAAAAAAACAAACAAATTATCTGAATATCCATTTCTTAATACAGCGATTGTATGTTTCAGGTTAACGTGCAAAATCATCACAGTTTCACACCTGTAATTGCTTGTTTGTCTGCTCTGAGATCAAGATCAAATCAAGGTGTAATTGAACATCCAACATTCCAACAAACTCTTCAAGTTTTACTTCATTACAAATGCGAAGTGAACATTCTTCCTCATACGGACCTCCATCCCTTACTCTTAGTTACGGAACATTCCTTGCATTCTCTAGTAATGGATTTCATTCGTCATGGATGTGGTGTTAACGTTACTTGCAGCTGTGGCATGACGCCTCTGTATTATGTGGCCAAAGATAACAGACGAGACCTGGTGGAGCTTCTACTTTCATTAGACGAAAACCCCCAAAGTCATCGATGGGTTAAAGTAACCGAAGTATTGAATACCATAGAAAACGAAGAAATTCGCAAATACATCCAGGAAAAGTGTAGAGAGGTCCCAAGTTTGAAGCTGTTATCCCGGCACTTTCTTCGAAACCAATTAGGGGCAAGAATATATCAAGCAACCGATAGTTTCAATATACCAACTACTCTCGCTTCATATTTGAAATTACACGATTCCTGTAATTCAGAGGGGAACAGCGGATGAACAAAAGTGTAGATTTGCTTGAAGAATGTAATGGTGTTAAAATACTGAAGAGTTATGGCAGTGTGGAAGACAGATTATTTTTATGTAGAAACTGTTTGATGTCTAGCTATATTAGATACCTCTTTTTTCAACTGTAATTAGTAAAAGACAAAATAAATGTTGTTTAAAAACTGAAAGATGATCCCGTTTATACTTGTGATGGGTTTACGTTCCCTGTAATTTTGACCATTCACTTGAACCCGTAGGTCCATTACAGACTCAAAAGTTCAATTAAATTTTATTGGTCTCACTACACTCACCCCTTCTCGAATTGCATGGGCTGAAAATGGTACTGATATATCCCTGTTATATATTACATCAGAAAGTTTTCTGTCTAGTTAGTTTAGCATTGAGAAGAATCCCATTTTTAAATGCTACATTGAACGAATAAATGAAAATCTGAAATATAACGAAAGGTCAATAGATACATCTGTTTCTACCTGCGTTTTGTTTTTAATATTACACAGAAAAGATGCGCTACTTAGATTAAACTTCTCCAACTTTGTCGGTGAAGTGTCGGATTTTCCTATTACCGTGTTGGAGTTTAAATCTTGCCTAACTTTCCTTTTTTTATTTATTCTTTAACAAACTTTCTATGAACATTAAAAAAGTAACTAATGTTTAGCTGATCTCCTGCGATACTACAAACATTATCACGTGATTAATTTAACTAGTATTAATTCGATACTCTGGCCGCAGTAGGACCATTCTGTTTAAAGTTTCTCGAAATCACAAAAATGTGCTTCTTTTCCTTGGCTTCGCCCTAGTGCAGTGCATGTAACTTTGCTCTTCCGTCGGAAAGCTCTTGGCTTGTTTGGGATATTTTTTATTCCCAAAAATCGGGGTTTTTCGAAGAGATAAATGATCTGAAGAATACCCGTTGTTTAATACTATCTCAATAGTATTTGTTGATTTGGCCAAAATTTAAAACCCAAGTCCCATTCTTCAATGTTACTCGAATTCCAGGATTTTTATCACCGATTCTTCTTCGTTTATCCTGAGTAATCCCCTTACCAACTGCTATGTTTTTTTCAATCTCCATTCTTAGGATATTTTTTAATTTTTGTAATCTACAGGACTGTGTGGATATTTTAGCATTACACAGCACTCGTACCTTGGTTATTCACCTTTGCGTTGATTTCGAATCCCATAAACCGATGAGACTACTACCTTTTAGTAGTTGATACAAAGCGGAATTCGAGTTCTTCTTTGTTACCTGCCCGATATGTTTTCTGAACAGCAAATTCCTGTTTATTGTCACATATAGCACTCTAGCCTCCGTGATCTCCTGAAAGGCAATCGTGTGAACATGATTTACTGCGTTCGATCTGTTTGTTGTAGACAAAAACATGCACACTGAAGGATAATAAATTGATCTGCATCCTCTGCCACACTTTAACAATTTGTCAGGAAGTGTGATGTAATTTAGTCTCTTGTTTAGATTCTGACCATCAACAATTTTTTTAAAAAAAGTAGAATTCCATTTAAACTACTCTTCTTCATCAAGGAAAAAATAAAATAAATAATTTTATCAACATAATTCTGCATCATTGTTCAAATTTACCTTCTTTTGCTATTTTTGATCCCTTGTTCGCTTATGTACTTTTAAGGCCTCTTTAGCTACTTCCATAAAGCAGGATTTAAAAAAAACAACTCGGCTAAACTACATGTGTTCATATGGTAGTTTTCCCTTTTTTTACCGTAAGACCAACCATAGTTCTGCGGGAAGGGGAAAGCAATGGCTCCTGTGTATTATGTGACCGACTAACTCACCTTTAGTGGAAAATCCTTTGTTAATTTTGTGTGTTCCAGAAGGGATTCGCAACCATTATTCTCATACAAAGGAAATCGGTGTTACTGACTGAGATGCTTGGAGAAACTCATTGGAGAAGATTTTTTTTTCAGCGAATTCCGTTATTAGTTTAGCTTTGGTTAAACTGGTAATGTGATATCTTGGGAATATGCCAAGAATGTCTACACATGTTTTGTGGACTTGGAGAAGGAATATGACCGGGTTCCTCGGGATAAGCTTTGGCAAGTAGTACAGGAGTATGGAGTGGATGACCAACTATTAGCTGCCATCAAGTCCCTGTATAAATGCCCAGAGTTTTGTGTCAGGGTAAAGAGCACAAAGTCTGACCCCTTCACAGTCTCCGATGGCCTCCACCAAGGGAATCCCACCAGAACACCTGAGCTTTGTGGCAGAGGATCGTGACCATTGGAAATTCCTCTTGCAGCTGTTTCCCCCACAACCCAATTAGGAAAGGTGGGCTTTGAAGATGTATGTTTAGATTTGGTACAGGTCATAATCCTAATGTTAATGACATCATCGGTTATTTTAAATCCCACTCCATTTATTTCCTTTTGTTTACAATGTTTGTGCATACTTATACAGCTTTGCACATAATTTATAATCACCTAACCTTAAGTTAGGAAGTAAATGGAGTGAGAGTTTAATACTGCTTTGTTCAAATATCTTTCAATGTTCATAATATTCATTGCCACTTCTCATTTTATTTCATCGGCAAAACTATTCTAATTTTTCTAATACCTTCTAATTTTTCTCCTGTGTAGTTTGACTTACATATCCCGTCCTGAAATAACAAAATAAAAAACCCATGTTTTTTTATAATAACCTCATAAAAATAAAAGATTGAAAAACGTTGCCAACAGCAATTTCAGTGAATAACTCTTCAAGGCTCAAGAGATCATCTAGTGGAGTGTTTCTTGTATAGCTTGAGATCGTATTCCTTGAAATACGTGGGTTGACTCTTCTTGAGAACAGAGAACAGAAATGCAATGAAAGAGCAGGATATCAGGACATCAATAAGATTTACGTTTTAGTGGGAGAAAGGCATTTATGATTACACAGGCCTGCAAAATTCGAGTCTTGAAAATTTGTCTGAAACTATTAATTTCTGGGTTATTTTTGACCACTGTTTTCAAATATCCCTTCCATTTTTCTCTATCACGTAAGTATGTTTCACAAAATCGGTCTCAATATTACAGTAAATAGCTATAAACGCATTTTATTAAATAAAATAACAGTATTTAAATTTCTCCATAAACATATTTGGAATGAACGTATTGGGAAAAAATTTAATTAAATAATAATCTTTATTACATACTTTATATTTCGTTGTGGTGTCTTTTTCTTTTTCCTTCAAAGCTTCTTTTTGAACTTTGCTGTGACATTCCAGGTAGACTCTGTGCAATATCCAGCAGTAGTCCGCCATCATGTTTACATTCCACGTGCCCTTATATTTTCTTTCCATCACTTTGATATCTCGCTGGAATCTCTCTCCTTGCTCTTCGCTAAGAGTTCCCAGATTCTCAGGGAAGTATTCTAAATGAGAGTTGACAAAGTGTACTTTTATGCTCATAGAGCATCCCAAATCATTGAATTTCTGTAGCACGTCTTCCACAAACATTTTATAGTTGCGGGTCATTTCTATTTCCGACTTCCTTTATCAAAACCTCTTTCAAAGCTATCTACGCTTCTTTTTCAAGTTGCCATTTTTTCTTCAAACTGTTTATCCTTCATAAGTTTCCTGATGTCCGGACCGATAAAAATTCCTTCCTTCAATTTTGTTGTAGTTAATCCCGGAAATTTTGCACAATTTATTTAAAACACTCTCCTTCTTTTGACAAGGCCTTGAAAAATTGCTTCGTCAATCCCAGCTTTATGTGACGCTGGGTAAAAGTATTTTTTCCGGTGCAACCAAAATTTCGTGTAACACATTTTTAATTTCAGATTCTAATGTGACTCTTTCGGGCCATTCCTTCTTAATCCAATGTTGCTCTCGATCTCGACTGTCTCTAGCACAAAAAGCATGGGTATGTGGTGAATCCTCGTTGTTCTTCCAAAATCATAGATATGATTTTGAGATCACCACAAACTGTCCATCCAAGATCATTGTACTTAGGTTTGCTGAGAATGGAGACTAAATTTTCGTATCGTTCTCTCAAATGCTCAAAATATGCTATTAGTACTGAAGCATACTTATTGTAATTATGGAGAAGCAGAGCTTTTTGTTCAGGAATCGATAAACAACCTCCAATCAATGACTTTATATTTTACGTTGAAGTTGCTTAGCAGTAAGGGAATATCGCTGTAGTAAACTAAATCACCTTCCTCTAAAAAGTAAGGAAGAAAATTTCTTTTTCGATATCTAAACCATGAGAAAGAAGTGCCAGGGGCTAACAAATTCTTTTCGTTTACTCTCGAGCCTACAGTTCTGCAGATTCCATAGGAAGATCCAAATCTCTGTTCATGTCGTTTAAAACGGTCTGTGAAAAAAGTTCAGGTGGGCCACTATCTTTGTATTCGTCATCATTGAAATCTTCTACTTCTTCGTTTGAATCGCTGCTCAGTGGTTCTTCAAAAATTTGTGGAGTTGTTGGCACAGGTATTTCAGGACCATGTTCCACTGGGCCTATTCAGATGGAAAATTTGGAGAGGAAATGTCTGTTTTTATTTTTCACATTGAAACTTCGAACATTTAAAGAACAGAAGTAACAGTCATCGGTATGGTTGCGGGGTTCCAGCCATACCATGAGAATTCCGAAACGGAAAGATTTTTGTTCTCAGTTCGACCACCTTCTGAGTTCTTCTACACAAATGGAACATAATATATGCGGCGCCCATGGCTTATCTTAACCACGAAATTCATCCCAAGATACGCATAGTACACTTTTGTTTTCACGAACCCTACAATTTTTCTTCGTTGTTTTTTACAACTACCCCCCCGCATATGTCATCATCATACGTATCAAAGATTTAGGCCTAGTATGGCCTGTTCCGGCCTTAGAAGTCATCGTTGAATCGTTTAAGAGACGTCCTGGTTTTCTTTTTCCTAATGGCTTGTACTTTAAGGCTTGTCTTGGTAATCTTTCTGTTTTCATTCTTTGAACGTGTTCCATACATCTATGTTTATATTTTTTAATTTTTTCAATTACTGGTTCTTGGTTTAATTCTTTCATAATATCTTCGTTTCTTTTGTGATCAAATAGGGTATACTTTGCAGTTTTTCTCATAAACTTCATTTCTTCTGTTGTTAATCTTTGTTTGTGTTTTTGTTTTATTGTCCAGATTTCTCTTCCATACATTAAGACCGGTAGGGCTAATGTATTGTTGAACTAGGTTTGGTTTAAATATAGAGTTAATTACTCCTGCTATTTTTAAATATTTTGCAATTTTTATGTTTATATCTTTTTCATTTTCATAAGTGATCATACATCCTAGGTAGTTAAATGAATTCACCTGTTCTAAGATCTTGTTATCTAATACTATTTCAGTTGTTGCTGGATCTTGCCTTTAAAGGCCATAGTTTTTGATTTTTCCGTTGATATTCTTTGGATATCTCATTTAGATTTAAAATAGCTTTCTGTAAGTTATCTTCAGAATTTTTAATTATTATTTGGTCGTCTGCAAAGAGGAGAGTGTTTAAGTTAACTGTAGGTGAAAGTTTAATTCCTTGATGTAAATTTTTACTCCATTTTATTATTATTTCATTCAAGTAGATATTAAAAAGAGTTGCCGAGAGGGGATATCGCTGTCGGACCCCTTGGTTTATCTCTCTCGTATATGATAGCTCGTGATTTAATCTTATTTGTATTTGATTATTTTCATATATACTTTTGATAGCTTTTAGGATATTATTTGGTATTTGTCTTTCTTTTAATATGTCAAATAATATGTTTCGTTTAACTTTGTTAAATGCTTTTTCAAAGTCAATAAATGCAATATGTGTTTCTAAATTATATTCTCTTCTTTTCTCTATTATTAATTTTAGTCAAAAGGCCGGGTCTATACATGATCGCCCTTTTCTAAATCCATTCTGTACTTCTAGAATAAAGTTTTCAGAATATTTCATTAGTTTGTTATTTAAGATTCTGCTGTATATTTTGTAACATGAATTTAGTATACTGATACCTCTATAGTTTTTACTGTCATCTCTATTACCTTTCTTAAAGATAGGAATCACAATTGCTTTTTTTCATTCTATTGGGGGGATACCAGTTGAGTAAATATTATTTACAAATAATAAGAGTCTTCCTTTGAATCTTGTTCCTGCGTATTTATATAGTTCTGAACCTAGCTTATCTTCTCCAGGTGATTTTCCGTTTCTTGTTTCTTTCAGGCTGATTTCTAATTCTTCTTCAGTTATTTCCTTTTCATTTTCGTTATTTGTTTGCCAGTTGTCGTTTTTAAAATATTTGTCTGTCCACAGTTCTGTGTAGTAATTTAGAAATTCTTCTAATTTCAATTCACTGTTTAATTTTATGTTTTCTTTGGTATCTGCATTTAGGTGTTTCAAAATCTTATATACATTGGGTCTTATTTTATATAAATCATGTTCTAAATTAGAAACAAATTTATTCCATGATTCTCTATGTCTTTTTCTGACTTCTCTTTTAACTATGGCTCTTATTCTTTTATATTCTATTTCATCTTCTAATCTTTTACTGCTTAACCATTTGTGATAGGCTTCGTTTTTCTTTTTGATTATTTCTTTGATTGTATCATCCCAGATCTTCAGTTTTTTTCTTTTATTAAATTTTTTTGTCTTTCCTAAGCTTTCATTTGCTGCTGCATTTAGTATCGTTTTTATATTAAGCCATTGTATTTCTATTTCTTCATTTTGTTTTATTTTATCTAGATACTGGTTAATTCTTTGTTCATATAGCCATTGTACATTTGTCTCATTCAATAGACTAGTTTTATAAACAAATGTTTCAATTTTTCTTTCTGTTCTTGTTAATTGTAGCCATTTAGGTGGTAATCTTAATTTTATTTTAAGAAGGAAGTGGTCACTGCTTATTTCATATCCTCTGTGAACTCTAAGATCTAGTGAAAATTTTGATGTCTTTTCATTTAATATGAAGTAATCTAATATTGATTTCCATCCTCTTGTTGCCCAAGTATATTCATGTATGTCTTTATGTTTATAGAAGGAATTCATTATTTTTAGGTTATTATAAACTACAAAGTCAATCAATTTTTTACCATTTCTGTTTAGAGTGTGTTCTCCATGTATTCCTATATTATTATTAATTTTCGTGTTTCCAATTCTTGCATTTAAGTCTCCTGCTAAAATTATATCATCATTTTTATTTATTTTATTATATATGTTTTGTAGCTGATTATAAAAATCAATATTATCCTGTTCTCTTCCTTCTTCTAGGGCATATAAACCAATTATTGTTAAATAGCCTCTATCTATTTTTATTCTAGCTTCTATTATTCTTTCATTCCATAATTTATAATGTTTTAACTGTTTTGAAAGGGAGTTATGAATCCAAATCATGACTCCTGCTTGAGCTCTTTGGTCTCTGTCGACTCCACTGTATATCACATTAAAATTTTCAGTTCTCATAGTTCCTTTTAATTTCTTTTTTGTTTCAGTGATTACTGCTATTTTAAAATTTCTTTCATTTAATAACTGGTCTAATTCTATTTCTTTATATGCTATTCCTCTTACATTCCAGTTTGCTATGTGTATTATATTTTGTCGTTTCCATTTTCATTTTCCCTTTTCCATTCCAGGGTCGTTTCCCATAGATTTAATCCGATTATCTTTTTCTGTCAGCTTACAAGTATTTAATAATAATTAATAATAGGCTGTACTTCAAGAATTGTTAAACACAATATAAGACTGGTGAAGACGGCAGAGTATTATTCGTACAAGTAGAACCTCTACATACGTCACAACGTGTGATACAAACACAATTAAACATGTATAGACTTACGCATGGGTGGTGAAATATATGATGAGGAGCGTTACATTTGCACTTATCAATGACATGGAAATTTAGCGAAGAGGTTTGTCCATACGGTTCGTAATATCTGAACTTCAACTTATAATGCACACAGTTCGAAGCATACGGTTGGAAGTGATCATTCCATTCACTAGAAGTGGCCCTAAATTTTGATTCCTACTGACTTTAGATTTTTTGTTATATACAAAAAATGTACCACACTTTGAGAGCTGCTCTAGATGGCCGAGTAGCAAGCATATCTACTCTTCAGCCAAGAGGCTGTGGGTTAAAATGCCGTCATGGCAATTGGTGTTTGTGATTGCCCATCTATCTCTGTGTGGAAAGAGCATCTGCAACCATACTACGTATTTTAACAGAAGGCTTCACTCCCAAATCTGTAGGAGGTACGAGAGTAACCAGGATGTGTCTAGTGAACTAAAATGTGAATAAATAACAAACACACTTTGGGAAACCCTGTTTAGAGACTAACCATGGAACGCTATGAAGCTGTTTTATACCTCCAATATATCTTCACACAAAGTGATGAAATTCATCTTCTACTAAAGATATTTCATCCATAATACTGTTGCGATTTATAAGGCCTTTTAAAGCGATTTTTGATCTGGAATAGCGGAAAGTTTTTCCTAACGCAAGGATAGGATTCCAACCAGAAAAACAGATTTACCGAATTGAAAAACAAACAAAAGATATTATATTTTGGTTGTTGCTTCGGGCTAATACGAAGATATTATCAGTTATATCATCAGATCAGGTTGATTTTGGCGACATACTCGTACATGATGTAGAAGAATGTGTGAACTCTGTCTTCAGAGAAAACAAAAAGGCATTTTAGTAGATATTTTGAGCTTCTTTTCCTGAAGTTGACAAGGAGATCAGTTTTAGATATTCGTCAATGAAGATATTAATGCTGGTATCAGGCATCATTTCATGATTTCCAATAACGAAAACTCGAGCCATTAGGTGGTACTCTAGAATTAGCAGGAATTGTTAAAAGAAGAAACCATACACCATGATAAGTTATGAACTAGGAGAGAGGAAGAAATCTTCCTGCTTGAGGAAGAGAATGGAGAATAACATGACTGGTTGCTGGGGCCTATATAATGAGGTGCTATCATAAGTACTGGAAATGTCTATAGCGACCACATGGATTTTCCAGTCCATTGCATTGCGTGTAGTTATAGGTGGGTAATATGAATTCTGAACTTCCGCAACTGGAGCGGAAGTTCAGAATTCATATTTGTACGCTGTGATCTGTTCTTTCTTTGGGGTGATATTACGATAGTACTAATCAATGTGTGAAAGTGAAACCAAGAGAGAGAGAGAGAGAGAGAGAGAAAGAATTCTTGGAAGAAATTGCTCAAGGGCTTTTACGAGGGAACAGTTTGCTCTAAAGCCATTTGAGTAGTTTCAGGTACATGAAAAGTTGGATTTGACTCAATATATTTTTTAAAAGATGCTGTCTAATTTGTGATCAGGTGATATTTATATTCGAGTCCGAATTAGGACTTTAGTCTTTGTGTTGTACGTTCCAACTAGATTGAACACTTGTTGAAACCAGTCCAATTATTAAATCGGATTGTTGGTGTGTCGCGTACTCTGACTAACTACTATTGTGCTCTGAAGATGCTGGATTGAATACCAGCGACATATCAGCAAGGAGGTAATAAATAGTTATTTTCTTCTTAGTCTGTGTTCATATCTATACGACTAAAATTATTCAACCTTATTCCGACATTATACAACTAACACATAAGCATTCCCATACGTTTGAGGATTCTTCACGGAGATGATATCGCTCGCAACATACGACAGTACGGTAAGTGGAAGTTTGGATTGCCTCGGCAACTGAAGAGCTCCTTCTTAACAAGGTGTAGAGACACCAGTTTAATACTGGTGTCTCTGCACCTTGTTAAGAAGGAGCAACTGTGTCTGCAACTGTGTGAGAATTAAGAACATATTTCATTCGGCTTCAGCGCATTTACAAACTAGCGAGTTTAGCATTATTACTGGACCAAAAAAACGCTACTCGCCTGGAGCTTTCTAATATAAATTCATCCCTCAACGCCCTAAGTGACAAAGTATTTCATATTGTAAACACGGAACTGTGGGATATCCTGGGCAGCATCTCCGAAGCAACAGATTAAAAAACTTTCGTCAAAGTTAAAACCCCTACTAGAGAAAATTTCAAATTCTTCAACAACATAGTTCTACGCAACGACCGCAATTACAACACGATCGCGTCATTGTGAATTTTTCATCGTCAACCTTAACCAAAGAAGTTACGAGTGCGTTACGTCAAGGATATAATTTTGCTATTGCGCTCAAGCAAGTTTGAAAAGACAAAATAATGGATTCGTTGAACGGGGAATATACGACCTGCCTCTAACAAGCCAATAACACTCAGCTAGACGTGGCCAACATCCTAATCCATTCTAAGCCTTCCAGAAATAATATCCCACATAACAAATCATTGCTTTAAAAGAGCTACACAATAATACCCACATTATCATAACCAATGCAGACTAAGGGAACACAACTGTTGTGATGGATTCAACAAAATATGAAAGCAAGCAGCACACACATCTACAAGATTAGTCACCGTACCAAATTATAGATCGGGTTCCTACCAACTGGCAAAATAATAAGGTGTGCAAATTATTGAAAAAAAAATAATGTTCTAGCCTATAGCGACAATTGACAAACTTAACTCTTTCACAGTAAAACACCCAGGACATATGGAGCAATAAATCACAAACAAGATACTACACCATCACGCCTTATTGTGGATATTTTAAACTGTCCCAAATATAAATTTGCTAGATATTTAGCGAAGCTACCAGCCACTCTCACAAACAATTCTCCCTCTTCTGTTAAAAATTCTATTCACCTAAAAGTGTTTTAAAAAACCATACCTTAAAAACTTCAGGCATAATGCTGAGTTTTAATATCACCTCACTATTCACAAATGTTCTGTTAATTGAAACCCTTGATTTACTAAACTCACACATTTCCCCAATATATTACAACTGTTTAAATTCAGAGTACAGGCAGGCTATTTTACATGGAAAGGAAAAATATACAGACAATTATAAATGAGACAGCAAAGGGCTCCGCCCCTTAGCCAACTTCTACATAGAACACTTGGAAAAGCTAGCTGTTGGTACAGTCACTCTGAAACCAATGTTTTGGCTATGCTGATGATGGGCTTGCTATTAGACCACATGTCCCAGACAAAATACTAAATGCTCCTCAGAAATCTCACCCCATTCTCAACCACAGAAGACTACAATGAGACTGACACCATCACATACATAAAAGACACATCTGAAAAGACATGCTGAGTACTTAATAAACATAAACCACGCACCGCATTTAAACCGAATGTAAAATTGGCAACTCTCATCAGTTTACCCAAGGAAATAATCTCTCCTCTATCACATCCAGGAGTCTATGAAGTGCCCTCTTCGTGTGATCAAGCTTGCTATGGCAGACAGAAAGAACTGTGGACACACTCCTCAGTGAACATAAAAAATACATCTGGCACTATCGCTATGGCAAGTCAGGTCTATCAGATCAAATTTTAGATAGCACTACACAGAGGTTCACTTGGAAAAAAAATGTGCTATACAGAAGCTTTTAAAGGTCAGAGAAATTGTTCCAGGAATAAACAGAATCCTCGAAACACTACAAAACACTCAAAACTCAACAAATATGTCTGTATAAATTTGCCAAAGATTTATGAGACAGTCCGCGTAATCACTGTCTCCCAAACTTAAAATATTAATATCTGCTTTCTTTCTATGTTTTTTTCCCTCAACATAGATGTTGCCTGATTAGGACTTTACTCTTTGTGATTTTCGTTACATTTGTTTCAAACTAGTATTGTTATTATATCGCGTACTATGACAAAGAATAGAAATGTCAGGAATATTTCTATTCTTTGTCATAGAATAAGAATAAGAATAGAAATATCAGGAATAGGTTAAAAAATAGTTATTTGCTTATCAGTCTGTGTTCTCATCTATATCGTTAAAATTATTCAACATGTACGATGAATTCATAAGCCTTCCCACAGGACAAATAAATCATAGCAACACATTGATATGATATATTTTTGCCAAGAGATGTTACCTGGGGAATGGGGATCTGGTGGGGGGGGTGGGGGGGGGGGGGGGTGGGGGGGGGGGGGGGTGGGGGGGGGGGGGGGTGGGGGGGGGGGGGGGTGGGGGGGGGGGGGGGTGGGGGGGGGGGGGGGTGGGGGGGGGGGGGGGTGGGGGGGGGGGGGGGTGGGGGGGGGGGGGGGTGGGGGGGGGGGGGGGTGGGGGGGGGGGGGGGTGGGGGGGGGGGGGGGTGGGGGGGGGGGGGGGTGGGGGGGGGGGGGGGTGGGGGGGGGGGGGGGTGGGGGGGGGGGGGGGTGGGGGGGGGGGGGGGTGGGGGGGGGGGGGGGTGGGGGGGGGGGGGGGTGGGGGGGGGGGGGGGTGGGGGGGGGGGGGGGTGGGGGGGGGGGGGGGTGGGGGGGGGGGGGGGTGGGGGGGGGGGGGGGTGGGGGGGGGGGGGGGTGGGGGGGGGGGGGGGTGGGGGGGGGGGGGGGTGGGGGGGGGGGGGGGTGGGGGGGGGGGGGGGTGGGGGGGGGGGGGGGTGGGGGGGGGGGTTTTGGAAACTAAAAATATTTATTTGTTATATAATTATGCGTAATATTAATATTTAGTTAAAATAGTTACCTGAGCACCATGTTCCAATAGTACGGCTACCATTTCATCAGATGGGCATATCGAAATTGCAACATAGAAAAGCGGTGATTACCCCATTTGTCAACTTTGTTCACATCGGCACCATTCTGTATTAAATAGAATGCGGTTTGAAAATTATATCATAAGCAGGCTGTAATTAAAGGAGTGTGGCCTTCTCTATCCTGGGCATCAACATCACTCCCATCCTCCAATAGAACTTCTGTAATTGCTAGTGAAGAAAGAATATAAAATGACAGTTGGTAAAAAAATGGCTGAAAAGTGTTTGTTACAACAACAAGTGTTCCTTCATACTATTGAAAATGATTTTCAAACAGAGAGATGCGGTTGACTTTTGTGTTAAACTTCGTAAACCTTTTACTTAAACGCATCAAATGCTTCCTAAAGCACACGGGGATGAATGCGCATCCTGTACTCAAGTTCACGAGCGGTTTAAACGATTTAAGTGGTCGTAAGACGCTTGAAGACGACCAAAAGCCAGGCATCCAAAAACTGGACTGAGCGAAGTTAATATCCAAAAAGTACGTGATTCCATCAAAGAAAACCCGAAATAGTCTGTGAGATTGATTGAAGATTCTAGAATCAACTGTGCAAAACATATTGACCAAGAGAGTTTGGCCTTCGTAAATTGAATTCGCGATTTGTTCCCAACAAGTTGACCGACGACCAAAAAATGTATCAAATTGAACACTGCAAGGACCTCATTAAAACCGTTCGTAAGAACTCAAACTTCCTTGGAACGATCGTTACTGATGACGAAATAGTGTTTTGAGAATGTGCTCAAAGCAAAGCCCCAGAGTGCTGATTGGAGACCACCAGAAAAGGGGCATCCGAAAAGAGGTTACTTGGAGAAGTCAAAAGTAGAGACAATGCTGATTTGTTTCTACGATTCCAAGGGCATTATACACAAAACATTCGTTCCGCCTGTCCAAACGGTAAACAGTGAGTTTTATCACGAAGTTTTGAAGCCGATATAATAAACTCATTTAACGAATTAACTGACCGTGCCAAATGCTGTATCGAAACTCAGGGTGAGTGTATTGATTCAAATAAATTGATTTGAATAAAGATAATTAAACTGTATTTTATTTACTCAAACGTTCGATTTCTTCTTGGACAGAGGGAGTATATATATGAAGAACTGTGAAAATTTAATAATAAAGATCTCCTCTGGCCATTGCTTATACCCACAAGAATCCACGTCCATTAAGAAGGTTGATGGACTCACTCGGGGTAACAAAACAAATAACCGTGCCTCCATTTCGATTGATACAAATGGAGTGGACTATTTAAATCTCCTAAAAAAGGCTGAGACGTTGGTTAAACATCCTTATTTATTAAGTTAAGGAATTCACAACGTAAAAAGGATATAAATTAAATCAAACTTTAATCTATATTTCCAATATTTCTGCAAGGTCACGTTGCCATCTTCACAGGAACTTAAAATAAAGACACGTGCACACAGGCAATACACACAGTAAATGAGCTCGAAGCAGGAAGTTATTGTTATGCCTAAACCTCCTGATGATGCACCCCTAGCCGGCTATGTAGGTTTTCTTGGCCGTTGGGCTGAAGGTCTTCTGACGTAAGTGTCCCAAATTTGGGGCAGTCACATGCAACCACATTTGTTGAGGTTTGGCATGTTTCTTTAGACTTTCTCTCTTTGGCATGTTGTTTTTCCCTTTTTCCAGTGTGAACTTGATTCTAGGGTGTTGGTTGTTTAAGTGTGTTAGTGTAAAAATTCGATGTTGCCAAAATAAATTAACTAAAAGCATCGACTTTTTACATAGGAATTCACCTGAATTTTCTTTGTAAAAATGTATATTTTAACCATCTATGTAAAACCATCTGTATAAAGAGCAAAATAAGCCCAAAGGGAATTAACTCGCTCATTGTTTAAAAAGGGATGTAGAAGTATTGAAACCAAGAGCATCGCCCAAAATTCGGTCTTTTGAAGATTGTGTGCAAGACTCATCGCAGGTGACCTTCAAGGTCAATATTGAAAGGGTGCGGCGCGAATCAAAAAGAAAGGCAACATTAAGGCAGTAATGTTGCCTTTCTTTCGAGAAACATGATACAGGATTCTCCAAACTACTAGCAAGAATTGCAATTGCACGGGGAATCTAGGGGTCCCAAAAACTTAATCAAAGGTGCAGGGACTCTGGTGTATAAAAGGGTTGGTTCGAAGAGATGAGAAAGGCTTCCTTTTCTTCATCCTGAGTGATCCATCCACGAGAGATCGAGGACCGAGATGTCGTAAAATTCCGGTGGGGAAGGCGGAGAGACCCGCCACTGATAGTCGTTCCAGTCACAGCCGAAGATATCCAGAGGCGATAAGTTAAGGAGAAATCTTGCCGTATTGTTCCCGACGTCGAGTAAGCACGGTACTCCTTGACCTATACAGAGATCCTTCGCCGGACAGTTCAAGACGGCTGAAAAGCCTACCCTATATCCCGCCAGCTGCCGCTGTCCTATAACGCTTCGAGGAGAATTCCAAAACACGGAACGGAGGAGAGGAAACTCCCCCCCCTCGAGCGCCAGAATAAGAAAAAAGGATGGAAGACACATCCAAGATAGGAAGAGACCCATGTGAGTCTATTTATTCATAATTTGTTTGTGAATTAAGAAAAAATTCCCTATCGAACTGCTAAATTGTCTAGTTTAGGAAGATAGTATTTAGAATGTTAACATTTCTCATAAAAGTGAAATAGCTAATGAGTGAAACATGAGTGCAGTTAATTTCCCTTGGAGAAAAGATTCAGATATTGAAATTTCTTTGATTGATTATACGTGTACTTATGATTGAATATATGATAGAGTATGTTCCTGATATCATACCACTGGAATGTTTGAAACTCAATGAGATAGATTGTATAAATATAATTGCCTAGATTATGATTAAGTGTTTGAAAGGAATGAGATTCTGAGAGATATATTTGTATACATGTATGTTGTATTTTGATTGATGTAAATTAGGAATATCAAGCGCAACTAACGATTTCATGTTATAAGTATAACTTCCTGATACTAGTAATATAAAGTATGCTTGTTTTAGGTTTAACTAACTAAGTGCGAGAGAATTTAATAGAAACTAAGTTGAGTGATTGAGAAAGAATAAGAACAACCTTTCATAAATGAATCTTGTGATTTCATGTGATATGTATAATTATTTGATTAGAAATTAAACTTGTCGTTATTGTTGATAAAAATAGGTGTTCGATTCAATCTTTTTGCAATGCTCTGATTCAAAAAATAAACTCGGACCTGATAGCAGAACCCCAATGATTAGTAGTGATTTATGAATGAATTTTGCCATGACTGCAAACCTTGGCTAAAATAGGATATAAGTGATTAATTGATCCACGAGGGTATGAAAACTTTCTTTTGCCTATAGGACAAAATAATTTCAGAGGCGCAGTCTTCAATAAAATAAATATCTGGAGATCCCAGGCAAAAAAAATTATACTATATATATATATATATATATATATATATATATAATTAAATGATATAAAAGAATATTGCGTGATAAGATATAAGCTAAGATACAAGATATACAGAGAACGGTCATTTTCACACAATATTACATTAGGAAGGACAGGAGTGTATCAGAACCATGTGGCGAAAACATCAAGCCATATGGTTGGATTTTGTGGGGCAGAGCTTAAGGCTTTCTCTTCAAATCTCCAAAAAGAAGTTGGCCAATGGGGAGAGTGGTGAACCCATGGCTGTCCCATCTATTTGTTTGTAGAATTTTCCTTGCCAAACGAAACAGTCTGATTCCATTGTTAACTGAAATAGGGTTGAGATATCGGGAGGAAATTTAGCTTGGATTAGCTCTAAAATTTCTTTGAGTGGGACATTTGTGAAAAACGAGGAGACGTCAAAACTGACCATTATGTCAGTTTTGGAGTTTATGGTTTTTTGTGCTAGCTTTGAAGTGGGCTGAGATTTTTAGGTCTGTTGCCAGTGTAGTGTGTTGACGCTTTGGCCAAATGTTTAGCTAATTTGTATGTTGGGGAATCAATGCCATCCACTATGGGACTTCATGGCATATTCTCTTCATGTATTTTAGGGAGTCCATATATACGGGGGGGGGGTATGGAATTATACGGTTTTAATTTGTTAGTGACTTCTTCAGGCCAAGAAGTGACTTCTGCAGGCCAAACTCCACAGGCTCCTTCTTAAGGAGCCTGTGGAGTTTTCTAATTTGTGAGTTGGTGGGATTGTATCTAATAGGGAGGTAAATAGCCTGATATAATAGTAGAACATTAAGCATACCTGTGGAATCCGTTTGGTTAAGTACTAATGTGGCGTTACCTTCATCCGCATTGGTGATTATTATTTCTTTGTTTTTCTTCATTTCCAACACAGCTTTATATTCCTTATTGGATATGTTGGTTTTTGGTGGTCTAGCTTTGGTGAGAACAGAAAGTTACATCCAGTCTAATATTGTTGGCGATGTGGTTTGGAAGGTGGCGGATCCCGCATTCAATTTGGGTCATTATATCCTCGGCCGGTATTTTTATGGGATCAACGGCGAAGTTGTGGTCACGTTAGAGAGCGTTGAGTGCTTCAGACTTCAAATTAACTGAAGAAAGGTTGACTACAGTTTCGGTAGGAAGTTTTAGTTCGTAGATCGAGTTCTTTTTTAATTTCTAAAATTTCGTGATATGTCGACTTCGTATTTTTTTTTAACTTCAAAGCCAGCACAGAAAACAGTACACTCCAACAAACTGATATAATGGTTAGTTTTGACGTCTCCTCCTTATTCACAAATGTCCCACTCAAAGAAACCTTAGAGCTAATCCAAGCTAAATTTCCTCCCGATATCTCAGCCCTATTTCAGTTCACGATGAACTCAGACTATTTCGTTTGGCAAGGAAAATTCCACAAACAAATAGAGGGGGCAGACATGGTTTCGCCACTCTCCCCACCCTTGGCCAGCTTCTTTATGGAGACTTTTGAAGACAAAGCCTTAAACTCTGCCCACAAAAACCAACCATATGGCTTCGCTACATTTCTCTTTTTCACACTGGAAAAAGAGAAAAACAACAGTCTCCCTTTCTCAGAGACACACTAGTCACCCGCCAGCCTAATTGAACCTTGGTTTTCTCAGTTTATAGAAAACCCACCCATACAGTCAGATATATTCACCAACAATCCCGCCCTCACAACAATATAGAGCTATTCAGACACTACACAACAACGCTAAACTTATCTGTTCAAATGACTATGCCCTAACCACAGAACGAAACCACATCCTCAACCAATGGCTCCCCCAGAAAAAAAAATCTTGAAACCAGAAAACCACAACCCCCCCCTTCACAACAAAGATTACTCTAAATCCATCACCATTCCCTACATCCGGGGCACCTCGGAAAAAAATACAAAAATCTTAAAAAAACGTGACTTGATCTCTTGTTACAGACCATATAGAACATTGACGTCCCTTATCCGCTCCACTAAAGACCGACCACTTCCCCTAGACCTACTTGGTGTATACCAGGATCCTTGCAGCTGTAAGCTTTCCTACTTTGGCCAAACAAGCAGGACAGCGAATATCGCAATGTGAGAACAAAAGGAGACTACATCCGGTTTCACCATAACGGTTACTCTGGTCTTGCAGACCATGCTCTGGATATACGCAACAGAATACGGTGGAAGAAAGCCACTGTAATACACCATAGTAAATTCAAATTTGAAAGGCAATTCATGTAATCAGCCTGAGCCCTGGGTGCATGAGACTTGCATCAGACGACCTTCAGCCTAACGGCCAAGAAAACCTCTATAGCCCGCTAGGGGGTACCATCAGGACTTTTAGGAGAATCAATAGCTTCCTGCTTCGTCCTCATTTACTGTGTGTATGCCTGCGTGCACGTGTCTTTATTTTTAGTTCCTGTGAAGATGGCAACGTGACCTTGCCCAAAATATTGGAAATATAGATTAAAGTTTAATTTAATTTATATCCTACGTACGTTGTAAATTCCTTAAGTTATTTAATAAGTGGACTATTTAATAAGTTTGACAGATTTCGCTGGTATAATAAACTTATCGTGGTCAGTTACTGAAGTTTATTTGATTTAGAATGAGCAAATGCGTACGGAAGGTGTGTGGAATTTTTGAAGAAAATAATTAATTAATGACTTACTTCTACATGAATTCCTCCCGGCTGTATGCAAAGGAGTCTCTCCATGCGCCGTCGTAACATGTATATCCGTACCATCTTTCGAAAGTCGTGTTAAACATTTCGCATTACGATAGAGCACTGCAAAATGGAGGTCATCCCATGAGGGTCATGAAGAATCACATATGCTATACTCTTCGCCACCAATGTCCCATAACCTGAAATAAATTTATACTACTTATGATGCTGTTACAATGAAATTATAACATTGTAATAATGTTTATTCAATTCCAAAAGAGCAATGTTCATCAGTAAAAACTTTTTACTAAAGATTTAACAGCATAAATTAGGGTAGTGAGGACGGTATAATATTAGGTGTCGGTTTTCTATCAGTTATCAAAATATATTAAGTGTACGGAATTAACATGTAACAGATGGAGTAAAATACGAATCTATTTCTTGGAGTTGTCTGATGTGTGATTTTCGTATTAATGATATTATGAGTTGACAGTGGTTTGCTTATCATAACAATCTAGAAAAAAGCAATCAGAAATAGCTGAAGAGAGTCGTTCCATACCGAAGTGAAACATGGTCTTCAGAATGATAGATCAGTTGTGTGAGAAGACTGAATTCCAGTGTAATAAGAATACTCAATATTACTAATATCCGCAGTCTACTGAAATGTTTTATATTTCGACTAAAAAGAACGCAGGTATTATAGTGATTTTGGTTTTTCAGTGCTCCTGTAATTTGAGGCAACACAATTGGGGTTTGATATTTAACACTAGCACTATAATATATTACACAAAAGAATAAATTTAAGAGACTATTACAAAATAGAAAAGGAGGGATGTGATGAAGATACAGAAGGTGATAAACGGAATAATCTGATATTTCATAGGGTAACTTTTTCTAGAAGATTCATGGAATTCATATAAAGGTTTGTTGGAATAGACAGAGAGAATATTACACTGTTATTAAGATAGACTTCTAGTGAGTCAGGGACTCACCGAGGGAGGCCTTATGTTACTGACTGAGGAATGAATTCGGTACATCATTAAGTAGTAATGGCTCTAAAAGATGATGAGCCCAAATTGCAGTTGACTTGAAAGAAAAACATAATGTTGATTGTTAAAAAGATAATTAACTATAGTTATCCCAGTTATCTATAACACTGAGTATATTCAAAATAATTAGATTCACAACACTGCCATTCCTTTATTTGTTACAACCTAAAAACTTACCCTTGTGAACCAATCTTAAGGAAATACAATGGCAGAGAGCAAGCCTTATATCGACGCCTGCAATGAACGAATAAAATACGATTTGTGATCGCCATTCCATTTCAGCAAGGTCAGAATTCCTTCCACGTAAAAGAAATATCATCAGAATTATGGTCCCATGTTAATGAATGTCTGTAGGCTGTAACAGGAACTGGTCTCTCCACCAAACGCTAAGGAGAACAATTGGACAGTTTTAATAAAATAAGCATTCTTAAAGGAAATATCTTAATTCATAAACAGTTATTTATAAATTATTTAAAACACTTACTCTTTTTAATGTCAGTGGATTGAATCACGGAGGTGTTACACTAAATTAAGGAGAATATTTAAAAAAAAAACAATCTAATGAGTAGGAACGTGATCTACCAGAATATGTGTAGCCTTACTCAAACTCTATTAATTAATCCATCCGTCTGTTACTGGATGGAATATATTTTCTTTACTTAAAAATAATAGTAGAAATAATAATAGAGGGGGTGTATAAATGTTTCGTAATAAACAAGTGGATTATTCTTTAAATTTTGTATTAAAATTTCAAATAAATGTTTACACAAGAAATATTTGAATTGTATCGTATACATTTTTAGTATTAATTTGAATAAGTGTTATTAAACGCTAGATAGTATGCAACCCTGTTTTGAAACCCAAACATGGGACTCTTTCAAACAATTCAGGGCATTAATAATAATTAAAGTGATAACCTTACTCGCAAAAATTATCTCCCATTTGAAATTTATGAAAGGATGAAGTAAATTCAAATAATTAGAAATAGAAGAAAATATATAAATAAAATAAAAAAAATACATGATATTTTTCAGTCATTCCTATTTGAGCTAAAATTCTGAATCTTGTCTGAATATCCTCAGAAAAATAAACGACGTTTAAACAATACATCCTGAAAAACAGTTTAGCCGATTTTCTTTCCAAACATCGGCTAAACTATTTTTATTTATTCATTCATTCATTTTTTTTTTCAAAATGATTGTCTTGATGAAGAGAAAACGAATTGGAATATACAGATAAGGGTATTCTTGTTGTCGCATTGCCTTAGAATATAGTAAGAAAGAAAATCCCTTCGAATTAAAAGTAAATTATAAAAGTTAACAATTTGTAAAACGTGATATTATTCTTTTCACTTACTAATAGCGATAATATCAGTTGGCGTTTTGAACTCTTTCTTATTTCAAAACCCTGTACTAATAGCGCAAATTTACTACAGACAATATATAGAAAAAAATAAATTAATTTCGCCAGAAGGATTTATTATATTCTTATGGGATATGTAGAATAGATCCCCATTTCTGTCATTTTATAAGATGCTAATTCAAACAATTTATCTGGCCGTCTTTCTGTTGGTAGATAGCAGTCTTCCATCCAGATAGTGCGATTATTTTCCTTCATATTCAACTCTTTATTTCATTAAGCTTCCGAATGCATTTTAAGAAGATACATAAATCAGAATCTGTTGAAATTGAATTATGTATTCAACACACGACATATTTTGTCATAGATCGTTCAAACGCGGTTGCTTTTATATCGTTTTAAAACCTTTAGAGGAACCGTAAAAATATAATATATTTACAAAGTTTCATTACACTCCTAAATAACTTGAATATTACTTCGAAGTTATGTTTGTAATTCAAAACAATTAAAAATATAACTTCGTGAAAGGCTGTGCCGTAATTAACCAATGAATAGGTTGCTACATTTTTATCAAACCAAATATGCATTTAAAGCTTAATAAAATTGCGATGTTGATCTACAAAAGATGGCTTGCTTTCTCTCGAAGCAACTTTCATATGAACTACGGTAGCTTTTCGATCTTTATGAAGATAACCACAAAACCAAACACCCGTAGTAGAGCAATCGGGTCGATGGAGCCCTTCATTAAAAAAAAAAAAAAATGGAAGCAATAATAAAAACTCTAAACATTACGTCTGTTAATTAATAACACCAAAGTAATTCATTGCAAAAACACAGTTTTATAACTTTAAAAATTAATCTGAAGGATACTAGAGATGGGTCAGTACATAACCATCCCTACTTAATTTATTATTCTCATATAATATTATTTCTTCACCTATTATTTGGTGAATAATTTTAACCGTATTTTTTTAATTGCTTTAATTTTAATGCCACCCCACTTTTCTGATTTTGGAATCTTCCAGGATTCATAATTATCTGAAGACAATAAAATGACCACAGGAAACACACTTTTTACAAATTAGTATTCAAACATAATCATTGAAGTATTTTCATAAAAGATTCTTTTCTTTTTTCTACATTAAATTATTACTGGGTAAGAGAGTACATTCCTTCTCGACCAATCAACGCTACTCATATCGTGAGCTCAAAGGATTTTAATACCTGATGATAGCTTAGCTTCTGATTAATTTTAACACGTATCAAGGATACTATCTTAAGAAAGCATATTAACCACTGCGTTCCAAAAGATCAGAAAATACTATAATAACATTCTGATCACATGGGTTATTCCTTTTGATTTCAGATAAATTAAAGATAATAATTATTAACGTAAGCGTTAATTAACTATTACAAATTATTTCAAAAGATAATAAAATCAAAAATTTTATTCCTCCAAGTTTTTCTTAAACCTAATATTATGATATGATGTCACTATAATGGTCGACACTGATTGGTTGAGGAGACCTACTGTCTCACCCAGGAAAAATTATTTACGAAAAGATGACTTCCGACCTCAACATTTATATTTTTGAGCTTAAATTTCGCATATGCCATTTAATTTCTCACCAGCAGATTTCTGAATTTTTAAGACAATCATGGATACTGAAGAAACCTCTCAAAATCAAGTAAGTTTTGATTTAATGTGTGCGAGCGTGTTCTGTTAAGATTGGTGAAACTTTAAGAGAACTATATTCGCTAAATGATTTTAAATCTGTGTTAAATCTTTAAGTTAATGGATAAGTTTTTATTAGGTTTAGTGGAAATTATTTAAAATTATCCTCTCGTAATTAAAAAGCCATTAAACAGTCTTACTTTTACTGGTTTTAAGTAAAGGATACAAAATCTTTATTTTGCACAAAGTTAAAAAAATTGATGGTTGAACTAAGAATTTTTAATAACTTTATAAATTAACTGCGCTTTGACTCGAGTTGCATTGGTATTGTACAAATTAAGATGATTCAATTCTTAAGTTGCGTGTTTTTCATCCTCTTTTGTTGAATGGTCACAGAATCTGATAGTACCGTTTCGAACTCCTGGGATTTCTTGATAAAAATCAAGGAAATTAGGATAGATCATGTCGAAGGTTATTCATTTTATAGATCTACATAAAATACCGATGTAATCTTCTTCTTCGGAAGACATTAACCGCTCTTATTTCCTGACACAAATCAAATTACCCCTTCTCCTATAAGACTGTTAGGACTATACTAAATGCAAATTTACACAATAGTAGGATAGTTCCCCATTGAGGAAATGAATCCTAAGTCTATCTGAAAAAAAGTTTGATACCTGTACCAGGGTTAGATTTAAGTGACGACCCCTCATCGCTGATTCCCTCAAGTCATTTTCGCATACAAGTTCTTGTTTGCGATTTTTCCAATTCGTTTCTAAAATATAAATAAATTTTATACTAGCTGCTGTTCAATATCCATAAACACTTCAGATTCAAACTTATGGAACCACCTTTTCATTCTTATATTTCATTGGGTCGACCTCTCTTATTTACAGCAATTGTTGCCATACTTTGTTTCCTCCAAACACTTCAGATGTTCGAGAAAGGCATAAATACTTTCTTCCTTTCTCTTCAAGGCACTGCTGTTTTATAGTGCGAAAACGATGTCGCGGGATCTTCATAAGCCTAAGTACATCATCCCATTAAGAATTTTATGGTGGAGATATACTGGTCTGAATGTGTTTTCTGGTAGGAACTCGATCCTTTAGCAGTATTATCTGGTACATCGAGTTCATTGAAGAGACACCTCTCAACAATGTTTCACAATATAAATTGAACTACTGGTGCAATAGAGATATGATTTGAGGAAAACGAGGTAAAATAACTTTTACATTATTTTCATGAAGTTGAAGTGTTTTCAAACTCGACTTTTAGTGTTTAAATGAAAAAAAGGCTTTGGACTGACCAAATCAGAACCATTCAGGAATAGATCGTGTTAAAAGAAGCATGATCCAAATTACCGGACTCAAATGATTCCAAACTTCTAGAGAGTACGTTTAAAGAGAGAAGTTTTGTGATAAATAGCAGGTAAGGCTGAAGTATCTCTTCCAGAAATATCATTTATCTCACTATCTCTTATTTTGTACTTTATGTAACTTTCTGGTCATTTGCCTATAGTTCTTTCAGATGCATTTGTGTTAGATTACTTCTCTGTGCAGTGGAAAATCGGCACAGTTCGATATCCTCTTCAGCATAATAAAAGAATTTTAATGAGATCTTCGTAGTTATACAAGTTTTCTTGTGACCCCAGAGAGATAGCCACTAATTTTACATTTCATATTCTTGAAGATTGCGATAATCAGTTATTTATCCAGATATTCAAAGTTCGGGTTTTATATTGAATTTCTTTCTGTATGCTGACTGTGGTAGACAAAATTATCTGTTTTGAACCGCAGCTAAATCATTGGAATTCCAGCCTTTGTAGCTTTTCCCGTGATTACAGCCCAATCTCTCCTAACCTAAAATTACCTGCACACGGCATGATCGATTGAATATACCACTCTTTATTTTTCTACACAACGTACGTTTCATTAAATTAGACTGCAATTCATCTATAAAAGAGCTCATCAAACAAACACTCTCTTTACTTTCTTTCTACGACTCATGGAATTTCCAAACTATTACATAAATATAAAACTTGTTTATCCCACTAAATTGATTTGAGAAATAACCCACTTATATTAGGAATGTTCATCTTTAAGAGTGTTGTGTATATATATATATATATATATATATATATATATATATATATATATATATATATATATATATATATATATATATATATATATATATATATTTTTTTTTTTTTTTCGTTTTCAGAATGTGGAAGAAAACAGCCCTACTGTAGCTTTCAGGCATTCATGGGACCGTCATGCTGACAAAATAATATTTGTATCCGGATTTAATATCCTGTTGGCCGAAATGCAATTTAGATCACAAACCAGATTCTATACGTTCAACATAGTTGTTAATATTAGACCAACTCTGTGCACGTGTCACAGCTCAAGATTCGTTCATGTGGGTAAGTTTTTATGCAGCAATTTGTGCACTCATGATATGCTGTGCATAAATAAGAAAATTGCGAAATAAGTAATAAGTTTAGGAATTATTATTATTATTATTATTATTATTATTATTATTATTATTATTATTATTATTATTATTATTATTATTAATGAGATGATAACAGTTGTAATAATAATATTATTGTTTATTATTCAGGATATGGATCGTTGATATGGAAGGATATAAGAGAGGTTGTTCAACAGGATCCTCATGGGATGCGCACACTTCATCTGGCTGTGCTCTGCAGAAATTTGAACCTTGTTAGACAACTCTTGAATGCCGGTTGCGATGTGAATGCCAGAACAGCGCATAACGAAACTCCTTTACATCTTGCTGCCAGGCATTCATCTAGAAGTAAGTCATGTTTAACCAATTTTTGTTACTGCTATTTGTTATATATTCGTTCATTTCAATTATCTTAGCAGTAAGAGCACCGCTTATGTGGAAGTCGAAAATAGAATGGGTGTGTCATGAAAATGCTGTTACTTGAGATTGTATACTTGATGTGGCAAAGTTAGATAACAAGAGTAGTAAGAATGAAAATGATGTACGGTGTCACCAAGATTGCTTTAGTTGTCTAATTGAATAGGCAGAGGACGTGGTTGTGAGTTTAATATTATATAGCTCAGAATTTGCTGTCTTGGACTGAAAAGATTATAGACAGTATTTCTTGATGCTGTAACCACACTCAAGGAGAATGAATAAGACACTCACAGCTGTATCTCCAAAAGACAGATATTCTGGTGATAGTATTAAGTCATGAGTTAATTATAGTAGAAAGGTGGTACACATAAGACACAAGAAACCTTCCAAAATGAAGAGGCTAACGAGTCGGGATGCTAAAGGATGATTATTTCTCAAAAAGTGGGATAATCATCTTTCAATATCAAAAGAACTTCCCTGATGGAAAAGTAAATAACATGAAACTCATCCTTTTGTTGAACAACTGCGCACCTTCGGTTTCAGAATATGGTTTATTTATACGTCGAGAAATAACTCTTTCCAGGGGCAAAATGAGATTTCTTGTTTCTTGGTTTTTTTCTGTTGGCCACAAACCAATATATCTTTCATGAAAAAAAAACTAATATATATATATTTATTTTGTTTTCATTTAACATAACTGTTTGTTTGTTTTCTCTATTGTCATTCTAATAATATTTAGGAATGAAAAAATGCATTTTGCAAACTGTTCACAATGCCTGATTTCATCTTTTTCATCCTACAGAAATTATAAAAGTTCTATTAGAAGCAGGGTGTGATATTGAAGCGGAAGATGAAGGCTGCCATACTCCTTTAATTGTAGCCTGCTTGTGGTACAATTTCAGAACTGCACATTTTTTGATTCAGAATGGCGCCGATGTGAACAAGCGGGATAAGTGTGGTTGCAAGTTTGATATGTGCACATGTTGAATTCTTAACCATGCTGCTGGAAAATGGAGCAGAGGTAATTATTTCAATATCTACAATTAATACTAATTAATAAAGTAAAAAATAGTATATATCCAGCTAAAACAATGGGGATGTCATGACATGTTTTTTATAGCCTCGTTCAGGCTATAAGAAATAGATCAATTGTGCATATCGGAAGTGTTTTTTTTACGCTGGTTTCTTATTTCTTTTTTTATTTGTTGCTCTGTAAAACCTTCCAACTCTTCAGGATATTTTTCATCATCATCATCAAATTCCTGACATGTACCCTTAAGGGGTGTACGAGATGTGCTAGTATTACATTATTACTAACTTCCTATCTACGGTTTTATTCCAAATCAATATATTATTTGTCAAGACTCCAACATTATGATCTTATATTTCTATCTTCTAAGGCACTTTTACTGACTTATTTCCACCTATATCTTGGTCTACCTCTGGGTCTTTTTTCCTGGCAACATGGCAGAGAACACCTGTTTTGCTAATCTTTTCGCTTCCATTCTGTTTATGACCATACCACTTGAGATTAGCTCTGCTTACGTATTCCTGGATGCTGACAATGTCAGGTTCTTTCCTAATATCCTCGTGTTTAATATGATATTGCCATTGATGCCAACTGTTCATGCCCTAACCGTCCTCATGACTCTCATATCTACGGCCTCTACTCTTCAGTCAAGTGTTTTACTTCTAACCCAACTCTGAGATCCATAAGTTAAACCTCGTTTCAGCACCGTCTTATATACAGCTAATTTAGTCTTTTGACTACTTTCTTTGTTATTCCGTATAACTTTATTCAGTACACTTTCTACCATACCAGCTTTGTTGATTGTTGTCAATTTCCATATTTAATTTACCATCTTCACTAAAAATCGCACCTAAGTAGCTGGAATATTTCACTTGCTCTACTGGTTCTCCATTCACAATGCAGTTGATATTTTCAATGTTTCTGCCTATTTTCATTGTTTTTATCTTTTTAATGTTGACCTTCATACCATATTTATTACAACAGCTATTCAATTTAATCAGGGAATCTTGTAGAGTTGTGTAACAATTTATTTAGAAGTATGATATCATCCACATAAAGCAAAGAGCTGAGATTAACACCTCCAATTTTGATATCAGGTTTAATATACGTTCCTTCATAATGTGATCAATATACATCCTTGTCTGACACTAGATTTAACATTAAACCAACTTCCTGTACTTACTTCAATTTTAACTGCTGAACTTACAACTCAAACAAAGACTAAGTATTGCTTGATATAATGATCCCATTAACACCATACAACTGTAGCGTTAGGAATAGCTTCTCTCTTGGCACCTTGTGGTATGCCTTTTCCAGATTGACAAAACTTAAATACAGATCTTTGTTAGATTCCAAATATTTCTAACCTATCTGACGTAAAGTGAAAATCTGATTCTGATAATCTGTATTTGGCCTGAATCCATCTTGTTCTTAACCAAGCTTTTATTCCCCAATTCTTCTCAACCGTTTTTCAAGTATACGTGCATAAATCTTACCAGGAACAATCAGCAGAGAAATACCTCTGTAATTCTTACATTCAGTTTTATTTCCCTTTTTATAAATGCGAACTCTACTCCAATCATCTGGAATTCGTCTCTCTTTGTCCAGGCCTTCTGAACTATGCAGTGCAACCACTGTGAGACTTTTATACCTCCACACTTGAGCATTTCTGGTCGAATATCATCTACTCCTGCTGACTTTCCACATTTCAAGCCTTTGATGACTTTTTCTACTTCAACTATAGATATATACTCATATGCCTCTTCAGTTTTGTTTTTACCACTGTGCAGTCAGTGATTGTTCATTTAGCAATCTTTCAAAGTACTTACTCCATACTTCAAGAATACCTTTTTCTTCACTTTTTATGTTACCTTTATCATATCTAATTCCTTTTACAGCACTCTTGCCTCCATTTCTAACTTCTTCAACAACCTCTGAAATATCTTGGCATCTTCTTGATATTTATTTTCTACGTTCTTACCAAATACTCTCATGACTTTTGTTTAGCTAGTTTTACACAGTGTTTAGCTTTGTTACATTTCTTTCTGTATTCTCTAAGAGCACAAGCTGACTTATTTGCCAAGAAATTTTGATATGCTTTCTTCTTTAACTTCCTGTGTCCACCATGGAGTTCTGATTTTACTATCCTTACAGACAATCTCATCACATGCCTCTCTGGCTGAATCAATCAATATTTTCTTTAGGGCTTGCTACTGAATCCCCAAGGATTGGTTCCTATTCTCAAATCATTTCATTTTTTTGTTGAATAATCTTTGTGTATTTTAGTCTACAGTTCACATCTGAGAGTTGATCAACTTTTATTCGCTTTAAAACCTTCTTACATGTTATTCTTTTTAATATGAATTTCAATTTTATCCTGCTCAATACTGAAAGGTGATCACTTCCAATTTCAAATCCTTTGTACACACTATTGTTCTGCACCTAGGAGAAAACATCACTAACAACAATAACATAGCCAATAAGGCAGGGTATGTTTTGCGGCTTTAAATATTGGAAGTTTTGATTCCAAAAATTTTAATGCGCCATTCCAAAAGTGAAAATCGCAATGAAGCCTTAAGATCGGAAGAATTAACCTAATGAGAATAATAGTTAATAAAAACTACAAATGGGGGATTTACTCGTGGATGTGTTGTATAATATATATAAAATATGTTTCACTGTCAACTAACAACCTTATCAGGATTTTTTATATTCTTTACATTGCTTTGTTCAAAACAATCCAGTGGATGTCAGTGCTTAACAATCATTGTAGATTTTATTTTATTTTATTTATCTCAACTTTATCTAATAGGGATTTGTGGCTTGAATAATGAGAAAAACAAACATTATTTGATTGATATTGTAATTGAAAATGCCCACTGTGTGAAGCATACATACATTTTAATTCCTGTCTGACCAAACGCCATTTCTGACTACTTACAGTTTGACTCAAGGTGCGACTATTCCTTCTTTCTAAATTTAAGTCATGCGCTGAAAAACCTATTCTGCACTTATTCTGAAATATTGCATGATGTATTGCATCGTTTCCTCATCATAAAAACTAATTTGACTATATATTATCAGTTCCAGGCTTTATGTGAGGAATAACAACTATCTTCTACCTAACAGTCAGCAGCAATCCTTCTAATCAAAAACTATAAAGCGCGAGTCTCTTTACTAAACTATTAATTCTTCCCAGCTATGCATGCCGATTTCTGGAAACGGTTCTTGTTATCTAAACTGGACTTAGTCCATCAACATGTTTCTTTCTTTCTTTGTTTTTAATTTAATCAAGTAGCTGTTTTTCTAGGCATACTAGTAGCAGTCAATAATACATACATATGATTTCCTTTCTTTTGGTGATGGTACCCATCAGAAAAACTGTGTTCCACACACACACAAAAAGAGGATACCATCAACGCCTGGGATGAACTGCCGATATTGCTGGTCTTTAAACTGTTTTAGGTAAACAAAACTTGCAGCGTTTGCGTTATTTTCAATTTTTTGACATTTTAATAGGTAAACAAATTTCAGGTATACATTTTTGTATACTGAATTTTAAAAAAAAATTATTATAAATATGCAAAGCCTTGTTAAAAAAAAAGCTTTTTTTATTCAGAATTTCACCCATAAACGTTTATATGGATGTTGAAAAAATTAGTTCCATTTAATGAAATACTATATTATTGCAGTTAAAGTACAAAACAAGTTATCTGAATATCCATTTCTTAAAACAGCAATTGTATTTTTCAGATTAATGTGCAAAATCATCACAGGTTGACACCTCTAAATGCTTGTTTGTGTTCTCTGAGATCAAGATCAAATCAAGACGTATTTGAACATGCACAGTTCCAACAAACTGTTCACGTTCTACTCCAATACAAATGCGATGTGAACATTTTTCCTCATACGGACCTCCATCCTTTACTCTTAGTTACGGAGCATTCCTTGCATTCTCTAGTAATGGATTTCATTCGTCATGGATGTGGTGTTAACGTCACTTGCAGCTGTGGCATGACGCCTCTGTATTATGTGGCCAAAGATAACAGACGAGACCTGGTGGAGCTTCTACTTTCATTAGACGAAAGCCCACAAAGTTATCGATGGGTGAACGTACCCGAAGTATTTAATGCCATAGAAAACGAAGAAATTCGCATATACATCCAGGAAAAGTCTAAAGAGATCCCAAGTTTGAAACTTTTATCCCGGCACTGCCTTCGAAACCAATTAAGTGCAAGATTAGATCGAGCAACGGACAGTTTCAATATACCAACCACTCTCGTTTCATATTTGAAATTAAAAGATTCCTGTAATTCAGAGGAGAACAGAATTGTAGTTTTATTTGAAGAATGTAATGGAGTTAAAATACTAAAGAGTTATGGCAGTGTGGAAGACCGATTATGAATTTATAGAAAATGTTTGATGTCTTACCCAATTAGATGTTTTTTTTCCAACTGTAATTAGTAAAAGATAAAATAAATGTCTCGAAACAGAATGGTGGTCCTGTTTATACTTATGATATTTGTATTCAGTTGAACCCATACGTCCTTTTCAGACCAAAGATTCAGTTAAATTTTATTGCTCACACTTTCTCGAATTGAATGGCTTGAAATGGTAGTCGTATATCCTTGTTATATATTACGGCAGTGAATTGCCCCTACTAAGTTTAGCATTGGGAATAATTCTTTTTTAAAAATACATTAAAAGAATAATTTAAAATCTGATATATAATGAAAGGTCAGTAGATTCATGTGTGTCCAGATTCTTCCTTTTTTAATATTACACGGAATGTGGGCTACTTAGATTAAACTGCTTCAACTTAAATTTTCGGTACATTACACTCAGTAGGAGGAGCATTCTGTTTAACTAAAATGTGCTTCTCTTCTTTCGCCTCGTCATAGTGCAGTACATGTAACATTCGTCCTTCTGTAGAAAATGCCTTGGCTAATTTTTTTTCTTTCCGAAAATCGGGTTTTATTCGGAGAGGTCTGAAAAGAACGTACGGATTCAATTGAATGGTCGAAATCGCATTCTTTACTGTTACTCAACTTCCAGGATTTTTCGCTTTGTATCGCCTATTGTTTTGCAATCCCCATTCTTCGGATATTTTCAAATTTATCATTTAATCGCCTTTGCAGTGCTTATACATCTCATAAACTGACGACACCATACCACCTCTTAATAGTCCTTATAAAACTGATTCAATATCTTATGAAAAGGAACAACTTTAACTGCGTGGCGCACCCGGCTTATGACAAAATAGGGGGAAATCCCAACTTAGGCAATGCCGGCTACAGGCAACTGGAAATTGACGTCAGAATTCTCCAGCTCGCAGGGTTAACAATCCCTTCTGCCGGGATTACACGTGAACAAGCTGAAGAATCGGCAAAAGGCTCGACCGCTTCTATCTCTCACCATCCCTTGTTTCTAGTGTCGAGGCAATAACGCACGTTAACATCCGTTCTTCCATCTCGGACCATAAATTCGTTTTGCTCACCTACCAACATCTAGAAATTGTCCCAGGCCCCTGGAAGTTATCACCAGACTTCCTGTTCATATGCTTCATCAACTGAACTGTTCTTTACCTCGAGCGCTGTTGGCTGCGACAGAGACACGTGGACACAACTCAAAATCTCAATTAAAGAACATATGATCAAATGGGGCCAAGAACGTGCCTTCCATTGAAGATCTCGGCTCCGTGATCTCTACAAGGAGGGAAGTTGGTTTGTTGCCAGCCAAGGCTTTTCATGTCAAAATGCCTTCCGTGACATAAATCTCGACATCGAAATGGGAAGACAGAAACAGATGGAAGAAAAAAACATAAAGATAAGACTACATCTGCGATCGGCAGAATTCTACAAGAGGCGCTACGTCAATTTTCCACAGAAGCGAAGCATCACCACCACCATCAGTGAGAGCGAGTGTATATAAACCTGACACCCTGAACGCCTTAAGGTACAGTCAACTATATCAAGACAACAGTACCTCACCCCGGGATTACTCATGTAGGAACATTACCCCCTCCCTATCCTGAGCAAATCCAAGCAGTGTTGGATGCATCAATTACAGCGGCAGAAATAACATCAACTTTCGAACAAAGAAAGCGCCTGGGCCAGACGGACTAGGCACAGACCTCTATCGTGAAGCCTGGTATTTCATCCTTCCCTTTCTCGTGGCACACTACAACAACTTCCTTAATACCAGAAACATACCTCCCAGAAACCCAGCCAACATCAAAAACTGGAGACCCTCAGTCTGTCGAACGCGGATTACAAGATCCTCGCCCACGTTCTAAACGACAGTCTGAAGGTCTGGATGAAGTACATAAAGAGTGCTCAGGTGTATGATGTTATTGGCCGATCTATGGAGTTTAATCTCATCCGAGAACTGCTCCATTTGGTTAACATCAAAAAGTATCCCATTGCATTATTATCCATCGATATAAACCGAGCATTCGACAGCGTCCGGCACTCCTTTCTCTTCAACATCCTGCAGAAAGACGGGGTCAGTAGTGGACTACTTTCCATCAGTAGAGAAGGCAACAACAACAGCTCCACCCTCCTCCTCATCAACGGACATTTATTCGACCACATTAACATCCAGAAAGGGGTCAAACAAGGTTGTCCGCTGCTTTTCTCATTAGCCCTTGAGAGGTTCCTACGGGCAGAAAACAACTCGAGTGTCATCAGAGGGATTCCATTACAGCTCAAGACGGATGACTCCAATAGCCTCAGGCACAACGGCTCCATACGGAAATTCTTCAACACCATAGGGAAGTTCAAAATGCCGGAACTAATATCAAAACTTATATCTAGACCTATGGAGCCTGGGATCCAAATAACATCCCTATGGGTCTCGTCACCACAGAAGACCCACTCACCATCCTGGGGGTGCCATTTGCTGACAACAACTTTCGCGAGACAACAACTATCCGGTATAACAATATGAATACTTTGAAACAATTGGAACTTGAAACACAAAGACAAGATTCTAATTAGCACTCGAAAAAAAGATCAGCGTGATCACTACGTAGACAGAATCTCGTAAAAAATATATTTAGACAATTCCAACTTTTCAAATACCTGAAAACTATTCAAATGGCTTCAGAGCCTTCTCGTCCTTCGGCATATCCCTTGCGCATTTTTCCAATGTGGTTCTCTTGTTTCTCCTTCATATATTGCTTAGTACAATCGTAATATCTCCTCAAAATAGAAACGGTTCACAGCGTACCAATATGAATTCTGAACTCCCGCTCCAGTTGCCCACATTACCCATCCATAGATACACGCAAAGCAATGGATCAAAAATCCGTGTGGTCGCTATAGACATTTCCATTACATATGATAGCACTTTAGTATACTGCCATCAGCAACCAGGCTGATGACTGTATACATCAGCCTCCATTCTGTTCATGGAGTAAGTGGTTTTTTCCTCTCTCCTAGTTCATAACATATCATGGTGTATGGTTCTCCTTTTAAGAATTTATACTATTTCTAGAGTACGACCTAATGTCTCGAGTTCTCTTTATGGAAATCAAAATCATTATTTACCCATTTCCTTTATCCAACTCAGCTGTTAATCTATTACAAAAAGATAGTATATTAATAATGCATGACTGACTCTTCACAAACTATGTACATACAGTACATACCTAACCTAATTCTCTTGGTTCTAGTGAACTGAAAAACATTCAAAAATCTTAAAAGGAAAGTTCGTAGATGATATCGGGATATGGAATTAACAACAGGATGTTAGAATGAAGCAGCTAAATCCAACGTATGATATTTATACGGTTGGTTTTGTATTTTAACCAACGAGCGGTTTGTTTTTTAAACGTGAAGAATATATCCAAATTTCAGGAAGAAAATTCCTAGTACCTCTGCATGAGACCAAATAACTCTCCTTCAGGGAGAATACTTTTACAAATGTTCTTCCCACTGTGGATAAGATTTGAACCCAGGTTTGATAACCAAAGGATATCGTCAATTAATAAATTGAAAACAAGGAATTCCGGAGTATATATTTTCATAATTAATACGTTTTATGTACTGTTGAGGAATTATTGTGAATGATAATAGTAATCGCGAGGGAGCAACAATGGAATATGACTGTGTTAATGACGGGAATGTGCCTTATCATGGGAATGTTGACGAGGCGAGAATGATTTAGGGTTTGTGTTCATTCGGTTTGGACAATCATATGTGTGCAAAGATGTCTACATGTGTAAGGCATTAGAGAAGAATGGAGATCTGCAAGTTGTCCAATTGTGTCAGGCAGATTGCGAACAAGAGTATACTAAAAACATGCAGGTAGATTATTATATCTGTACAGGAATGCTAGAAGTATCAGAAACAAAGGGGTAGAGTTTGTTGCCTTCGTCAATATATTGCGACCTCAGATTGTAGGAATTAGTGAGACCTGGCTATCAGAATCAGACCTAATAACCGGTATCGAGTGTCAATGGTACAATATTTTTATGAAGGATAGAGTGGATTGGAGAGCGGGGAGCGTGCTGCTAATGATATTGAATGATTTAATCCAGTTAGAGTTGAGACCTATGAATATAGTACTCTTACTAACAATATTTCATGTGGCAGTGAGTTTGAAGCCATCTGGTGTGAGGTGGAGCCTAACAATAGAAATTATATAGTGGGGTGTTGTTACAGACCTGGTGGATCGGTTGCGGGTGATGAAGAAATGCATCACTAAATAGAAAACGTAAGCTGGAAAAGAGTAATCATAATGGGAGACTTTAATTAAAAAATATTGATTGGGTACTAGTAGAATCTCATAGGTTGAATGAAAATGCATTTATTGAGCTGTTGCCAGATAACTTTCTCAAACAGCATGTGACAGAAAGAACTTGAGGTCAAAGATATTTGATTTTAGCGTCAGAAGGCATTTCAGTTAGAGACGTAACTATTTTGCGTCCAGTTGATGACAGTGATCATGCGGTACTCATTTGGGAGGTTACTAAGTTTATGAATGTTCCATTCAGAAAAGATTACATGTTGAACTAAAAAGCAGGAAACTATGACCAACTGAATTCTGTGGAATGGGATCGGTTGCTGGATGGAAAGGATATCAACAGTGTATGAGAAGCATTTATACAATACTTAAATGATGCAATATCAGAATGTGTCCCGAGAGTTCGAAAATTAAATAGAGTAGGATTCAAATGGATGTGTAATCATATTAATTAAGAGATTCATCAGAAAAGGACGATGTGGAAGGAATACCGTTTGCATAAGGATGACGTCCGTTATGGACGTTATAAGTAGCAGGCTAGAATAGTCACAACTGTTGTACGGAGAGCAAAGTCTGATAATGAAAAGAAACTGACTCTGAGTGCAAAAAACAACCCACAAGAATTCTATCGATTTTTTCAAGCCTCACAGCGTCTATTTAAATAATTTAAATTTATCTAAATATAGTATTTCGAGATTAAACTTCAACGCTCAGTACACTAAAATCCTATATACTTACAGACAATCAGTTACAGCATAAAAATGTTTTCTTGTTTAAAACTAAGAGCAACTTATTCAGAAATACAAAAAAAAATCTCATAATAAATTTGATGTATATTTATTTTGGATTTTACTAATTACAAGGGAAAAAAAATAAAAACATTATTCAATATTCTGCGAGATGAAACAGCTTCTCAAATTCGTAATCTTCCTACAACATGGCAATTAGCACCGTTCCCTGTTGCATTCTTCAAATGAGTCCAAAATTCCATTCATCCGTTATTCTTACTTTTCAAATAAGAAATTTGAAATTTGTAATTTCAAATAAGAAACAAACGTGTGGAATATACTAATACTATTCGCTGCAAGGCGTAGTTTTAAGCGTAGTTGTTTTCGAAAGCAGTATCCGGATAACAGCTTCCCCTTTATATTTTCCTGGATGTACGTATTTGAGGATGACTTCGATTTCGATATCATTCAACACTTCGGTTACTTTCGCCCGTCAGTGAATTTGGAGAAATGTTAATACATTAACACTTTCTTTCTTCAATTTCAATAGCCATAAAATCCAAGATTTTAGCTCCAAAATACATTTAAACTCAGATTTCGTAGTACAAGATTACAGCAAGAGATCATAGTTCATAATAGAGAAACTTTACTTAATATGGATTACCACACAAACTGGTTTTATATACGCACGTCTAGAAATATAAGGAGAATGTATTGAGCGTATATATAGAAATATACGCACAATGGGATGTATTCGAGATATACAGGAGTTAAAGAAAGGGTTTTTAGGCTAATACAGAAAACGTTCTTACTGAAAGGTTTTCAACGACATGTCCCAGATCTTAAGGTTTTAATAATTTTGTAAAGTCCCAGAAACATCGAACTATATCAATTACTCAATGCGTACGTAGCAGATACCTATTGCTTATAAAGAATTTATTAATTAATCTTACACTTTTCTTGAAATATTTTAAAATTTGCCTCTGCTCCATTTTCCACTGGTTTGTTCAAGAGTTCAACAGATGGACATATCGAAATTGCATCGTACCACAATATTGTCAAATTGTACCACACGCAGGTTTTAATAACAGGAGTAGGACCACTTTCATCTTTTGCATTGATATCACTTCCTGCATCTCTTAGTACTTCTATGTTTACCATAAAGAGGAAACAGATGTAATCATAAATAATGATAAGCTAACTCCGTTATATTTACTTATAGGGGGAGTAGGATTATGGAGACTGAGTGGGCAGTTCAATACCCACAGGTAGCCAATCAGAGATAGCTTGCCCGTGAATATCACTAATTATAAGCCGCCACCGATGAGAGACCGGCCAGAAAGTGCTACCATCTCTTGGTACCGAAACATAATTAATGTGGGTACGACGGTCCGATTTCTTGAGTTTACGGGTTGAAACACCTGAGTTTCAGTGAGAAAAAACCCTCTTTCCCTTGCGAGAGATCGACTAACTCGATGAACGGGTCGAAGATAGGGTTAGAAAAGTTTCTCCAGTCGGCGACATGAATTGAACTAAAGTATATCCTCAGGCGGCCTCACACTGAATCAAGCGGCGTTTCCACTCAGCTGCACTGGCTTACAGATGTACGTATTGTGTTTTGTTTTTTAAATTTTACAAAATATTTGGTAATATATAATTCTTATATTATTCGAATAACACTCTAACAATAGCAAAAATATTCTCAGCTTGTATAAAGGGAAATATTAATATTGTTTTTCTTCTTATTGCTATATATCTCCAAACAAAATCCACAGCAGATCTCCTCTCCCCCCCCCCCCTTCGTACGTGTGCCGTAGATATGTTTAAGGTTTAAGAAAAACTGGTAACGCGATATTTCCAAGGCATTTGGTAGGGGTTGCCTCTGAAAGCTTACAGCGAATTACTCTCGTATGGTTTATCTTTCATTTTGCTAACTTTTCTTTTCTCTAGGTGTAATGGTGGAAGATGTATTTTCTTCAGAGTATGCTATTAATGAAGGTGTTCGTATAGGGGGGGTCTGCTTTTCACCCACCATCATCCTCTTAGACATAAATAACCTGCTGTTACTCTGACTCAAATCGTATTGGCATATATGAGAGGACACGGTCAAGCACCAGATTTCCCATCTTATATGTATTGATCATGCATTCAAGACCATGTATACTAAGTGCCCTAAACGATCACAATACCATGCTTCAAATATGCCGGGCTTTTTTATTTTATTTTATTTTTCGAACAAATACCTTAATTCCTTTGCTTTGACAGTGCTAAACGTGACAGTCAATACCAGGTGCCTATTTCGGAATGAGTCTTATTTCTCATGGCATAATCACATCACTTCTATTGCATCAGCTCTTATTACAATTGAACAGTCGACCCAGCGAACGACACACTTTCACTCATCTTTCATATTATATACCTCAGTTTTCTAAAACAGAGTCCGTCATAAAGTAATTCTTCTTCCCCGCCAAGAGTATCAACCAGTTTCAACAGTTATAAAAATGTTCTATGTATAAGATTAGTGTGTTCAAGTAATCATGAAGTTTTTTTTTTCTTATCTTACCTTACGTATTCCTCCCTTTACAGGATACCATATAGATTATGTTCAATGATTTCATCTTATCAAGACTACAGATGAAGTTAGCTATAAGAACATCAGCTTTATGCCGGTATTCTTGACTTCCATATATTATTATTATTATTATTACGTAACACCTCCAGGGAGTCCAAAGACTCGTCGAGTCAGGGCACCTACTCTACAGCTCTCCTTCTCCACCAACCGCAACTACCTTCATTATCTACCCGTACACCATCTATCGCTGACCACCACCACCACTAACATTTTCACAGACAATCACAAACATCCATGCCCACAGCGGTATTCGAACCCGCAGCCCTTTGACTGGAGAGCGAATGCGCTAACCACTCAGCCAACCAGGCCGGCCTTAGTGTTAAAGATGAAATAATAAATATCGAATATATTAGAAAGAGAAGAGAGACGAATTGCTTACAAATGACTTACTTTTACTTGAATTCCTAACAGCTAGATGTACAGGAGTCTCCTTGTTCGCTGTTCGGTCATTTTCGTTAGCATCATTCACTTTTATTGAGAGAATCCGTACTACTGGTCACTGATTAGTTGTATGTCGCTAGGTCTTTCAAGCATCGATGAACTTCTCCATAAATTTAGGGAGTACAGAAGTAAGAGAAATTGGAACGGTAGTTCCTTGGTTGAGTTTTATCACCATTCTCTGGGATGAACTGGATGTGAATCCGTTTCCATGTTACCGCGTATAGATTTGAATAAGATAAATTGTTGAGCGCCACATGTCTTATGTGTTATTTGTGGGCAACAAATTGTTATCACAATAAGTGGGATACCATCAGAATAGAGACCTTGTTTTGTTTAGGCTATTAAGGATTCTACGGATATCTTTTTGTTGGAAGACTGCAGTACACATGAGGGGGGATTTTCATATCTTTGCTCAGGTTAATAATGCAAGTATTGGAAGAGAATTGTCATACCACTAAGTAGTGTTTGTCTTTAGGTGAAGTAATGAGAGTACTATTGGAATGAGAGAGTGGTGGATACACTGATGGTCAGAAGTCGTGCCAAATGGCCTTGTCAAGGAGCCAAAATGATCCACTGCCATTTGGGCAGGACGCAGTTTGCAGCATTTTCTCCTTATAAAGTCTGACTGAGACTTGGAGATGATTCTTTTGCAAATCTTGTGATTTGCAGTATAGACAGAGTGGCAAGCTGGAGTTTTGGATTTAACACATTCGTGGTAAGTAGTGGTTTTTTCTTTTACATCACTGGCACACTTATTTGAGAACCAAGTCTTGGTGATGGTTAGATGAAAATTTTGAGGGGAATAATGGATGAAAGCCTTCATTCCTGTGAGGAGAATTTCTGTTATTCGATTCGACTGGTGTTTGAATGTCCAAATGTAGCAATAGTCAGGCCATTTGAAGAGGGAACAGAACTCACCAGTCACGATACTGAACTGCTGTGTGAATATTGTTCTGTGGATAGAGAGACTTATATGAAGTTGCAGTCCGAGTTACCAAGAGTAGAACCGACAACAACAACATACCGGGAAAGGGACCTTGTTTGTGTATTCGGAAATTGGAGGGGGTTGTCAGGTATTCTAGTAGTAAGGATTAAAGATGTGAGATTGGTCATTGCTGATAGCAAAAACCCCAGCATCCCCGCCTGCTTCATTGTTGAAAATAGAGAAGTCGAAACCAATATGAGTTATGGATATTAAGGTCTCCAAGGGCAATCTCACTACATTGGTATTTTGACTGCAGAAATTCGTGCTTAAGAAAGAGAGAAAGTTTAAGATATTAGAGCGGTTGACGGAGTTTGAAGAGCAATAGAGGAAGCATTTGAAAGCAGAAGGGTGATTTCATAGACACATTTTGAGAAAACACAAATCAAATAGTGGCAATAAAGGATTTACAGTCTTGGCATAGTATGGCTGTTCTGACAAATGCAGATAAGCGCCGCCTTGTTGCAGAAAGAGCCGTGTAATGTGAAGTCTCCAGGAAAATCTGTCCTTCAGAGTTAGAGAAAACATCTCGTTTTATAAATTTCATTATATTTTACGATAAATTGTCAACCGTATTGGAAGATACTTGATCATGTATTACATATCAGATTAGTATTATTATTGTGAGAAACTAGTAACACTGATAGGAGACTGGATAAACAGTGGAGAAGGGGAGAGTGACAACTGAGTTACCCCACATTTCTTTGCAGACACTTCTGCTATTTTAATTTTCTTTATATGTTAATCAAATGGCATATATTCAAATAGAGAATTTCAGTTGTTTCCAGATGATATGAAGTCGGTTGAAGAACTAAATCTGATGTAGGACTATTTCAGAAAGTTTTCATCGAGTTGCACTCTCCCCAGAAAAAGGGGTTTGCCACAGCACCAAACAGATGGAGGCCATTGCTTTTGATTTGGTTGAGAATACGGAGCCAAAAATATATACCTTGTGAGCTTAGAAGTCACACATGAAAATTGTTGCTGTTTTTTGTTATTTGAAATTAGTTACTCGTAAGATCTAATGGTATAAACCAATAGGATGCACAGAGAAAATCTAATGAGCCCCAGACTTTATGAAATATTTTCATTATTAACAATGCTACTGTTAATTGTTTTATCGGCAAGAAAAAAACGCCGAAGCGCCTCTGTGTTTTCAAAAGTACATTAGGCGCATTCATCTTGAAAAATCGAAATCTTCAAAATGCATTTACTCCAAATTCGATAACTGTGCCTCTTTACGTGTCCCAAACGTAGTTGCCTCGTCTCAAAAGAAGGACGTTGTTCGTGAAACCTATCGGCTTTTTCAAACTCAACATTACATAATCGGATCGAATAACTTAAGATTAAGATGCGTATAAGTGATACTCAGTGTCCCGCACCAATCATCCCGTGAACACTGACAAAGGTTTCTTGCTCGCTTTCTAAGATTGACTAGCATATCTCATCATTATCATCTTCGTGAATCTACAGATTGATGCATATTCAATCAACCTGTTTCGGTTAAATCCGTCTGAATTCTACTTAGTTAATTTTTATCTATCAACAATAATCATAATTTTTTTTTTAAATATAATATTTCTTCATTCCAGTGAGGATGCTCAAAATATTATAAACCGCGAAGACATTTTTACGTTGCTTTACTTTTACACGAGAATGTTATAAATTATCACATAAATTAAGGAGAAATGTATTTACGAGCTCGTTTTTTATGTCAGTCACGAAAGGTTATTAAATTCGGCGTAGGCTAGGGTTTAGATCTCTAAACGCTTCTTTTTCAGAATAAACCCGATTCTTTTTATTTTCAACTCCTTCAGATTTTTAACCCAATGTGTTTGAAACTTGCTGTGTCTTTTTTCGAGGAAATATATGATTAGCTTCCGGGGGGGGGCTGATTTAAAATTCACTTTCAGGTTTAAACGAATGTCTGTAGTTAAAAGGAAAATAAAAAAACTTATCATTATCCACTAACCCCAACTTTTGTAAGAAAGATCATTTTTCTATGCCCAATTAAGAGCAACTTATTCGGAAATAAGAGAAAACACACTCGTATTACGTTTCTTGAATATTTAATTTGCATTTTGCTAATTGCACGTAATAGAAAAATACGTAATATATTGTGATTCATGAAACAGCTTCTCAAATTTCTTAATACACTTTGGTAAACAGCATTAACTTGTTACATTCTTCAAATGAGTGTACAATTCTCTTCATCTCCGTTGATCTCACTTCAAGAATCTTGTAATTTCAAATAAGAAACAAGAGTGTGGGGTAGACTAAAACTATCGGCTGCCCGGTGTAGTTTTAACCCTAGTTGTTGTCGAAGGCAGTGCCGGGATAATAGCTTCAAACTTGGGACCTCTTTACACTTTTCCTGGATGTATTTGCGAATGTCTTCGTTTCTGATTATATTCATTATTTCGGTTACTTTCACCCATCGATGACTTTGGGGATTTTGATCTAATGAAAGTAGATGCTCCACCAAGTCTCGTCTGTTATCTTTTGCCACATAAAACAGAGGAGTTAGCCCGCAGCTACATGTGACATGCACATCACTCCCATTACTAATGAACTTCGATGCCAAGGAATGCAATGAATGCTCCGTAACTAAGAGTAAGGGATGGAATTCTGGATAAGGATGAATGTTCACATCACATTTGTATTGGAGTAGAACTTGAACAGCTTGTTGCAGGTTTGGATGTTCACGTACACCTTGAGATCTCCTTTTCTTCAGGGTAGCCAAACAAGCAGTTAGGGGTGTCCATTTATGTCGATTCTGCACGTTGACCTGTAAAATCAAATTAGTGTATTAAGGATATTATTCACAGGATATTTAAATCGTGTTATGAATAATCGTGTTTATATTTCTATTTAATAAATACTAATCATTATCCGCCCAAAATAATAAATAAGAAATGAATTGTTAACCCTTAATATTAACCTTCAATTAAAAACTTTATAATATCAAATATTTAATCTATAACCCAGATTTTTGATCAGATATCATAGATAGAAATTTAAATATACAAAGACCCAACTGTATGTTTACTCAACATTGGCGCAGTTTTATGCGTATTGGGTATAACGAATTTATTAATTAATCTCACGATTACTTTTAGATATTAAAATAATTACCTCTGCTCCATTTTGCAGTAGTATCTTTAAGAGTTCAGCAGATGGACATATCGAACTTGCAACGTAGAAAAGTGGAGTGCATCCACACTTATCAGGCTTGTTTACATCGGCGCCATTCTGAATCAAAAAATGTGCAGTTTTGAAATTGTACCACAAGCAGGCTGTAACTAGAGGAGTGTGACCACCTTCATCCTCTGCGTCGATGTCACTTCCTGCCTCTAATAGAGCTTCCATGATTTCTATATAGAGGACAAAAGATAGAGATAAATATATTTTATTATATATTAATATAATAATAATAAATAATTACTAATACTAAAACATTATGTACTGGATTTATATAAACTAAAAATATTAACATTGTTGTTGCAATAATTTTTTTTACCAATGTGATACCGCCTAAATTCTACAATCCGAAGGCATTTCCAAAATTACTCGAAAACTGTCTGTCCATGATTCTCCTTTCCAATGTCACTCCTGCAAATCTGATATCATCATCAATCCACCGTGATTTAGATAGGCCTCGTCATCGTTTTTCCTTTCGTGGAATCCAATTCAGTACTTCTTTTGTCCATCCTTGATCCTGTCTTCGAGCAATATGCCAGTCTATTTCCACTACAGATGTTTCACTCTTCCTATGATGTCAGAGACTTTGGTTTGGTTTCTTATCTACATATTCCTTTTGTGATCCAAAATCCAAAATTGTGATACCAAGTATACTTCTTTCCATACTAAATTGTGTTTTTCTTAATTTTTGAATTTCCTTTCTATTCATTGTCCATGTTTCCCAGCTGTATGTCAGTATAGGAAGAAAACATTGTTAAAAGGTTTCTGTTCAGGCATAATGGTAGTTGGCTTTTGAATATTGAATGTAATTTTCCAAATGCTTTCCACCCAAGAATCGTGCACCTTTCAATTTCGTTCTTGATATTTTGCTCCATTGGTATCTGTTGTCCTACGTATATGTAATGATCTACATGTTTAATTTACTCATTAATGGTTTTTTATCATTTCTGTTTGGACATAGCTATTGAACATAACTTGGGCCTTCTTTAGCCCAGCTCTTTTTCTAGCAACTTGGAGTTCATAGATTCGAGTCTGTAATTCATATGCATTGAAGTATAGATAACTATATCATCTGCAGAGCATAAATGGCTTAATATCATCCATTTATCTTCAGGCCTTTCCCCTTCACAATCAAGAAGCTTGAATATTTCTTCTCGGCATGCTGTGAATAATTTTGGAGATATTGTGTCACTCTGTCTTACACCTCTCTGTATTTCACACAGTGGAGATGTTCGCATTGAAATGTATTATTGCTGCTGTGGCATTAATGTATGCTGATTTGATGGTCCTAATATATGGCTCCTCCACTTGTTGGTTTGGTAATGCTTTAAGTATTGCACAACATTACACCGTTCGATAATCTGTTCTACAACTTGAATATTGTCCATTGTACTAAAGCCCCTTCGAAAGCCTGCATATTCTTTTCGTTGTGCTAGGTCTAGCACAAAGCCTATGAGTTAAGACTTTTGTAAACCAATGATAGTAGACTGATAGGTCGGAAGTTCGTCAATCTTCTACCTTACGTTTTATGTATCAGCATTAGGCTAGCATGCTTCTATTTTCTTGGTACATCGTTTTAGTACCGGCACAAAGTAAAGAGTTTTGCTTAGAGATTGTAGATTATTTCTCCACCTGTTTTTAGAAGTTCAGCTAAACTCCATCCTCACCTGCAGCTTCCCATTTTGCAAGCTTTGAATGTTCCACATAACTTCCTCTGGTAGAATCTGTGGAACTTCAGCTTTTTCGTAGTTGCCTTCTTCTTCTTCTCCATTTAGTTCATTATCCTGATATAAATTTGAGTAACATTCTTCAACTCTTTTTGATACAGAATATCTATCTCTAGTGATGGTCCCATGATTAGTTGGATTGCCACAATCTGTTCATTGATTGTTGTTTGGGTTTTTTGAGACTACTTCTGTTTTCAATTGTTTGTTGTACGAATTTACAATTGAATTTTCGTTTTTATTTTGTGATACGTTTTCTTTTCGCTATGCACAATTCAGTATATTCATTTTTATTCTGTAGGTTAATTGATTGCTTTATTTCAATTCGTTTCTTCATAAGCTATTTTGTTTCTTCAGAAATTTTGCCTTGTTTCTGTTCTGTGGTACCAAGTGAGCATTATACAAGGTTTTGGGTAATGATGTCATTACCTCCTGATATATCAGCATCGTCATCTATAATAAGATGTTTCAATCTATTGTTCAGTTCGAGTTGGAATATATTCTTTTAATGCTGAGATTGTGTACATCTGTATTTTGCTTTGATCCTCGAAACTTTTTTCTGCTTTTCTTTTGGCATTTTATTTGGATTTTACTGCGTACCATACGATGATCACTTCCAATATTGAAGGTGTTTATAACGAAGCAGTCTTGAAAGATGTTTTTCTTAATGCTGAGAATAAAGTTGATTTCACTAGTTTTTCATTCGGACTTTTCCATGTCCACTTTCTATGTGATTTTTTCTTGAAGAAGGAATTCATGATATACAGGTTTTATTTTTCTGCAAATTCTTTTAACCTTGCTCCTCTATCGTCTCTTATGCCATATCCAAAATTTCCCATTGAGCTTTCATCTCAATATTGAATAATAATTCTATCATTAAAGTCTCTCATTACAATTCTGAAATGATGTTTTCCTTTATTCTAGAGTTGGGATACATTATGTGAGTGTCACTCACATAATGTACACATTATTATTTGATGTTTGTTCCCAAATGCTTGTTTTTCTGATCTGAGGGTCAAAATCTTTCTTCCTCAGAATGAGACTGGATAATGAAACTTTAGTCGAAATAGATCAGATAAATGTTCCTCACGTCATGGACCGGAATCGAAACCAGGTCTTTATGACCAAATGGCTTCACTATACCGACTGAGCTACGAAGGCTCTTGGGCAGGATATGAAACATCTGCATTGAAAAGAAATATGATTGTTGTGTTACAAGAATGTCTTTAAGGGAAAAAATTGCAAAACATTATATGAAATTCTAAAATGATTGATGTACGTATGGTGTTATTTTATGTGTTGAGGCGTCAATGCTTTTCAACGGTACGCCGATGTCATTTTATTATTTTATATTGATACCAGAAGTGTGCTTTTAAAATATCTGAAAAATACATGGGTAATTTATGAACTAGTCTTTATTCTAATGTAACTATTTTAATACTCTTTAAAGGAAAATTGGTTATACTGGTTATTTTCGAAAAACAAAAAAATTAAATTGAGTTGACAAGGAAAACATAACTTCTTGTTAATCATTTCGTAGTTTTTAATTATTTTAAAAAATAGATGTGATGATAAGAACAGCGAGGGACTACGGCATTTGTAATTTTACTGTAGTTTCTCAACGGGCTTGACAGACTAAAGATAATAGTGCATTACATTTAGTTATTTCATAACTAAATGTAATGCACTATTATCCTGGATAAGAGCAAAGTGGTCTGAAAGATATAAAATATTTTGTTTGGATTAACAGCAGAAATATCTGAACCTAATATATGGATGAACTGTCATGAACTCCGCAATCTCCATATAAACACTAGCGTTCTGTACTATTCAAGTGTTTAAGGATTTTCTAGTGCAGATATTTGTCGTCTTGATGAAAAAGGAAATTCATAATCGGAATGTTGGGTTAGTTAATATAAAAATAGATTAAGGACTATAGATTCCAAATTTTTGGAAATATACGAAGAATGAAGACAAAATTTAATGAAGATATTAATGATGGTGAAATGCAGAAGACAATTTTTCCTGATAAAAATAAAATAAAAACAACGTATATAAAACAATCGCTTGAATAACATTTTCCGGGAGAGGGGTATCACTATAGGCCCGCTTATATGAAGAGTGCTCGCATCCCGGTGTGGAATGCGAGCAATCTAATCAATTTAATCTGGATTTAAATATGTGCATTTCGAACCAATATGCAAATATTGCCTTGTTCTTGTGATTTTACTACGACTGAGAATATCAAGTATTTCTCTTGGTGAATTATGTTTTAAGAATGAGCGGCAGCTTACGAACTGTATATAATATTAAGAAAAAAATATATTGTTTCACATGTAATGGGCCTCTTGATGAGCTCTCATTGTTTGTGGATATATCGAGCTAATATACAAAAGTTATTTTTATAGTTATTATTCCTGAGAAAACGAAAATACCACCTTCACTTACCTGATTTTGAAATCTTCCAGGATTCATAATTATCTGAACACAATAAGATGACGACAGGAAAGGTTTTTTTTTTTCAAATTAGTATTCAAAACATAAACCTTGAAGTATATTGATTAATTAATCTTTTACTTTTTGTGCATATACTGGGTGAGAGAGTACATTTCTTCTCGACCAATCAACGCTACTCATATTGTGAGCGCAAAGGATTTTAATACCTGATGATAGATTACGTACAGTTTAATTAATTTCAACCTGAATCATGGATATAATGTTAAGAAAGAAGAAATGGACACCTCAGGCTAAAAAAAAAAAAATCATAAAACACTATAATGACACTATGATCACATGGGTTGTTCCTTTTGATTTCAGATAAATTAAAAATAATAATCATTAACTTAATCATAAATTAATTATTTTGAATTTTTCAAAAGATAATAAAATCAAAAATATTCTAAGAAGTTTTTCTTTAGCCTCATGTTTAGTATTACGTCACAATAATGTTCGACACTAATTGCTTGAAAAGACCTACTCTCTCACCCTGCAAAAAATATTTACGTAAAGATGACTGCCGGCCGACCTCAAAATTTACTTTTTGAGCTAAAATTTCGCAAATACTAATTTCTAAACACCAGTCACCAGCGATTTTCTGAATTTTTAAGACAATCATGGATATTGAAGAAACTTCCCCAAATCAAGTAAGTTTGGATATTTCAATTTAGCGAGTGCGAACGTGTTCTGTATTATTATGGGATTATTGAAAATTTAACAGAACTAAAGTCTCTAAATTATTTTAACAGTCTGTTAAATCTTTAAGTTAACGGATAAGTTCAATTAGATTTAACAGTTTACTGGAATAATATTATCCTCTTGAAATTAAAAAGCCATTATGGATTCTTACTTATACTGGTCTTAAGTAAAGGATAAAAAATATTTATTTCACACTAAGTAGAAAAAGTAAAACTGATGGCTGAATCCAAAATACATCCTTTAATTAGCTATCTAAATTAACTGCTTTTGGCATGACTTACTTTCGTATTTCACAAATTTAGATAATTTAATTCTTAAGTCGTTCATTTATTGGCGCTTTTCATTGCTCTTCTTTAATGGTCGCAAAGAATCTGATAGTACCTTTTCGAACTTCTGGGATTTCATGATAAAAATGTAGAAAATTGTGATAGTTCATAACGAAAGTTATTTCTTTTATACGGACGCCATTAACTGTACACTCTAAGTCGCCATTAACTGGACAGTTCATATTAAAGCAAAACTTCAAGAAAAGTACACATTTTAAATTCAGAGTCGTACTGACACTTTTCACAAGCAGGCGGGGCCAGAGGCGCTGCAGTGCTTCCAGAATCTTTCCTCGCTTTGGACCATTAAGTTGTTTCTAATTTTTCTTGACCCCAGCTACAGCCTTGCGAGTGGCCATAAGTACTGCCCTGTGTAAATTATGTTGTAATCTATAAACAGCAAGCCTTTTAAGAAGTTATATTTTATTAACTCCAATTAAAATATTCGAATCATATAGTACTGAGTTCTTTCTATTCTGTATTTCTGAATTCTTAATCCTTATTCTACAATGTTCATTTACCACTGGTTTCAGTCTAAGCGATTCAAGAAGAATATGTAGCCGTTTAGAATAATGGTTTTTAAATATGTGCATTTCTATTAAAGTGATATACTACTGTAATAGAATTCTGTGATTTTGCTATTGGCAAATGAAATGAAGTTCTGCTAAAATTTCACTGAGTTATCGGAATTTCGATTTTTCTATCCACTGGTAAATGCATTTGAAGACTTTATAAAATAAGCGCTGAGAGTGTCGAGATAATCCTAAAGAAAAACATAGAAAGTATTATTATGAAATATAATTTCTTAGGCATATTATGAAATGTGTGGCGAATCATTATTCGAACAGGAGCATTTGTCATCAAATTAAAAGCAACTATCAACAGCATCGTACAAGAACTTATCTAATAAATGCTTAACCTGTTGTGCATTGCGCAATTCGACAGATGTCACACAAGACTGTGTTTTAAAGAAATTTCTTAACAATATATCGTCCATTATGCATCGGTGTTCACCGAAAAAGCAAAGCCTCCTTCGGGCTGCAAAACAAAGAAGAGTCCACAACACTGTACAGCGATTGGTATTGTGATACCCCCCACCACCACCACCACAAGTTCAGAATGTCACATTCGGGTACATACATTCTTCTCATCATACCAGTCCGGTACTTTAATATTCCTCGTCTTTATTTGAAAATCCATGAGTGGGAAAAGTGCATCACGATCCCCGATTGCATTAAACTTCCTCCGTACACCGAAATTTCTTATTTCTTTACCATTCTTCAGTGAAATGAGAACCTCTCTCTCTCTCTCTCTCTCTCTCTCTCTCTCTCTCTCTCTCTCTCTCTCTCTCTCTCTCTCCCTCTCTCTGCCTAAAACCATTCCCAGTCTTATTCCTCATAAAAATTTCGCTCTTCCTACTTCACCTCAACTATGATCTTCCCAGCATTTAATCTTCTTTTTGAACTTGTATTATCCGCTTGCATTTCTCGACACAAATCAAATCCATTACTCCTTCGCTTATAAGGTTAGCACTACACCAATCAGATTTACTCAATATTAGAATAGTTCCCCATCTATAAAATGCATCCTAAACCTCTCGTAAAAAACAATGTTTAGTTCCTGTAACAGGATTTCATTTAACTGAAAAACTCGTCATTGATTCCCTCCAATCGTATGCGTATACAAGTTTTGTTTCTGCATTACATCTTTTCTATGGATATTTTCAAAAGCATTGCTCCACCGAAGTGTTTACCCCACTTTTCCATTTCCTTTCTAAAATGTAAATACATTTTAGACTAGCTGCTGTTCAATATCCAAAAACATTCCAGTTTCAAACTTATATAACCACCTTTCCATTCTTATACTTTATTTCGTGTACTTGTGTTCCTTACAGCAATTCTTGCCACACACTGCCTCCTCCAAAGATTTCAGATGTTCGTGAAAGACGTAAATACTTACTTTCTCCACAAGGCAGTGGTATTTTTCACCTTTTGAGAAGTTTCATGTGTGGGGATGATATAAAATATTAATATATATTAAAACGATTCTAACTTCAAAAGTGCGATTGCCATAAAATTCCATATCAAAAACTGCAAGCAACATTTATTAGACAGAGAAAATGCAAGGTTGCCAGCTCACTCCAGATACACACAGAGAGAGATCCGGCAGAGTAAGCCTAAAGGATGAAACGCGCTATTCTGAAATATGATAAGCAATTCACAGCTGTCAGATGGAAAAGCAATCACCCAGGAGGAAGTTCACAGAATATAATAAGATTCCAAGTAGGAGGACATTAGATGTATAGTACTATGGCTAGATTTCTATGGAAGATCATCTTAAATAAATCAAACAATATCCGCAAAAACGAAGTCAGCCTAAGAACATTATCCCATTATGAATTTTATGGTGAAGATAAACTAGTTTTATATGAACTCGACCCTTTAGTAGTATTATCTGGAATGGAAGTTTATGGATGAAGCACCTTTTTTTTTAAATATATTTCGCAATATAAATTGCACTATTGGTGCAATTGCAACGTGATTTGAGTAAATTAACTTGAGGTTGACCAGCACAGACGTCCAAGCTCAACGTTTGGAACGAAAATGAAAGAGGGCATTTGAGCTGATCAAATCGGAACCATTCAGTAATATATCGTGTTAAAGGAAGAATGATCCAAATTACTTAACTTAAATTATTCACATCTTCTAAAGAGTACGTTTAAAGAGAGAAAGATCTGATAAATGCAAGAAAACGCCCACGTATCTCGTCCAAAAATATCAAGCCACTCATTATCCCTTATTTCATACTTTATGAATCTTTCTGGCCATTTGTCTGTTGTTGTCCTTTTAGATTCATTGCTGAAAATTACTTCTACGTGCATTAGGAATTCGGTAGAGTTCAATGTTTGTATGTTTCATTAGACTATACTGCTGCTACTCATCTATAAACAAGCTCATTAAACAGTCTCCCTACTTTATATATACGACTCATGGATTTTTCAAATCTATTACATAAATATAAAAATTGCTTATCTCAATAAATTAATTTGAGAAATAACCGATTTATTTTAGGAATGTACATCTTTAAGAGTGTAGTATAATTGTTTTTGTTTTTTCTTTTTCAGAATGTGGAAAAAATACTCCTATTGTAGCCTTTAGACATTCATTAACATGGGACCGTTAAGCTGACAAAATAATATTTGTATCCGGATATAATTCCCTGTTGGCCGAAATGCAATTTAGATCGCAAACCAGATTCTATACGTTAAATATAGTTGTTAATATTAGACCAGACCTGTGCACGTGTCATATTATACGCTGCTACATTGATAACAGTTGTAATAATAATATTATTGTTTATTAATCAGAATATTGATCATTGATATGGAAGGATATAAGAGATGTTGTTCTTCAGGATCCTCATGGGATGAGGGCACTTCATCTGGCAGTGCTCCACCGTAATTTGATCCTTGTTAGACAACTCTTGAATGCCGGTTGCAATGTGAATACCAGAACAGCGCATAACGAAACCACTTTACATCTTGCTGCAAGGAATTCATCTAGAAGTAAGTCATGTTTAACCAATTGTTGTTACTCCTCTTTGTTATATATTCGTTCATTTCTTTTATCTTAGCAGTAAGAGTATCCACTATGTGGAAGTCGAAAAAAGAGTGGTGGTGTCATGAAAATCCTGTTACTTGAGATTGTATACTTGATGTGGCAAAGTTAGATAACAAGAGTGGTAAGAATAAAAATGATATGCTGTGCCATCAGAATTGAATTTGGTTGTACCATTGAATGGGCACAGGACGTGGTTGTGAGTTTAATATTATATAGCTCAAAATTTGCTGTCTTGGACTGAACAAATTATAGGCAGTATATCTTAATGGAGGAACCACACTCAAGGAGAATGATTAACACTATCACAGCTGTATCTCCAGGAGACAGATATTCTTGTAATAGTATTACGTCATGAGTTAATTATAGTAGAAATTTGGTACACATAAGACAAAAGAAAGCTACCAAAATGAAGGGTCTAACCAGTCGTGATGCTAAAGGAAGATTCATAAAAAGTGAAATAATCATCTTTCAAGATCAAAAGAACTTCCCTGATAGAAAAGCAAATAACATGAAAGTCATTATTTTGTTGGACAACTGCACACCATTGGTTTCATAATATGGTTTATTTATCCGTCGAGTAATGACTTTGTTCAGTGCGCAAGAGCAGATTTCAGCTGCCCACAAACGACAATGGATCTTTTATGAAAAAAACTAATATATATATATTTTTTTTTTTTTAAATTAACATAACTGAATGTTTGTTTTTGCCATTCGCATTCTAATAATATTTAATAATAAAACAATGCATTTTACAAACTGTTCACAATGTCTGATTTCCTCTTTTTCTTCCTACAGAAATTATAAAAGTTCTATTAGAAGCAGGGAGTGATATTGAAGCAGAGGATGAAGGCGGCCATACTCCTTTAATTGTAGCCTGCTTGTGGTACAATTGCAGAACTGCACATTTTTTGATTCAGAATGGCGCCGATGTGAACAAGCGGGATAAGTGTGGTTGCACTCCACTTTTCTACGTTGCAAGTTTGATATGTCCACATGTTGAATTCTTAACCATGCTACTGGAAAATGGAGCAGAGGTAATTATTTCAATATCTGAAATGAATGTTAATTAATAAACTATAAAAATTATACATCTAGCAACAATAACGGTTATAACAAACACACCATCTGTGCGTAGAGGAAATGCTTTTTTCCAAAGCAAGTTTCTTATTCCTGTTTTTATTTATTACTCTGTAGAAACTTTGAACCCTTCAAGATATTTATTGAATACTTAAATATTAAGAATCGAAAATAAACTAATGTGGATAACAGTCAACAAAAACTACAAATTCAAGAGATTTATTGTAACACTCCTGGATTGATTGTAAAATATAAATATATAATATGTTTCGCTGTCAACTGAAAACGTCATCACGATTTTTCATATTCTTTCCGTTGCTTTGTTCAAATCAATCCAATGAAGGTCAGTCGTTAACAATCATTTTAAATTTCATTTCACTTTCTTTATCTCAACTTTATCTAATAGGGATTTGCGGTTTGAATGATCAGATATAAACATTATTTCACTGATGTAATTGAAAATGCCGACTTATATTTTAATTGCTGTCTGACCAAACGCAATTTCGTACTACTTACGCGATTTCTTACTATAGTTTAACTCAAATGTGACTATTAATTCTTAATATATTTAAGTCATACGCTGAAAAATCGATTGTACTATTATTCCAAAATATCGCATGATGCAGAGCACTGTTTTCACATTATAAATTGATGTCACCAGGCGTTATATGAGGAATAACAATATCTTATACACATACTTCTTAACAAAAACGGGAAAACACGAGTCTTTTTACACAACTATTAATGCTTCATGAAATCCGCATGACTAATTCTAGAAAAGGTTTTGATTATTTAAACTGGACTTGTTCCATCAACATGTCTCTTTCTTCTTTTTTTTTTTAAATTATGAAGGGGATTTTTTTATTGGGATGCTAGTGGTAGTCAATAATACATATATATTGTTTATTTTCCTTTGGTCACGGTATCCATCAGAAATACTGTGTTCCACACACACAAAGAGGATACCATCAACTCTTAGGAGGAACAGTCGATATTGTTGGTCTTTAATCTATATTAAATAAACAGAAGTTTTAACTTTTGCGTTATTTCACATTTTTGACGTATTAGAGGGTATTCTAATTCAAGGTATATATATATCTATGTATATTCAATTTAAGAAACTCGAGTATACATATTCAAAGTCATTTATAAAAAAGAGAGAAGTTGATTTTTTTATACAGGATTTCTCCCATAAACCTTTCAAGTGGATGTTGACAAAATTAGTTTCATTGGTAGAAATAATGTTATTTCATTTGAGATATATCAGATTTTAATAAAAAACGATGTAATTGCAGTTAAAGTAAAAAATCAAGTTATCTGAATATCCATTTCTTAATAAAGTGATTTTATGTTTCAGGTTAACGTACAAAATCTTCACAGTTTCACACCTGTAATTGCTTGTTTGTCTGCTCTGAGATCAAGATCAAATCAAGGTGTAATTGAACATCCAACATTCCAACAAACTCTTCAAGTTTTACTCCAATGCAAATGCGAAGTGAACATTCTTCCTCATACGGACCTCCATCCCTTACTCTTAGTTACGGAACATTGCATTCTCTAGTAATGGATTTCATTCGTCATGGATATGGTGTTAACGTTACTTGCAGCTGTGGCATGACGCCTCTGTATTATGTGGCAAAAGATAACAGACGAGACCTGGTGGAGCTTCTACTTTCATTAGACGAAAACCCCCAAAGTCATCGATTTGTTAAAGTAACCGAAGTATTGAATACCATAGAAAACGAAGAAATTCGCAAATACATCCAGTAAAAGTGTAACGAGGTGCGAAGTTTGAAACTGTTATCTCGGCACTGCCTTCGAAACCAATTAGGGGCAAGATTATACCAAGCAACCGATAGTTTCAATATACCAACTACTCTCGCTTCATATTTGAAATTACTCGATTCCTGTAATTCAGAGGGGAACAGCGGATGAACAGTATTGTAGATTTATTTGAAGAATGTAATGGAGTTAAAATACTGAAGAGTTATGGCAGCGTGGAAGACAGATTATTATTATGTAGAAACTGTTTGATGTCTAACTATATTAGATACTTCTTTTTTCAACTGTAATTAGTAAAATACAAAATAAAATTTAAAAACTGAAAGGTGGTCATGTTTATACTTGTGATGGGTTTACGTTCCCTTTAATGGACCTTCGTGTTCATTCACTTGAACACGAAGGTCCATTAGAGACTCAAAAGTTCAATTAAATTTTATTGGTCGCACTACATTCACATCTTCTCGAATTGCATGGGCTGAAAATGGTAGTGATATATCCCTGTTATATATTGCATCAGTAAGTTTTCTGTCTAGTTAGTTTAGCATTGAGAAGAATCCTTTTTTAAAAGCTACATTGAACGAATAATTGAAAATCTGAAATATAACGAAAGGAAAATAAATACATGTGTTTCTACACCTTTGTTTTTTTAATATTACACAGAAAATATGACCTACTTAAATTAAACTTCTCCAACTTTGTCGGTGAAGTGTCGGATTTTACTATTACCGTGTTGGAGTTTAAATCTTACCTACCTTTCCTTTTTATTTATTTATTCTTTAACAAACTTTCTATGAACATTAAAAAAGTAACGATGTTTAGCTGATCTACTGCGATACTACAAACATTATCACGTTATTATTTTAGCTAGTATTAATTCGGTACTCTGTAGGCCGCAGTAGGACCATTCTGTTTAAAGTGTCTCAAAATCACAAAAATGTGCTTCTTTTCCTTTGCTTCGTCCTAGTGCAGTGCATGTAACATTGCTCTTCTGTCGGAAGGCTCTTAGTTTGTTTGAGAAATCAGATAAGGCTTTTCAAATTTAATCAGTTATCCGTCTGTTGCCGAAGTATCAGTTCTTTTATTCCCAAAAATCGGGTTTTTACGAAGAGATAAATCATCTGAAGAATACCCGTCATTTAATACTATCTCAATAGTATTTGTTGATTTGGCCGAAATTTAAAACCCAAATTCCCTCTTCAATGTTACTCGAATTCCAGGATTTTTATCACCGATTCTTCTTCGTTTATCCTGAGAAATCCCTTTACCAAATTCTATGTTTTTTTCAATCTCCATTCATAGGATATTTTTTAATTTTTGTAATCAACAGGTCTGTGTGGATATTTTGGCATTACGAAGCACTCGTACCTTGGTTATTCACCTTTGCGTTGATTTCGAATCCCATAAACCGATGAGACTATACAACCTTTTAGTGGTCGATACAAAGCGGATTCTAGGTCTGTTGGAACAACTTCCTCCTTCTCTACAATCGGCATTTTTCTTGTCAAAGGAATAATTATTCGTGTTCTTCTTTGTTATCTGCCTGATATGTTTTCTGAACATCAAATTCCCTTTTATTGTCACACATAGAACTCTATCCTCCTTGATCTCCTGAAATGCAATCGTATGAACATGATTTACTGCGTGTGATCTGTTTGTTGTAGACAAAAACATGCACACTCAAGGATATTAAATTGATGTGCATCCTCTGTCACACTTTAACAATTTGTCGGGAAGTGTGTTGTAATTTATTCTCTTGTTTAGATTCTGACTATCAACAATTTTTTAAAAAAAAGTGAAATTTCATTTAAACTACTCTTCTTCATCAAGGAAAAAATAAAATAAATAATTTTATCAACATAATTACACCAAACATAATAATAATAATAACAATATAATAACAACAAAAGTTAGATAGGGCTAAATGGCCTCGCCTACTCCAGTATACGGGAATAAAATGGCGTTAGCTGATTTTTTTTTTTTTTTGATCAACATAATTCTGCATCATTGTTCAAATTTATCTTCATTTGCTATTTTTGATCCCTTGTTCGCTTATGTACTTTTAAGGCCTCTTTAGCTACTTCCATAAAGCAAGATTTTAAGAAAAGAGCTCGGCTAAACTACATGTGTCCATATGGTCGTTTTCCCTTTTTTTACCGTAAGACAAACCATAGTTCTGCGGGATGGGGAAAGCAATGGCTCCTCTGCATTATGTGAACGACTAACTCACCTTCAGTAGAAAATCCTTTGTAAATTTTGTGAGTTCCAGAAGGTATTCGCAACCTTTATTCTCATACAAAGGAAGTCGGTGTTACTGACTATGATGCTTGGAGAAACTCATTGGAGAAGATTTTGTTGTCAGCGAATTCCATTATTAGTTTAGCTTTGGCTAAACTAATAATGAGAAATCTTGGGATTGTGCCAAGAATGTCTACACATGTTTTGTAGACTTGGAGAAGGCATATGACCGGGTTCCTCGGGATAAGCTTTGGCAAGTAGTACAGGAGTATGGAGTGGATGGCCAACTATTAGCTGCCATCAAGTCCCTGTATGAATGCTCAGAGTTTTGTGTCAGGGTAAACAGCACAAAGTCTGAACCTTTCACAGTCTCCGTTAAGGGTGTGTTCTGTCACCCCTCCTTTTCATAATATTTATAGACTGGATTGATAGGCATAGCCGAGGCGGTGAGTATGTCAGAATTGGAAGATGTAGCATTGGACGTCTGATTTTTGCAGATGACCTAGTTCTGCTTAGCTCTTCCACAGATGACTACCAGTGGACCCTGGATAGGTTTGTAGCCGTTTGTGCAAACGCCGGAATTAAGATCAGTGTGGCCAGAACTTAAACATTTGTGGTCTCAAGACAACCATCCCAGTGCACTCTACATATAAGTTGTGTCCCAATGAGGCAGGTAGAGAAATTTAAATACCTTGGGTCCATATTCACGAATGATGGAAAATGCGACGTAGAGCTAGATACTCGATTTGGGTTAGCAAACTCAATATTGCGGGAGCTTGCCGTTCGGTAGTATTTATGCGGGAGTTAAGCCAGAAGGCAAAGCTGGCTGTCTTCAATACAGTCTATGTCCCCTTCCTCACCTATGGTCATCAGAGTTGTGTAATGACCAAAAGAATGCGGGCAGAATTCAGGCGGCTGAAATTAAGTTCCTTCGAGGGGTTGCGGGGCTGACAAGACTCGACAGAATCAGAAGCTCTGCAATTCGGGAAACCCTCAATACTTGGTACGGGCACCTGATCAGAATGACACAAGAGAGGCTCCCTCAGCAGGCCATCTTTGCCAAGCCAGAGGGTGGAAGACCAATGACTCGGTGGATAGATTATATCCAAAACCTTGGGTGGACACGTTTGGGAATCCCACCAGAACACCTGAGCTTAGTGGCAGAGGATCGTGACCATTGGAAGTGCCTCTTGCAGATGTTGCCCATACAACTCAATTAGGAAAGGTGGGCCTTGAATATGTTTAGCTTTGGTACAGGTCATAATCCTAATGTTAATGACATCATCGGTTATTTTAAATCCCACTCCATTTATTTCCTTTTGTTTACAATGTTTGTGCATACTTATACAGCTTTGCATATAATTTATAATCACCTAACCTTAAGTTAGGATGTAAATGGAGTGAGAGTCTAATACTGCTTTGTTCAAATATCTTTCAATGTTCATAATGTTCATTGCCACTTCTTATTTTATTTCATCGGCAAAACTACCTTCTAATTTTTCTCCTGTGTAGTTTGACTTACATATCCCGTCCTGAAATAACAAACTAAAAAAAACATGCTTTTTTTATAATAACCTCACGCAAATAAGAGATTGAAAAACGTTGCCAACAGCATCTTCAGTGAATAACTCTTCAAGGCTCAAGAGATCAACTAATGGAGTGTCTTTTCTGCCCTCTGTTCTCAAGAAGGGTCAACCCACTCTGGGTTGACTCTTCTTGAGAACAGAGGGCAGAAATGCAATGAAAGAGCAGGATGAGAATTGGTTTTTCGTAAGTGCTAAGCTCGACTGTGTATGGATGTTGATCAGTAAGGATCGCCTTATTATATGTTCATTTGACAAATGAGATTTACGAACTAAGGAAGAAGATTGGAATGTGTTCTAATCCGCAAAACCATCAATATGGTTTACGTTTTAGTGGGAGAAAGGCATTTATAATTACACAGGCCTGCAAAATTCGAGTCTTGAAAGGTTATCTGGAAACTATTAATTTCTGCGTTATTTTTGACCACTGGTTTCATATATCCTTTCCATTTTTCTGTATCACGTAAGTATGTTTCACAAAATGGGTCTCAATATTACAGTAAATAGCTTTAAACTAATTAAATCAAATAACATTATTTAAATTTCTCTGTAAACATGTTTGGAATGAACGTATTGGGAAAAAGAATTTAATTAAAGAATACTCTTTATTACATACTTTATATTTCGTTGTGGTGTCTTTTTCGTTTTCCTTCAAAGCTTCTTTTTGAACTTTGCTGTGGCATTCTTTTCCCAGGTAGCCTCTGTGCAACATCCAGCAGTAATCCGCGATCATGTTGACATTCCACCTGCCCTTATATTTTCTTTCCATCACTTTGATATCTCGGTGGAATCGCTCTCCTTGCTCTTCGCTAAGAGTTCCTAGATTCTCAGGGAAGTAGTCTAAATGAGAGTTGAGAAAGTGCACTTTTATGCTCATGGAGCATCCGAAATCCTTGAATTTCTGTGGCACGTCTTCCACAAACATTTTATAATGGGGGGGGGGGGGGGTCCTGTCTATTTCCGACTTCCTTGGTCAAAACCTCTTTCAAAGCTATCTACGCTTCTTTTTCAACAGTTGCCATTTTTTCTTCAAACTGTTTATCCTTCATAAGTTTCCTGATGCCCGGACCGATAAAAATACCTTCTTTCAATTTTGCTGTAGATAATCCCGGAAATTTTGCACAGTTGTATTTAAAACACTGTCCTTTTGACAAAGCCTTGACAAATTGCGTCGTCAATCCAGCTTTATGTGACGCGGGTAAAATATTTTTTCCCGAGCAACCAAAGCTTCTTGTAACACATTGTTAATTTCAGGTTCTAATGTGACTCTTTCTGGGCATTCCTTCTTGATCCGATGTTGCTCTCGATGTTGGCTGTCTCACTCGCACAAAAAGCACGGGTATTTGGTGAATCCTCGTTGTTGTTCCAAAATCATAGATATGACTTTAAGATCACCGCAAACTGACCATCCATGATCATTGTACTTACGTTTGCTGAGAATGAAGGCTAAGTTTTCGTATCGTTCTCTCTCAAATGCCCAGAATGTGCTATTAGCACGGAAGCATACTTATTGTAATTATGGAGAAGCAGAGCTTTTTGTTGAGGAATCGATAAACAACCTCCAATCAATGGCTTTATATTTTACGTTGAACTTGCTTATCAGTAAGGGAATATCGCTATAGTAAACTAAATCACCTTCCTCTGAAAAGTAAGGAAGAAAATCTGTTTTTCTATATCTAAACCATGAGAAAGAAGTGCCAGGGGCTAACAAATTCGTTTCGTTTACTCTCGAGCCTACAGTTCTGCAGATTCCATAGGAAGACCCAAATCTCTGATCATGTCGTTTAAAACGGTCTTGAAAAAAGTTCAGGTGGGCTACTATCTTTGTATTTGTCATCATTGAAATCTTCAACTTCTTCGTTTGAATCGCTGCTCAGTGGTTCTTCAAAAATTTGTGCAGTTGTTGGCACAGGTATTTCAGGACCATGTTCCGCTGGGCCTATTCAGATGGAAAATTAGGAGAGGAAATGTCTGTTTTTATTTTTCACATTAAAACTTTCGAACATTTAAAGAACAGAAGTAACAGTCATCGGTATGGATGCGGGGTTCCCGCCATACCATGGGAACTCCGAAACGGAAAGATTTTTGTTCTCAGTTCGACCACCTTCTGAGTTCTTCTACACAAATGGAACATAATATATGCGGCGCCCTTGGCTTATCTAAATCACGAAATGTCATCCCAAAATACGCAGAGTACACTTTTGTTTTCACGAATCCTACAATTTTTCTTCGTTGTTTTTTACCACTAACTCCCCGCATATGTATTTAATAATAATTAATAATAGGCTGTACTTCAAGAATTGTTAAACACAACATACGACTGGTGAAGATGGCAGAGTATTATTCGTACACGTAGAACCTCTACATACGTCACAACGTGTGATACAAACGCAATTAAACATGTATAAACTAACGCATGGATGGTGAAATATATGCTGAGGAGCGTTACAGTTGCACATATCAATGACTTGGAAATTTAGCGAAGAGGTTTGTCCATACGGTTCGTAATATCTGAACTTAAACTTATAATGCACACAGTTCAAAGTATACCGTTGGAAAGCGATCATTCCATTCGCTAGAAGTGGCCCTAAATTTTGATTCATACTGACTTTAGATTTTTTGTTATATACAAAAAATGTACCACACTTTGGGAGCTGCCCTATATGACCGATTATCAAGCATATCTACTCTTCAGCCAAGAGGCTGTGGGTTAAAATGCCGTCATGGCAATTGGTGTTTGTGATTGCCCATCTATCTCTGTGTGGAAAGAGCATCTGCAACCATACTAAGTGTTTTAACAGAAGTCTTCACTCCCAAATCTGTAGGAGGTACGAGAGTAACCAGGCTGTGTCTAGTGAACTAAAATGTTAATAAATAACAAACACACTTTGGGAAACCTTACTTTAGAGACTAACCATGGAACACTATGAAGCTGTTTTATACCTCCAATATATCTTCACACAAAGTGATGAAATTCATCTTCTACTAAAGATATTTCATCCATAATACTGTTGCGATTTATAAGGCCTTTTAAAGCGATATTTGATCTGGAATGGCGGAAAGTTTTTCCTAACGCAAGGATAGGATTCCAACCAGAAAAACAGATAAACCCAATCGAAAAACAAACAAAAGATATTATATTTTGGTTGTTGCTTCGGGCTAATACGAAGATATTATCAGTTATATTATCAGATCAGTTTGATTTTGGCGACATACTCGTACATGATGTAGAAGAAAGTGTGAACTCTGTCTTCAGAGAAAACAAAAAGGCATTTTAGTAGATATTTTGAGCTTCTTTTCCTGAAGAATGACAAGGAGATCAGTTTTAGATATTCGTCACTGAAGATATTAATGCTGGTATCAGTCATCATTTCATGATTTCCAATAACGAAAACTCGAGCCATTAGGTGGTACTCTAGAATTAGCAGGAATTCTTAAAAGAAGAAACCATACACCATGATAAGTTATGAACTAGGAGAGAGGAAGAAATCTTCCTGCTTGAGGAAGAGAATGGAGGATAAAATGGTTGGTTGCTGGGGCCTATATAATGAGGTGCTATCATAAGTACTGGAAATGTCTATAGCGACCACATGGATTTTCCAGTCCATTGCATTGCGTGTAGTTATAGGTGGGTAATATCGCAACTGGAGCGGAAGTTCAGAATTCATATTTGTACGCTGTGATCTGTTCTTTCTTTGGGGTGATATTACGATAGTACTAATCAATGTGTGAAAGTGAAACCAAGAGAGAGAGAGAGAGAGAGAGAGAAAAGAGAAAGAATCCTGGGAAGAAATTGCTCAAGGGCTTTTACGAGGGAACAGTTTGCTCTAAAGCCATTTGAGTAGTTTCAGGTATATGAAAAGTTGGATTTGACTCAATATATTTTTTAAAAGATGCTGTCTAAGTTGTGATCAGGTGATATTTATTTTCGAGTCCGAATTAGGACTTTAGTCTTTGTGTTTTACGTTACACTTGTTCAAACTAGTCCCATTATTATATCGGATTGTTGTTGTGTCGCGTACGTGCTCTGAAGATGCTGGATTGAATACCAGCGACATATCAGCAAGAAGGTAATAAATAGTTATTTTCTTCTTAGTCTGTGTTCACATCTATACCGTAAAATTATTCAACCTTCTTCCGACATTATACAACTAACACATAAGCATTCCCATACGTTTGAGGATTCTTCACGGAGACGATATCGCTCGCAAGACACGACAGTACGGTAAGTGGAAGTTTGGATTGCCTCGGCAACTGAAGAGCTCCTTCTTAACAAGGTGCAGAGACACCCGTTTAATACTTAACTGTGTGAAAATTAAGAACATATTTCATTCGGCCAAAGTCCAGCGCATTTACAAACGAGTGAGTTTTGCATTATTACTGGACCAGATAAACGCTACTCGCCTGGAGCTTTCTAATATAAATTCATCCCTCAACGCCCTAAGTGACAAACTATTTCATATTTTAAACACGGAACTGTGGGATATCCTGGGCAGCATCTCCGAAGCAACAGATTAAAAAACTTTCGTCAAAGTTAAAACCCCTACTAGAGAAAATTTCAAATTCTTCAACAACATAGTTCTACGCAACGACCGCAATTACAACAAGATCGCGTCTTTGTGAATTTTTCATCGTCAACCTTAACCAAAGAAGTTACGAGTGCGTTACGTCAAGCATATAATTTTGCCATTGCGCTCAAGCAAGTTTGAAAAGACAAAATAATGGATTCGTTGAACGGGGAATATACGACCTGCCTCTAGCAAGCCAATAACACTCAGTTAGACGTGGCCAACATCCTAATCCATTCTAAGCCTTCCAGAAATATTTTCCCACATAAGAAATCATTGCTTTAAAAGAGCTACACAATAATACCCACATTATCATAACCAAAGCAGACTAAGGGAACACAACTGTTGTGATGAATTCAACAAAATATGAAAGCATGCACACACATCTACAAGATTAGTCAAACCAAATTATAGATCGGGTTCCTACCAACTGGCAAAATAATAAGGTGTGCAAATTATTGAAAAAAAAAATAACGTTCTAGCCTATAGCGACAATTGACAAACTTAACCCTTTCACAGTAAAACACCCAGGATATATGGAGCAATAAAAATTCACAAACAAGATACTACACCATCACGCCCTATTGTGGATATTGTAAACTGTCCCAAATATAAATTTGCTAGATATTTAGCGAAGCTACCAGCCACTCTCACAAACAATTCTCCCTCTTCTGTTAAAAATTCTACCCACCTAAAAGTGTTTTAGAAAACCATACCTTAAAAACTTCAGGCATAATGCTGAGTTTTTATATCACCTCACTATTCACAAATGTACCGTTAATTGAAACTCTTGATTTACTAAAGTCACACATTTTTCCAATATATTACAACTGTTTAATTTCAGAGTACAGGCAGGTTATTTTACATGGAAAGGAAAAATATACAGACAATTATAAATGAGACAGCAAAGGGCTCCTCCCCTTAGCCAACTTCTACATAGAACACTTGGAAAAGCTAGCTGTTGGTACAGTCACTCTGAAACCAATGCTTAGGCTATGCTATGTTGATGATGTGCTTGCTTGTTATTAGACCACATGTCCCAGAAAAAATACTAAATGCTCCTCAGAAATCTCACCCCATTCTCAACCACAGAAGACTACAATGAGACTGACACCATCACATACATAAAAGACATATCTGAAAAGATATGTAGAGTGCTTAATAAACATAAACCACGCACCGCATTTAAACCGAATGTAAAATTGGCAACTCTCATCAAGTTTACCCAAGGAAAAAATCTCTCCTCTATCACATCCAGGAGTCTATGAAGTGCCCTCTTCGTGTGATCAAGCTTGCTATGGCAGACAGAAAGAACTGTGGACACACGCCTCAGTGAACATAAAAAGTACATCCGGCACTATCGCTATGGCAAGTCAGGTCTATCAGACCAAATTTTAGATAGCCCTACACAGAGGTTCACTTGGGAAAAAAAATGTGCTACACAGAAGCTTTTAAAGGTCAGAGAAATTGTTCCAGGAATCAACAGAAGCCTCGAAACACTCCAAAACTCAACAAATATGTCTGTACAAATTTGCCAAAGATTTATGAGACAGTCCGCTTAATCACTGTCTCCTTAAAATATTAATATCTGCTTTCTTTCTATGTTTTTTCCCTCAACATAGATGTCGCCTGATTAGGACTTTACTCTTTGTGTTTTTCGTTACAGTTGTTTCAAACTAGTATTGTTGTTATATCGCGTACTATGACAAAGAATAGAAATGTCAGGAATATTTCTATTCTTTGTCATAGAATAAGAATAAGAATAGAAATATCAGGAATAGGTTAAAAAATAGTTATTTGCTTATCAGTCTGTGTTCTCATCTATACCGTTAAAATTAATCAACATGTACGATGAACACATAAGCCTTCCCACAGGACAAATAGATCATAGCAACACATTGATATGATATATTTTTGCCAAGAGATGTTAACTGGGGGATGGGGATCTGAAACTTCTGATAAACACCAAAAGCAAAAATGATATTAAGCAACTGATATAACCACAAGAAAGAACATACGCTTTAATCCCCCATGTTCATCAAATTGTAATAATTTGTACTTTTCTCTTTTAGGATATATAAAATATCCTAAAACATAAAATTAATTTTCGTTCCAGGTTTTCATCAACACTTTCCAGACCCCTTCCCCTTGTGGGGGTAAATGTCAATCCAAGCAGATAGCTGATACTCCCTGGTGAGGTGTGTATTGCTGAAGAAAGGGAAGATGAGCTTGATCCTTTTTGCGAGAGAAAATACAGGCCTGTGGTTTGGTGGCATTCAGAATGACCGAGTTTTGCTTTCCGTACTGAAGGATGATATGCAGGACAGCATTTAAAGCACTGGTTGCACATGATGTAAAAGTTATCTGGAAACTACATATTTTGTCAAATGAGTAGGATGAATTGAGAGTGCTATCATCGGCAAAGATATGGATAGGATTGGGCGATTGAGAGTAGGTCATTTCTCTATAAGATAAAGAGAATAGGTGAGAGAACGCAGAACTGAAGCACTCCTGCATTTGTGGCAGATATCGAAAAGAGGATGCCATCCACCATGATACGCAGTGAACAACAAGACAGAAAACTTCCCAGTTACACAGGGTAGAAGCCTGATCGAAATAAGGAAGTTTGCAAAAGAGGTCTCGATATTAAATACGATCGGAAGCACTGGAAATGATAGCACACGTTTCTCTGAACTTTTCCATAGCACCTAAATTGAATCTGGACTGCTGGGAGGAAGTTCACTATTGATAACTTTCTACATTACTTTGGAGAAGACTAAGTTGATAGTAATTGTTTGGTAGGATTTTCTTCTCCCCTTTTTTTTGGGGGGGGGGGGGGCATTGGATATATGCTAGCTTCTATGTTGCGATAGCTCCATCTAAGTACAAAAGATTAAAGACAAAATAAGAGAAGATGAGCAGAAATCCTTTTTTGAGAGATCGGTCAGACCAGCGGTTTCGTGGCATTCAAGGTGACCAAGTTATCCTTGCGATATTGAAGGACGATATGGAAATCATGAAAGTTTGGACAAAAACAACTTACTTTCAAATAATTAATTTGGGTTCAGGCAAACGTTTAGCGCACAGTATGCTTTACGGAACTTCACAAACACAGTTTATATCTCCATTTATGAACATAATCTAACATTAGCAGTATTTGTAGATATAGAGAAATCTTTTGACACTTTATCACATAAAATTTTAATAAAAAAAATTAGGAGTCAAAGGAATACAAGATACTGATCTGAACTGCTTCCAAAACTATTTAAATGCTAGATCACAAATTGTAATAATAATCAACCCCTATACAAACTCCAAAACAATAGACTATTGTGTACCCCAAGATCTTTTATTTAATATTTATATTAACGACTTCTGCAATCTTAAACTAAGCAGTAAAATAAATACTTTTGCAGGTGATACAGTATTAATTTTCTCTACGACCACCGAACAAATGCAAACTGTAATGAATGCTGAGTTTTTAAAATTAACAAATTGGTTTCAGTCAAATTAACTAAGTCGGAATGTCTCTGAAACTAAATATGTAAATTTTAATATGCGAAATACAACAGGCAAAATGAACTTCACTACACAATTAATTTTGCATGATTGGAATTGCAGTACAAACTCAAATTCAAAAGCATTTACACAACTAATTAGCTGTATATAAAGGAGAATGAAAATAAATACGAATGCGCTGAATTTAAATCCACATACTACTAATAAAAACGATAACATTAGATATTGGTTAAAATTGGCGAGTGTAAGACCCCTTGTTCTCTAATTAGTGAGGAACGCAAAAGGGAGAGAGAGAGAGAGAGAGAGAGAGAGAGAGAGAGAGAGAGAGAGAGAGAGAGAGAAAGTCTTATAACTTCTTACTTCTCACATCATTTATAGCACAGCTTATCTAAATACTTAACTTTTTTCCTCGCATTCCATATCCTTTAACATGAATGTGATTGATCGTAAAAACACCTTTTTGAATTGATTGAAATATGAGAAGCTAAGACTAATGTCAATTAATTAAACTGTTAATTAAACGTTTTGGTTGGACTGTTCTGCTGTAGAAAAAATTCTGCTTCCGCTTCATAAGAACTGCTAATCGCCTTCGTACGCTTTAAACAAAACATCTACTTTCCTGTTGATGAATTTTAAGTTCCCAGCATTTGCTTTCCTGTTTTCAAATTCACCTTCAGCTACCTTATTTTGAGTACTCATAAATCCAAAACATCTCTCTTATACAAATCCACTCATTTTCTTCTCAAAATTAAAATATGCATTTTCTTGCCCAACCTGCTCTTTGGATATTTTGGGCTAACGATCGACAAGATTTAACAAATGGCTTCACCATAATCTCAGTACTTAAATAAACGAATAAAAGTATATTTCTTGGTAATGCTGCCGAGCGGTCTAAAGCGCAGGTTTTAATCTCATTAGAGGTGATGGGTTCGAATCACGCTACCGAAGTATGTTTTTGTAAAGATGATTAATTTGTTTATTTCTCTCTCTCTCAATCGAATCGCTATATATAAGAAGCACTTAACCTACTGTCACGAAGAATTTATTTCCTACTTCTCCAAGAATATTATGTACTACAGCAAAAAAAAAAGAAAATGATAAAACCGGAAGAAAACCTCATGTAAAAATACTTTATTAGCGTCAGGTTTTCGCCTGTATATCATAGGCAACATCAATAGAACATCACCAAATGGTAATTAACAGACAAATCTCAACTATGTAGCTAATGTAAGATTACTATAAAAGGTCAATCATTTCCTAATTTATAAAAATAATTATATGTATACAGACAAAATAAATTTATGAAAGATTAGCTGATTTAAAAAGGACCACCTACCATAAAGGAGATAGCAGCAGACCTTAGGATCTGTTTATATTAGGACAGTGAATTAACGTTTCAATCGTTTCTCTATAAAGCCGTTCTATCAAGAAACAATTTTTATGAAGAACTCTTCTCTTGTTCCAATGAACTCTATCTGTAGTATCGATAGTATGCTCCGCAGGTTAAGTCTGTGCAGGCTCATGGTATTTAATATAAGACTTGTGTTCTTCTAGCGGAATAAGAGTAGATCTCCCTCTTTGTCCGACATAAGATAACCCACAAGAGCAGATATTTGATAAAAAACTGAATGATTGAGGATTCGAAGTTTGACCTTTGGAGAAGAGAGAATAGATTCCGTGGTTTCATTGATGTATATTACTGAAATATTGTGCTTGAATTGTTTACAAAATTGGTCGAGAGATTGCAATTTTTCTTTCAATCATCCCACTGCAGATGTCCAAAGGACAAAAGATGAATGTCGAAATAAATAATAATAATAATAATAATAATAATAATAATAATAATAATTTCAGTTTCAGATCTTTTAATTTTTCGTCAACCAGATGAAAGCCTACATTTCATTTTTTCGGATGAAGACTCAAATAATCCGTTATATTGATGCTGAATCTCATCACTATCACAGTCAAAAGGCTGGACCTATGAAAACATTAGCACATCGTGGCCATTCTTTATGTTCTTCATGGAACCTTTACAGAAAGAATCACAACACATTAAGTTCACTTTTTATCTAATGGTTTTAAGGATTCTCTGAAGAAAGTGGGCTTTTAACAGTTATAGTATCAATACTTCTTGAAATATAGAATAAATAACTCGCGTTCCTATCCCTTATGTGCAAGGCGTTAGTGAACGCATTGAAAAAGTTTTGAAACCACTGAATAAATTTGTTGCCATTCGTCCCATCAGACAAATCACCTTTTTCTCGCTTCTCCTAAGGAAATGTTTCCACCTAGTCCACTTTCTAAGACTTGGTTCAACAGAAGACATAAGAAAGCAGGTGAACAAAAAAACTCAGTTTACAGCAGGTGGCAGGCATCAAGAATCCCAGCTTCATACTTAGCGTATGCTGAAGCATGCAATGCAATAAATGTAAAACAACTATCAGCAAATCCAAATCCACTGTCCTAAAGAACAACAGCACAATATTCGCCTCCTGTCCAAATGGACGTTGTGCCTTCTGGTCTCTTGCAAAAGACCTCGGAAACACCTTCTGCTCAGTGGTGCTTCCATTTTCTCTCTCACCCACATGGCACCACAGATAGAACACCCAAAGATAAAATTGATCTCCTGAAAATTTCTCCACATATGACAAATGCCAATTGATTCCTTCCATGATAGCAACTAACGTAGCACATTACCTCCAATGGTCTTTCGGCAAATAGACATAAGACCAACAGTAAATAATCTGGACACTAAAACGTCTTCTGATCTAGTGGCATCTCTGCTATTGTACGCAAATGTTTTGCACAGTTTTGTGCTCTAGAAACTGGTGTTAGCCTTCTATTTTTAAGATAGATATTTTTATTGTAAACTTTGTATACTAGTACAAACTTTTGACAATCATATGTGTAACCTAAGAGCAATAGCTTGTTCAGGATGCGATATTCATAAAGTTACAAAAAGTTATGTAATGCATTATCATTTTATACACATATGTACATTCATATAATATACATATTATATATCATTATAATATAAATAACATAATAAAATCTATCACAGGAGACATGCTAATATGTACAGATAAAATTTCATGGCATTAACTAGGAACAAACTAAACAAAGCTGTTAAATAGTATTTCATTTTTTACATTTTACACATGAGACTGGATACAAATATGCACAAAACACCAATCATTTACCCAATTATTTTGAACAGAGCTTCCTGATTTATGTGAAAATAAATATACTTTCTTTCGATTTTTGTATTTGTTTGGATTAGTTTCCTTTCTTATTGTTAAAAGTAGTGCTTGAATACTTTTGGGGCTAAATAAGTATAATGTTTGTGTATTGCTTTTCTATTTACTTTAGGAACTATGTATTTTAGGCCCTTATATCTACTAAGGAAAGCATCTTGTTTGATATTGACGTATTTTCGTTGTCGTATTTTATGAATAGCCTTATAAGGACTGGCTTAAAGAGGCAATGCAAGAATGCTTTTCATTTTCCCCGTTATCTGTAGCGGACAGTGTAGGGATAAGGTTTTATTGAGCTATTAAAGCTCTGATCATGGCAGGAGGATAACAGCAATAGCCGAGCCTCGTTTAGAACTTCACTGGCTACAGCATTGTCATCCATTACCCACCAAGCGAAACGTCATTTTTTTGGCGTATAAATATCTAAGGGATAGTATGTTTAGTATGGTGTATTTATTACACATTTTAGTATCCTTGTATTTGTTTCTAGTTAAGATTTGAATTACTTTATTTTGAGTGGAAACTAAAGGTTTTAGTATAATACGACAGATTCCTCCACAACTTAAAATAACATATTGTAGTGATTTGAAGCCAGAAAGAATATAATATTTTTAACATATTTAAATTTAAGAACCTGTTTAGTTAGTATAATCTGTTTATCATAATCCGTACTTTATTTACTATGTCGGCAATATGCGGTTTCCAGCTTAAATCACCGTCAATTTTAAATCCCAAGTACGTTATTACGAAGTAAGCAAACAAACAAAATGTCAAGTTTGCGCCTGCAATTGATGCAAGACTAGCTGATCCCACAGGGAGTGGAAGACCAAGGCAACTCCTGGTAAAGGTGGAGCAAGCTCTGATCACTAATCTTAATATTTACCCTTAATGCCAAATCACATCTCCGAGAAGGGGATGTATGATGTTTTGTATTAAAGGCAAGGGGCCACTACCCAGACCGGTTTCGACCTTTATTGAGGTGGCTGAGAGTAAAGAATAAACCCATCATCGGCCTATTGAAAAATAAAGGGGTCAGAGAGCCCCCGAAGAGAAGTAAAAGAGGGGTAAGGAAGTGACAGAGAGGTCAAGATGGGGTGCTGGGGGGAGGGGAGGGGAAGAGGAGAAGAAGCGGAATTGGATGGGAAGGGCGGGTGGGGAGGTGGGGTAAGGAAAAAGAAGAAAAATAGGCCTCAGCTCATTATTCTCATCTTGCTAGCTTAAAGCTATCAAGTGATATTTCCTCACCCTCCTCGGAGTTCTGCCTCAAGAAATCTAAAGGCCCACGGAGGTAGCCGGTGCCCAGGTGAACCGCCCCTTCAGGGCAGCCCGCCTCAAGTTGGCCTGCGCTGCCTGGGTTTTTCCTCCGAACTACCTCCGTGGGAGACCAGGAAACAAAACAGGCCTCGTGGGGGGACGCAGAGACCAAGTAGATGACTCGGAGTGGAGCTACTGCTGTAGATGGAGATCTTAAAGCAGCAGCGGGCAGAACTTGATGGTGTTGTTTCTGACAGTACACAAGATTGGAGGTTAACACCACTTGTTTTTAAATTTGGTGTCACCCAGAGCCTCTCTCTCTCTCGAGATGTAAAAACCTCCTTAAGGAGCCATAGAACATGTAGAGGACGATCCGAGAGAGATCCAACAGACTGGGAGGATTAGCATAGTTGGAAAAGTTTTTCCTAACCTTCCATATGTGATATTTAAATTCATTGATGATAAATACTAGTAACGTCTGCCTGTTGTTGGCTGGTGGAGCGAACTGCAGGAAGATCACTTGCTCCTGCAGTAGGAGGGGGATGCGGAGCACGTCGCTTAGCCTCCTCCAGATGAAGATGGAAATGGGACATCCGTAGAAAGCGTGCTCTACGGTGTCCGAGCTCCGGCAGAAGCTACATAATGGGTTCCAGTTGTTGTTGAACCACCACTTATTCACATTGACTGGAAGGTGTCCATAGGCTATCCTCCAGGCCGGGTCCTTTCTCGAGGTAGCCTCGATATTTAGATAGGTGGCCGAAGAGGATGTCATTGTTGTTGATTCCTAGATCCGGAACGTCAGTATGAAGGATGTTAAGGAGATGATCATAAAGTCTATTGTAATCCTCTGGAACAATATCCGCCTTGGGACCCTGGTGGGCTGGGATCCCAAAAAAGGGAAGCTTAAAGCCTAAGAAATACCGCACAGGATAGCTGTAGGGATGGTTGGTCTGTAGTATCCTGCTAAGATGGAAGGCGGTATTGCTCAGGTATTTGATGTTAAGGACGGGGAGGTCAAAGACCCACAGCTTCTCCGGAAGTTGAAGGATCTTCATGTCAGCCTCCTGGCGTACACTGCCCCAGAAGGACTTCAAGGGTTTCCTGTAAAGCCGAAGTTCTTGATCTTCGCTGATGTTTGTTATATTCACGACGTGCTGGTACATAGGGCACAAGATGGTCTTGATGACAGTAGCCCTAGAGGTGAGCGACAGCTGTCCGTTTGTCCAGTCGTTGAGACGCTGGACTGTGGTGTTGATAAGTTGTTGAACGTCGAGCACGGGCTCTGCTGCAAATGGGACCCCCAGGATGGTGAGGGGGTCTCCTATAGGGACGAGACATATGGGGATGTTGTTCAGGTCCCAGACTCCATACGTCTTGATCTTAGTTTTGTCGGGGTTGGGTGTTAACCCCGCACTTTGAACCTCTCTAAGGTGTTGAAGAAGCTCTGTATGGAGTCGTTGTTCCTGAGGTTGCCCACCACGTCGTCGGGATATGCAATTACTTTGGAGTCATCCGTGGTGAGTGGTCCTAGAAATGGCTCAAGGGCTAGTGCAAAGAGCAGTGGACTAGGGGACACCCGTGTTTGACCTTCTGGATGTTAATGGGATCCGAAAGATGTCCGTTGACGAGGAGGCAGGTGGAGCTATTCATGTAGCTTCCTCTGATGATGGAAAGCAGTCCGCTGCTGACCCCGACTTTCTACAGGATGTTAAACAGAAAGGAGTGCCGGAAGCTGTCGAGCGCTCGGTTGAGATCGATGGTCAACAGCGCCATTAAGTACATCTTAAGGTTGACCAGACGTAGCAGTTCTTGGATGAGGATGAGATTAAACTCCATCGATCGTCCAGGAACACCATACACTTGTGTGCTGTTGATGACGTATCTCATCCCCAGCTTCAGTCTGTCATTGAGAACACGGGCGAGGATCTTGTAGTCCGTGTTCGACAGACTGATGGGTCTCCAGTTTTTGATGTTGGATGGATCCCTGTTGGCTTTGAGGATGAACACTGTATGGCATTCCGCGAATTCTCGCGGCGCGTTCCCTGTGTTGAGAAAGTTGTTGAATAGTGTCACGAGAATGGGGAGGATGTAGTCCCAGGCTTCTCGATAGAGTTCTGTGCGTAGTCCGTCTGGCCCAGGCACTTTGTTCGTACGGCACTGTTTGAAGGCTGATGTTATTTCTGCCGCTGTAATTGGTGCATCCAACCCTACTTGGATGTGCACAGGGAAGGGGTCAATATTCCAACAGGAGTAATCTTGGGGGGTACTGTTGTCCTGGTAGAGGGTGTTGTAGTACCCCCAGAAGGCCTTCAGGATGTCGGGTGTTGTGGTGTAAGTACACCGGCCTTCAGTGATGGTGGTGATGGTTCTCTCCTGTCGAAAATTGACATAGCGCCTGTTGTAGAAAGCAGCCGATTGCCTGTCTTCCGAGCGGAGGTGGAGTCTGATCTTGATGTTCTTGTCGTCCACTTGCTTCTGTCTCTCCACTTCAATGTCGAGATTAATGTCACGGATGGCGTTGTGAAATGGAAAGCCTTGGCGTTGACTGGCCACGAACCAGCTTCTTTCCTTGTATAGATCACGAAGCCGAGATCTTCTGAGAAAAGTACGTTCTAGGCCCCATTTTATCATGTTTTCTTTGATGTTAAATTTGATTTGTGCCCACGCGTCCCAGTCCCAGCCAGCGGTGCTCCAAGTGGAGCACAGTTGGTTAAGCTTAGCCGAGAACAAGGACGGGAAGTCTGGTGGTAACTTCCAGGGGCCCGGACCAACTTCTACTGCTTCTAGTGGATGATACGTGAGCAGAACCATTTTGTGGTCCGAGATGGTATAATTAATTTGAACGTGCCTTATGGCTTCTGATCCGGAGACAAGGGAGGGTGACAGGTAGAACCGGTCGAGCCGTGTGCCGATACCTTGGCCTCTCCACGTATAATCCCGACAGTAGGGGTTGTGAGCCCTGCAGATATCCGTCAGCTGGAGATTCTTGAGGTGAATTCCCAGTTGCCTGTAGCAAGCAGTGCCTGTATTGGGATTACCCCCCACTTTATCGTAGGCCGGGTCTGCCACGCAGTTAAAGTACCCTATCAGAATGACGTGATGGGCGCCATATAAGTAAGTGTAAAGTGACTGGAAGAAACTCGATCTTGATGTTGGATCTGCCGGGGCATAGATGTTAATGTACCTAGTGGTACAGCCCCGGTACTTCCAGTCAATGGCGAGAACTCTCCTTTCTGTGTCCCTCTGGATGTTATAGAAGGTTCCGAGGAGGGGGGGGGGCTTGCATAAGTACCCCGACCCCGGCGCTGTTTCTGTTGCCAAAGCTCCAAAACGATGTTACGGGGTACTTATGGCGTAGTTCCTGCATTTCCTTGTAGTGAAAAAAGTGTGTTTCCTGCAGAAACAAAAGCCGGATGTTAAACGCTAGCATGAGCTTCCACACCTCCTCTTGTTTTGATAGTGAGCGGAGCCCTCTGATGTTGAGCGAGGCAACGCAAAAAGGGGGTGGCGGCATTATGATGTTTTACGTTGATACCCGGCCTAGGTCCTTGATTCGCAATTGCTTGACATATTTTATTAAGGTTTCAATTTGTGCGGGGGAGATAGTATATCCCGCACCTTGCAGACCGGCTGCCAGTTCTGCATACGAGCTCGAGAGGACTTCGAACTCGTGACGACTGTTCTTAATCTTGAAACTTGCTAATTTATTGTTTACTATCTGATGGTCAAAACAGTTGAACTGGGAGCCGGTGTGTCTACTAATTTTAAAGTTAATGCTCTCTTGATGGCGGAAGGGGTTTCCACCTCCATTTCGGACTCAGATGTTGTTGAGTCCGTGCTTTTTCTGGAGCGGCTCCGATGTTTTTTCCCCATTTTAGGGGAAGCCCGCTCCTTCGACTTCTTAGGAGGTTCTTTGGGGGGTGGAAGTTGATGTTTCCCTTCCTCTGTCTTCTGTTCTTCTGCACGGTGGACGCTGACTACTATAGGGGAAATATTATAAGCGTCTACAAACGAAGCATCCTCCGATGTTGTTGGGGGGGGGATAGCTGGTGAAGTGTTATCCATAGCTTCATCTGTATCCTCGGTTGTTCGTTGTTCCTCCGTCGCTGGTAGTGGAACGGTTGAAACGACCGAGGGTGGGACTATTTCCTCAGCTGATATTGTTGCTGGGGGGGGAGGGGAAACAGTACCTTCTGCTGTTGATGGTGCAGGACGTTTCGTAATTTTCCCTAGAACTGTTTGATAGAATGTTTTCTCCCCGATGGTGTTGGGGAGTACGGAAAATTCACCGGCGTCTTGAGCAGGCTGCGGGTTCAACGGTTCAATCGGTGCCCCTGCCCGCTCTGCAAATGTGCGCAGAGGACACGATGTTATTTTGTGCTCTGTATTGGAGCACTTTCGGCAGGGGTGTGGGCACTGGCTGGAGATGTGCCCGACGCCGACGCAGTTGAAACACTTGGCTCGGGGGCAGTCACTACCCAGATGTTCAGTCGAGCCACATCGCAGACACTGTCTTTGTACCCCGGGATAATTAACGATGACACGCGACGTGCCGATGGTAACGAGGTTTGGCACTGGCTGTCGCATGTCCATGGTAAAGGCGACTTCGCCGGAGTACCAGGCGGGGTCCTCTTTAGAGATGCTCTTCTTTATATTACTCACTTTCCCCCACTTACTAAAAGTTTGTACAAGCACGTCTTCTCCGGCTTCTAGATATTCCATAGGGAAGCGGTCGATCTTAATTTGACGTACTTGTGACCCCACCATGGTAGGGGTCACCTGCTTCCCTTGGAAGGGGAAACCTTTCAGAAGTTGATCTCTCGAAGCTAAATACTTGACTACTATAAGAAATCGTCCTCCTCCATACGGGGTGAAGGAGTAGATGTTAAAAACTCCTATTATCTCCTTAAGGGCTGTAGTGAGTGCTCTAGGATCCTCCATTCCTGGATTCTCCACTCCTAATGTCCGGGTTCTAGGGGGGGGGACGGGGATTACTCAACTCATGATTGATCTCTGCGTTCTAGAAAAAAAGAGAAAAATAAAGAGTCCTAAGACTCTGTAAGGAAATCCCGTAGTGCGTAAAAACGCACTACCAGCAAGTTAGTAGAGTTAGTACTAAGAATACAAAAGGTTAGTACAACAAACTAAACAAGTATAATAACAAAATATTATTAGTAAGTAACAAATTTAACAGTGAATAAATACAATACTGTCCTGCTGCGGGGGAAAGTGAGGGAATCCCATCATTGGCCTACTGAAAAGAAGTGGGGTCAGAGTGCCCCGGTAGAGAAGAGAAAGAAGGGGAGGGAAGTGAGAGAGAGGTTGAGGTGGGAGAATGAGGGGGATGGGGAAGTCGAAAAGAAGAGGTGAGGGAATAGGATGGGAAGGGCGGGTGGGGAGGTGCGGAGTAGGAAGAAGGAAATGTAGGCCTCAGCTCATAATATATATCTTGCTAGCTCCTCGCTATCAGATGTCAACTTTTCACCCCACGCTGCCACCTGGCTCAAGAGATCGAAAAGACCACGGGGGTAGCCGGTGCCCAGGTGACCCGCCCCATCAAGGCAGCCCGCCTAGAGTAGGCCTGGGCTGCCTGGGTTTTTCCTCCGAACTACCCCGTGGGAGACCATGGAACAGAACAGACTTCAGGGGGGACGCAGAGATCAAGGAAATGACTCAGAGTGGAGCTGCTGCTGCAGTTGAGATCAGATCTTAACGCAGCAGCAGGCAGAACTTGATGATGTTGTGTCTGACACTGCAGAGGATTGGAGGTGAACACCACTTGATCTGAAATGTGGTATCCCCCAGAGCCTCCCTTTCGATATGTAAAAACATCCTCAAGGAACCGTGAACTTGTAGAAGACGATTCTAGAGAGATCCAACAGATTGGGAGGATTAGTAGGATTACAAAATTTCCTTCTTCCCTTCCAGATGTGGCATTTGAGCTCATTAATTATAAATACCACTAACTTCTGCCTGTTGTTGGATGGGGGAGCGAACTGCAGGAAGATGACTTGCTCCTGCAGTAGGAGGGGGATGCGGAGCTCAACGCTTAACCTCCTCCAGATGTACATGGAAATGGGACACCGGTAGAAGGCGTGCTCCACGGTGTCCAGGCTCCAGCAGAAGTCACAAAAGGGGTTCCGGGTGTTGTGGAACCGCCAGATGTTGATGTTCACTGGAAGGTGTCCGTACGCAATCCTCCATGCCAGGTCCTTTCTCGACGGGTAGCCTCGATGTTTGGAGAGGTGGCCGAAGAGGATCTCGTTGCTATTGATCCCCAGATCCGGAACATCGGTACGAAGGATGTTAAAGAAGTGTTCGTACCATGTAGAACTGTTCCGGATCGCGGCGATGTTCACACCCGACGAGCGGAGTTGTCTGGCACAGTCTGTTGGCACAGTCTGTTGTAGTCTTCTGGAAGAGTGTCCGACTTGGGAGCCTGATGGACTTGGATACCAAAAAGGGGAAGCTTGTGACCTAAGAAATAACGCATAGGATAGCTCAGGGATGTGTAGTCTGCAGTATCCTGTTTAGATGGAACGCGGCATTACTTAGGTATCCGATGTTAAAGGAGGAGGGGGGCCGAAGCCCCCCCCCCGCTTCTACGGAAGTTGAAGGATGTTCAGACCAACTTCCTGGCATAGATTGCCCCAGAAGAATTTCAGGGGTTTCCTGTAGAACGGATTTCCAGATCCTCTCTGATGTTGGTATTGTTCGTGCTGAAGCGCAGGCCATATGATGGTTTTGATGAGAGTAGCCCTGGAGGAGAGTGACAGCTGGCCATTTTTCCAGTCCTTGAGTTTCTCGACGGTGTTGTCGAAATGTTCATGTTAAGCAGGGGCTGTTCTTCAAACGGGGCCCCCAGGATGGAGAGGGGGTCGGCAGTAGGGACGGGGCCTGCAGGGATGTTGTGCAGTTCCCAGACTCCGTACAACTTTATTTTGGTTTTGTCGGGTTGGATGTTCACCCCGACACTTTAAACTTCTTGAGGATGTTAAAGAAGTTAAGTACGGAGTCGTTGTCCCTAAGGGTGCCCACCACGTCATCCGCGTAGGCAATTACCTTGGAATCATCCGTGGTGAGAGGAAGTGGAATTCCTCTAACCGCATGAGAGTTGTTCACAGCGCGTAGGAACGGTTCAAGGGCTAGAGCAAAGAGCAGAGGACTGAGGGGACACCCTTGTTTGACCCTTTTCTGGATGTTAATTGAGTCAGATAGGTGTCCGTTGATGAGGAGGCGAGTAGAGCTGTTGTTGTAACCTCCTCTGATGATGTTCAGGAGTCCACTGCTGACCCAGACTTTCTCTAGGATGTTGAAGAGAAAGAAATGCCGGGCGCTGTCGAACGCTCGGTTGAGATCAATTGTCAACAATGCCATGGAGTAATGTTTTATGTTAACCAGACGTAGCACTTCTCGGATGAGGATGAGATTGAACTCCATCGATCGACCAGGAACACCATACACTTGTGTGCTTTTGATGATATACCTCATCCCGATCTTCAGTCTGTTGTTGAGAACACAGGCGAGGATGTTGAAATCCGTGTTCGACAGACTGATGGGACGCCAGTTCTTGATGATAGAAGGGTCCCTGTTGGTCTTCGGGATGAAGACGGTGTGGCATTCCAGAAATTCCCGTGGCATGTTTCCGGTGGTAAGGAAAGAGTTGAAGATTGCCACGAGATTGGGGAGGATGTGGTCCCAGGCCTCTCGGTAGAGTTCCGTGCTTAAGCCGTCTGGCCCATGCGTTTTCTTTGTACTGCACTGCTTGAAGTGTTCTTCAAACAGTGTTTGAAGTGTTCATCAGCCTTCAAACAGTGCACGGCACTGTTTGAAGGCTGATGTTATTTCGGCCGCTGTAAATGGTGCATCCAACCCTGCTTGGATGTGCGCAGCGAAGGAGTCAATGTTCCAACAGGAGTAATCCTGGGGGGCTCTCTTGTCTAGGTAGAGTTGACTGTATTACCCCCAGAAGGCGTTCATGATGTTGGTGTGGTGGTGTGTTCACACCCGCCTTCTTTGATGGTAGTAATGGTTCGCTCCTGCCGGAAGTTGGCGTAACGCCTGTTGTAAAAGGCGGCCGATTGCATGCGCTCCGAGCGGAGGTGGAGACGGATCTTAATATACCTTTCTCCCACCTGCTTCTGTCTCTCCGATTCAATGTCGAGATTGATGTCACGGATGACGTTGTGACATGGAAAGCCTTGGCTTTGGCTGGACACAAACCAGCTCCTCTCCTTGTAAAGGTCACGGATCCGAGCTCTTCTGAGGAAGGTACGTACCTGGCCCATTTTATCATATTTCCTTTGATGTTAAGTTTTAGTCGTGCCCAGGCGTCCCACTCCCAGCCAGCGATGCACCAGCTAGAGCAGAGTTGGATAAGCCTGGCTGAGAACAGGGACGGGAAGTCTGATGGTAATTTCCAGTGGCCCGGACCAATATCTACTGCTTCTAATGGATGGTAACTCAGCGCGATTAATTTGTGGTCCGAGATGGTAGAATTAAGTGGAACGTTCCTTATTGCTTCGGCTCTGGAGACAAGGAATGATGACAAGTAGAAGCGGTCGATTCGTGTGCCGATACCTTTGCCTGTCCAAGTATAATCTCGACAATTGGGGTTGTGAGCCCTCCAGATATCCGACAACTGGAGATTCCTGATGTGGGTTTCCAGATGTCTGTAGCCAGCAGTACCTGTGTTCCGATTTCCCCCTACTTTATCGTAGGCCGGTTCCGTCACGCAGTTGAAGTCCCCCATCATCATGGCGTTATGGGCGCCGTATAAGTATGGTTGGAGCGACCGGAAGAATGCTGGTCTTAATGTTGCATTTCCCGGGGCGTAGATGTTAATGTATCTGGTGATACAGCCCCGGTACTTCCAGTCGACGGCAAGGACTCTCCCTTCTGTATCCCTCTGGAGTTATGGAAGGCTCTGAGGAGTGGGGCTAGCATAATGACCCCGACCCCGGCGGTGGTATTTGTGCCGAAACTCCAGAATGAATGGACGGGGTACTTATGGCTCAGTTCCTGCATATCTTTGAAATGAAAGAAATGTGTCTCTTGCAGGAACAAGAGCCGGATGTTAACGGCTAGCATAAGCTTCCACACTTCCTCTTGTTTGGATGGTGAACGGGGTGAAAGTGTGGGAAATTCCATCATTGGCCTACTGAAAAGAAGTGGGGTCAGAGTGCCCCATTAGAAAAGAGAAAGATGGGAAGGGAAGTGACAGTGAGGTTGTGGTGGGGAAATGAGGGGGAATTGGAAAGGGGAAAAGGAGAGGAGAGGGAATAGGATGGGAAGGGCGGGTGGGGAGGTAGGGAGTAGGAAAAAGGAAGTGTAGGTCTCAGCTCATATCTCACTTCTATCTAGCTCCGCGGTATCAGATGATACTCTTTCACCCCGCATTCATTGCTTGGCTCTCAAGATCGAAACGACCACGGTGGTAGCCGGTGCCCAGGTGACCTGCCCCTTCAGTGCAGCCCGCCTCGAGTAGGCCTACGCTGCCTGGGTTTTTCCTCAGAACCACCCCCGTGGGAGACCAGGGAACAAAACAGACCTCAGGGGGACGCAGAGACCAAGGAAATGACTCAGAGTGGAGCTGCTGCTGCAGATGGAGATCTTAAAGCAGCAGCAGGCAGAACTTGATGTTATTGTGTCTGACACTGCACAGGATTGGAGGTGAACACCACTTGTTCTTAAATAGGGTGTCACCCAGAGCCTCCGTTTTGAGATATAAAAACCTCCTTAAGGAACAGTAGAACATATAAAATACGATACGGGAGAGATCCAACAGACTGGGAGGATTAGTAGAGTTAGAAAATTTTTTCCTTACCTTCCAGATGTGATACTTAAGCTCATTTATTATGAAGATTATCAACTTCTGCCTGTTGTTGGCTGGTGGAGCAAACTGCAGGAAGATGATCTGCTCCTGCAGCAGGAGGGGGATGCGGAGCACGTCGCTTAACCTCCTCCAGATAAAGATGGAAATAGGACACCGGTAGATGACGTGCTCCACGGTGTCCGGGCTCCGACAGAGGTAACATAGAGGGTTCAAGATGTTATTGAACCACCATCGGTTCACATTCACTGGAAGGTGTCCATATGCTATCCTCCATGCCAGGTCCTTTCTCGACGGGTAGCCTCGATGTTTGGAGAGGTGGCCGAAGAAGATGTTGTTGTCAGTTCCTAGATCCGGAACGTCGGTATGAAGGATGTTAAATAAATGTTCGTACCATGTAGAACTGTTCCGGATCGCAGCGATGTTCACACCCGACGAGCGGAGTTGATGTATAAGCTGGCACATTCTGTTGTAGTCTTCTGGAACAATATCCGCCTTGGAACCCTGATGGACTTGGATCCCAAAAAGGGGAAGCTTGTGACCTAAGAAATACCGCACAGGATAGCTGCAGGGATGTGAGGTCTGCAGTATCCTGTTTAGATGGAACGCAGCATTACCTAGGTATCTGATGTTAAAGGAGGGGAGGCCGAACCCCCCCGGCTTCTCCGGAAGTTCAAGGATGTTAAGACCAACTTCCTGCGTAGATTGCCCCAGAATAACTTCAGGGGCTTCCTGTAGAGCCGGATTTCCTGATCCTCGTTGATATCGGTGATGTTCAGGACGTGATGAAGCGCAGGGCATATGATGGTTTTGATGACAATAGCCCTGGAGGAGAGTGACAGCTGTCCATTTTTCCAGTACTTGAGTTTCTCGACGGTGTTGTTGTCGAGATGTTTGATGTTAAGCACAGGCTGTTCTCCAAACGGGACCCCTAGAATATTGAGGGGGTCGCAGTAGGGACGAGACCTGAGGGATGTTGTGCAGGTCCCAGGCTCCGTAAAACTTGATCTTGGTTTTGTCGGGGTTGGATGATAATCCGGACACTATGAACTTCTTTAGGATGTTGAAGAAGTTCAGTACGGAGTCGTTGTCCCTAAGGGTGCCCACCACGTCATCCGCGTAGGCGATCACCTTGGAATCATCCGTGGTGAGAGGAAGTGGAATTCCTCTAACCGCATGAGAGTTGTTCACAGCCCGTAGGAACAGTTCAAGGGCTAGAGCAAAGAGCAGCGGACTGAGGGGACACCCTTGTTTGACCCCGTTCTGGATGGTAATGGGGTCAGATAGGTGTCCGTTGATGAGGAGGCGAGTAGAGCTGTTATTGTAGCCTCCTTTGATGATGTTGAGGAGTCCACTGCTGACCCCAACTTTCTCAAGGATGTTGAAGAGAAAGGAATGCCGGACGCTGTCGAACGTTCGGTTGAGATCAATTGTCAACAATGCCATAGAGTACTCTTTGATGTTAACCAGACGTAGCACTTCTCTGATCAGGATGAGATTGAACTCCATCGATCGACCAGGAACACCATAAACTTGTTTACATTTGATGATGTACCTCATCCCGATCTTCAGTCTGTTGTTGAGAACACAGGCTAGGATCTTGTAATCCGCGTTCGACAGACTGATGGGACGCCAATTCTTGATGATGGAAGGGTCTCTGTTGGTCTTTGGGATGAAGACGGTATGGCATTCCAGAAATTTCCGTGGCATGTTTCCGGTGGTAAGGAAAGAGTTGAAGATTGCCACGAGAATGGGGAGGATGTGGTCCCAGGCCTCTCGGTAGAGTTCCATGCTTAAGCCGTCTGGCCAAGGCGCTTTCTTTGTAAGGCACTGTTTGAAGGCTGATGTTATTTCGGCCGCTGTAAATGGTGCAACCAACCCTGCTTGGATGTGCGCAGGGAAGGAGTCAATGTTCCAACAGGAGTAATCCTGTGGCGCACTGTTGTCTAGGTAGAGTTGACTGTAGTACCCCCAGAAGGCGTTCATGATGTTAGGTGTGGTGGTGTGTTCACACGTGCCTTCTTTGATGGGAGTAATGGTTCGTTCCTGCTGGAAGTTGACGTAATGCCTGTTGTAAAAAGCTGCCGATTGCCTGTCTTCCGAGCGGAGGTGGAGACGGATCTTAATGTTGTTTTCTTCCACCTGCTTCTGTCTCTCCAATTCGATGTCGAGATTAATGTCACGTATGGCATTGTGACATGGAAAGCCATGGCGTTGGCTGGCCACGAACCAGCTCCTTTCCTTGTAAAGGTCACGGAGCCGAGCTCTTCTAATGAGACACGTTCCTGGCCCCATGTTATCATGTTGTTCTTGATGTTAAGTTTTAGTCGTGCCCAGGCGTCCCAGCCCCAGCCAGCGGTGCACCAGGTGGAGCACAGTTGCTTAAGCTTGGCTGAGAACAGGGACTGGAAATCTGGTGGTAACTTCCAGGGGCTCGGACCATCATCTACTGCTTCTAATGGATGTTAACTGAGCACGACTAATTTGTGGTCTGAGATGGTAGAATTAAGTGGAACGTGCCTTATAGCTTCGCCTCTGAAGACAAGGTATGATGACAAGTAGAAGCGATCGATCCGTTTGCCGATGCCTTGGCCTGTCAAGGTATAATCCCGACAGTAGGAGTTGTGAGCCCTCCAGATATCCGACAACTGGAGATTCTTAAGGAGAATTTCCAGGTCTTTGTAGCCATCAGTACCTGAGTTTGGATTTCCCCCCTACTTTATCGTAGGCCGGGTCCGCCAACACATTGGAACGTGCCTTATTGCTTCGGCTCTGGAGAAAAGGGATGGTGTTAAGTAGAGCCGGTCGAGTCTTGTGCCGATGCCTTGTATAATCTCGACGGTAGGGGTTATGAGTCCTCCAGATATCCGTCATCTGGAGATTCTTAAGGAGAATTTCCAGGTCTTTGTAGCCATCAGTACCTGAGTTTGGATTTCCCCCTACTTTATCGTAGGCCTGGTCCGTCAACACAGTTGAAGTCCCCCATCAAGATGACGTGATGGGCCCATACAAATAGTTGTGGAGCGTCTGGAAGAATGCAGGCCTAGATGGTCGGTCTGCCGGGGCGTAGATGTTAATGTACCTGGTGGTACAGCCCCGGTACTTCCATTCGACGGCAAGGACTCTCCCTTCTGTGTCCCTCTGGATGCTATGGAAGGCTCCGAGGAAGGAGGCTAGCATAAGTACCCCTACCCCGGCACGGTGACTTGTACCGAAGCTCCAATATGATGTAACGGAGTACTTATGGCTCAGTTCCTGCATATCACGGAAGTGGAAAAAGTGTGTCTCCTGCAGGAACAAGAGCCGGATGTTATGCGCTAGCATTAAATTCCACACCTCCTGTTGTTTTGATGGTGAACGGAGCCCTCGGATGTTGAGAGAGGCGACACAAAAGGGGGGTGGCGACACTATAATGTTTTTAGTTTATTAAACCAGGTCTAGGTCTTTAATGCGTAGCCTCTTTACATACTTGCTGAGGTCGTCGATCTGTAGGGGGGAGGTAGTATATTCCGCTTCCAGCAGACCGGCTTCCAGTTTTGAGCGCGAGTTCGAAAGGACATCGAACTCGTGCTGGGTGTTGGAGATTTTAAAGCTTGTGATCTTGGTGTCCTTAATCTTGTAGCTATAGAGATTAAACTGGGAGCCGGTAAGTCTTTGGATCTTAGAGTTAATACTTTCCCTACGGGAAGAGGAGGTCTCTACTTCCATGTCGGACTCCGATGTTGTGGAGTCTAAACCTCCCTTGAGGCGACTTCGGTGGTGTTTCTTCTCTGTTTTAGGAGAAGCCGCCTCTTTCAACTCTACTCAGACAAGTCAACTCTACTCAGACAACAGTACCCCCCAGGATTACTCCTGTTGGAACATTGACTCCTTCCCTGCGCACATCCAAGCAGGGTTGGACACACCATTTACAGCGGCCGAAATTACATCAGCCTTCAAACAGTGCCTTACAAAGAAAGCGCCTTGGCCAGACGGCTTAAGCATGGAACTCTACCGAGAGGCCTGGGACCACATCCTCCCCATTCTCGTGGCAATCTTCAACTCTTTCCTTACCACCGGGAACCTGCCGCGAGAATTTCTGGAATGCCATACCGTCTTCATCCCGAAAACCAACAGGGACCCTTCGGTCATCAAAAACTGGCGCCCCATCAGCCTGTCGAACACGGACTACAAGATCCTCGCCCGTGTTCTCAACAACAGGCTGAAAATCGGGATGAGGTATATCATCAAAAGTACACAAGTGTATGGTGTTCCTGGTCAATCGATGGAGTTCAATCTCATCCTCATCAGAGAAGTGCTTCGTCTGTCAACCTCAAGCAGTATTCCATGGCATTGTTTTCTATAGATCTGAACCAAGCGTTCGACAGCGTCCGGCATTGCTTTCTCTTCAACATCCTAGAGAAAGTCGGTGTCAGCAGTGGACTTCTTAACATCATCAGAGGAGGCTACAACAACAGCACTACTCGCCTCCTCATCAACGGACACCTATCTGAACCCATTACCATCCAGAAAGGGGTCAAACAAGGGTGTCCCCTCAGTCCGCTGCTCTTTGCCCTAGTTCTTGAACCGTTCCTGCGGGCTGTGAACAATTCCCAAGCGGTCAGAGGGATTCCACTCCCTCTCACCACGGATGACTCCAAAGAGATCGCCTACGCGGATGACGTGATGGGCACTTTTAGGGACAATGACTCCATATTAAACTTCTGCACCATCTTAGAGAAGTTTAAAGTGCCGGGGCTAAAATCAAACCCCGACAAAACAAAGATCAAGTTATATGGAGTCTGGTACCTGCACAACATCCCTGCAGGTCTCGTCCCTACTGCCAACCCCCTCACCATCCTGGGGGTCCCGTGTGATGAACAGCCCGTGCTTAACACTGAACATCTCGACAACAACACCGTCGAGAAACTCGAGGACTGGAAAAATGGACAGCTGTCACTCTCCTCCAGGACCACCGTCATCAAGACCATCATTTTCCCTGTGCTCCAGCACATCCTGAACATCACAAACGTCAGCGAGGATCAGGAAAGCCGGCTCTACAGGAAGCCCCTAAAGTTCTTCTGGGGCAATCTACGCCAGGAATTTGGCCTTAACATCCTTCAACTTCCGGAGAAGCGGGGGCTTCGGCCTCCCCTCCTTTAACATCAGGTACCTAAGTAATACCGCGTTCCATCTAAACAGGGTGCTGCAGACTACACATCCCTGCAGTTACCCTTTGCGGAATTTCTTGGGTCACAAGCTTCCCCTTTTTGGGATCCCAGTCCATCAGGGTCCCAAGGCGGACATTGTTCCAGAGGACTACAACAGACTGTGCCAGCTAATGCAAAAACTCCGCTCGTCGGGTGTGAACATCGCCGCGATCCGGAACAGTTCCACCTGGTACGAACACTTCTTCAACATCGTTCGTACCGACGTTCCGGATTTTGGGATTAGCCACAACGAGATCCTCTTCGGCCACCTCACCAAACATCGAGGCTACCCTTCGAGAAATGACCTGGCATGGAGGATTGCGTACGGACACCTTCCAGTCAACAGCAACATCTGGCGGTTCAACACCACACGGAACCCCATGTGCGACTTCTGCGGGAGCCTGGACCCCGTGGAGCACGACTTCTACCGGTGTCCTATATCCATCAACATCTGGAGGAGGCTAAGCGTCGAGCTCCGCATCCCTCTCCTGCTGCAGGAGCAAGTCATCTTCCTGCAGTTCGCTCCCCCAGCCAACAACAAGCAGAAGTTAGTGGTATTCATTATTAACGAGCTCAAATACCACATCTGGAAGGTAAGAAAGAAATATTCTAATCCGACTAATCCTCCCAATCTGTTGGATCTCTCCAGGATCGTTCTTTACAAGTTCTACGGTTCCTTAAGGAGATTTTTACATCTTGAAAGAGAGGCTCTTGGGGACACCTCATTTAAGAGCAAGTGGTGTACTCCTCCAATCCTGTGTAATGTCAGACACAACAACATCAAGTTCTGCCTGCTGCTGCTTTAAGATCTCCATCTGCAGCAGCAGCTCCACTCTGAGTCATTTCCTTGGTCTCTGCGTCCCCCCTGAGGTCTGTTCTGTTCCCTGGTCTCCCACGGAGGTAGTCCGGAGGAAAAACCCGGGTAGCGCAGGTCTACTCGAGGCGGGCTACCCTGAAGGGGCAGGTCACCCGGGCACCGGCTACCTCTGTGGTCCTTTCCATCTTGAGAGCCAGGCGAGGTGGGGTGGAACATTGTCATCTAATAGTGAGGTACTAGAAAGATGTGAGACATGAGTTGAGGTTTACACTTCCTTCCTCCCACTCCCCACCTCCCCACCCGCCCTTCCCATCCTATTCCTTCTCCTCTCCCTTTCCCCTTTCCCATCCCCTCATGTGCCCACCTTAACCTCACTGTCACTTCCCCTCCCTCCTTTTTCTTTCCTACTAGGGGCACTCTGACCCCGCCATTCTTCGTAGGCCAATGATGGGATTCCCCTCACTTTCACCCCACCCCCCCTTTTGTGTCGCCTCTCTTAACATCCGAGGGCTCCGTTCCCTACTAAAACAAAAGGAGGTATGGAATCTCATGCTAGCCCACAACATCCGGCTCTTATTCCTGCAGGAGACCCACTTCTTCCACTTCCGGGACATGCAGGAACTGAGCCATAAGTACGCGTAACATCATTTTGGAGCTTCGGAACAAGATACAGCGCTCGGGTCGGGGTACTTATGCTAGTCCCCCTCCTCGGAGCCTTCCTTAACATCCAGAGGGATACAGAAGGGAGAGTCCTTGCCATCGTCTGGAAGTACTGGGGCTGCACCACCAGGTACATTAACATCTATGACCTGGCAAATGAAACATCGAGACCTGCATTCTTCCAGTCATTACACAACTACTTATATGGCGCCCATCATGTCATCATGATGGGGAACTTTAACTGTGTGGCGAACCCGGCCTACGATAAAGTAGGGGGAAATCCAAACTCAGGTACTGCTGGCTATAAAGACTTGGAAATTCACCTCAAGAATCTCCAGATGACGGATAGTGTTTTCTGAAAGCCGTATTGGTTTTACTAGATAATGTTGTAAATAAATAGTTCTGTAGTCTGTGTTATTTTTTCTAGAATTTTTGAAATGATAGGTAGGTTAGCGATTGGTCTGTAGTTGTGGGTATAATTTCTTTTTTACCATGTTTTGTAAATTAGCGAAATTATTGCTGTTTTTAGTTGTTGTGAAATAATGCCTACATATCGAATATTGTGTTCACGATTCTGGAAATTATTGGATTTATTTGTTCAAAGCGTGTTAAGAGGTCTTATTTTTTTCTATTCCTGCAGTGGTTTTAGTTGTAGGAGTGCTTCTTTCAGTTTCTGTTTTGTTACGGGTGAAAAATACAGTTTGACTTTGTGTCGGTAATTTTTTGTTGATCGTTGGTAGATTGTCTTTTTTGAGTTGTGCGATATTGTTTGTGAAGTTATAGTTGAATGAGTTTGCTAGTTCCTCTTGGTTTGTGTCATGAACGAAGCTTTCTGCAATAAAATCTTGTGCTGAAGTTTTCTTTTTTCGAGTTATTTATTCATTACGTGTAACCCATGTTTGCTTTATGTTGTTATATTTCATGAATTTTTGGATGTAGTAGCGTCTTTTTGCCCTACGAAATTTTGTCAGTTGGGTGACTTAGTTTTTTTCATAATTTTCTTTTACAGTAATACTATTTAGTATGTCGCCATTTATTCATGGATTGTCTGTTTGTCCCTCGTTTGTGTAGGCTTTTTTTTTTTTTTTGTATATTTCTGTGAACTTTAGTTGTAAATTCTTCGCATGTTACAGGATCATTTATTTTAAGTAAGCTATTCCAGTCTACATTTTTTACATGGTTATCGACAACTGTTTAATTTAATATGATCTAGTTTTGTCAACTTTTGTGGTGGTGGGGGCGGGATATATAACGTAATAAAACGAAGTGTAGACAAAGTAGTGATCGGCAATTTTGAAGTTAATTACTGACTATGTTTATGCATGGAGGGAGCCCGTATGTTGATATTATCAACGCATGATTGTGTTATTGAGTATTTCTTCTCTTGTTGGGGAGTTAATGGTAGGGTTTATGTTGTACTGATATAGTATAACAAGGTATGTGTTAGTGGCTGAAGAAGCGTGGTGGATAGTATTTATATTAATGTCTCCTATTAGGATGTGCCCATGTGTTCTAAAGGGTTCTGGATGCCTCTTTGCTTCTAACTCGTGCAGAAAGCTGAGTGGATTATATCTGGGATTCTGTATGTTTATTGTCTTTGTTTGTCGCTATTTGTGATTTCCAAAATTAGTGTTTCCGCATGTTCGAAATGGTTGTTTTTCTGTCACATTGTATTTTTCTTTGATACATGCGACGATTCAACATAAGTTCTAGGATTGCTAATAATTAACATTGTTTGCGTACAATTCTGTGCCGTTTATTGCACCTTCCGTCAGTATTAAATCATATATGTTTGTCAAGGTGTAGCTGAGCTGTGTTTTCAATGTAAGCCAGTGTTTTTTTATACTTATGTTTCTGTGTACGATAGTGAAGTTGGAAATGTTCTCTGACCATTTCTTCAAAGAATCAGCCCATGAAGTTTATATTGTCTGATTGGATATGTTCGCCTATATTTGAGATCTCCATTATATAGTTAAGTGATTTTAATCTTTTTAAAGATGTGAAGAGTTAGTGTTTTATATTGGTAGGCTGTGTAGGATGGATTCTTTTGCAATTATATGTACTCGAGCGTTTCATTCTTTCTGATATATATATATGAATCCTTAGTCCATAGGAACTTGCAGTTTTTCTCTTTTTTGTCTTACTTTCTTGGTATAAAAGATTTCTCAAGTATGAAGTAGTGTGTTCCAATATATATATATATATATATAGACTGGTGTTGGTAGTTTCTTGTCAGTTAGTATCAATATTGTCGGCCTTCTTTTCTGCAAGAATGTAGTCTCTGTCTTCTTCTGGTAAAAGGAACTATGATTGGTTGCGGTCTCTCCTTGTTTATTTGTGGAACTCAGTTAATAGAAGGCATCCTATTGCCATTCTGGTTGCGACTTCAATGCCAATTTTGGTTCCAATCAGTTGCACTAATTACTTAAATCTTCTGTATTTTCTTTTGGTAAATCCTCAGTTTGAAGTTCTTTTTGTAGCATGAACTCCATTTGACACTTGAGTTTGTTTACCTCTTTCCGCAATTCAAAATTTTCTTCTGGTAAATCCTCAGTTTGAAGTTCTTTTTGTAGCATGAACTCCATTTCACACTTGAGTGTGTTTACCTCTTTCCGCAATTCATTTTCGCGCTTGAGTGTTTCTATCGCTACCATTAAATTTGTCTTTATTTCTCACACGGTTCCTAACATTTCTTCAACTATCATAGCATGATAGATGAAGAAATGTTAGGAACATTACTATATGTAATATTCATATTCCTCGAATTTTTTCTTAATTTGTTCCATGTGTTTATTTAGCAAATCTTTATCCATAAGTTTAAACGAATCTAAGTTCTCTGTCATTTTAGGATCAGGAAGGGAATTACTTTGATGTGCGTCGTGGCTCTTCTTGGATCAGGAAGGGAATTACTTTGATCTTCATTTTCTCACTGCATTGTATACAGTACTATTGGGTACGTTTCGCGACTCCTTTTGCTTTCTGAGATCCCACAGCATTCGTAGTGTTGTCTTCGGCCACATCCAGAACAATGCGGACAGTTACCTTCGTCTCTTAATGGCTTATTGCACTTGATACAGCTAATTGTGCTTGACCTTCGATGTCTCGGTGAACTTTGGACTTTCTTCGCTTTAGCGACTGTAGTGAGACTTTTAAAATGGCGACCTCTTTTGTTGGTTGGTGACAGCAGTTCATTCTGATTTTCAGACACAAAATGTGGATATTACTTAGGAATTTAAATCAACAACATCGGCTATCTTTTTCGTTTTTAGTTTTTTTATTGAATTTTTTGGTCTTTCCTAAGCTTTAATATGCTGCTGCATTTAGTATTGTTTTTATATTAAGCCATTCTATTTCTTCATTTTGTTTTATTTTTCTAGATACTGGTTAATTCTTTGTTCATATAGCCATTGTACATTTATGTCATCAATAGTCTAGTTTTATAAACAAATGTTTCAATTTTTCTTTCTGTTCTTGTTACTTTTAGCCATTTATGTGGTAATCTTAATTTTATTTTAACAAGGAAGTGGTCACTGCTTATTTCATATCCTCTGTGAACTCTAACATCTAGTGAAAATTTTGATGTCTTTTCATTTAATATGAAGTAATCTAATATTGATTTCGATCCTCTTGCTGCCCAAATATATTTATGTATGTCCTTATGTTTATAGAAGGAATTCATTATTTTTAGGTTATAAACTACAAAGTCAATCAAATTTTTTACCATTTCTGTCCAGAATGTGTTCTCCATGTATTCCTGTATTATTAATTTTCGTGTTTCCAATTCTTGCATTTAAGTCTCCTGCTAAAATTATGTAATCATTTTTATTTATTTTATTATATATGTTTTGTAGCTGATTATAAAATTCAATATTATCCTGTTCTCTTCCTTCTTCTGGGGCATATAAACCAATTATTGTTAAATAGCCTTTATCTATTTTTATTCTAGCTCCTATTATTCTTTCATTCCATAATTTATAATGTTTTAACTGTTTTGAAAGGGAGTTATGAATCCAAATCATGACTCCTGCTTTTGCTCTTTGGTGTCGCTCGACCCCGCTATATATCACATTAAAGTTTTCAGTTCTCATAGTTCCTTTTAATTTCGTTTTTGTTTCAGTGATTACTGCTATTTTAAAATTTCTTTCATTTAATAACTGGTCTAATTCTATTTCTTTATATGCTATTCCTCTTACATTCCAGTTTGCTATGTGTATTATATTTTGTCGTTTCCATTTTTGTTTTACCTTTTCCATAGATTCAATCCGATTATCTTTTTCTGTCAGCTTACAAGTAGGATTATGTTTTCCATGTCAGGGAACTAGCCTGACGATGGAATAGTTCAGTGGTAGGGCTGCTGCCTTAAGGCTTCTGAACTAGCCTTCTTCCGAATTTAAACCCATAGGAGGAATAGGGTATATTGAAGGGGAAGGAGTAGATTATGGAAGAATTATAGTAAGGTTTATAGAGAGGGCATATTTGTAAGGCCAGAAATGAAAGCGCCCCATGGCCCTCGAGTACTCTAATAGCATAGGGGTCATAAAATAAGAAGAGTTGGCTGATAAGGCCTTAATGGAAAGATTAAAGTAAGTTGATCTTCCTCAAAGTAGAAGGAGAGGATAGGTCCAGCTAGGGGTTCATGGGAGTACCGCTTCCCTTACAATCAAGATGATTGTCCCTTATGGCCCTGTTGGTCCACGAGTCCTTATTCGGACCACCCCACCATATATATAGACACACCAACACCATGGTGGGCTCCCCTATCCGCCACCCAGGGGACGCGCTCTCTAGGGGTTACAGGGTCCTCCGAGAGAGACCACGATCACGAAAACAGAAAATATTGTTAACAGAAATGTAGGATCAGTCGATTCATGATAAAAACATGGAAGTGGTTCAAAATAAAATTAAATGAAGGATATATTATTTGTACAGTTATTTACCATGATGTTTGTTTCTAACGCGGAATTTTTATTTTTTTTGAAGAAACTAAATGAAATTTTATTCGCATTATAAGGAAACTGGTACATATTGTTATGTTGTGCTAGCAGACATATTTTGCATCGTTTCTATAAACATGACGGGGTTTGATTGCTTTGTTTATTAATTCAAGTGCAGTAAACATTTTTCTTTTTATCTGATAATTGTCTCCGCTTTTCTTTATAAAATATTTCTTTTCTTTTTGTAAAAATAATAAAATCCCTTTTCAGGGATTTAATAAACCAACACGTAATTTAAAAAACCAAGACATAATTGCCCACCAAGCAGAGATTCAATTTTTGAAAGAACCTGTTAAGGAATATGATTGAAAACCCGCTTTTCTGAGGTTTTTGATTTCCAGTTAACATGCTATCCATTTTGTATTTCTATCCCTTCTGTTTGCTAATCAGGATGCTATTTGTTAAATACTCTATCGAAGGAAAAATATAATAACATGAAAAAAATCTAAAACCGAAAACAATATTGAAAATATTTAACATGAAACGAAAAAAATATAATGACAAAGAGAGAATTAATGTCTTAAAAATATTTTTATATTTCATGTGCTTCCATTGACCAGATACTTTTAAAGTTGAATTTGTAAATTTTATCGAAAAAGTTTCACTGCGTTGTTTATGTAGAATACATTGCATAATGAAAATTCACTTTTCGTCCTTTCATTCAACTGGATACACCAATATCAAGTTGATTCAAATAATAATTGAAATTAATCGTCTTCATAATAATAGGATCGGGTTTTTCGTTCTTTCTTATGCGAGTATCGTTTACAAGTTTCGGAATATTTCAACGGATCAGCTTAAAGGTATTTTATGGAGATAACTAAATCGAATTATTGGATGGAAAGCAATTACATCATAATTACTTCATCCATCCTTTGCAATTTAATTTCTAAACATCTTAGCCTTCTCTGCATAATCATACAAAGAAAGTAGATTCTGAGTTGCTTTCTTTCAATTTGAGTTCTCTTTTAACCAGAAATATTTCCACGGTGGTCTATAAGAGTGTGGTCAATCAGTTTCACAAATTAAATATCAATTTAATTATTTTTACTAATTTGAATAAAGGGAGAGTGTTTCAATATGAGAATTTCATGGAAATCCATCGGAATTTCTACAGATGTCCTTGATTGTCTCTTCTGAAGTATTCCTCTGATCTTCTGTTGCACTCTTCTAATATAATAATCCAGAAATCTTAATCTACACTGTCTATTGTTTCGTAGTTTCAGATTTGTCATGACTTTATCTGCCTCAAGAAGGAATTCTTCCGATTGCAATCTTTTTGGGTATTTTAGAAATTGACAGTCGCAAATAAAAACTTAACGTTCATGCTTGTAAATTGATTATTTTGTTGAGTTTATATAAAAAGATGCAACAGTTTTGAGAGAAACAAAGAAAAATATACAGTATCTATTGAGTAGATACGTATCTACTGATTATTCTTGAATAATCAGTAGATACGTAAGCTGCCAGTTGGTTTTAGTGAAAAGCCTCTGAACCACTTCAAGGTACCAACCATTTCAGTGGTGTTTACTCTTTGGTATTCCAGGAAAACCCTTTCTTTGTTTGGCAGTAAAAAAAAGAAAGAAAAGAGACTGGAGTCTTGGCTAAAACAAAGACTTACAATTATTTTATAAAAAAACAAAGCACTCGAAGAAGGCACATTGCATTAAATAACAACGAAGACTAACAATAAACATTCAAGCTTCCGTAATCAAGCATTCAAAATAAAATCCCTTCTTGGTGGTGTTGGATAACATAAAATTATATTTCTAATTTAGTGCAATCAAAAAAAAAATCAAATGACAGAGTGGTGTTGTATAAGAACAACAAAGACAATTATCACATGGACAGTATCGTTTGATCCAATAAAAAATTTGCATGTTTTACAGCGTTAAAATTTGTCTTTTATTGAGGAATTCTTTATTCCTTATATTTCTATTCAAGGACGAGCACGTTGCCAGTGGGGTATATATATATATATATATATATATATATATATCTTAAGTAATTCATCGATCGATGACTACCAAATTAGAGAATAAAGTTTATTAAGACAAGAAGAAAAATTACTGTGTGAATAATTTCAATTACATAACCAATAAAAAAAACTCTAAATCTCCCTACATCATGATAAATTAAAAGGCTACTTACCTAAGGCACTTTCCTTCTTTTGTTACGTGTTGATTCTTTATGCATCACCTCAAATGCTGACCTTACTAAAGAAGTTCTCTGAGAAACTTTCCTTTCATCCTTCGTATGGTCAGAGCTATATTCTCCTCCTTCGAATATTTCGTCTAATTCGAAAGAGGTCATTTCAGAGAAGCTGAATTCGTCTCTTCTTTCATTAAAACAAGATTCAGGCATAGCTTCGATGTCATCGTTGGTCAGTGTTGAGATAATGTATTCGAAGTCGTCTTGGCTCAAGAAGGCCGGAATGTCACACGATTCCTGGACATCGGAGGTGGTTTCAACAGCGGGAATATCATCCTCTTCGTCATCCAACGTTATTACTTCAACTGCTTTAGAAGAAGAAGAAGGTTTAATGGATGATTCAGTAATGTGCTTCAAGAATTCCTGAAGACACTTGTGGGATTCCTTCTCTGTTTTTTCTGACCACATGAATAGAACAGACTTTTCCCTTACTTTGACGGTCACTTTTCTGAATCCGAAATTCTGCAACCTCTCACGTTCCACGTAGGAGGTGACTTCTCCAGCAACGACCTGAAAGAGAAAATAAAAAATGTTTACGTTTTGTTCCATTTTCTGGGAATTGGTGAAGGAATATAATTTAAAATCTGAAACAACAGAAAATAAAATTACACGCTTGTTGTACTTACATTAAATACAAACGAAGCTGGGAGATTTGAATTATCCACCCCAACGGACAGCTTCCATGTGTTCGTCTGCTTATTTGGGGTAATTTGTAAATACCCGGATATGAAGAAAGTGCTTGTTTGTTCTTTAAAAATATACTTTACATATCCGGATACTCGAAACCCGATATGTTGAAACATAGTTTGATCTGTAAACGAAACATAAAATAAAGAATGATGAGATGCCGTCAAGTGGTTTAAATACATCAGAAGTGAAAGATCATAATAATACCAAAATGAACGTTCTTCATAGTCAAAAATTTACCACTTCGTTTATGAGTTGTTACCATTCCTAATGGTATGCTTTTTAGCAAACTGTATGAATTTCTTGGAGAAGAGGAAATTAATTAAATTAGAAGATGCTTATTATAAATATAAATGGGAATAATAAAGCGAGGTTACTTACCCATAATTCAGCTTTAAAAACGCTGATTACCAGATAATATCAAAAGGCAAATCGTTCTTACTGAGAAAGAGAACTTGTACAAAATAGGAGAGTTCAATGATTTGCAATCCTCTTTTATATGACTACCCCCTTTAGGATTATCCAGTATTAACAAATTAAAATGAAGATTGCTGTCATGCAATACAATGTCCTCTAAGTGACCAATTAAACGTCGTGGTCCTGATCGGACTATGATGAGGTCACACTATATGAAATTCTTCCTTTAACCTGAATTTAAACGTCATTAAATGACTTCAAATTTCAGGAAATTCTAGAAAGTTGTTGAAAGTAACTTCATACTGACCATGAAAATAGTATCGCATAGTTGAAAAAAATTCTAACAAAAATTATTTCGCAAATGCAAGTGATGCGTAACTCTAACGTCATTATTTTAAACATTGTTTTCACTGGTACGATAGAAAGTGGCATAATATTTCCTTAATATATCCCGGAAGATTCTTTTAAAATACGCTAGATTTCATTCAATATTAGAATTATCTTAAATGATGTCTTTAAGATATTTTATTTCGCGAAATATTGCAAATTCTTGAGTGTACATGAAAACGAAACATATTTTGATCAACACAGTATTGAGTTGTAATTATGCATTTTTGCAGGTTTCCTGCAATCAAGACATTTTAGAAGTTTTAGATGATATGTGAGAAGCTTATATTGGAAAAACATTAAGAAAGATTATGATTATACATACGGGCTAATATAATTAAAGTTTTTTCACCGTTTTTCATTTATTACTGAACACCAAACCGACTCTTCACACAAAATTAAAGATTCGAATTGTAATGCGTGAAACGTTTGCACACTCTGTGCAATAAAAATTCGCAATAACTGGTATTCTTAGTGAAGTGTGAAACTGGAAAATATGGTGCATCATAAGGAATAGGAAATGTTGAATTGTTACCGATCGTATCTTCAATATCAAGAGACTATTTCTTTCTCTCACCCACATTTCTATGGGGGTGGGAAGATGGAGAAGCGGTTGGATGGAGAGAGAGAAGCGGTTCCACCCAGTTATCCTTATTTATATCACTCATGTCTACAGTATTAATCCATCCAGTATACAGGGCAACGACAATGCATCCGATATTGTTGTCTTTTTTATTACATCTAATTGCTGGGGCAAATTATATTGAATATGTTCGAGTAATTATTTCATTGTTTCGCGGAAACAGTATTATTCTCATATCGCAGTTTCTTCACTAAATTTAAATATTCCCGAAATATAATTTGCATGTGTTGCTACAAATTAATTTCTATAAATTCAAATTCACTTTTATAAAGAACCTGCATTTTTATGTACTTTTCATAAACAGGTCAGTAATTCAGAAATTTACTTCACTATTCAAATTCAGTCCTTCCTCTGACGATGCATGGCTTACATAAATTTACGGAATGACAGAGCTTTGATAAGAATGTTTTTAATACCATCAATCCTTAGAATTTCCTAGAATGTTGTGTTGGACAAACTCAGCGAACACAGGTTTCACGTGTCATTTTCAAAAACATTGAAAAAAGAAAAAAAAATTAGTGCTTGCATTTAACAGAGAAAATTAAATTCCTTATAAAAATGTAGGGCATTGATCAAGATGAAAAAAATTAAAAAATGTTTCAATAAAGAAAGTAAAAAATCTGAAAATAAAAGTCAATAAAGAATATTGTAATAATTTCATGTTTGTTATTAAAATCTGCCCGATGCCTTAGAATATGGCTTGCAGTTTAACCATATTGCTAGGTTCTAATACCTAGTACTAGAACCTAGCAATATGGTTCTGGTACTAGAACCATATTGCTAGTACAAGATATGACTCTATTCAATGGGCCGCAGAGATTCTGCTGTGCACTTATATGATAACACCTTTAATGGATTACTTGTATGAACCACGATCATAAAAATAGACAAATTCTTAACAGAAATTAAGGATCATACGGTTCATGATAAAAAAAATAACAGAAGTGTTTCAAAATGAAAATTAAATGTAGGACGTATTATATGTAAATAACTGTTTTGTTATTTACCAACATTGTTTTCTTACTCACATTTTATTTTGTTGCTGTTTAATTAATATTAAATAAATGCAATTTCATTCGCTTATACGGAACGGATACAAATTGTTATGTTGTGCCATATGCTAATAGGCATATTGTGGATCGTTTCACTAAAAATTACGGGGTTTGTTTGCTTCATTTATTAATTAAAATGCAGTAAATCGTTTTCTTTCTATCTAGTATTTCTCTGTTTTTCTCTATAAAATAGATTTATTTACTTTTCGAAAATACTTAAATCACTTTTGAGGTCCAATTATGACACCAGCACATCATTGTCCACCATCAGGAGCTTCAGTTTTTGAAAGTACCTCTGATGGAATATGAAGGCAATCTCGCGCTTTTCTGAGGATTTTGATTTCTAATTAAAATTCTGTCCATTTCCTATCTCTATTCTTTCTGTCTGGTAATTAGGATGCTATATGTGAAAGATTCTATCCGAAGAAAAATATAATAACAGTAAAAATCTAATACCGAAAAAAGATTGAAAATATTTAATAAGAAACGAAAAATATATGATGACAAATAAGGAATTAATGTCATAAAAAATAATATTCTCATCTTTCATATTTTATAATCTTCCATTGACCTGATACTGTTAAACTTCAATTTCTAAATTTTATCGGAAACGTTTCACTCCGTTGTTTGTGTAGTATACATTGAATGATGAAAATTCACTTTTCGTCCTTTCATTCAACTGGATACAGCCATATCAAGTTGACTCAATTAAAAATTCAAATTATTCGTCTTCATAATAACAGGAGATGGTCTTTCTTTCTTTCTTGCATGCAAGTATTGTTTACAATTTATGAATTATTTTTACAACGTATCAGCTTAAAAAGTTTTTGGAGATTACTAAATCGAAAAGTTCGATGCAGAGCAATTAATTCCTAATTACATCATCCATTCTTTGCAATTTTTATTTTAACTTCTAAGCATCTAGTCCTTCTCTGTATACTTATGTAAAGAAAAGGAATTTCAGGGATTTCCTTGAACTTTTGTTCTCTTCTGGCCAGAAGTTGTTCCACGGTGGTCGATTCGAGTGTGGGCAGTCAGTGTTACAAATTAAATTTCAATTTATTTATTTTTACTAATTATTTGAATAAAGGGAGAGTGTTTCAATATATGAGACTTGTATATCTCCCTTAGCAATACGGAAGACGGATAGCATGTGGCCCACAGTGATGATTATCGATCATATTCCCTTTTACTGTGTGAAGAATGGAATGTAGCACCTTCTCTTATTAAAGAAGGAAAGCAAAAATACTATTAAAATAGTATTCAACAGAGCTTCTGTTGCACTTTTGTAGCATAATATTGGAGTAATCTTCATTTGTTCTGTCTATTGTTTCATAGTTTCAGGTTTGTGATGACATTTTCTACCTTAAGCAATCGGAATAAGACCAGCATTCGTTTCGGGTATTTTAGAAATTTTTTAGAAATCACAATTAAAAACGTAAGTGTTATGTTTGTAAATTAATATCTTATGTGTTTAAGTTAAAAAGATGCAACAGTTTTAAGAGAAACAAAGAAAAATATCATAGAAAGTTTGACAAATGTAACTAAATGCTGCTGTTACCAGTTTTTCTGAATTTGGGTTTTATGAACATCATCACATAGTTGTATTTTAATAACTCACAAAACGTTTATTATAGTGTACGTTATAATACATTTATGATACTTGTTTATAAAATAATATGGAAAAAGTAATATATTATATGAAAAAAAAATAAACGTAAACTGTGTTTTCAAAATGGGTTATTTACGAAATACTTCATAACCATAAATATAATGCTAAAACCAGTATTTTTGGAAATATAACACAAATAGCTTTTTTAATATTTATTGGTAATAATTATGTATCTAATGATCGCTATTGTAGGTTGACAACTACGCAGGTAACAAAGCATTCAAAGTGTTACTATAATTAGAAGGATAGCTTCCCACTCTCCCACAGCCTATGAAAAGGGAATCTTGCATTACATTACTGTGAGAAAATCAGAGTTACTGAGGTGAAGGCCAAAGCGAAATATTCGTGCAGTTTCTATGCATATTAACAATGTTTACATTCCATCTATTCACCGATCAGTGGCTTTAACAGGCATTTAAACACATACCTTTCCAAGTTCTCTAGGTTTTCTTACCCGTAACACGAGGATAAGGTTACCCCTATGTGGCCAAGTATTCTTGTCTGTAAATTGTTTGTTTCAAAAGCCGGTTTGCTTGTTCTGAGCGACGAAAAACACGAGTTTCCGGGATAAAAATCCATCTACCTCCGTGTAAGACTGGCGAACTCACTTTTAGTCGGAAGAAATCAGATAAATGTCTTATTTCTTTCGACCAGGTCTTTTCCATAAAGATGTTTCGTGTATAGCTCAGTAGCTATTGACGAAATCTGTGTACATTGGTGAAGAGATTAACAATATGTCGATTTGCAATTATATCAGGAGGTTTCATTGTAATGTCTTCGGTGCGTTCTATGAATAACACGACACACTGTGTATGCATTTCGTGTTGGTTAACAAACAGTAGCTTAGCAGATGCATGTTTTCTTCATAAACAGTTGGTATGTTAGTTTATTTCGTAACTGCGTTTCGTAAGGTAAAGCGGTTTCGAATGCATTGCATGGAACAAGATCAACAGGAAACGTAAATGTATAAAGTATCAAAATATGTTAACTAGCACGAGTACGAACGTACGACAAGAAAAGCAGGCAGAAGAATATAATTAATCGTTGCAAAATATGGAGCAATCGGATCAACTTTTCTACTTCTAGCGTTTAGCGTAATTCTTGAGGAGGAAAATTACAGAATGATACTTCCCTTTTAATTGACTTCCCTATAAGTCAAATAAATCAAAATTATTGTTGCTGTTTTTCTGGTGTATATTTATACTTTCCCCAAACTCGAAGACAAAACTCGCGTTGCAAGTTCGGTTCAGACACAGTTTTTATAAGTTCCATGGAACTATGTTTTCGTCGTGATTTAAGATATTTTTCATAATCGAAGAAGTTGGTCCATTAGAAGAATGAAGGGTGAATGTGCAGAATGAAAGAACAGCTTTGCTATTTAAAGAGCTTTCATCTTCGCATCTTTCAGCATAGCTTTTTCATCTATTTTTCTCGAAGTAATATCTGACACGCGCGCGCACGCACGCACGCACACACACACACACACACACACACACACACACACACACACACACACACACACACACACACACACACACACACACACACACACACACACACACACGCACGCACGCACGCACGCACGCACACACACACACACACACACACAATTGTCATCATCAAATTCATGATATGTATCCATCCTCAGGGATGTGTACAGGATAATTATGATAGCAATGCATTAAAAAGTTACATAATTACTAACTTGCTATCTACAATATCATTCCAAATCAATGTGTTACCTGTCAAGAGTACAACATTGTTAGACCTTATACATCTATCTTTTAAAGAACCTTCTACTGTATCAATCCATTTATATCTTGAACTTCTTCAAGGCCATTTTCCTGACAATCTGACTGAGAACACTTGTTTTGCTAATCGTTCCTGTCCCTCTTCTGTTTCAGTGGCAGTACCACAAGACATTAATTCTACCAGGCCATTTCTGAATGCCAACTATGTCAAATGCTTTCCTAATAGTCTCATTGTATTATGATACTGCAATCAGTTCAGTCCCATAATGTTTCTCAGAACTCTCCTATCTGTGGTCTGTAGTCTTTGGTTAAATGTTTTATTTCTAAGTCAGCTGTCCAATAAATGAGTTAAAATTAGCTGTACATACTGTCTTATTTATAGCTAATTTAGTGTTTTGACTAATGTCTCTCTTATTCCAGATAAATTTATTCAGCTGACTTCCAGGCATACCTCCGTTGCTTATTTTGTTGTCTATTTCTACATTTAATTTACCATCTTCACTATACTATTGCTTAAATAGCTGAAATATGTGCTTGTTCTATAAGTTAACCATTTAGGATACTCTTGAGGGTGTCAATGTTTTTGTCAGAGAATCTTTCAGATATATACTGGATTTATTCAGAAGTATAACATCATTTGCATAAAGTAAAGAGCTAAAATTAACAGTTTTAATGTCAGCTTTAATTCCACTTTTCTTCATAATATAATCTATTTTGACACAAGTGCATTGCATTCTTATATTTATCTCTGTAGTCTATAAAATCACAAGTTGTGTTACTTGCCAGGAAATTTCGATATGCTTTCTTCTTTTCCTTTACTGCATCTTTAAGTTTCCGCGTCCGCCATGGAGTTTTATTTTTCTCTCTTTATATAAAAATATATCTATATTATTTCTATGTATCTTTGATCGCACAGCTAGTTTCGTTTTCTTACAGTACTTCATCGGCTGAATGTTCACCTGTTATACAGGAAAGCAACACGCGCAGAATAGTTTTGTGCTTTACTGCAAGTGTTATTATGCCACACTTTGAGTAAGAAATGTTTTTCTTCCATTAAATTGTGTATGCAGACTAAACTAACCCTAATAAGAAGTCATAGTGTATCTAGCCCTTCTTAGTAGAATATCATCGCAAAGGGAAGAAATCTGTTTGCATATCATACATAAAAAACTGAGGGAAACACTTCGTTTCAGATTAATTCAGCGAAACACACATTGTAATTGGCTTAATGGTTACTTCAAAGTTATTTTCCAGTAGTGTATTATTTGTCTTGCTGAAAACGTACATGAAACACACGATAAAATTCTTGTAATTCAAAGTTTTTAGAGAAATAAAAACGTTTCCTTATTAAAGTATTAACCTGGAATATGGCCAGATTTTTTTGGAGGTAGTCTTAAACTTAACTCGTATGCTTTCAAATAAATAAATCTATTTCTTTATGAAATATTCTTAATTGATATTATTTATTAACTTTTAATCCAGGATATAACTTTTGAGTATAGATTGGGTGATATGACACGCATTATCTGGAGAATTATTTAGGCGACTGTGGAAAATGAAACGGTAAACATGCCGATTGTAATTGCTGAAGAAGGATGTGAGAAATTGGAGACTTTAAAAGTCTCAAGCTTTACAACCACGTACCTTGCTGCAACATTGGTTAGCAGATATATCCAAGGTGGGATTTTAAGTAACTGTCAACGAAGAAAGAGGAAATGCTAGTATATGAATGCATATTCATACTCAAAGTGTATGATGTGTTTATAGCTTATGGATATGACGAGGGTATCAAGTGTTGACTTCTTTATGCAAGAAATACATCTATTCATCTTGATTTCAGAAAGTTCACTGTTTTTTATTAATATTGTTCTCTCCAGACATTTTCAATAAAGTAGCTGAAAGGAATCCTAAACTTTCAACGTGCAGGTAAGGATGAACGATCACTCCATCAAAGGTACGATGTGTGTGTTGTGTTATACTCCTTTGTTCTTGTTAAGATGAATGGTCTTCAGAAAGAACTGCCATCTCTATTTTGCATTTATTTAGAATCTGGGAAACTGAACAGTTACAGTTAGTGCATTCTTGACATTAGCTCATTGATATCATCGAGTAGTTCATATATAGGTCGATGTTAATCCAACAAAAAAGAGTAGATAGGATTCTGGTCAAGTTCCGTCTAAGGAATTTAAAACATTCTTAGATAGCAATTTCTAGGATTTTAATTTCAACAGAAGGCTGAGTTCCAAATATCTGCATTCAAATTATCGAGAGATCATCTACGAGGTTTATTGAATTCATTGAATTAAGAGACCGTTTTTCACAATATTTCGCTTTCATTAGCATTTAGTTACAGAAATTTATTGGAATAAACAATACAATACATTTATAAATTTCATTGTTAAGGATCTGCTTATTAAAATATGGATAGATATTTTTTCCCCAATATGCCTTGAAACAAATACTAGTATTAATTTAATTTAACGATGCATTCCACAACACTCCGATCCTATTTCATGATTTTAGTGCACCTTCCTGCGTCCATTTCGCTCAAAATCAGATGAATCAGTTTGAATTCTGTGCTTATGCAAATGTCAAGATAACTTTGGAATCCACGAACAGAACATAGTTAAAGTTATGAAAAGACATATTTATGCTATCACATTAAGTAAACGCAACTACAATCAAGTCGTTTATTAAAGAGAGAGAGAGAATAGTTCTGTGTGGAGTGTAACCCAATCAGTTTCCAAACTATGCCAATTCAAACCATCGTTTCTTGTAATATTAAATTTAATAACTGAGTAGCGAATTAATGTTCCAGTTGGGTTAGAGACATGGTAGAGGGAGAGTGGTCTAGTAAAGCATACAAATTTATTTTTATGCCAATTGAGGTCTCCAATAAGCAAAAACGTGGTCAGAAATTGAACTATGGAATTCATCGATATAACCATAATGCTTTCTTTTTGTGAAAATTCAAATCAAAAGTCGTCATAGCAATATAGTCTTTGTTTCTTCCTAGCGTGTGATAATTGTTAACAAGTTACGAAATAGTGTAAAGGAAGAGCTTTATAGAAGTTTTTGGAGATTTCTAAATCGAATTATTGGATGTAATGGGATTATTCTGCGGGAGATCGTTTAATTTGATAATTACGTCATCAATCCTTCGAAATAAAGGAACTTATTTCACACAAAAGAATGATTCTCTTGGTTTGAGGTGAAATCGTAGGTATGACAGATGTGTGGATAATAAACTATTCCACTTTTGACTTCCTCTAATATTTTTAAATTAAGTAAAAACCTCAAGTGCAGTCAGAGCTGTATCGAGACAGGGGCAAACACGAAATTCTGTTCGTGTTATCTTTGCCCTATCATTCCAATTCATGGAATGATAGGGCAATGAAAATAATGGATTTAACCTTCCTACAGGCTGAGGTGGATGAAATATCAGCCCACCATAGCCTTCTGCATGGATCGTAAATCACTTTTCAGGTGCAATTAAAAACCAGCTTTAGTGTTTTAAATAACTTCTGAAAGAATATGGAGCAAACTCGCTTTTTAGAGTTTTTTATTTCTAAATGCTATGATAACGTGCTATTCCTTTTGTATTTCTACCCATTCTGTTTGCTAATCAGGATGCTCTTTGTGAAACACTCCATCCAAAAAATAATAATAATAATAATACCATGAAAGAAATCTAATACAGAAAAAATTAATGAAAATATCTAATACGAAATGAAAAAATATAATGACATGGAGTGAATGTCTTTAAAAACGGAATATTCCTATCTTTGCATTTTCTTAATTGTTTCTATAGCCCTGAAACTCTTAAACTTGAATTTCTGAATTTTATAGGAAAGCTTTCACTCCATTTTTGAGTCGTATATATTTCCTGATAAAAAGTACGATTTCGTCATTTCATTCAGTTTATAGCAGTTACCTGAAGAGCAACATAGCTGTTAGAATTGTTATTATCGTTTGCTGAACTTGCTCTCAAATTGTGGATGCTCTGTATTTTTGAGTGTGACAATGATTATAAAGTGAAGCCATTATATTGATGACTGCTTGGATTATGTCTATAATTTGGACTAGATCTCATGCAATACTTTTTAATATATGAAGTTCTTAGCCATATCATCTACCTTTATAACCAAGTAGGACTGAGGGCTAATATTTATCACTGTTGTCTTGTGAGTTAATATAAGACAATCAAGGGTATAATAATAAATACTGATACTGATATGAAAAAAGTATGTATATTTATATTTAAATAAAAAAATTAATAATTCAATAAGAAATAAGGTATTTTAAACTGCGTACAGAATTTTTTTCCGAGTTACATGAAAATTCGTCGAAAAAGAATTCGCCGAAAATGTTCAATAATGTTATGATAAAGTGATCCATTTAGATCACTTTTATGTAGTTAGCTTTTAACTAAATAAATTATCCTTCTTTCTTAAAAATTACTAATTAAGTTTAATTAGTAAATTATAATCACGGATATAACTGAGAAATATAAATAAGAGGCTTTTGAGTATTCACTATTCTACTCTATATGTTAAGATTGGGTGACATCACATGCATTAAATGGAGAATTATTTATGCGACTACAGAAACTGTAATGACGGATTTGCAGAGTATAAGTGTAAGTTGAAAAATGACGTGAAAAATTCGAGACTTTTCAAATATTTACATCCACGTAGCTCACTACATCAGTGGTCAGCAGATTTATCGGCAGTGGCATGTCAATAGTGAAGAAAAAAGCATTTTTTTAAAGAATTTAAATAACCTACATCAATTTAGAATACTTACGACTTACATAGGAAAGAGGAAATTCAAGTAAATGATTGCATTACCATATACTCAGAGGTGTATGATGTGTTTAGCTTGCCGATATCAGGCGTGTATCTAGTGTTGACTTATTTATTGAAGAAATACATCTATTCATCTTGATTTCAGAAAGTTCACTGTTTTTCTTTAATATTCTTCTCTCAAGAAATTCTCAAAGCCTAACTTTAAAAAATGGGAAAATTTTCAACGATCAGCTAAGGATCATCTCATTAACAGCGATGTGTTTGTTTTCTTATACTCCTTTTTTTCTTGTTGAAATCAATGGTCTCCTGAAAGAACTGACATCGCGATTTTGCATTTATTTTGAATCTGGTAAATTTAACAGTTACACTCATTGCATGTTAGACTTAAGCTCATTGATATGATGGAATAGATCAATTAAAGGTAATTGATATGATAGATCAATTAAAGGTAATGCAACAAAAAGAATGGATACGATTCTGGTCGAGTACCATCTAAGGTATTTTAGACATTCTTAGATAGCAGTTTATTGGCGTGTAACTTCAGCAGAATGCTGAGTCCAAATTATCTACATTCAAAAGTCTCGAGAGATGTTCTACGACTGTTAATGATTTCAGTGAATTAAGGATTTGTTTTTCAAAAAATTTCGCTTTAATCAGCATTTCTTTAGAGAAATGCATAAAAAAACAGTATAATAATTTTGTAGATTTCACTCTTATTTATATGTTTATTAAAATATGGATAGATGTTTTTCCCGGAACAATAGCCATAAGAGGAATACCCGTCTTAATTATTGTGTGCTCCTCTTAATTTATTTATCTACTACATGCACAGTTTCATTTAACTGCGCATTGCACGCAACTCATACCCTATTTATAGGCTTTTACCGCACTTTCATGTGTGTTGTGTAATTCGTTCAAAAGCAGATGAACCAGCAGATGTTGAATTGTGCGCGTATGTAAATTTTGAGTTGGTTTTGGAATCTTCTAATAGAACATCTTTAAACTTGAGAGTATGATAATATTTATACTATCGCTCCAAGCGGGATAACATCAAATAAACGCAGGACCTTTCCAGTCGGGTATTAAAGATCGGAGAAAGAGAGAGAGGGTGAAAGAATTTTTTGTGAAAACACCCTGTGTTTATTTTATGCACAGAGTGAAAAAGCGGTGAAGGATGTGACAGCTGATTTGGAGGCTTTCTACCAAAAACGCATTTGCTTTTTCGTTATCCTAAAATGTCGGCGGAAACGATTTTTACCATAGAAAGTGTGTGTTCGCTCTATTTGTGTATGTATTCGATGCTTGCAAGCACGGAACGAACTCGTTTCTGTGAATATCGAGTAACAAGGTCACGAAAATGGTGACGTACCCCATAATAAAGAAACTGCCAGTTTTGGATAAAAAAATTGGCAATTTTTGTTGAAAAAGTTTGTTACGAAGTTCGCATTGCTCGTCAATGAGAAAACGAAAGCTACAGGCGAAACAGGAAAGAAAGAAATGCAAACATTTCTCACAAGGTCACTCGTAGAGAAAAGTACGAAAATGTAAAAAGTCGCTCTTCACTCTATATTTGCAAGTGACAAACAGAAGAAATAACAGGGAAGGGGAAATTGGTTTAGTGTCGCAAGTGATATCGATGTGGATGCACTCTGAAACTACTTAATGTTGGTCAAGAATCTACTTGGGCATATTACTGAAGTACAGAGACAAGTGGCTACAGTTTGACAAACGTGAGATACTAGAATGAGGATGTCAAGGATCCAAGCATATTTTATAGCCAAATAAAAAGAGAAATACAAAAACGTTTCGACAATGAACCAGAGACTCATGAGCATATACCCGTTGGTTTAAACTAGTTAAAAACACTATCTCTGCTCAGGATCCCATAATCGCTTTCAATTAGTGATTAAATTAGGTTTCGTAGGATAACTAGGATTTGTAATACAGGATTAGTATGGTATTAAGACAGTTTTGCTCTCCAGGTTTCCGGTGATATCGACGTGGATACACTCTGAAAATGAGGTCATTGGCACATTTTGGAAATTGTTTGTGTTTTGAAATCTGGCAATAAATAAAGACGGGTTGCTTAACGTTGCCTCCATTTTTGAGTCACAGACAACACTAAAAATTCCACAAATAATCTAATTTAGACTGTTTTCGAAGCGAAGACCGAAATGTAATTGCTTGGTAACTGGCACCCAGTAACTTTCTCTAAATAATTATTTTCAAATTTAGAAATCTATTAAGCTTATCTCAAAAAAAAATAAAAATAAAAAATATAGCAAAGTTTTTGCTTATCAAAATATTGGAAGTCATTAAAAATGTGGAAAGTAAAACGTGTGCTTTTGATTTCCGTACTTCATTAGTTGGTAGTAAAATTTAAAAAAAATGTTACCTCTCTACACATTCTTCCTGCTATAAAACTATTTTTCATTTTATTTATTTTTATGAGACTTTTCGTGGTCTTCCAGAAAAGGATGTAAAATGCAATCATACCGTGATCAAGAATTCCTTTTATTGTTTAATTTTTATAATTCATTTGTGCCTGTCTTAATCAGAGACTCATTTATAGTTTAAGGAAAAAGTTTGAAAAAGTTTTTTTTTATCACATATGAATTAGATTTTTCGTATCATAATTATTTGAATCGTTTTATCTGCTTTAGAAATCACTGGCAGTGTAATATGTTTCCCTTCATTTATATCTCGAGGGAAAAATTTGTTTTTTAGGAAGCATTTTAGTAGAAACAGTCATTATATATTCAATTCTCTTTTAATTGAAAAATTATATCTTTCTCAATATTCAATCAGTATTTTTATTCGGGCTTATAACGAACTGTACAGTACTGTATTGTATATACTGTACATCATACTTCGTATGACGTACTCTATGAACGATTATATATTACCTACACATTTTTGTATCATGGTTAACTAAATAATTTAAAAATTATAAATTTACATACAGTATAATATATAGATGTAAATATTATATGCATAATAATGTGTTTTATCACGCATATAATAAAATTGTATTATATTATATATAATGCATTTGCTTCTTTAGTATTTACATTTTTTCAGAACGAAAATTAAAATTTGAATGAAAATACAACGCACAATAATAACTCACGGTTTCTTCATAGCTAACAGCGACTGGACTGTGATTTTATACCTACTTTAAGAGAGAGAGAAAATATGCTGTTTGTATATATTCAGTGTTACAGTTGCAGTGAAGAATGACTTCCCTATTAAAATAATTAATATTTAAAATGGAATAATAGAAAGAATGCTCGCTTGTTGATTAGTCTGTTGTATATTTACACAGAACCATTAACTACGAATAACTGCAGATTTCATTATCCAATGTGCTGAAATTTCTTGGGTCAATTTTGGATCAGTTTCAAATTAATTCCTCTCAGCAGACTAAATTGCGTAATCCTTTCCTCCTGATGATTTAAGAATTCTCCGAAACGGAGACGTCAGTCCTATACATTTTATTTATTCACAAGGCAGCATACGAATATACGCTTAATTCGTATGTAGCCTTTTGGATATCAACAAGTGAGGTCGAAGTCGGTCGTGGAAGTAAAATTTTTAAACATTTATAACGAGTTTTCAAAAATGTCAATTTAAAAATCGCCCTTAATTACACGCAAATAACAGAAATGATGCATTGGGAACACAGCCGTAAATCCTCTTAATGCAGACAATATTTTCTTTCTTGGGAATGTAGTGCATCGAATTCTTTCGGTAGAATTTTCTAATAGTTCATTGAAATAGTTTCCACGTTACAGCACTGAAGTTTAAACAATTAATCTTGCGCTAATTTTTGATAAACAAATAACAACCCTTCGCTGATCATTGAAACACAACTCAAATCCTTCTCAATTCTACGCTGAGGAGTATGTCGTTTTGTTACTGATAAATCATACACAGATAACACTTGAATTACAAACTCTTCATCAGGGAATGTTTACAATCCCTTAAAGAGGATATCTTTACAAGCCCTTAATCAGAGAATTAAACTCGTCTCTCAGATGTCGATTGCACTCCAGAAACTTTCCAGAAAATGAAGTCTTATTATAAACTGGCTGGAAACAAATTTCAAATTGGTGTTTGCTTTTTATATCCTAATGATGAGAAGCCGAGCAAATGTCAAGAAGAAAGAGTTTATATTTCTCATCAAAACATAATAATCCTTTGCAAACGGATGATGCCATCTATGACATTTATTTGTTGAATGACGGTTATCAGTTGAAAACTGGATAATTAATTGATGCAATAATGCTGTAAGAAGTTCGAGTGTCTTATTAATAGAAGAAAAATAATAAATTAATATGGTTTCTTTTTTAAAACAGTTTTCCAACACCAACACAACCAGCCCACATGGATAAATAATACGAGATGTACTATTTTATAGAATTTCAAAACCTGTCGTTCTTCATAACATACTTAATATTGCTAGTAGCGGAACAAGCTGAATATCGTTTGTTAAGTATTACATCCAATGCAGGGCTGATTTGTTTATTTTATTAAATACGGCAAAGAGTGATAGATAGATTAAATTAATTAACATTGAAGGTATTTGGAGTGAAGAATTGTATTATAAATTACAAACTGTATTGGACTGTCTACGAAGGAGAGACATACTGTACATTTCAGGAGACTTAAATGCAAAAGTGGGAAAGAGTATGAGAGTCAAGCCGGAGTGTGGTATGTTTGGTCTGTTTGAACGTAACACCCATGGTGAAAGACTGTTGGAATTTTCCCGCGCTAACAGATTAGTTATTACCAATACCTGCTCCCAGAAACATCCACGACGTACCTATACATGGACATCCAACGTTGATAGGTCAAGGCACCCGATTGAGTAGATCCTGGCTCTCCAGCGGTGGAAGTCACCCATCCCTGCAGCTATCCTGTGCGGTATTTCTTGGGTCACAAGCTTCCCCTTTTTGGGATCCCAGTCCACCAGGGTCCCAAGGCGGACATTGTTCCAGAGGACTACAACAGACTGTGCCAGCTAATGTAACAACTCCGCTCGTCGGGTGTGAACATCGCCGCTATCCGGAAGAGTACAACCTGATATGAACATTTATTTAACATCATTCATACCGAATTTCCGGATCTAGGAATTGACAACAACATCCTTTTCGGCCATCTCTCCAAACATCGAGGCTACCCGTCGAGAAAGGACCTGGCATGGAGGATAGCATATGGACACCTTCCAGTGAATGTGAACAGATGGTGATTCAACAACACCTTGAACCCCCTATGTGATTTCTGTCGGAGCCCGGACACCGTGGGGTACACCATCTACCGGTGTCCCATTTCCATTTTCATCTGAAGGAGGTTACGCGACGTGCTCCGCATCCCGCTCCTGCTGCAGGAGCAGATCATCTTCCTGCTGTTTGCTCCACCAACCAATAACAGGCAGAAGTTTCTAATCTTCATAATAAATGAGCTTAAGTATCACATCTGGAAGGTAAGGAAAAAATTTTCAAACTCTGCTAATCCTCCCAGTTTGTTGAAATCTCTCCCGGATCGTATTTTACATGTTCTACGGTTCCTTAAGAAGATTTTTACATCTCAAAACGGAGGCTCTGGGTGACACCACATTTAAGATCAAGTGGTGTTCACCTCAAATCCTCTGTACTGTCAGAAACAACACCATCAAGTTCTGCCTGCTGCTGCTTTAAGTTCTCCATTGCAGCAGCAGCTTCACTCCGAGTCATTTCCTTGGTCACTGAATCCCCCCTGAGGTCTGTTTTGTTCCCTGGTCTCCCACCGAGGTATTTTGGAGGAAAAACCCAGCCAGCGCAGGCTAACTCGAGGCGGGCTGCCCTGAAGGAGCGGGTCACCTGGGCACCAGCTACCTCCGTGGTCCTTTTGATTTCTTGAGGCAGATCTCCGAGGAGTGTGAGGAAATATCACTTGATAGCCTTAAGCTAGCAAGATGAGAATAATGAGCTGAGGCCTATCTTTCTTCTTTTTCCCTCTCCCTACCTCCCCACCCGCCCTTCCCATCCTATTCCGCTTCCCCTCCCCTCCCGCCAGCACCCCACATTGACCTCTCTGTCATTTCCTTACCCCTCTTTTACTTCTGCTCGGGGACACTGTGACTCCTTTATTTTTCAATAGGCCGATGATGGGTTTATTCTTCACTCTAACCCACCTCAATAAAGGTCGAAACCGGTCTGGGTAGTGTCCCCTTGCCTTTAATACAAAACATCATACATCCCCATCTCGGAGATGTGTTTTGGTATTAAGGGTAAATATTAAGATTAGTGATCAGAGCTTGCTTCACCTTTACCACGAGTTGTCTTGGTCTTGCAGTACATGTGGGATCAGCTAGTCTTGCATCAATTGCAGGCGCAAACTTGATATTTTGTCTGTTTGCTTACTTGGGAAAAATTGAGTAAAACCAGGTTTAAATTCCTTGGTATCTTTAATACAAGTACGTTATTACATTGCCATTTTCTATTACCTCACAGTTGCAATTTGAATTTTAAATTAGTACTGTATCGATAATCTGTAAAAGTATTTATTTTACTGTTTAGTTTAAGATTGCAGAAGTCGTTGTTATTAATATTAAATAAAATAGGTCCTAAGACAGATATTGCGGTACACAACAGTCTAATGTTTTGGAGCTGATACAGGTGTTTGTTTAATTTTACAATTTGTGATCTAGCATTTAAGTAGTTTTTAACACTTTCATTGCCAAGCTAAAAATTGGAATTTCGTGTGGTGGCCAATTTTTTTTTATTTAGTTAGCGACGTCCACGCGATACCGCGTGATCGGCCGTTTGGTGAGAACTCGCATCGCGTGATATCGCGTGATTGGCAATGAACGTGTTAAACCGGTTTAGGGGGAAGTACAAGGTACTGCCCCCCTAATGACTTCTAATTTTTTTTATTAAAATTTCACATGATACAGTGTCAAAAGCTTTGTGCATATTTACAAATACTGCTAATGTTACATTATATTCATCTATGGAGATATAAACTGTGTTTGTCATTCACTCATTCATTTGGTATGGTGAATTCAACGGAGGTACGGCACCACCTCATTCTTCCCTATTTTTATCCGGGCTCGGGACCTCCATAGCTGACAATTCAGACCTATTGCTGGAGGGATTGTCTTAATTATTCCTGACTGTAATCCGTGTGTGTTCATTTGGCCGGTTTGCCTGTTTTCGGGATGAAAATCACCAGATAAACGGGGGGGAACCCTGCTATCCCCGGCCAAGACCGGTTAACTTGGCTATGGCTGAGGAAGATCCTTAAGCTCCTCAGGTCGTCGACGGGAATCGAACCTAGGACACTCCTTCCCCAGGCATATGGCTGCGAAACGCATAGCCACTAGGCTAAGCGCGCGGATTACTGTGTTTGTGAAGTTTATTAAAGCATCTTCTGTGAAAAAAGTTGCCTGAACCCAAATTGATTATTTGAAAATAAGTTGTTTTTGTCAAAATTTTATGCTCTGCATACTATTCTTCAGTATAGCAAGGATAACTTGGTCACGTTCAATGCCACAAAACGGCATGCCTGTCATTCATTTCTCTCACAAACGATTTCAGTTCAACTTCTCTTATTGTCTCTTTAATCTTCTGTACTTAGATGGAAGCTATCCCATCTAAGTACATATATCTATCTAGTATATATATCCAATCCAACCCCCAAAAAAGGGAGAAGAAAATCCTACCAAACAATTATCTCATCTCAGTCTTCTCCAAAGTAATGGAAAAATTACCAATAGTGAATTCTTCCCTTCTACCCAGCAATTCAGATTCAAAGTAGGTGCTATGGAAACGATCTGAGGAACGTGGTTATCATTTCTGGTGCTTTTGATCGTATTTGATATCGAGACATGTTTTGCAAACTTCCACACTTTTAACTTTTAACGGTGTAGATGAAAACAATGAGAGATACGATAAGAAAATAACTATTTCTTAGCTTTTTCCTGATATTTCTCTGGTATTCTATCCAACCTCTTCAGAGCACAAAAACAGTTTGTCATATTAGGGGAGATAACAACACTCCGATATAAGAATGGGACTAATTTGAAACAATTGTAACGTACAACACAGACTGAAGTCGTAATTAGGCGCCATCTATATTGAGGGGAAAAACAGAGAGAGAAAGCAGGTATTATTATTGGGAGAACGGTGATCTTAATGACCGTCTCCCAAATCTTTGGCAAATTTATACAACCATATTTGCTGAGTTTTGGAGTATGTTTCGAGACTTCGGTTGATTCGTGAACAACGTCTCTGACTTATAATAGCCTCTATACAGCACTTTTGGTGTGTATTCTTTCAAATTATCCTCTGTGTAGGGGTATCTAAAGCTCGGTCTGCTAGACCTGTCTTACCATATCGGTAGTGCTGGATGTATTTTTTATGTTCACTGAGGCAGGTGTCCATAGTTTTTCCTGTCTGTCCATAGCAAGCTTGATCACTGGAACAGGGCACTTGCCTGGGTATGATAGCGGAGAAATTTTGTCCTTGAGTGAACTAATGAGAGTTCCCGTGTTTAAAATATTAAATAGTTCGTCACTTAGGGCGTAGAGGGATGAATTTATTTTATATAGCTCTAGGCAGGTAGCCTTTATCAGTTCTCTTAATAGTGCTAAACTCATTGGTTTTTAAATGAGCTAGTTTAGTTAAGGAACATATAAACTCGGTCGTTAGTAAATGCACTGGGTTGGAAGCCTACATTTTCGCAAGGAATAACTTTCCACCACACTTGAGATCAAATAACACTTTAAAAGGCCTTATAAATCACAACAACAACATTATGGATGTTATGTCTTTAGTAGAACATGAATTTCATCACTCTGTGTGTAAAATGGCTTCAAAATCTTCCATGGTTTGTCTTTAAAACAGGGTTTCCCAAAGAGTGTTTGTTAGCTATTCACATTTGAGTTCACTACACACAGCCTGGGTACGCTCGTACCTCCTACGCTTTGGGAGTGAAGCCTTCTGTTAAAAGACATAGTATGGTGACAGATGCTCTTTCCACACACAGATAGCTGGGCAATCACAAACGCCAATTGTCATGACGGCATTTTAACCCACAGCCTCTTGGCTGAAGAGTAGATATGCTTACTACTCGGTCAACCACGGCACTCCCAAAGGGTAGTATATTTTTTTATATAACAAAAAAATCTAAAGTCAGTTTCAACTGACGGCTACTTCTAGCGAATTGAAATCGCCTTCCAACCGTATGGATCGAACTGTGTGCACTATAAGTTTAAATTCAGATATTACAAACCGTAGGTCAAAACTCTTCGCTAAATTTCGAAGTCATTGATATGTGCAAGTATAACGCTCCTCAGCGATTGTTTCACCACCCTTACGTTAAGCTATACATGTTTAATCGTGTGTTTGTTTCACAAGTTGGCGTATGTAGAGGTTCTACTTGTTCGGATAATACTCTGAGTTCTTCAGCAGTGGTATGATGCGGTTATGAATTCTTGAAGTGCTGGCTATTATTAATTATTATTAAAATACTTAATTATATTTAATATCTCCCTTTTGTATTTCGTAAACCCTATCGTGTGGATCTCTGGTTAAAAACAGGTTTTTGAAACCTACTAGTTGATGCATTAAGATCAAATATTTGTAATGAAGTTAGATCGTGATTCTTTAATTCGTTATAACACCAATATAAAAAATAAATACCTTATAAATATTACTGTCTAAAAAAATACTGTTATAACATTTCCCAAAATTTTTATTACCTAAGAACAGATTCGCCGTTCTCAGTAAAATTTTAAAAGGTATTATCGGTTTCTGCAAGTTTCGGAAACTCTGTTCTATAAGCAATGGTTTTTAAGGGAAAAAATGAAATAAGAGAATACACTGGGATGAAAAGAAAAAACATAACTTCTTATTAATAATATCACAGTTTTCAGTTATGTCAAAAATAGATGGATGAAAAGAGAAGCGATGGACACCAGCATTTGTGATTTTACTGAACTTTGCCAATGCACTTGACAGACTACACCAGCGTACGTTATTACAAAAATTTGATGAGCAAGTGTAATTCACTGGTTTCATTGATACGATGCACCTGGTGTGAAAGATATGAAATAGTTTGTTTTGATTTACAGCAGACCTAACTGAGCCTAATATGTGTATTAACTGTCATGTATTCTGAATCTCCATATGGACACCTGCGTTCTGTTCGATTCAAGTGTTTCAGGTAACACTTACGTATTTAAGAATTCTTCAGTGCAGATAATATTTATTTTGATAAGACGGATGCTCATTGCTAAGATAGTTGGGGAAGTTAATATGAAAACAATTGAAGGGGCACTGGATTGAAAAATTCAGGAAATACAGAAATGAGGGAGATGTAAATTTGATGAAGGTATTTTAAAGATAAATGCAGAGAATTTTTCCTTGTACAAAATTAAAAATAACCTCAAAATAACATACATAATACATTGGCCTAAATAATATTTCATGCCAGTGTATTATGCCTGATGTGGTGCGTGTTCTTAAGACCGTTTATATCTTTTTACGGATAAAAACGAAGCGAATTTCCCAGGGAGGGAGTGTCACTATGGGACCGGCTTATTGAAAGATTACTCGCATCCCAATCGGGATTTAAACATCGGTGGTTACGACAATATTCAAATATCCTATTGTTCTTGTTGTTTTATTACAGACCGAGTATATCAAACATTTCTCAAGTTTAAGAGTGAGCTGCTGCTTACTATCTGTGTATAAAATAAAAAAGAAGAATTTATTTGAGATATAATGGGTCTCTTCATTGGTGCTCATACTTTGTGTATGTAGCGAATTATTATAAAAAATTATTTGTCTAAAAATAAAAAATAATGACGTGATCACTAAATATTGGCAAGTTCCCATTGGCAGTTCAATATGTTTTCTGGTAACCTGTTACTAGCTTGACATGCATTACAGAAAAATATCCACATATTTTTGGAGGTGTTTTCAGGGTTCACAGTGTCTATTTAAAGAATTTATCCAAACAGAACAATTCAGGATTAAAGTTCGAAACTCAGGACACTAAAATCTTATAAACATTCCTAATACACTGCATAAATAGAGTGATGTTTTCTTGTTCAAGACGTAAGAGCAACTCATTCAGAAATTTAAAAAAAAAAGAAGAAAAAACTCATAATAATAAATTTAATATTTATTTATTTTGGATTTCAGTAATTACAATTGAAAACAAATTATGGTGATACATGAAACAGCTTTTCAAATGTATGATCTTCCTACATCATGGTAACACAGTATCGTAAATTGTTACATTCTTCAAATTAGTCTACAATTCTCTTCATCTCTCTTCTTCATCTACATTTCTCTACAACTCTCTTCGAAGTCAATGTCGATGTAATAGCTCCAAACTTGGGACCTATTTACACTTTCCTGGGTGTATTTGCAAATGTCTTCGTTTCTGATTATATTCATTATTTCGGTTACTATCACCCATCGATGGCTTTGGGGGTTTTCGTCTAATGAAAGTAGAAGCTCTACCAGCTCTTGTCTGTTATCATTTGCCACATAAAACAAAGACGTCAGTCCACAGCTGCAGGTGACGTGGACATCACTTCCATGTCTAACGAAATCCCATTCCAGAGATTGCTCCGTAAAGAGTAAGGAATGGAGATCGGAATGAGGATAATTGTTCGCATCACATCACATTTGTATTGGCGTAGAACTTGAACAGCTTGCTACAAGTTTGGGTGTTCGCTTACACCCTGATTTCTCTTTGGCTTCACGGTAGCCAAACAAGCAGTCAGAGGTATCCATTTTGGACGATTCTGCCTGTTTGCCTGAAAAATTCAATTGCTGTATTAAGAATATTATTCAGAGATGTTTCTTTTTCCATTAACATAAAAAGTGGACTACGCATTTAAATAATTTAATGGAAGTTTTTGCAAAATGTTTTCCCTTTAACGAAGTCACAATATTAAAACTTACTTGAATTTGGGGCACTTCTTCGGTCTCCATGGGAGTCGAAATCACGTGCTTTATAGGTAAAATTTTCCAACTGTTATACAAGCAACATAGTTAACTACAATAATCATAAAATAGAAGTTAATTTTCCGACCGGTAATAATAAACAACTCATCCCACAATACGGACTGATTACCCTATTATCGGAATGGATTCTCCTTTTTTCTGAGATGCGCAGAAGTGTCGAGGGACCTCTAATCGTTGGGCGAGCTATAACAAATTCAACCACCCACCACTCACAAATTATTATCAAAAATTATTCAATATACGAAGTGCAGCCATCTTTTTTCTTTTAAATGTAGATTATTTCCTGCGGGCTGGAAGAATTTCTCTTCTACCAATTAACACAAATTTTACCGTGATTGCGTGTATTTAAATACCTGTCAATTAATAAAATTCATTAGAGGTCAACATTGTCCTGAATCAGTAATAGAGTATTAAGAGTTGATTTGCTTTATTATTTTCTATTGCAATCCTTGAGATTATTTTAATTTCAAGATTCCATTCATATCACTAAATCCGAATAGAAACACTTTATGCACTATTGTTTGCTTATTGCTTTTTTCTGTATATAACCCAAGTTGAAAATTAAAATTAACTTAATAGAATCATTCCTGATTAGTGAATTAAAATGATAGTCATTTAAATGTGATAAAATTTTAGGCTATTTTTTACTTGTTAGAAATGAAATATTATCAAATATTAGTTGAAATCCATTTCTGGTAGTATCACACCTGGCACAACTATTGCAGTTAATTTATGCAATTTGAAAAAGACGTGGGACAGATAATGTTCAAAATTTATCACACTGAGATCGCTTTTGTTCAATTGCTGGCTACTGAAACATGAATAATATAATTGTCATCATTGCCTAAATACCAACCGATTTCATAAATGTGATGTACAACCCTATGGCAACAAAATATACAATGGCTTCGGGAGATATTTTTATAGAATTTTGTATAGTATTATCATCTGTGCAGGTATGAGTAATTTCTTGTTCGAAAAAGTACACCAAGTTTTTGGCAATTGCAGCAGCTATAGACGAAATGTAGTTGTTCCAGAAAAGATCGAAGGTGCAGGTCATTTCAAGATATCAGACAGAACTGAGTTTTTGTGGCATTAAAATTTACAAGGTTGTCCTTGCCCCACTGAGATGTAGCTAGGAGATCTGAGTTCAGGACCATGGTGATAAATCTTGAGACTTCTAATACTCGAGCACTACAAGGATTGTCGAATGAAAATGAAGGAATTGTGTTTATTGTCATCGGCAAAGATATGGATAGGATTTGAAGTCTATGAGAGTAGGTCATTTATCTACAAGACGAAGAGAGTGGATGAAAGAGCACAATGATAATTTGTTATGTAGGCGCCTATTGCAAACCCAATCAAATGCCTTTATAATGTCAATGGCAACCACGTGAGTTTCTGCATGACCTGAGTCCAGAGGTGGGTGGTGAAAGCAAGAAGGTCAGCTGTTGATCGCGAGTGACGGAATCCATATTGCTGCTCACTATTTAGTTGATTTGTCGTTATGTATTTCAAGAGTTGGTTGTTGATGATCTTCTCCATAATTTCAGTGAAAACAGAAGAGACTCCATTTCGACGGAAGTACTTTGATTGACTTTGATTACTTCCTTTGGGGTGAGCAGAATGTGAACCAGTTTGAATATAATAAATTTAGTTTAATCCTTTATCCAAGTGTAAGCAAATAAAGTTTGCGCCTGAAGTATCTTCATGACTGAGGCAACGCGTGGTAAAGGTGGACCAAGCTCTCATCACTACTTGTCTTACTATCTCCCATAATGCAAAGCACATCTCCTTGCGGGCATGTATAATGCTATGCATTAAGGGAAGGGCAAAAATCCAGACCGGTTTCGACCTTTATTGAGGTCTCATCAGTGGTAGCCATACCCAGAGGTGGTGATACTAAGGTGGAAGTAATGGAGAAAGTCATATTTACCTATAAGTGTTTTTTTACCTTTGCGCCTGAAGTATCTTCAGTCCTGAAGATACTTCAGGCGCAAACTTTGTTTGCACAAAGTTTGCACTTTATTCAAGTGCCAACTTTCTTTGCACTTGATTAAATGATTAAATTAAATTTATTATATTCTAACCAAGTGGAAAAAGCTTCCAAAACCCGTTTTAATGTTACTGTGTATATGTAATTTGAATAAGATAGATTGAAGAGGAGATGTGGGATAGTTCTGGGGTACAAATATTTTAACAATAATGATTGGATACAAACAGAACTAGATACCTTGTTTCCGTTTAGGTCATTAAGTATTCTCCGGATTTCTTTTTGTCAGAAGACTATGGGAGTTGTGAAGTGCGCTGTTATTGGTTGCGTGGAGAGAACTTAACCCAGGTCATCAATGTAGGAATTGGAAGAGAAGAGTGATGCCAGTAACTTGTCTTTGTAATTATATATAATATCGGGATCTTAGAGAATGGTGGAAATTTGGATGGACAGAAGTTGGGCCCAATGGCTATAGGGAGCGACCTCCATTTGGGCAGGAGGCAAGTTGAAACTATTTGGCCCGTTCAAAGTCTCGCTGGTACTTGCTGATGATTCTTGAGAGTTTCAGTATACGCAGAGTGGGTAGCTAGAGTTTTCGTCTTGAGCCATTTGTTGTAAATACAGGGTTTTTTTGTTTACAGGATTGGCATATCGTTTAGAGAACCAACGCTTGGGTGGTGGTTTGGTTGAAATTTGGAGTGGAATAAGTGATGAAAGACTACATTCCTGTGAGAATAATTTGTGTCGTTTCATTTGAGTAGGTGTTTGGATCAGAAGAACTGAAGCAATTGTCTGAACCATGGGAAGGAGAAATAGAAGTCACGGAGGTACTTCTTGCACTCTGCTATTGCAGAAGGACACGAGACTGTGAACTGGTGGGTGATGGTTGTTCTTTGGCAAAAGAGATTTATGTGAGGTTGTGGTCCGAGTTACCAAGGGGAGAATCGACAACAACAACAACACTGTACCTGGAAAGGTAGCTTGTTAGGAAGAGATCAACTGTGCTGGCAAATTGGACGGAGTTTGTCACGTATTCTTGTAGGAAAATTGATGATCTCAGGTAGGTCATTGCTGATTGCGAATACCTCAGCATCCCTGCCTCCTTGATTGGCGAAATTGGAGAAGGGGACCAATATTTGTTGTGGCTATTGAAGTCTCCAAGAAGGACAACCTCACTATTGCGGTATTTAGAATGCACAAAGTGGAGCTGTAGAGAGAGAGAGAGAGAGATTCTTGAAGAGGTCAGGGGTGTTTGATGAAGTTTGGAGAGCTATTGAGAGAGTATATGAAAAGGGAAGAATGATTTGGGACAAACAAGAGCACATTGTGTAGCAGGAAAGCTGTGTAATGTGTAATTTGGGCAGTTGAATTGAAAAATGGCTGTTGAGGTTACAAGTTGGGGTTCTGGTTTAAATTAATGCATGCAGGTATTGGTGGTGCTAATCGTTTATATTTCTGTTTAGGCCACCAATATTAGTGAAGTGAAAAAACTTTTTTTTGGTAATAATTAATATATAAGTGGATTGTTTAGTTTGTTATCTGTTGTGTTCTATGCATTTTTGAGGTTTTTGTGGAATTGTTTCATTTCTCTTTGATATCTCACTAATGTATTTCAGGAAACGTAATTTTTCTCCATTCAATAAACATAACAATTCCGTAGATAGGGAATAGATCTTGTTAGAGAAACTATACTGGGAATGTAATTTATTTATATTTCATTTCTCCTTAAAAGTCATTACAATCGACATTTAATTATTAATATAAAACAATTAAGATATAGAACATATGTTTTGAGAAGAATAGCATGGAATGTCAACATTTTTTATTGTGGTAGAATGATCATTTCTTTTATAGTTGGTGCACTGTATAATTCACATAGCCTGTTCAGAAGATCGAATTTCAGATAATCGAATGCTCCCACATTATCTATTTAGAAGAAAAATGAAATTCGACGGCAATTCTGACATTCAGAATTACAAAACGAAAGGTCTCGTTGTATTAATTTGATTAAATTTTACAACAAAGTGACAACAGTATTGGATGGAAATGGGGATTTAAAGATACCCAGCAATTTTATAAACTTGGTCTTAATCCTTTTTTCCAAGTAAGCAAACAATCAAGCAAGTCAAGTTTGCACCTGAAGTATTTCAGATTTGAGGCAAATCGTGGTAAAGGTGGAATAAACTCCGATCACTTGCATTAGTATCTCCCATAATGCAAAGCACATCTCCTGGCGGACATGTATAATACTATGCATTAAGGGAAGGGCCACTAACGAGATCGATTTCCCTGTTTAAGTTCGGGATTATCTCTCCAAAAACTCGTCAGATTCCCCGAACACCCAAGAATGAGCGACTCTTAAGATCAAAAACTCATCGTCGTTCCCCTCTGTAACAGACTCACCCCACCACCGAGCAGACCCGCTCATATTTCATCTGGGGGGGAAGGACTGCAACAGTGCCTCAGTTATCTTCATGAGCTACAGCATTGCCATCCATCACCCAAGCTTCCAAACGGTTTCCCACTATAAGGGCGGGGTTCTTCTTCTTCCCACATAGTCCTAAATGAACCGTTGGGTCATTCATGGGTTTGCTTTGGAATGCCATTAGCCCTCTCCACAATTCCGAACATTTCATCTGTCTTCTTCTGATGATCAGAATATTTTCCATTTTTCTCCCATCTATTGAGTTAATCAGTTTTCGGACATTTTCATTGGTTTCTTGAGCGGTATAGGGAATTATAGGAGATGATCGGGGTTACCTCTCCAAAAACTCGTGAGATCCCCCGGATCACCCAACACTGAGCGACCTCAGGATCAAATATAAGAGGTTCACCCGGCCACTGGTAACTCTCAGCGTTTGCCCTACCCAATGGCAGGCTCACTCCACCACCAAGCAGAACCGCCCATATTTCATCTGGCTGGGGGTAACAGCATTAGATAAGTCTCAGTTAACTTCATGGCGTTCAGCCTTCCAATTCATCACCCAAGCTACCAAATGGTTTCGGGTGAGAAAGTAAAGAGTAAAGGCCTATTGAAAATAAATCGGGTCAGTATGTCTCCGAAAAGAAGAAAAGGAAGAGCAAGGAAGTGACCGAGATGTTGAGGTGGGTTGCTGGAGAGGAAAGGGAATAGGATGGGACAGGCTGGTGGGGAGTAAGGAAGAAGAAGATTAATAAGCCTCAGCTCATAATACTCATCTTGCTAGCTACTTCCTTGGTCTCCCATGGATAGAGGTGAAAATCCTACTGCAGATGGAGATGTTAAAGCAGCAGCAAACAGAACTTGATGGTGTTATTTCTGTTAGTGCACAGGATAGGAGGTGTACATCACTGGATGTTAAATTTAGTGACATTCAAAGCCTCTGTCTCTCTCTCTCTCTCTCTAGTTATAGAAACCTCCTCAAAGAGCTACAAAACTTGTAGAAGACGACTCGAGATATTTGCAACAAAATGGGAATGCTCTCATGGTAAGAAGACTTCTTCCTTACCTTCCAGATGTGGTATTTAATCTCATTAATAATAAATATCAATACCTTCTGCTTGTTGCTGGCTGGTGGGGCAAACTGCAGGTGGATGATTTGTTCCTGCAGTAGGAGGGGGGGGGATGCAGAGCACATCGCATAACCTCCTCCAGATGTTGTTGGATAGAGGACACTCGTAGAAAGCGTGATCTACGGTGTCCAATCCTGGCAGAAATCACAGAAATGGTTCCTGGTGTTGTGCAACCTCCCGATGTTGATGTTAACCGGAAGGTGGCCGTAGCCTAGGTCGAGAAAAGACCTCCAAGCCAGGTCCTTTCACGACGAGCAGCTTCGATGTTTGGAGAGGTGGCCGAAGTGGATGTTGTTGTCAATTCCTAGAACACGAAAGTCGGTACGGATGATGTTGAAGATTTGCTATTACAAGGTAATGATGTTTCAGATCCAGGCGGTGTTAACAATTGACGAGCGGAGTTGTTGTACAAGCTGACAAAGTCTGTTGTATTCTTCCGGGACAATATCCGAATTGGGACCGTGGTGGATTGTGATCCCAAACAGGCGGGCATGAAATCCAAGACATGCTGCACAGGATAGTTAGTTTGTAGTGTCCTGCTGAGATGGGAGGCCGTATTACTTAGGTATCTGATGTTAAGGACGGGAAGACCGAAGGCCTCCAGTTTCTCCGAAAGTTGAAGGATTTAATGTCGCCTTCTTATAGTAGACTGCTCCAGAAGAACTTCAGGTGTTTCCAGTAGAGCCGGATTTACCGATCTTCGCTGATGTCGGTAATATTGACGACGTGCTGGTAGGCAAGACATAAGATGGTCTTGATCATGGTCGCCCTGGAGGAGAGTGACAGCTGTCCATTTGACCAGTTATGAAATGAAAAGAAGTAACATAAATTACAGAACAATGAGAATCTTGCATTTACTTAGAACATTTAATTACATATGATGGAAAATCAACTGTTAACCACCCAATAGAATGAAAAAAAAGCAATTTTGATTCCTATATTTAAAAAGGATAGTAGAGATGACCCTAAACACTATAGAGATATAAGTATACTAAATACCTGTTACAAAGTCTATAGCAGAATTTTAAATAAAAACTAAAGAAATACTCGAGAAAACTGTATTTTAGAAGTGCAGAATGGATTTAGAAAAGGACGATTATGTATAGACCCTGCCTTTTGCCTACAGTTAATAATAGAGAAAAGAAGGGAATACAATTTAGAAACACATATTATATTTATTGACTCTTAAAAAGTATTCGACAAAGTTAAAAGAAGCATATTAAAAGAAAGACAAATACCAAATAATATCCTAAAATCTATTATAAGTATATATGAAAATACTCAAATACAAATAAGATTAAATCACGAGCTATCATATAGGAGAGAGATAAACCAAGGGATCCGACAGGGATGTCCTCCCTCACCGCAACTCTTTTTAATATACTCTTAAATGAAATAATAATAAATTGGAATAAAAATTTCCATCAAGATATTAAACTTTCTCCTACAGTGAAGTTAAACACACTCTTTTTTGCCGACAACCAAATAATAAATACAAATTCTGAAGATAACTTACAGAAAGCTATTTTAGATCTAAATGAGATAGCCAAAGATTATGGTATGATAATATCAACAGAAAAATCAAAAACTATGGTCTTTATTAGGACAAGATTCAGTAAGAACTGAAACAGTAATAGATAACAAGACATTAGAACAGGTGAATGAATTCATTTAACCACCTAGGTTGTATGATTACACATGAAAATGAAAAAGATATAAACCTAAAAATTGCAAAATGTTTAAACATAACGGGTGTAATTAACTCTATATTTAAACCAAACCTAGTTCAAAAATAAAGCAGACTAAAAGTATACAATACATTTGCCCTACCAGTCTTAATGTATTAAGCGAAATCTGGACAATAAAACAAAAAGACAAAGATTAATAACAGCAGAAAAGAAGTTTATGAGAAAAACTGCAAATCATACCCTATTTGATCACAAAAAAACGAAGAAATTATGAAATAATTAAACCAGGAATTAGTAATAAAAAAATTAAAAAACATAAACACAAATGGATGGAACACGTTCAAAGAATGAAAATAGAAAGATTACCAAAACAAGCCTTAATTTACAAGCCATTAGAAAAAAAAACAGGAAGTCTTCTTAAAAGATTCAACGACGACTTCTAAGGACGGAACATTCCACTCTAGACCTAAATCCTTGATAGGCATGATGATGATGATGATGATGATGGAAAATGCGAACCACATGCTAAAAACAGAAATAGGGCCAATCTTTAACAGAATGAAAAGCTTACTAACATCAAGAAAAGATAAGCGAAAATACCGGATTACGAATGAATAAGTTTCTTTTTTGGTAACAGAAACATGGAATCTGTTACTTTTGAAAAACAGGACATTCGTAACACATTTATATGAAAAAAAACCTGAAAAAAAGAGATCATAAATCAGTCCCAAGCAGAATTTAAACATTCACGGTTCCGACCAGTATGCGAAAATCATATTGTTCTTGTGATTTTACTACGGACAGAGTATACCACACAATCCTCGTGTTAAGAAATTATGTTTCAAGAGTGAGGCGCAGCTTACTAACTGTATATAAAATTTAAAAATATAAAGATATTGATTCAGATATAATGGACGTCTTGATTAGTTCTCATACTTTGTTTATGTTGAGAGTTATCGTAAAAGTTCCCACTGTCAGTTCAATATGTTTGCAGGTAACATGTTACTAGCTTAACGTCAATTTCAGAAAAATATACACGTACGGAATTTTTGAGAGGTTTTATTCAAGATTCATATGGTCACTATTACAAGAATATATCCAAATGGAACCACTGAGGTTTGAACTTCGAAAATCAGGACAATAAAATGTCATAAACCTTCCTGATATAACATATAACGATATTTTCTTGTTCACGATGTAAGAGAAACTTGTTCAGAAATAAAAAAAGGAGTCAAAATAAATTTGATATATATTTATTTTGTATTTTACTACTTACAATTGAAAAACAAAAAAAAACATTATTATGGTAATACATGAAATAGCTTTCCAAATGCACAATCTTCTACAACATAGTGAACATTGTCATAAATTGGCACATTCTTCAAATAAGTTTATAATTAACTTAATCAATTATTCTTTTAGCTTCATGTATCTTGTAATTTCAAATAGGAAACAAGAGTGTGGGGTAGACTAAAACTATCTGCTGCCCAGTGTAGTTTTATGCTTAGTTGTTTTCGAAGGCAATGTCGAGATACTAGCTTCAAACTTGAGACCTCTTTACTCTTTTCCTGGATGTATTTGCGAATGTCATCGTTTCCGATGGCATTCAATATTTCGGTTTCCTTCACCCATCGATGACTTTGGTGATTTTGGTCTAATGAAAGAAGAAGCTCAACCAGATCTCATCTGTTATCTTTTGCTACATAAAACAGAGGCGTTAGGCCACAGCTGCAGATGACGTGCACATTACTCCCATGCCAGGGAATGCAAGGAATGTTCCGTAACTAAGAGTAAGGGAAGGAGATCAGGATGAGGATAAATGTTCACATAGCATTTGTATTCGAGTAGAATATGGACAGCTTGTTGTAGGTTTGGGTGTTGACGTACACCTTGGTTTCTCCTTGGAATCAGGGTAGCCAAACAAGCAGTTAGAGGTGTCCATTTATGAAGATTCTGCACATTGACCTGAAAATTCCAATTGTTGTGTTAAGACTATTATTCAGATCTTTCTTTTTTTCAGAGTGAAATAAGCTTGTTATTATTATTCGCATGGCTTAATATTGATTTTGTGAGTGAATTACAGTGTTCAACAAAAGTTATATTTCAATCCTCTGCACAAAAAGGAAGAAAATATTAATACGTATTAATACTTCATTTCATTATTTTTTTGAAATGAAATATTAATACGTATTAATATTTTCTTCCTTTTTGTGCAGAGGATTGAAATATAAACTTTTGTTGAACACTGCAATTCACTCACAAAATCAATATTAATGAAATGAAATCAATATTTCATTTCATTATTTTTTTGAAATGAAATATTAATAACGAAAAACAAGCGTCTTTCCTCCAAAAAAAAATACACACATATATATAAGGAATTAGATATACTGAGGAATTAGATAAGTACCAGATCGACATAATAGGGGTGACTGAAACAAAAAAGACCAAAACTGGTGAGATCTTTCTGAGCAATAAATACAAATTGTTATATTCAGGCAATGACAAACAAGGAAAAGAAGGAGTAGCCATAGTATTCAACACAACATACGAGGCTAATCTTCTTGAATGGCAGTCAGTCTCAAGTAGAGTAATGAGGGCAAATATGACAATGGAGAACTGGACAATGAGACTTATTTGTGCCTATGGTCCCACAGTAGGTTCTACTAAGGTAGAAGTGGAGCAATTTTTTGAGGCTTTAGAAAAAGCAACTGACACAATGAAAAACGAAAAGTTGGTCCTTGTTGGGGATCTAAATAGCAGAGTAGGAAATGATTGTGAGACATACAAAAATATTTTGGGAAAATTTGGAGAAAAGAGCAAAGATAATAATAATGGCAAATATCTGTTGGATTTCTGCTTAGGACATGGACTGGTTATTATTAACACCATGTTCCAACATAAAAATGTGCACAAATTCACATGGAGAGAAGAGGCTAGGAATAAGAAAAGTCTCATTGACTATGTTATTGTTGATAGTGATGTTTTCTCCCTGGTGCAAGACACCAGAGTGTACAGAGGATTTGAAATTGGAAGTGATCACTATTTAGTCTTGAGCAGGATAAAATTGAATTTCATATTGAAAAGATTAACAGGTAAGAAAATTTTAAAGCCAATAAAAGTTGAGCAGCTCTCAGATGTGAACTGTAGACTAAAATACACAAAGATTATTGAAGAAAAAATGAAAGACTTTGAGAACAGGAATCAAACATTGGAGATTCAGTGGCAAACTCTGAAGAAAACATTGATTGATTCTGCCAGAGAGGCATGTGGTGAGGTTGTGTGCAAGGATAAAAAAGTCAGAACTCCCTGGTGGACACAGGAAGTTAAAGAGGCAGTGAAGGAAAAGAAGAAAGCATATCAAAAGTTCCTGTCAAATAAGTCAGCTTGTGCTCTTATAGAATATAGAGACAAATGCAAGAATGCTAAACACTGTGTAAAACTAGCTAAACAAAAGTCATGGGAGGACTTTGGCAAGAATATAGAAAATAAATATCAAGAAGGTGGCAAAATATTCTGGAGGTTGTTGAAGAAGCTTAGGAATGGAGGAAAGAGTGCTGTAAAAGGAGTTAGAGATGATAAAGGTGACATGAAAACTGCAGAAAAAGATATCCTTGAAGTATGGAGTAATTACTTTGAAAAACTGCTAAATGAAACAAGCAGTGATGATAGCACAGTGGTAAAAAACACTGACCAGGCATGCAGACAGGAATACATATCCATACTTGAAGTAGAAAAAGCCATCAAAGGCTTGAAATGTGGAAAGGTAGCAGGAGTAGATGATATTCGAACAGAAATGCTGAAGTATGGTGGTATAAGAGTCTTACAGTGGCTGCACTGCATAGTTCAGAAAGCCTGGACAGAGGGACGAATTCCCGATGATTGGAGTAAAGCTCTCATAGTACCCATATATAAAAAGGGAAATAAAACTGAATGTGAGAATTACAGAGGTATTTCCCTACTGAGTGTTCCTGGCAAGATCTATGCAAGTATACTTGAGAAACGGTTGAGAAGAATTGTGGAAGAAAAGCTTGGTGAAGAACAAGCTGGATTCAGGCCAAACAGAGGCTGTCAGGATCAGATCTTCACTTTACGACAAATAGTCGAGAAAGCATGGGAATATAACAAAGATCTGTATTTAAGTTTTGTCGATTTGAAAAAGGCATATGATAAGGTGCCAAGAGAGAAGCTATTCAATACGCTGCAGTTATATGGTGTTAATGGGGCATTATATCAAGCAATACTTAGTCTTTATTTGAGTTGTAAGTCAGCAGTTACAATTGAAGGAAATAAAGGAAGATGGTTTAATGTTAAATCTGGTGTGAGACAAGGATGTACGTTATCCCCTCTGTTATTCATTATCTATATGGATCATATTATGATGGAAAGTGGTATTAAACATGATATCAGAATTGAAGATGTTAATGTCATCTCTTTGCTTTATGCGGATGATGTTATACTTCTAAATAAATCCGCTACAAGTCTGCAAGATTCTCTGACTAAATTGAATAGTTGTTGTAATAGATATGGTATGAAGGTCAGCAATAAAAAGACAAAGACAATGAAAATAGGCATAATCATTGAAAATGTCAACTGTCTTGTGAATGGAGAACCTGTGGAACAAGTAAAACATTTCAGCTACTTAGGCACGATTTTTACTGAAGATGGTAAATTAAATATAGAAATAGACAACAGAATCAGCAAAGCTGGTATGGTGGGAAGTCAATTGAATAAATTCATATGGAATAAGAGAGAAATTAGTCGGAACACTAAATTAGCTGAATACAAGACAGTGTTCAAACAGTTTTAACTTATGGATCTGAGAGCTGGGTTAGAAGTAAAACACTTGACCAAAGAGTAGAGACTGCAGATATGAGAGTCCTGAGAAAGATTATAGGCGTGAACAGATGGCATCAGTGGCAATATCATATTAAAAACGAGGATATTAGGAAAGAACTTGATATTGTCAGCATCCAGGAATGTGTTAGGAGAGCTAATCTCAGGTGGTATGGTCACCTAAACAGAATGGGCGAGGAAAGATTAGCAAAACAAGTGTTCTCTGCCAGGTTGGCAGCAAAACGACCCAGAGGAAGATCAAGATATAGGTGGATTGATACGGTACAAAGTGCCTTAGACGATAGAAATATAGATCTCATGATGTTGGAGTCTTGACAAGTAACAGACTGATTTGGAGGAAAATTGTAGATAGGAAGTTAGTAATGATATAATTTTTTCATGTAGTACTGTCATATCCTGTACACCCCTTGTGGGTACATGGCAGGAATTTGATGATGATGATGATGATGATTTATATAAATATATATATATATATATATATATATATATATATATATATATATATATATATATATATATATATATATATATATATATATATATATATATATATATATATATATATATATATATATATATATATATACACATATATATATATATATATAGAATGCATTATGCATATGCATGTAGACGTATGCCCAAAATGGTGATATATTCGAGATACAGAATCTGGTGAAAAGATTTTTTTAGGCTAATCCTAACTGAAATGTTTCCGATAATAACTTTCAAACTTAAGGTTTTAATAATACTGTAAAGTCCAGGAAACATTCAACTATATCAGTTACTCCAAATTGCCGTTGTGGATGCCTATTGGTTACAGGGAATGTACTAATTAATCTTACTATTAATTTGAAATCTTTTAATATTTACCTCTGCTCCATTTTCCAGTAGTATGGTTAAGAGATCCACAGATGGACATATCGAACTTGCAACGTAGAAAAGTGGAGTGCTCCCACACTTATCAGGCTTGTTCACATCGGCTTCATTCTGAATCAAAAATTGAGCAGTTCTGAAATTATACCACAAGCAGGCTATAATTAAATGAGTATGACCAAATATATCCTCTGCGTCGATATCACTTCCCGTGTCTGATAGGACTTCTATGATTTCTAGAAAGAGGAAAGAGATGCAAGTAATGTGTTTTAAACATTTTTCAAAATATTTGGTAATGCCTTATTCTTATATTATTCACATAACATTACGAATAGTAACACGAAGCACTTCTAATATATAAAGTGGAAATATTAATACTGGTTATCTTCGTATCTCTAAATATCACCAATCAAAATCCATAGCATATCTCCTTTCCTGTAACCCTTCCCCATTTGGACTGTGACGTAAATATGCCATCCTTTCATAATTTGCTATCAGCCTCCCTAGCGGCCATGTGGATGAAATAGAGAGAACAAATTGCGCTTCTTATCCATGTTATTCAATAGGTGTTACAGAATCGTATCCAGATTTAGCTGGATGTCTATAGGCGTAATGGCCAGTTGGGCTTAATGAAGGTGTTCTTCGGCGCTCTGTTATTACACCCACTATCTCTCTCATAGATATAAATGACCTGCTGTCACCATGTCTCAAATCCTATTAGCACATATGAGAGGAAATGGCTATGGATCCGTCTTTCCATTCTTATGGAAAATTTTGTATTCCTCAAGCATGTATATAATCAAAACCATCTACAGTAAGCACCATAAACACTGATCACCACACCATGCTTCAAGTATACACGTCTTTTTAATTTTTTGTCGTAAAAAACACGTTAATTCTTTTGCTTTGACAATGCCGAAACTGACAGTCAAGAACAGATCTCTCTCTCTCTCTCTCTCTCTCTCTTGGAATGAGTCTTATTTCTCATGGCATAATCGCATCAGTTCTATTTCATCCCATCTTACAGAAAACTTGTCATATATGACAACTGAACACGTCGATCCACCAAACCACATACTTCCACATATTTAAAACATATTTTGTGGTAAATACTACCACATACTACCACATATTTTGTTTTCTTATCAAACTTACGTATTCCCATGTTTACAGGACAAGATATAGACTACGTACAGTAATCTCATCATATAAAGACTGTACGTGTAGATTAAGTTAGCTCAAGGAACATCACCTTTTTATGCCACTATTCTTTATTTCCATTATACGAGTATAACGTAGTATTAATCATGAAATAATAAATATCGAAAATATTAGAAAGAGAAGAGAGACAAATTGATTATGACTTACTTATTTTTCTTGAAATCCTAACAGCTAGATGTAAAGGGGTCTCCTGGTGCATGCACTGTTCTGTCATTTACGCTAGCACCAATGTTCAAGAGCTCTCTAACAAGTTGCAAATTGCGGTTGAGCACTGCTAAATTAAGTAAACTCATACCTTGAGGATCCTGAACGAAGACTTCTGTTATATTCTTCCACACGAATGTTCCATATCTTAATGGTAAAGAATAATATTATTGTTACCACTGTTATCAGATTCTCTGTTTATAATAATATTTATAAATTTAATAATTCTTTCGCATTTTTGTTATTTATGTACATTATCAAAAATGCACAGTTATTGCGTAAAACCTTACCCATATGAACGAGCAGTGGCGCACCGAGGGGGAGGGGGGAAAGGGTCCCAGGCATCACCCAAAGAAAAAGAAAAAACACTAGAAAATTTTCCAAAAATCTTTTCCATAATTAAAATTCATTTTTTTTATTTATGTTGTGTCATGACTTCTATTTCTATACTACTTTTGATCACTGCAGATGCTGTCATAGGTCGTATGCGATGCGTAGTGTGTATACTCAACTCGCCCCCCCCCCTCAAGGTTCAATCCTGAGCCCTCAACCCCCTCTTCAAGATTAAATCCTGAGTGCACCACTGTGAACGAGTCTTGAGCTATGACAAATGCATAGAGCTGGTCTAATATTAACGGCTGTATTAAACGCATAGAATCTAGTTTGTGATCACCACTACAATTCAGCCAACACGGAATTCAATCATTATTTCAAAAATGGGATTAAAAATTATTTCGTCAGTATGGCGGTCGCATCTTAGGGTATGTCTGAATGCTAAAGTAAGAATATTTTCATCCCAATTCTGCAATGTATATAAAAAAAATTATCGTTTTTTAAATTCCTTGACTTGAGTCCAGAGGTAGGCGGTGGAAGCAAGAAGGTCAGCTGTAGATCGGTAGTGACAGAACCCACACTGCTAGTCACTGATTATTTGATATGTCGTTATGTATTTCAAGAGTTGGTTGTTGATGACATTCTCCATAATTTCAGAGAGAACAGAAGTGATAGCAATTGGACTGTAGTTCTTTAAGTGACATATATCAGCTTTGTTTGGGATAAGCTGGATAAATCCCGTTTCCATTTTGCCGGGTATATGCCAGTTGAATAAGATAGATAGAAGAGGTGATATAGGACAGGTGTTTGTACTGGGGCACAATTTTTAACACAAAAGGTGGGATACCATCAGGACTAGATGCCTTGTTTTTGTTCAGGTTATTAAGGATTCCCAGGATTTCTTTTTATCGGAAGACTGTGGAAGACATGAAGGGGATTGTTCTTGGGTGGGGTAGAGGGAACTTTGCCCTCCACTCCATTATCATACTTTCCTCTGTATCTCATTTATCATTATTTTCCTCTCTAATTGATTTGTATAGTTCAACATGTAACATTTTGTGAATGGAACATTGATAAATGTAGTCACTTCCCAAGTGAGTATCGCATGATAACGGTTATCAAAGGGCAGAAGAGTTACGTCTTTAACTAAAACGGCCTCTCTCATTGAAATCAAAACTAACACTCTTTGACATCGAGGTACTACTGTCCCCATGCTGAATGAGGAAGTTTTTTCGCAACAGCTCAGTAAGTACATTTTCATTCTTCTCATTTCATTCCACTGTCTACCCAATCAGTATTTGGATAATTAAAGTCTCCCATTACGGTTACTCTTTTCACGCTCACCTTGTCTATTTGGTGATGCATTTCTTCATCAATAGCAACCGATCTATCAGGTTTGTAATAGCACTCCACTCTGTAATTGATATTGTTAGAATCCACCTTTCATCAGATGGCTTCAAACTCAATTCCACATGAAATACTGTTAGTAGTAATACTACTACAATCATAGGACTCAACACTAATTGGATTCGAATCATCCGATATCTTAAGCAGAACGCGCCTTCCTCTCCCATCCTCTCTCTCTCCCTTCCTTCCTAAAAATACTGTACATTTTGCACTCGATACCATTTAGTGAATTTGATTCTAATTTGATTCTAATATCTCACTAATACGCACAATTTGAGGTCATAACATATTGACCTAGGCAACCAACTCTTCCTCTTTGTTTCTGACACTATTAGCATTCGTGTATAGACATAATTATCTACCTGAATGTTCTTTTGTACTTGTCTGCAGTTGGACAATTGCAGATCTCTATTCTTCTCTACTGCCTTATACATGCAGACATCTTTGCAAACGTTTGATGGGTCCGAACCAGATAAACACAAAGTCGAAATAGTTCTCTTGTCAACATTTCCGTGATAAATCCCATTTTCATCATGAAAATAGCTACATAACATTATCGATCTTGAACTACCTTAATACCCTGAATTCATGATCGTCTCCTCATACCTTAATCCCATTTTATAGGAATAAGGTGCGTCTTGACTGTAACTGTAATTAATATGGTGTCTTGGTGCAGACTGTTCGAAAGGAAATACATTATCTGTTGTCTCTGCCTGTACCACTCACTTAGGCGCTTCCATTTCAATTACTGTAACTTTGCTTTGTCGAAGTCCTTCCATCAACAATGAAGTCAACATAAACGTAAGTTATCACCTTGTCAACAGTATACAAGATCATAAACATCAGTTAGTAGATAGATTCTAACAGCGCTGATATTTTTCCACTTGTGATGGACTTTACCTTTCAGAAATATAACCTGGTGTGTCCAATTCATTTGTTCTTTATGATTCTTTCTTCTTTAGCCTTTACCGAAAAAACTCCTAAGAAATGTATTCTGACATCTTCCAATTTTCCTCCTGATGGCAATTCAGCCCTTTGTTGGTTTACTTGTACTTCAGTAGAAACGCGGTGTGGATACTCAAATGGTAATTATCATCGACGTGTAGATTAATACTTAGAAGCATCAAAATGTACATTTCAGTTTCTGTAAATCTTATATTTTTACTTCCAGGATTATTAAGGAATGTCCTGCGAAATATTTACTTCATCATTGTACATGAAATATACAATCTCTTCCAAACTTGTGCATGATATATTCTTGAGGACGGAATCATGTTAGAGGAATTTTCAAGAAATGGTTCATAAACGAATGACCGACAGTGAGATCATTACGTGATAAGTGGGAGAAGAACAGGAAATCGTCAATGGCAGGTAACTAACACTTCTTATCGTAAGGGTATTAGAAAGATTTTCCTCATGACGCGTGAGTTGCGCTGTTGCTCAAAGATGGGATTGGGAAATTTACATGGATAGACATTTTCTCCTGGATACATATAGAACGTCGTAGTTGTGGTTGATGCTACATAACAACAATAGACTATACTGCTGCTACTCATCTACAAACGAGCTCATTAAACAGTCTCCTTATTTTATATATACTTTATACGACTAATGCATTTTTCAAATCTAATGCATAAATATAAAAATTACTTATCTCAATAAATTAATTTGAGAAATAACCGATTTATTTTAGGAATGTACATCTTTAAGAGTGTCGTATAATTGTTTTTGTTTTTTCTTTTTCAGAATGTGGAAAAAAACACTCCTATTGTAGCCCTTAGACATTCTCTAACATGGGACCGTCAAGCTGACAAAATAATATTTGTATCCGGATTTAATTCCCTGTTGGCCGAAATGCAATTTAGATCACAAACCAGATTCTATACGTTCAATACAGTTGTTAATATTAGACCAGCCCTGTGCACGTGTCATAGCTCAAGATTCGTTCATATGGGTACGTTTTTATGCAGCAATTTGTGCACTCGTGATATGCTGTACATAAATAAGAAATAATTAATAAGTTTATGAATATTATTATAAGCTACTGCATTGATAACAGTTGTAATAATAATATTATTGTTTATTAATCAGGATATGGATCATTGATATGGAAGGATATAAGAGATGTTGTTGTCTCAGGATCCTCATGGGATGAGGGCACTTCATCTGGCAGTGCTCCACCGTAATTTGATCCTTGTTAGACAACTCTTGAATGCCGGTTGCGATGTGAATGCCAGAACAGCGCATAACGAAACTCCTTTACATCTTGCTGCCAGGAATTCATCTAGAAGTAAGTCATGTTTAACCAATTGTTGTTACTCCTCTTTGTTATATATTCGTTCGTTCATTTCATTTATCTTAGCAGTAAGAGTATCCACTATGTGGAAGTCGAAAAAAGACTGGGGGTGTCATGAAAATCCTGTTACTTGAGATTGTATACTTGATCTGGCAAAGTTAGATAAGAAGAGTGGAAATTATAAAAATGATATGCTGTGCCATCAGTATTGAATTTGGTTGTCCCATTAAATGTGCACAGGACGTGGTTGTGAGTTTAATATTATATAGCTCAAAATTTGCTGTCTTGGACTGAACAAATTATAGGTAGTATATCTTGAGTGGAACCACACTCAAGGAGAATGACTAAGACTATAACAGCTATATCGCCAGTAGACAGATATCTTGTAATAGTATTAAGTAATGAGTTAATTATAGGAGAAATTGTTTCACTCATAAGACAAAAGAAAGCTGCCAAAATGAAGGGTCTAACCAGTCGTGATGCTAAAGGAAGATTCATAAAAAGTGGAATAATCGTCTTTCAATATCAAAAGAACTTTCCTGATAGAAAAGCAAATAACACGAAAGTAATTATTTTGTTGTAGAACTGCACACCATCGGTTTCAAAATATGGTTTATTTATCAGTCGAGGAATGACTTTGTCCAGTGGGCAAGAGCAGATTTCAGCTGCCCACAGACGACAATGGATCATTTATGAAAAAACTAATATATATATATTTTTTTAACGTAACATAACTGTATGTTTGTTTTTGCCATTCGCATTCTAATAATATTTAAGAATAAAACAATGCATTTTACAAACTGTTCACAATATCTGATTTCCTCTTTTTCTTCCTACAGAAATTATAAAAGTTCTATTAGAAGCAGGGAGTGATATTGAAGCAGAGGATGAAGGCGGCCATACTCGTTTGATTGTAGCCTGCTTGTGGTACAATTTCAGAACTGCACATGTTTTGATTCAGAATGGCGCCGATGTGAACAAGCGGGATAAGTGTGGTTGCACTCCACTTTTCTACGTTGCAAGTTTCATATGCCCACATGTTGAATTCTTAACCATGCTACTGGACAATGGAGCAGAGGTAATTATTTCAATATCTGAAATGAATGTTAATTAATAAACTATAAAAATTATACATCTAGCAACAATAACGGTTATAACAAACACACCATCTGTGCGTAGAAGAAATGCTTTTTTCCAAAGCAAGTTTCTTATTCCTGTTTTTATTTATTACTCTGTAGAAACTTTGAACATTTCAAGATAGTTATTGAAGACTTAAATATTAAGATTCGAAAATAATCTAATGGGGATAACAGTCAACAAAAACTACAAATTCAAGAGATTTATTGTAAAACTCCTGGATTTATTGTAAAATATAAATATATGTAATATGTTTCGCTGTCAACTGAAAACGTCATCACGATTTTTCATATTCTTTCCGTTGCTTTGTTCAAAACAATCCAATGAAGGTCAGTCGTTAACAATCATTGTAAATTTCATTTCACTTTCTTTATTCTCAACTTTATGTTATAGGGATTTGCGTTTTGAATGATCAGATATAAACATTATTTTACTGATGTAATTGAAAATGGTGGGGGGGGGGGGGGGTGGGGGGGGGGGGGGGTGGGGGGGGGGGGGGGTGGGGGGGGGGGGGGGTGGGGGGGGGGGGGGGTGGGGGGGGGGGGGGGTGGGGGGGGGGGGGGGTGGGGGGGGGGGGGGGTGGGGGGGGGGGGGGGTGGGGGGGGGGGGGGGTGGGGGGGGGGGGGGGTGGGGGGGGGGGGGGGTGGGGGGGGGGGGGGGTGGGGGGGGGGGGGGGTGGGGGGGGGGGGGGGTGGGGGGGGGGGGGGGTGGGGGGGGGGGGGGGTGGGGGGGGGGGGGGGTGGGGGGGGGGGGGGGTGGGGGGGGGGGGGGGTGGGGGGGGGGGGGGGTGGGGGGGGGGGGGGGTGGGGGGGGGGGGGGGTGGGGGGGGGGGGGGGTGGGGGGGGGGGGGGGTGGGGGGGGGGGGGGGTGGGGGGGGGGGGGGGTGGGGGGGGGGGGGGGTGGGGGGGGGGGGGGGTGGGGGGGGGGGGGGGTGGGGGGGGGGGGGGGTACAAATCATTCTTTCCTTTTCATATACTCCCTCAATAGCTCTGCAAACTCATCAAACACCCCTGACCTCTTCAAGAATCTCTCTCTTTCTAAAGCTCCACTTTGTGCATTCCGCAATAGGCAGGTTGTCCTTCTTGGAGACTTCAATACTCACAACAAATATTGGTACCCTTCTCCAATTTCGCCAATCAAGAAGGCAGGGATGCTGAGGTATTCGCAATCAGCAATGACCTACCTCAGATCAGATCATTAATCTTCCTACTAGAATACGTGACAAACTCCGTCCAATTTGCCAACACACTTGATGTCTTCCTAACAAGCTGCCCTTCCAGGTTTAGTGTTGTTGTCGATTCTCTTCTTGGTAACTCGGACCACAAACTCACATAAATCACTTTTGCCAAAGAGCAACCAGCACACACCAGTTCACACTCTCGTGTCCATCGGCAGTAGCAGAGTGCAAGAAGTAACTCCGTGACTTCTTTTTCTCCTTCCCATGGTTCAGACTATTGCTTCAGTTTTTCTGTTCCAAACACCTACTCAAATGAAAGGACACAAATTATTCTCACAGGAATGTATTCTTTCATCACTTATTCTACTCCAAATTTCCCACCAAACCACCACTCAAGCGTTGTTCTCAAAAAGATATGCCAATCCTGTAAACAAAATCCTCTACTTATGACAAATGGCTCAACACGAAAACTCTAGCTGCCCACTCTGCGAACTGAAACTCTCAAGAATCATCAGCAGGTACCAGCGAGACATTGAAAGGGCCAAATACCTCCAACTTGCCTCCTGTCCAAATTGAAGTCGCTACCTATGGCCATTGGGCCCAACTTCTGTCCATCCAAATTTCCACCACCGTCTAAGATCACGATATTACTGTAATTACCTCTCCTAAAGACAAAGACAAGTTACTGGCATCACTCCTCTCTTGCAATTTCTACATTGATGACCTGGGTTTAATTCTCTCCACGCAACCAATAACAGCCCCCTTCATGACTCCCATAGCCTTCTGACAAAAAGAAATCCAGAGAATACTTAATGACGTAAACAGAAACAAGGCATCTAGTTCTGTTTGTATGCAACGTTTATTGTTAAAATATTTGTACCCCAGAACAAACAGCTATCCCATATCTCCTCTTCAATCTATTTTATTCAAATTACATATACACAGTAACATTCAAACAGGTTTTGGAAGTTTTTCCTACTTGGTTAGAATATAATAAATTTAATTTAATCCTTTATTCAAGTGTAAGCAAATAAAGTTTGCACCTGAAGTATCTTCAGGACTGAAGATACTTCAGGCGCAAAAGTAAAAAAGACTTATAGGTAAATATGACTTTCTCCATTGTTTCCACCTTAGTATCACCACCTCTGGGTCTGACTCCCACTGAAGAGACCGCAATAAAGATCGAAACCGGTCTGGATTGTGGCCCTTCCTTTAATGGATAGCATTATACATGTCCGCAAGGAGATGTGCTTTGCATTATGGGAGATAGTAAGACAAGTAGTGATGAGAGCTTGGTCCACCTTTACCATGAGTTGCCTCAGTCATGAAGGTACTTCGAGCGCAAACTCTGTTTGCTTACACTTGGATAAAGGATTAAACTAAATTTATCAAACGGGTTCTCTATTCTACTCATCCCAGTGAAAGGTAATCAAAGTCAATCAAAGTAATTCCGTCCAAATAGAGTCTCTTCTGTTCTCTCTGAAATTATGGAGAAAATCATCAACAGCCAACTCTTGAAACACATAACGACATACCAACTAAATAGTGACCAGCAGATGGATTCTGTCACTCGCGGTCAACAGCTGACCTTCTTGCTTTCACCACCCACCTCTGGACTCAGGTCATGGAGAAACTCACGTGGTTGCCATTGACATTACAAAGGCATTTGATTGGGTTTGCAACTGGCGCCTACTTAGCAGGTCATTTATCTTGTAGATAAATGACCTGCTCTCACAAGCTTCAAATCCAATCCATATCTTTGCCGATGACAATAAACACCATTCCTTCATTTTCATTCGACAATCCTTGTAGTGCTCGAGTATTAGAAGTTTCAAGATTTATCACCAGGGTCCTGAACTCAGATCTCCTAGCTATATCTGGATGGGGAAAGTACAACCTTGTAAATTTCAATGTCACAAAAATTCAGTTGTGTCTGATAACTTCAAATGACCTGCTCCTTCGATCTTTTCGGAAACAACTACATTTCGTCTATAGCTGCTGCAATTGCCAAAAACTTGGTGTAATTTTTCGAACAAGAAATTACTCATACCTGCACAGCTGATAACTCTGTACAAAGTTGAAATCCCCCGAAGCCATTGTATATTTTGATGCTATAGGGGTTGTATACCACATTTATGAAATCGTTTGGTATTTAGGCAATGATGACAATTATATTATTCATGTTTCAGTAGCCAGCAACTGAACAAAAGCGATCTCAGAGTGATAAATTTTGAACATTATCTGTCCAACGTCTTTTTCAAATTGCATAAATTAACTGCAATAGTTGTGCCAGGTGTGATACTACCAGAAATGGATTTCAACTAATATTTGATAATATTACATTTCTAACAAGTAAAAAATAACCTAAAATTTTATCACATTTAAATGACTATCATTTTAATTCACTAATCAGGAATGTTTATTTTAACTTAATTAACTATACTTGGGTTATGTACAGAAAAAAGCAATAAGCAAACAATAGTGCACAAAGTTTCTATTAGGATTTCAGTGATATGAATGGAATCTGTGAAATTAAAATAATCTCAAGGATTGCCATAGAAAAGAATAAAGCAATATATATGTATCAACTCTTAATACTCTATCACTGATTCATGACAATGTTAACCTCTAATTAATTTTATTAATTGACAGGTATTTAAAAACATGCCATCAGGGTAAAAGTCTGTATTAAATGGTAGAAGAGAAACTCTTCCACCCACCAGAAAATAATCTACATTTAAAAGAAAAAAGATGGCTGCACTTCGTATATTGAAATTTAATTTTTTGATAATAATTTGTGAGTGGTGGGCGGTTGAATTTGTTACTGCTCTAATGGAGACCGAAGAAGTGCCTCAAATGCAAGTAAGTTTTAATATTTTGATTTTGTGAAAGGGAAAACATTTTGCAAAACGTCCATTAAATTTTTTAAATGTGTAGTCGACTTTTTATGCTAATGGGAAAAGAAACATCTCTGAATAATATTCTTAATACAGCAATTGAATTTTTCAGGCAAACAGGCAGATTCGACCAAAATGGATACCTCTGACTGCTTGTTTGGCTACCGTGAAGCCAAGGAGAAATCAAGGTGTACGTGAACACCCAAACCTGCAGCAAGCTGTTCAAGTTCTACGCCACTACAAATATGATGTGATGCGAACAATTATCCTCATTCCGATCTCCATCCCTTATTCTTTACGGAGCATTCCCTTAAATGGAATTTCGTTAGACATGGAAGTGATGTGCACGTCACCTGCAGTTGTGCACTGACGTCTTTGTTTTATGTGACAAATGATAACAGATAAGACCTGGTAGAGCTTCTACTTTCATTAGACGAAAACCCACAGAGCCATCGATAGGTGATAGTAACCGAAATAATGAATATAATCAGAAACGAAGACATTTGCAAATACACCCAGGAAAGTGTAAAGAGGTCCCAAGTTTGGAGCTATTACATCGACATTGCCTTCGAAGAGAATTGTAGAGAAATGTAGACGAAGAAGAGAGAGATGAAGAGAATTGTAGACTCATTTGAAGAATGTAACAATTTACGATACTGTTTACCATGATGTAGAAAGATCACACATTTGAAAAGCTGTTTCATGTATCACCATATTTTTTTTTTTCAATTGTAATTACTGAAATCCAAAATAAATAAATATCAAATTTATTATGAGTTTTTCTCCTTCTTTTTTTTTAAATTTCTGAATGAGTTGCTCTTACGTCTTGAACAAGAAAACATCACTCTATTTATGCAGTGTATTAGGAATATTTATAAGATTTTAGTGTCCTGAGTTTCGACCTTTAATCCTGAATTGTTCTCTTTGGATAAATTCTTTAAATAGACACTGTGAACCCTGAAAACACCTCCAAAAATATGTGGATATTTTTCTGTAATGCATGTCAAGCTAGTAACAGGTTACCAGAAAAGATATTGAATTGCCAATGGGAACTTGCCAATATCTAGTGAACACGTGATTATTTTTTATTTTTAGAGAAATAATTTTTTACAATAATTCGCTACATAAACAAAGTATGAGAACCAATCAAGAGGCCCATTATATCTCAATTAATTTCTTTTTTTTATTTCATATGCAGATAGTAAGCAACAGCTCACTCTTAAACATGAGAAATGTTTGATATACTCGGTCTGTAATAAAACAACAAGAACAATAGGATGTTTGAATATTGTCGTAACCACCGATGTTTAAATCCGGTTTGGGATGCGAGTAATCTTTCTATAAGCCGGTCCCATAGTGACACACTCCCTCCCTGGGAAATTCGCTTCGTTTTTATCCTTAAAAAGACAAATGGTCTTAAGAACACGCACCACATCAGACATAACACACTGACATGAAATAGTATTTAGCCCAACGTATTTTGTCTGTTATTTTGAGATTATTTTTAATTTTGTACAATGAACAATTCTCTGCATTTATCTTTAAAATACCTTCATCAAATTTACATATCCTTTATTTCTGTATTTTTTTTTCATCGCAGTGTATTCTCTTATATCTTTTTTTCCCTTTAAAACCATTGCTTATAGAACAATGTTTCCGAAACTTGCAGAAACCGATAAAACCTTTTAAAATTTTACTAAGACCGGCGAATCTGCTCTTAGGTAATGAAAATTTCGGGAAATGTTATAACAGTATTTTTTTTAAACAGTAATGCTTATAAGGTATTTCTTTTTTATATTGGTGTTATAATGAATTAATGAATCACGATCTACCTTCATTATAAATATTTGATCTTAATGCATCAACCCGTAGGTTTCAAAAACCTGTTTTTAACCAGAGATCAACATGAGGTTTACGAAATACAAAAGGGAGATATTAAATATAGTTAAGTATTTTAATAATAATTAATAATAGCCAGCACTTCAAGAATTGATAAACGCAGCATATGACTGCTGAAGAAGTCAGGATATTATCCGTACCCTCAAATCCTGTACATACGCCACAACTTGTGGCGTATGTACAGGATTTGAGGTATGTTGGCCTATGTACATACGCCACGTTGTACGTACCATGTGGCGTATGTACATACGCCACAACTTGTGAAACAAACACGATTAAACATGTATAGATTAACTCATGGGCGGTGAAACAATCGCTGAGGAGCGTTATACTTGCACATATCAATGACTTCGAAATTTAGCGAAGAGTTTTGTCCTACGGTTTGTAATATCTGAATTTAAACTTATAGTGCACACAGTTCGATCCATATGGTTGGAAGGCGATAATTCCATTCGCTAGAAGTAGCCGTCAATTGAAACTGACTTTAGATTTTTTTTTGTTATATAAAAAAATGTACTACACTTTGGGAGCTGCCCTGGTTGACCGAGTAGTAAGCATATCTACTCTTCAGCCAAGAGGCTGTGGGTAAAAATGCCGTCATGGCAATTGGTGTTTGTGATTGCCCATCTATCTCTGTGTGGAAAGAGCATCTGTCACCATACTATGTCTTTTAACAGAAAGCTTCACTCCCAAAACGTAGGAGGTACGAGAGTAACCAGGCTGTGTGTAGTAAACGCAAATGCGAATAACTAACAAACACACTTTGGGAAACCCTAATTTAAAGACAAACCATGGAAGATTATGAAGCCATTTTATAACAGAGTGATGAAATTCATGTTCTACTAAAGATATAACATCCATAATGTTGTTGTAATTTATAAGGCCTTTTAAAGTGTTATTTGATCTCAAGTGTGGTGGAAAGGTATTCCTTGCGAAAATGTAGGTTTCCAACCCAGCGCATTTACTAACGACCGAGTTTATATGTTCCTTAATAGTGCTAAACTCGCTCATTTGAAAACCAATGAGTTTAGCCCTATTAAGAGAACTGATAAAGGCTACTATCCTGGAGCTATATAAAATGAATTCATCCCTCTACGCCCTAAGTGACGAACTCTTTAATATTTTAAACAAGGAAACTCTCATCAGTTCACTCAAGGACAAAATCTTTCCTCAATCACATCCAGGCAAGTGCCGTGTTCCCGTGATCAAGCTTGCTATGGACAGACAGGAAAAACTATGGACACCTGCCTCAGTGAACATAAAAACTACATCCGGCAATACCGATATGGTAAGACAGGTCTAGCAGACCGAGCTTTAGATACCCCTACACAGAGGATCATTTGAAAGAAAACACACCAAAAGTGCTGTACAGAGGCTATTAAGTCAGAGACGTTGTTCACGAATCAACAGAAGTCTCGAAACATACTCAAAAACTCAGCAAATATGGTTGTATAAATTTGCCAAAGATTTGGGAGACAGTCATCTTAATGACCGTCTCCCAAAATTAAAATAATAATACCTGCTTTCCCTCTATGTTTTTCCCCCTCAATATAGATGGCACCTAATTATGACTTCAGTCTGTGTTGTACGTTACAATTGTCTCAAATTAGTCCCATTCTTATATCGAATTGTTGTTATCTCACGTAATATGACAAACTGTTTTTGTGCTCTGAAGAGGTTGGATAGAATACCAGAGAAATAACAGGAAAATTTAAGAAATAGTTATTTTCTTATCGTATCTCTCATTGTTCTCATCTACACCGTTAAAAGTAATCAACATATACGAAGAACACATAAGTCTTCCCACAGGACAAGTAGATTATATCAACACATTGATATGATATATTTTTGCCAAGAGATGATACAAGGGCGATCTGCAACCTTCTGATAAACACCAAAAGCAAAAATGATTTTAAAGCAACTCATATAACCACAAGTAAGAACATACAGTATATTAGAAACCTTTAACCACCATGTTCATCAAATTGTAATAATTTGTACTTTTTCTTTTAGGATATATAAACTACCCTAAAATATAAAATTAATTTACGTTCTAGTGGTCATCAACACTTTCTAGAACCCCCTGGTGGCGGTAATTGTCAGTCCAAGCAGATATCTGATACTCTCTGGTAAGGTGTGTATTGCTGAAGTTAAGGGGAGATGGGCTGAGATCCATGTTGAGAGACAAAATACAGGCCAGTGGTTTGGTGGCTTTCATAATGACCAAGTTTTGCTTGCCGTGCTGAAGGATGATATGCAGGACAGCATTTAAAGCACTGGTTGCACATGATGTAAAAGTTATCTGGAAACTACATATTTTGTCAAAGGAGGATAAATGAAGTTTGCTATCATCGCCAGAGATATGGATTTGATTCGGCGATTGAGAGTAGGCCATTTCTTTATAAGATAAATATAATAAGTGAACGTACGAAGCCCTGAAGCACACCTACATTGGTGGCAAAGACCGAAAATATGATGCCATTCATCATGATTCTGTCGTTGTTCACGCAGTGAGCAACAAGACAGAATCCTGAAGGTGGAAGCTAGATCGAAGTATGGAAGTTTGCAAAACATGTCTCGATATCAAATACGATCAAAAGCACCAGAAATGATAGCCACGTTCCTCTGAACGTTTCCATAGCACTTACTTTGAATCTGTATTGCTGGGAAGAAGAAGGGAAGAATTCACTATTGATAACTTTCTCCATTAGTTTGGAGAAGACTGAGATGAGATAACTGTTTGGTAGGATTTTCTTCTCCCTTTCTTGGGGAGTGGGTTGGATATATATGCTAGATAGATATATCTATTTACATGGGATAGCTTCCATCTAAGGACAGAAGATTAACGAGACAATGAGAGAAAATGAACTGAAATTGTTTGTGCGAGAAATGACAGGCATGCCGTTTTGTGGCATTGAACGTGACCAAGTTATCCTTGCCATACTGAAGAATAGTATGCAGAGCATAACATTTTGACAAAAAAAACTTATTTTCAAATAATCAATTTGGGTTCAGGCAAAGTTTATCACAGAAGATGCTTTACTAAACTTCACAAACACAGTAGTCCGCGCGGTTAGCTTAGTGGCTATGCATTTCGCAACCATATGCCTGGGGAAGGATTGTCCTAGGTTCGATTCCCGTCGACGACGTAAGGAGCATAAGGATCTTCCTCAGCCATAGCCAAGTTAACCGCTCTTGGGTGGGGACAGCAGGGTTTCCCCCCGTTTATCTGGGGATTTTCATCCCGAAAGCAGGCAAACCGGCCCCATGAACACACCTTCGATTACATCACGAAAGCATCCACCAGAGGACTTACACTTTCCACAATCCTCCAAATGGCCAGTCCTGCACCATCGCCTCCTAAACTACCTAATTTTTACAAAGATGCTCTACAGCGATGGAAAAACACAGGACTCCATCACACACTCACAGGATCAACAGAGTCAGCTGTACTTATAGAACCACTATTTTCAAACAAAAACATCACAAGTCTCACAACTGGCCAGCCTTTTCTTTTCCCTACATGGAACTGGGCAGGAATAAGAGTCATAGGAGACCTCCTAACCCACACCCTAAAGTGGAAAGCATTCACAAGCCTACCAATGAATAACCCCAAAACTGAAAAGCAATATCAACAGCTGCAAGCCTCCATTATAAAAGCCTATCCAGATATCGCTACACCTCAGGAAATCCGTATTGCTTCTAGAAACTGCTCGGGGCCAATATTTCATCTTGTACAATCTGAAGCCTCACTTCCAATTCTTCCCTCCAACTACAAGAAAATATACCACTTCCTCATGTCAGTGTCCCCATCCTCACCATTCTTATATTCAGCCTTAACACTCTCATCTACAAGACTTCATATACCACACAGTTTTCAGTGGGATCTGCCATATAAATCAAAATGCGCCAAACCAGATTCCGAAATACAGTGGAGACTATGACATAACATCTTGCCAACTCCTTCAAAGCTCTACAAATTTAAGCTAAGAGAAACGGATCTGTGTCCATTCTGTGACGTTTCAGGCACCTTGGAACAAACATATCTGACCTGCCCTGCAAACAAAGTGATAATCACCTATGCCCTGAATACCGCCTCTGGCACCTGTAACTACACACACACAGCCAAGAAGACTACTGGAATCTAGTCCACACAGAAGAAAACAGACACAGAACATGCAATTTCATCTTCATCTGCGCTAAGGCCGTCATCTACAGCTTTTACCTAAAACAGACATGAAGTAACCAGCACCCATCCATCACTGAAACTGCACAAACCCTCATGCACATCCTCCGTCGGAAACTAAAAAGCAGGCTTCTATTGGAACTTGGGCACTTCAAAGAAACAAGAACTGTCGCGAAATTCCTAGAGGAGTGGAATCCAACTGTTACCCTCTTCTGGATTGACGACGACAATGTGCTTCATCTGAATGATAACTCAGACTGAAACTGAACTGTTAATTTTGAATATTCATTTATTGCATACTCTATTGTACACCCGAAAGGAAAAGGTTTTATTTCTCTGTAAATATATACTTATAATATGTAAATAGTCATTGTTGCCTATCGTGTAATGTTTATTTTAACAAGTTAAAAAAAAAAAAATCTATCTATCTAGCTAGCTAGGTGACCAAAGTGTTGCACGTGCGTTCATACCGCTCCTGCCTTCCCCCACCTTTTATACGTTTATCCGAAAGGAAGGACTTATTTTTTTATATAGGTATATTCTCCAAGCCGAGAGCCATCTACTCATACTAGTCGTGTACGCGTAAGTGTAGTGATAAGTGACTTATATCAGTTTTCTTCTCCTGCTGTACGAGTTCGTATATATCTTCAATTTGGACGCCATAATTCCTTCTCGGACACCTGCACCCCTCACCTGAGCTATAGCCGGCGAAGGATTAACCGCCATGGCAACTGCACATTCATGTAGTACCAAGGATTTAGCAATTCAAAGACCCCCTACGACTTCGGACCCGGAAGGAAGAGCAAAGTTCACCGGAGCTATGTACATGGAAAACAGGCAGTCAATTCAAAATCTTATGCTAATGTTGTATCTAATGGAAATATCCTATCGTCCCCCAAAACACTGATCTCTCACACGAACGCCTCATCAGCCAGCAATAAACCGATTAACGCAAAAATAACTACCACTGTTACGAACATCATTTCCCGAGAAAATGGGCTTGTTATTTTGGCCACCAAAGAAAACATCCCATTAGAAGATTATCTGACGGCGATCGCCAAAATTGTGCCCGCAAAAAACATTACTGACGCTTCCCGCGTAGCTGGAAATGTGCAGGTATATTTTAGCCATATCTCATGGGAACAAACGGTACTGCAAAAAGGAGTCGATATTGGCGATTATCACTTCGAAGCAGCCCCAATAGCACTGGCCCCAACAAAAGTAACAGTATCAAATGTTCCCCCTGAAATTCCTCATCAACTCATCAGATCCATGTTATCAAGATACGGTTCGGTCACAGGAAAAATACGCACATTGTCAGCAGCCACGAAAAAGCCCGAATTTGCCCATGTCAAAAGCTTTCGAAGGCAGGCATTAATGCATTTTGCAAACAACGACGCACTACACGACCTCCCAAAATTAATCAACACGGACATAAACGGAATAACCTATACTTTCTACTTATCTTCCTCATCACAGTGCTTCTTCTGTCATTAAGATGGTCACATTAGGAAACAATGCCCCTATATTACCAACAGTTCATCAACAAACATCCCAGCCCAGAATAGTAAACCAGTTGAACAGAATAACATCGCACATGAAGAAAATCAAAGCATAGGAAAAAGTAAACCAAAAATTCTCTCCTCATCACAAATTTCAGAGGAAAGAAAATCCCGAATTGAAAAAGACAACGCTCACGTCGCTCTTGAACGCCTGCCAAGTAATGAGATCCAAGGCTCAGAAAACGAAGTCTCACAACACGAAAACACGGATCCTCCCAACAGAGATGACAAGGACGAACTAATTAAAAGCAATCCCCAGACCCAGCAACCAGAATCACTAACTCAGCCTCCCACTAATTCAAAACCTCACCCTATAGAAGAAACTACTCAAAATGGCCTTTCTCCACCTGCAGCCAGCCAAGGGGAAACAGAGTTCCCAGACGATGAGGAAACTGTATTTCCACATGATGAACTAGAAGAAGAGGAAGCTGAGGGCGAACTTCCTCACACTGAAGGTCCCCTAACCATGAAGCAGCTGTCATCCTTCATACAGAAAGTGCGAGGTTCTCCTCACAAACTAACTATAGCCCTTAAATACACCACAAGAATCCCGGAACTAATATCTCAAATTCAGGACATACACTCGAAACTGAAATGTAAAAAGAGCAGAGCAGAGGATAACAGGAGTAAGCGAATCTACTACCTAATTAATGGTCTAAAAACACAGTACCAGGACCAATATTAGATTAAACTTACAATCAAACTTTCATAAATCATAATGTCTATAAGCCTTTTCTCTCTCAATGCAAGAGGATGTGCCTCTGCTCTACGCAACAGAATAGTCTTTGACCAGGTACAAAAATATCATATAGACCTAATACTAATGCAAGAAGCAAACATCAACTCCTCATCCAATTTATCCAGAAGATGGGCAGAGTGGCCTTTCAGACGCCCCCACAAAATATTTTTTTCACTTTGGGAAAAAAATGCCAGGCAGCAAATTCCATCTCTGTTATCAGACTTCAAGATGAAAGCATCACAGAAGATCCAAGAAAAATCACATCTGAAATCCTACAATACTACAAGAATGCATACAGCACTGCAGGAACATCCCATCATGCCATTCACGAAATACTGAAAGAAACAAAAAAAATCTCTGCAACAGATCGGAACCACTTAGAAAAGAAAATCACGCTACATGAACTGAAAACCGCATGCACATCCTTGTCAAAGAACAAATCTCCTGGCCTTGATGGTCTCACGTCAGAGTTTTTCCAAGTCTTCTGGAATCAACTCGGACCACTTCTCCTCGAAACACTGCAAGAAGCCTACATCAATGGCCTCCCACAATCCGTCACGACCTCAGTAGCACGATTGATACCAAAGAAGGGAGACCACACGGATATCCAAAACTGGCGTCCAATCTCCCTAATTAATACCGATTGCAAAATAATTTCCAAAGTTATAGCAAACCGAATAAATCCAACACTGCCTGAAGTTATTGGCCAACATCAAACGTACTCTGTCCCAGGAAGATCAATACATGATAACCTCCATTTAATAAGAGACCTCATCCACATCGCAAACAGCCAACATGAAGACCTAGCACTCGTCAGCCTTGATCAGGAGAAAGCTTTCGACAGGGTAGAGCACGAATACCTTTATGAAGTTCTAAAGGCATTTGGCTATGGTCCTCTCATCATTGAAACAGTACAATTGCTTTACAGAGATGCACACTTCTGTTTAAAAATCAACAACAGGCTCACTCGCACTTTGTCATACTCTCGAGGGATCAAGCAAGGATGTCCCCTCTCTGGTCAATTATACGCACTGGCCATAGAACCCTTCTTAAAAAGAATACACGACACCATCATCTCCAAACGAACAAGAACAATAGAACCACATCAAAAAATTACCTTATCAACATATGCCGATTACGTCACTGTAATAGTACGAAATGAAGAAGAAATGACAGTAACCGAGGAAGCACACAGACTATATGCACAAGCCTCGGGGGCCAAATTAAATTCTGCCAAAACCACGGGCTTGTGTTCAGGCAGATGGAAGTCTAGAAATGATTCTCCGATCGAATGTACCTGGTCAAGCAAAGGACAAAGATACTTAGGTGTGCACCTTGGCAACACCAAAATATATAACACACTGAACTGGACACAGCTGCACAATCGTTTTAAACAGGTGCTAGGTAAAAGGAACAGCGTTCGTTCCATGTCTTCACTTAGAGGAAGAGTACTAATAGTTAACCAAATGGCTGCGGGTGTCTTATGGCATACCCTCAAAGTACTCACACCTCCTGAAGAATTTCTCTACCACATTCAAAAGGAAAAACGTTTCCTCTGGAACAAAACTCACTGGACAACATACCCTCAACTCTGCAAGCCACTCAGCAAGGGAGGTCAAGGCCTGATTTCCCTTGAAAACAAGATTCGATCCTTCAGGATAATCCTCCTCCTAAAGACACTTCAATGCAATCACACATATGTAACCACCTTCGATTACATCACGAAAGCATCCACCAGAGGACTTACACTTTCCACAATCCTCCGAATGGCCAGTCCTGCACCATCTCCTCCTAAACTACCTCATTTTTACAAAGATGCTCTACAGCGATGGAAAAACACAGGACTCCATCACACACTCACAGGATCAACTGAGTCAGCTGTACTTACAGAACCACTATTTTCAAACAAAAACATCACAAGTCTCACAACTGGCCAGCCTTTTCTTTTCCCTACATGGAACTGGGCAGGAATAAGAGTCATAGGAGACCTCCTAACCCACACCCTAAAGTGGAAAGCATTCACAAGCCTACCAATGAATAACCCCCAAACTGAAAAGCAATATCAACAGCTGCAAGCCTCCATTATAAAAGCCTATCCAGATATCGCTACACCTCAGGAAATCCGTATTCCTTCTAGAAACTGCTCGGGGCCAATATTTCATCTTGTACAATCTGAAGCCTCACTTCCAATTCTTCCCTCCAACTATAAGAAAATATACCACTTCGTCATGTCAGTGTCCCCATCCTCACCATTTTTATATTCAGTATAAAGTCATTTAATTTCCTTTTATATATATATATAAATTTAATTTCCTTTTATATATATATATATATTTATAAATTTAATTTCCTTTTATATATATATATATATATATATATATATATATATATATATATATATATATATATTAGGATAACCAAGCAATTTTATATGCTTGGTTATTTTAGCTCCTAATTAGGAGCTAAAATAACCAAGCATATAAAATTGCTTGGTTATCCTAATATACAATATACCCAAGTTAAAAATTTATTCCCATATATATATATATATATATATATATATATATATATATATATATATATATATATATATATATATATATATATATATAAAAGGAAATTAAATGACTTTATATATAAAAAAGGAAATTAAATGACTTTATACCGAGAATGACAAATTTAATTTTACGATACAACTAGTTTCGTTGAAATACAATTTCTTCAGGTATCATTGGTAAAGAGTAAAATAAAAATAACAGACACGTAAAAATACATTAACAGAACTAGAATAAAAGAAGTACATTTAAAAGGAATGCGTGCTAGACTTCTAACTGAAGTTGATTACATGCGTGAGCTGGTATTAGTGCGCCAGTGTTGGACAGTGGCAATGTGAGGATCAGAAATATTATAGCTAAGGCTGTTATTAATATGAGATGAATCAAGTGATATTTCTTTAGATTCAATTATTCATCTTTCCAGTTCATCATAGCACACATTGATATTACAGGTTTTTTGCCAATCAACGATGTGTTCGCGGCCATCATCTGCGTTGACTGAGAAGAGAACATGACTAGAGAGAGCGCTGGCTCTGATTCTGTTGTAAGAAATGTCTCTTTGATGTTCCTCCATGCGTAAAAGGATGGATTTAGAAGTTTGCCGGAATATGGCTTTCCACAATCACACAAAATTTTATAGAATCCTGGATACTGAGTAGGAAGATGTTTCATTTTTGGTCTACTTAGTATGGAGCGAAGTTTAGGGAATGTAGTGATAGTTCTAATGTTGAATTTCTGAAGCATTTTTGCCAGTTTTTTTGCCATTTTGCCAGCAACATCATAAAACCTCTTGGTGGAGGTTTTATGATGTTGTTCTTTGATGTTTCTCCTTTTAGGCATGGAGGAACATCAAAGAGATGTGGGATGATACAATCTAAGAAATAATCAAAACGAAAAAAAAAAGAAGTCTATCACAAATAGTTAAGCAGTAAAAGATTAGAAGATGTTATAGAATATAAAAGAATAAAAGCCATAGCTAAAAGAGAAGTCAGAAAAAGACATAGAGAATCATGGAATAAATTTGTTTCTAATTTAGAACATGATTTATATAAAATAAGACCCAATGTATATAAGAATTTGAAACACCTAAATGAAGATACCAAAGAAAACATAAAATTAAACACTGAATTGAAATTAGAAGAATTTCTAAATTACTACACAGAACTCTGAACAGACAAATATTTTAAAAAAGACAACTGGCAAGCAATTAACGAAAATGAAAAGGAAATAACTGAAGAAGAATTAGAAATCAGCCTGAAAGAAACAAGAAACGGAAAATCACCTGGAGAAGATAAGCTAGGTTCAGAACTATATAAATACGCAGGAACGAGATTCAAAGGAAGACTCTTATTATTTTTAAATAAAATTTATTCAACTGGTATCCCCCCCCCCCGAATAGAATGGAAGAAAGCAATTGTGATTCCTATCTTTAAGAAAGGTAATAGAGATGACCCTAAAAACTATAGAGGTATCAGTATACTAAATTCATGTTACAAAATATACAGCATAATCTTAAATTAAAAACTAATGAAATATTCGGAAAACTTTATTTTAGAAGTACAGAATGGATTTAGAAAAGGACGATCATGTATAGACCCGGCCTTTTGCCTAAAATTAATAATAGACAAAAGAAGAGAATGCAATTTAGAAACACATATTGCATTTATTGACTTTGAAAAAGCATTTGACAAAGTTAAAAGAAACATATTATTTAACATATTAAAAGAAAGACAAATACCAAATAATATCCTAAAAGCTGTCACAAATATATATGAAAATAATCAAATACAAATAAGATTAAATCACGAGCTATCATATACGAGAGAGATAAACCAAGGGGTCCGACAAGGATGCCCCCTCTTAGCAACTCTTTTTAATATCTACTTAAATGAAATAATAATAAAATGGAATAAAAATTTACATCAAGGAATTAAACTTTCTCTTACAGTAAACTTAAACACTCGCCTCTTTGCCGACGACCAAATAATAATTACAAGTTCTGAAGATAACTTACAGAAAGCTATTTTAGATCTAAATGAGATATCCAAAGATTATGGTATAATAATATCAACGGAAAAATCAAAAACTATGGCCTTTAAAGGACAAGATCCAGCAAGAACAAAAATAGTATAGATAACAAGATCTTCGAACAGGTGAATTCATTCAACTATCTAGGATGCATGATCACATATGAAAATGAAAAGGATATAAACGTAAAAATTGCAAAATATTTAAAAATAACAGGTATAATTAACTCTATATTTAAACCAAACCTAGTTCAAAAACAAACCAGACTAAAAGTATACAATACATTATCCCTACCGGTCTTAATGTATGGAAGCGAAATCTGGACAATAAAACAAAAAGACAAACAAAGATTAACAACAGCAGAAATTAAGTTTATGAAAAAAACTGCAAAGTATACCCTATTTGATCACAAAGGAAACGAAGATATTATGAAAGAATTAAACCAAGAACCAGTAATAGAAAAAATTAAAACATATAAACATAAATGGATGGAACACGTTCAAAGAATGAAAACAGGAAGATTACCAAACCAAGCCTTAAAGTACAAGCCATTAAGAAAAAGAAAACTAGGATGTCCTCTTACACAATTCAACGATGACTTCTAAGGCCGGAACAGGCCATGCTAGGCCTAAATCCTTGATATACGCATGATGATGATGATGATAATTCTATAGTACTTAAAAGATCCCCTTGTGGTGGCAGGAATAGTTCCACTAGCTCATGCATGTAGTACGAGGCAACTAAAATGGGTACCCAGGGAGGGCAATGCATAGCAATACTGTAGCCAATGAATTTCTAACTAAGGCTCGGCTGTTGCTGTTATCCTCCTGCTATGATCAGAGCTTTATATAGCTCAATAACACCCTATCCTTACATTGTCCCATTGTCCTCTACAGATAACGGGAAATATGAAAAGTGTTTCATATTCACCGTTTTGTTAGATGGGCGTAGCATGAAATGCTTCGCCCATCTAGCAAAAGAAAAAAATCATTGCTCATATCACCAAGAGTACTTAAAGAAAACATCCAGGTTAACGGATGGCAATGCTGTAGCGAATGAAGTTTTAACTGAGGCTCGGCTATTGCCGTTACCCAGACATGACCAGAGCTTATAACTATATAACACCCCATCCACACATTTTCTTCAATCAGAAGAAGGCATAAAGAGTCAAGGACTCAGTCCATCTCAAGAAAAAGAAAAAAAAGAAAAAAAAGTACTTAAAATTACTAATTATATAAAGAGCCAAAGGCTTCAATTTAATAACTTAAATAAGTACTTAAAATTCATTTTTTTAAGAAATATGAACGCCTAAAATATTTGATATAAATTAATATGAATAGCAAAAGTCATTAAAAAAAGATGAAAAAGACTAGCCTGTTTAGTGAAAACACCCTGTTACTACAACCTGTGAACGACTCTTCGGTACTACATGTAGAAAGAATTACTTTCCCACTCGACAAGCAAAGTCATCATGAACTAAAACAAGGTTGATGCGTGGCATAATTCTGAAACAACATGATAGTTCATACTATTAAAAGTAAATTGTTACTTTTTTAACTTGTTACTAACTCTTTATAACATATGTAGTAGAGTGAAGGAGGGTTACTTGACTATTTCGTGATTTTATTCAGTAAGACATACTCAGATATTCTTCATGTTGTTGTATGAGTGCGGTTACCGAATGCAATTGGTCATCTGAGTATATTTCTTCGAGTTCCTCTTTCTGATAACATGTGGAAGTTGGCAGAATTTATTTCGAAATTCAAAAAAACCACACGGCCTATACCAGAGGATTGGCGTGTTTGGGCTTGATGTCTAAAAAATATCGAAGATACGTAAATTGTTCTCTCTTTTATCTAAGAAAGATTAAATATCTAAGAAATAAGTAGCAAAAGAATAATCTTCATTTTCAACAGGCCCTTCTGAGTTGAAAAGATTCCTGAAAAACCGAAGTCAAGATTACATATTAATTAATCTCTTAATTCTAGTAAAAGAATAATTAATACACGCCTTTATGCTGGAAAAATATCTGAAAATGAATCTCTTTCGAAACGAAGTTAGAACGATTAGCGTACAAACTGCTTTAATAACGCAATAAATCAAACACAATCGATTTCCCATTTTTTGTTATTAAAGTTATCAGGAATACACTCAAAATCAGTTCTAGATTCACTGTGACATGGAAGTCTGTGGATATCTTTAGACGTGATAATTTTCGCCTCTCGGAGTGATAATACCACGTTGGTTATTTGTAAACCGGAAGTGATATACTCTCGGTTTACTTGGATTAATTCTTATTTATATTTTAACACGCTCAAGCTGGTTACGACACATGATTGCATCGTTCGGTACTCGTCCAACGCTTTTTTTTTTCTTTATAACAAGTGGCAAGAGTAAAAATCCTGACACACCAGCATCAGATTGGCTAACTCATCGTCAGTTAAAAAGTCTTGAGAAAGGTTCTTTGCGAACTAGACGAGATTCAAACCAGGTCTTTCCAGGCAGAGGGGAGCGTTGAAATTGACTGAGCTTTACGCGTGAAGCATTGTCACAACTGGTATACATGTGGACAAGAGACTGTTTGAATCAACTGATGAGAGGTCAGCGGCCTCTTTATGCAACTACACTAATCATGAAGTTACATCATGCGAAACTTTGTCTGCTCAAGCTTGGGTAAAAGATTCAAACAAAATTTCTTGGTAAGTAAAATATACTTCAAGAACTGAAAAATCTTTCTGTTAATGAAATGTTTATGTTTTTATGTTCATGTTAATGGAAAATTGTTTTTAATTTTATTATTTTTATTATTCAATGAAAACGTCTACCTGTCTGTAGCTCATTCTTCATCTGATAATGTACCTATTACAATTATATAAACGATTAGACAAGAAATAGGAACGAAATAGTAGATTAAGAGAAAGTAATATTTTTTAAATATCCTCATTGTAAGCGAGCTTAAAGAGTGACTCCTGAAACTATGCAATCGCTTGTGTCGATGATTCGCGGCGACTCAAGTTAGAGATTCAGATGATCTAATGAAGTAAGGAAGCACATCATCACGAACAGCAATTTACAAAAGCAACAAAATCCTTTCAGATAATCCCATTAACAAAAAATCAAGTAATAAACACCTTCCACTCCAAAATGCTACACTTCTTGCAACACTACATTTTGAGCGAACGAAATGCAGGTATTTCAAAAAAAAAAAAAAAAAAAGGAAATCCCGTACTACTAAGCGCTTTTATGACTGAGTTCCTTACAATTACACTAATAACTAAAAGGAAGTCAAAGAATCCACGATGAAGGAGAAGAAGACAACTATTCGTCTCTGTTTTCGATAATCTAATTCAGATTTAGTTGAAAATGTCCAGAAAATGCGCTTTCCTTTTAACTACCTTGAAATCGGATTTTTAGTCTAAACAAATTGTTAATACTAACGTGGGAGCTAGTATTATAGCGGGAGGATTTACTATTTGTAGTTGAAATAATTATCTTTAGATCAAGCAGACATGAATTACAGATTGAGTTCTGCGAACTCAGAATTGCTAACAAAACAGGTGTCTTAAACTAATCAACACGCGTATTATTAAAACCAAAAGTAATAATGAAATTGAAGAAGATTTTCTCAGTACTTCCTTAAGACAATTGCTGTCAAGGGATCAAAATACCACGGAAGATATCAAAGGATGAAAAATACTTCGTTGCGAAGGACTTCGACGTCTTCAGTCAAAAAAGTTCTAACCAGGGTTTTTTCGCGATATTGAGATACGTTTGTGAAAATATAGCACATAATCATTTACTAGAAATATAAACTAAACGAAACAAAAAAAAAAAATTCCACAAATGAGCTGCTGATTTTTTGTAACTATTAAAAGTGAGGTTGCCATATCGGGAAAAAGTCCCTATTAAATCCCTATTAATATATTCTTGCGTATATTTTCTATAACCTTTGATTCCACATAAGAAATGTTTATATGTGTACAAGATATTCAAATAAATTATGAAGGTGACACGCAGATGAAGGTCTGTGAGAAATTTGTGATTTGTTTGTAAGGAAAACTATTTAATATCAACAACAATACATCTGTTAACAGAGTTTCAGACACAGGATATTGTGAAAGCACTTCTACCAAAGCACCAGATGTACTCGTTTCCGCACCACCTTTGAGGTAGAGTATGAGGCGCGCTTTTTTTAACGTGGTATCCCCAGCAGGCCTATTCCACGATCTGATAACATAAATGTGGGTTTGTGTTGGGAAAAGCACTACAAATAAGTTCTTGGATTAAGAATTTCATTATATTAAAAAGTGAAATTTCTTTTTTTTGCTTTCCATCCCCTCTCGGGGCCATGAAAGCGATACACTTCAAGGCCATATCATACATACTTAGAAACTTAAAACCTCCTACATTTTGAGGGTACATCAGTTAAAACGGTGGTGCAGCAAGCCGGTCTTTAGTTAGAACATGAATCCGAACCTGTCATTAACGAGTTAGGAGGTTTCTCAGTCAACTGGCGTAAATTTTACCAGCGTAGTTCTCTGCCAGCTGTTGTCTAGAGAGGAACACCGAATAGTGGAATATCGGAGGGAGGGAGTGTGGAGACCAGGTTATAGCAAGAAGACTGGTTACTCTATGAGTGTCATGCCCAAGAGTCTATCTCCTCCTCAATCCCGACTCTCTCCTTCCATCTAATCAGGAACTAACTGATGATGAACCTTTTAAACAGTGACAGTACGAAGAAAAGGAATATCCCTCAACTAATTCCACTATAAAATGCATAACGCAACCAATCAGTACATACAAAGTATGCCACAACCTGCTGATTCAAAACTGATCTTCACATCCACTTCACTAACATCCGTGGCATTAACACCAACATCAATGACAAAGAAGTCTACCATCAAACTACCGACCAATTGCTATCAACTGAATCTCCTCCAAAATAATGGAGAATGTCCTCCATCACCTAGAGTCCCACCGATGAACAGTATGGATTTCACCTTTAAAAAGGGACAGCTGAACTTCCATAACCTACCAGTGGGAATGTGTGATGGAAAGGTCTGGAACAACTTGTGCTTTCTATCTTGACATTTTGAGTGTGCCTGGCATTGAGGCCTGATAAACATGCTACCATCCTTTAGTGGTTCTTCTGGCTCACTCGTTGTGGTTCGTTCATTTCTTTGCTTCCTTTCTTCGTTCACTGCGTGTTATGGTTAACGAGTTCCAATCGCCGAAATTAATCACCAACGTAGGAGTCCCTCGGTGATCTGTCTTTCACCTAACTTCTTTGCAATTTACATTAATGACTTATTCTAAGTCACCACTAAGCCTATCCGCAGCGTTGCAGATGACAGTATTCTCCATTCACCATACTCCATTGACCAACCTTGCATTGAGCAGAATTCGAAGAATGAACGAACTAGTATCTAAAACGATCAACGTTCTTACTTTCATTGGGGGCGAGGAAACTCTTGTCATATACGTGCAATGTCGCCAAAACTCAGTCTTGCTTTTTCTTTAGTAAACGAATTCCCAGCTCACAGTTATTTACCCTTAGCAATGCACAAATCACCAGATAAGATCAGGAATTTCCCCGTCTCTCTCTCTCTCACTCTCTCTCTCTCTCTCTCTCTCTCTCTCTCTGCATGGACAAATTCACCTCCAGTCTCTCCTGACAAAAACACATCATATCCAGAGGTTGCTCAGCATCCAAAAAAGTAGACATTTTCTTTTATTCAAGATGGTATTTAACACCAAACCAACTATTCATAATAATAAGCAAATCTCAAGTCCTCCCATTCTTAGAACATTATATGTTTAGGGTGGAGCACCTCAAACTTCCCTGCAATTCTTGTACTATCCAGAAGAGAGGAAAGGCAAATAGACGATCCCACGTTCTACAGATTCACTTCAACCTCTAACTCACAGAAGAAGTTCTTTTTTTTTTTTAAATTTATGTCTATTCTAGAAGTTCTTCAATGGTCATTGCTCTGCTGAACTTGCAACCATCATTCCTCCACTTTTTGTTGCACTTGTTAATAAAGGCAGATGCCCAGCCCCCATTCACTCTGCAAGTGCAAATACACCTAACGTGCTTTTCTTCTTCCGCTTTTACGCCAGCACTGGAACTTTCTTCGTGGAATGTTCTTTTCCACTCTGAGAAAGGTCTGATATAATTTACGTGTTAGACGAAAATGTCTCTTGGTTAATACGATACTGTTCTCTTAGTTGAAAATAATTTCTGTTCGAGATTTTTGGGAGAACATTTCATGTCCGCCGCTATTTCCTCATTTTATGCATTAATATATTGAAACAAAAACAAATAATGGATTTGAACTGACATAATGTATTGAAAGCAGCACATTTCCCCTTGTGATGCTCTTTATAACGACTGAATTACCAAGATAAAAATTCGAAATTGTAACCCTACTTTATTTTCATCTCCTTTCTTTGATCTCTAACATCCTCGAGTATTGAAATATGTTTGATTTCGAAACGTTAATTCAATAAGATAATACGGTTGGTTTTACATCAGTTGGGATATAGTGTGTTTTCTCCTTTCATGGCTTTGCTAGTTTTACGAAATGAAAAATCTGATTTAACAGGAGTCAAACCCTTCCGCATTATTATCAGACCGACTAACTCAATTTCTGTTGAAAAGCCTTTATAAAGATCATCTTAGGTAGAATTTGAAACCAGATCTTTACCAACTTAAGCCATCTTCAATACTGACTGAGCTCATTTTCACATTCCTTACACTGCAAAATATCACGCAATTTGCATTTATTGGTTTAGGGAATGTCCTTTTAACTGCTAAGAAGATAGGGAAAGTGAAGAAGAGATTCCCTGTGAAATGCGGTATTTATTTGGAAGTCTTCTTCGCTCTTTCGCAACATCAAAAGTAGGTGGAAAATAAGAAATGGATTTATCGTTAATTATTGCTCCATGTCTTTCTTATAAAGTGCTGTTTACAGGAATTAATTGTAGTGCTCAGCACTTGCATTATAATTCTGCTTCTCAAAAATCATTGACCCCGATTTCCTGTGTTGTTTTCTCCGCACTTCAGTGCATCAAGCTCGAGCTTGTTATCCTCCATATAAAGTGACACGATATAAAATGGTCATCGTATTTCTTTCCATTTGCAATCACTTTTTCTTAGCTTGCTTTCATTTAAAATACTTCCCCATTTTCTCTCTCGGTTTCACACAACCATCGAATTGCATTCCCCTCACACTAAACAAATCTGACAATTTTCAGTTTGACCAATTAATTACTTATTTCTTTTTTTTCAGAAAATGCTGTTGTTCTGATATTAAACAACACTCGCTCCGCAAATCTCTGTTTCGAAGAGTATAGTTGCTTCGAAGATTGAATTCAGAAATGAGAAAAATTGAGAAATGGCGAGAGAATGAGAGAGGGAGTAGAGAATAAACATTTGAGTGACGTGTACGCAAGAAAGAAACGCAAAATAAGAAACTCGTGTGGCAAATGCACGCCATCAGGATTTGTGTTTCACATTATATCTTTACTGATTGAATAATCAAAATACAATCTTCATAATATATTTCTTAAAACAAACAAATAAATAAATAAATGATGCTTCGATCCCACTTACTTGAACACGAAAGAAACGCAATTGAGAAATATAAGAGATAGTTAGATTGTGTGTGTGTGTGTGTGTGTGTGTGTGTGTGTGTGTGTGTGTGTGTGTGTGTGTGTGTGTGTGTGTGTGTGTGTGTGTGTGTGTGTGTCTACCTATCTAAGCAGCATTCGCTTTTTTATTTTTACAGTTAGGCCGATCTGCGAGAAGACTCCATCGAACGCCAAATGAATCTTACATCGCTCATTGCACGTTCCGAATGTGCATGTTGTGAGTAAAGAATATGATGGGAATTAATCGAAATATCATCATCAATATCCAGATCCAGGTTGCTATGACAGCACTATATGATTCAGTTTAAATTATTAATCTCCTATCAACAATTTTCCTCAAAATCAGTCTATTACTTGTCAGCACTCCAATATTGTCGTATCTGACATTTCGTGCTTCTAAAGCACTTTTGACTGAAACAATCCACATACATCTTGGTCTTCCTCTGGACATCAAACAGTTCTTTGGCTAATCTTTCTACTCCTGTTCTCTTTAAGCCACCTTAGAATAGCTTTGCTGACACATTCGTGGATGCTATTAGTGTCAACTTAATTTCTAATATCTTCATCATTCTTAGTATAAGTCTGCCATGAATGACATCGGTCCATTTCCCCCCACATTTTTCTCATAATCCTCATATTTGTCGCCTCTGGTCTTTGATCGAGTGGTTTATTTCTATCGCCATTGTTAGATTGATAACTTATAAAATTTAACGTCGCCTTGTTAACCCCCTAGTTAAGTGTTTTGGCTAATTTCTCTCTTATTCATATAAATTTATTCAGCTTACTCTGCACGATACCAGCCTTGTTTATTCTGTTGTCTATTTCCAGATTATCATCTTTACAAAACTTGTGCCAAAGCTGAAATATTTTACTCGTTCTATAGGATCTAGATTCAGACTGCAGCTGAAGTTTCATATTCTCCTGCTTAGTTTCATAGTTTTGGTCCTTTTTATTGCTTATTTTTATGCCAAATTTGTTACAATTGTTATTCAATTTGTATAATTCTGGAGACTTGAACAAGGTGCCTTTAGAAGGTCAACCTCATCTGTATAAAGCAAAGAGCTACGTTTGACATCTACAATTTTAATATCAGACCTAATGCTACTTTCTTTCGTAATGTGATCCATATAGATGATGATTAAGAGCGGGGTTCATGTGCATCCTTGTCTTATCTCTGATTATACATCAAACAATCTTCCTTCATTTCTTTCCATTTTAACTGCTGACTTGCAACTTAAATATAGACGATATATTGTTCTGTATAATGCTCCATTTATCCCATATAATTGTAGTATCTTTAAGAGCTTTCCTCTTGACTCCTTGCAATATGTCTTTTCCAAATCTACAAAACGTAAGCACATATTCTTGTCATATTCCTATCCTTTCTCAGCTATTTGTCGTAAAGTGAAAATCTGTTCCTGGCAGCCTCTATTTGGCCTGGACCCCAGCTTGTTCTTATATAAATGTCTCTTCCACAAACGTTCTCAGACTCTAGGTTAAGGGGATAAAAATCCCTTATTGTTTTTCAGCCAGTAAGCGAAACTTACTGGCTGATACTTATCAACCTCCCCAGAAAAATAGCCGTTTGGCTTTGCATCTTAGTTCTCAGACTCTTTTCAAGCATTCTTGCACAAATCTTACCTGTAAGTCTCTTACTCTCTGTACCGGTCTGTCTACTCGTAGTATATAAATTTCTCTGTGATTTTCACTCCGGTTTCATTCTCTTTTTTACAGATGGAAACTACGAGAGCTCTTCTCTACATATTCGGAATTTCACCTTCTGACCAGTCGCTCTGAATTATGTGCAGTCACTGCGAAACGTTTATATCTCCATACTTAAGCATTTCTGCTCGGACATTTGCTCATTTGAATTTTCTACTTGAAGTATTAATATGTACTCCTGTACGCATTCCTCTTGAAAATGTTCTAGTATCGTTTTGCCACTGCTTGATTCTTTTAACAGTTTTTCAAAGTAATTATTTCGGACATCCTTATCTTCAGTTTTCATGTCATCTTTATTATATTTGATTTCTTTTAGAGTACCTTTTTCCTACATCTCGAAGCTTCTTCAGTAACCTCCAGAACACTTTGTCACTTTCCTGATATCTATTTTCTATATTCTTACCAAAGTCTTCCGATGAGTTTTATTTAGCTACTTTTACACATACGAGTAGCTTAGCTCTCTTACATTTCTTTCTGTATTCCTTTGAGGCATTTGCCGATTTATTCGCTAGAAACATTTTTATGCTTTTTTTTTTCTAACTGCTTCTTTAACTCCCTTTTTCTGCCATACGGGTTCTTATTTTTCTATCCTTACTCACGACTTCACCACATACCTTCGTAATATCTAGCTGAATCAATGTCTCCTTCATAGTTTGTCACTGGAATTCAAAAATGTGCTTCTTGTTTTCAAACTTTTTCAAAAATTCTTCAATGATGTTTGTTTACTCGAGTCTACAAGTTTACCCTTAAAACCAGTCCAACTTTAATTCTTTTTAAAACGCACTTACATACTGTTCTTGTCATTACAATTTCCATTTTTATCCTATTTAGCATTTAGTAATTGGCACTTCGAATTTCAAATCTTTGTACTCTCTTGTATCTTGAACCAGCACGAAGATATCAATACCAACAATGATATGATCGTTGAGGATTATCTTATTTCTTGTGTCTTCTCTCCACCTGAAATTGTGCACATCTTCATGATGCAGTATAGTGTTAGTAATGACTAGTCCGTGTCCTGAAGAGAAATCCAATAAATGCTTTCTATTATTGTTGGCTTTGTTCTTTTTTCCAAATTTTCCCAAAATGTTCCAATATGTCTGGTGCAATTCATTTCCTACTTTGCTGTTCAGATCTCACCAAGGACCACTTTTTCATGTTTTTGCCAGCTGCCTGTTCTAATGAAAACAAATTCCTCAACTCCTTCCTTAGAAGAACCATCTGTGAGACCATAAGCACAAACCAGTTTCATTTTCTATTTCTTCATTTTTTATCCGTTTACACTACCTAAAACTGCCTTTCAATCAAGACGTTTATCTTCATGATAATTCTTCGTTAACATAAATAACTAAGAGTAAAAATGCTTCTTAATTTCTCCGAACTGTCTGCATATTTAACTAGGATGGAGCGTTTCGGAGGTTTCTCAAGAATTCGTGATAAATATGTTGACAGATTGAATAACCGAGAAAATGTCAGATGTTACAAAAAAAACAGGTATGGAATGTGATGAAAATATCATTACATTTTAGCTCGTAATTGGCTGTGATTGTTTGAGTAAGGTTATTATTTTTGAAGGGAATGATCTGTTTTATGAATGTATCTCACTGGGAGATTCCCATTTATAAAATTCACTATCTCCGTGAAACTGAAAGATTGATGCGAAACCTAATTGAAGAAGGAAATGAGCTTGAAATACCGTACTGGGGCACATAAAGAGGTCTCTTCGTTCTCTTCCCAAGAACCTACTCATTCATGAGGTTTTCTTTCTTATTTCTGTCCTTCTTTTCGAATACATACTGGACAGAGCTTTTATCTGGATGATACACTTCAACAAAGAACACATTGGAATAAAAAATCCCAATTCATAAAGTTGATCGCATGAATAATGATGAACAAAAAGTTTCGAAATAGGTATTGCGAACTATTAAAGAGAGTGATTAAAGATAATGTCTTAATTACTTAGGTCACATGTATAGTAAGACTACATATGAACAGAAAGAAAGAAAGAAAGAAAGATAGGAGGGTCATTTCTGATTGTTTTTGTTTAGGCTAATAACAATCCAGTTTTAAATGAACGTCATTCGTAGTGGCAATTAGCAAAGAACCCGAATGTTCCTATTTGGTAATGATGTGTTATAAACTGCACGTAGGAATATTCAGGTGTTTCTTAGTCTTTCTTCCCTTCCTGGTGGTTTTTTTCTAAATTTAACTAATTTTATCTCAATAATATTTACCGTATTCTGTTTACGATACTCTTCATTGTAATCTTGGATTTTTAGAAAAGGCTTTACAGGGACACTTCATATTTATACATCAATTTCTTTGAAATCAGATTCAGATGTCGTCACGAATAGAATAGAATACAGATTATTCCACTCGGAAGGGGAAGAAAGACTAAGAAAAATCTCAGGATATATGCATTAATCTTTAAAAAAAAAAAAGAATCTGAAATACACAGTTTAGAAAATCAAAGAAATGGGGAAAATGAAGATTTACGCATAAAACATGAAGATATGAAGGAAGCTTACGAGGGTAGTCATATTTTCAAATTGATATAACATCTTCTACGGTTCTTAGCAGGGTACATTGGTCAAGGGCTATTCAGCACCAATGACCTTGAAAGGTATCCTTGGATTTCTTGGATAAGCAGGATTCCAGATGAAGTGGTTAGCCGTATGCCTATAAGTACACTTCGTATGTAAATTGGGTGTGCTTTCTTGGCCTGTTTGCGGGATGAAAACCCTGAGTTTCCAGGAGGAAAAGCCCTGCCATCCCAGTACGGGACTGACTAACTCAAGCTTGAGTTGAAATGCCTCGATAAAGGTTCGTTGCGTTCTTACAAATTAGATACTTAACGTTTTAAAAAAATGAGTATATCTTTATCTAAAATACTTCCCATAATTCCACTAATTCGCAGCTGTCCATGTTTATCCCTCTGGCATTAACATACCAATGGCTTTGGAGATAATCGAATCTGTCTTCAAGTATTTCCCCCTTACGTGGATGCGAAACATCACTTACCTACCAAAAATATTGCAATATATAATTATATGTTATGTAGTTAATATATAGTATATTATTAATAGTATGTATAGTAATGATCAGATATCGAAAATAAATTAGGGAACCTTTTTCAAAAAAGCCGTGCTACATGGTTGCCATGCGAAACGGTTTTCGGTGATATTCTGTATATATTTTCATTTTGGTCCAGTGATGATTGAACCAAAATGAAAATATATACAGAATATCACCAGAAAATTGATAGACGATCTGGAAAAATGGCAAAATACGAAACAAATAATATCACAACGGAATGTGATGAAAGAAATCAATGAAAAAAGGTGATCAAACCGTTAAAAAATCAGAATGACATTAAGATGTAAAAACAAAAACGAGTAGATAATAAAAAGGAAAAACATTCAAATATTCAAACAAGCAAAGGTGGTAATTCGAGTAAAAATATGGAATGAAATTTAGTAGAAAAAACAGGTAAAGATACATAAATAAAAGAGCAAGGAGTCGAATTATGAGAACAATTTGCTAGCATCTCAATGCATAACTACAAGCAAATTATAAAACATCAATTTGTTGTAGTGAACAACGGCAAGCAAAGCTCTAATGTATTATAATGCTGGCCTTCTTTACCATTCTTTGAACTTACGGAAAATGTATATGAAACAGGTAGCACTTACTTAATAAAAAAGTTAATTATTTCCAATAAAACTTAATGAAAATTTAAAATAATAGAAAAATTTTAAAAATAATGGTGTTAAATTAATTGAATAGCAGAATTTTATAATAAACTTAATACACCAATTACAAGAATAAATAGATAATAAATATAAAGTTTAATAAAAAGAAGCAAAGAAGAACGTTCATTTGGAAACCGAGTTAGTGATCAATCGACCGTGAGATGCGGTGATTGATTCATTCAATCCAATACCTTTGGAGGTAATGAATGGCAATGCTGTAGCCAATGAAGTTCTAACTGAGGCTCGGCTATTGCTGTTACCCTCCTGCCATGATCAGAGCTTTAATTGCTCAATAACACCTTATCCCTACACTGTCCACTACAGATAACGGGGAAGATGAAAAGCATTCCTGCTTCGCCCCTTTAAGCCAGTCCTTATAAGGAAGAACGTTCATTTGAGAGAAGGGGATCCATCGACCGTGAGATGCGGTGATTGATTCATTCAATCCAATACCCTTGGAGGGTAATGGATGGCAATGCTGTAGCCAGTGAGGTTCTAACTGAGGCTCGGCCATTGCTGTTACCCTCCTGCCATGATCAGAGCTTTAATAGCTCAATAACACCTTATCCCTACACTGTCCTCTACAGATAACGGGGAAGATGAAAAGCATTCTTGCTTCGCCCCTTTAAGCCAGTCCTTATAAGGATAAGGATAAGAACGTTCATTTTATGTTCACTTTATTTATATATGCTTGTGTCTTGCATGTGATTAAAAGCGTTGGGTCATTCGAGATTTTTGCCACATTACACGCACCCTGGTCGACTGTCAGCGAGGTTATCGTGAAGTGAAAACGTGATGGAACTACCAAACCCCTCGTCCGAACTGATAAATCGGCACCGGCGAATTCTCAAGCATGTTGTCACAGAAGTGATTGTTCAGTTAATGAAACGCCATCTTGCTAAAAACTATTAACCTGGTATATGCAGCATTACCTCTTCACCACATGTGGAAATTCGTGGATGAGAAGAAAGTACTAGACTTGTTGCACAAGCTGAATAGGAATTCTGCAGTAGGAGCAGGTGGGATATCAGCATCGATGCGAAAAGATTGTTCAACTGAACTGGCTGTTCCTTTGACTAGGCTATGTAATTTGAGTCTCAGAACAGGGAAGATTCCACAGGAGTGGAAAGAATGTAAGGTAATCTCATTGCACAAGGGTGTGCAAAGGACCACTGTATCCAATTAAAAGAATTTAGCTCTCTTCAAGCTAAATTTTAAAATTTAAACAAAATATCAAAGAACTGGAATTGATAATAATTAGTTTTAAATTTTCTAAATGGTTCTTAAATTATTATTTTGATCTAATTCGTAAATCATTTGCTCTAACATTAGTATTATTTCGCTGTTCATATCAAATTCGGGCAAACTCGTGGAAATTAGCACCACCCACAATACGTGCTGTTTAAGACAAGAAATGACCAGATCAATATAACTAGAAACTGTTTTACATTGGAGCTCGAGATATAATGCTAACCACATCGAAATCAAATTATAAAATTAAAAAACAAAGATTAAAAACTTAGCTAAACGTCCGGAGAACAAAACTCAAAAAATCATTGTTTGAGCATATAAATCATTGGATTACATGTCCACACATAAATTCAATTATTTTTCACGTACTGGCTACAATACAACATCATGATATATGATTGTCAGTTAATTCCGGCTAAATGAGCCTAAATTTCATTAGCAATAACATTTTTTAAAAATTAAAAAAAAAACGTAAATGTTTATCTAACCTGAAGAGTTATCTGGAACCAGCGCTACTGCAGATATATCTCTTTTTCGTATCGAGTTCAGTCGTCTGTCGTTCTCTGTTGTAGAGCTTACTTCTCGGTCTCTTTGAGCGGTTATTGTTCTCTAAAAATGAAAATCTCGCATCATTGTTGAAAATCAAATAACACAAGCGTTTGTATTCATTATTGATTTATTATTGTTTAAACGGATTCGAACAGAGCTAGACGTCATAACAATTTGCATAGTGCGGTCTTGAGAAAGCATCTAATACCTACACTACTTAACACCCTGCCATATAATCTTATAAAAAAACATTTAAACAATTACAGAAAATTAAAATACAAACGGTGGAAATTCTTCTAACAACATCCTAAATACACCGATAAAAGCTAGCAAAAATAAAATAGTAATAATAAAGTTATATTAATTGATAATCCTACTGTCTCTGAAGAGCTCACACTAGCTTCGAACTCTGTGACAATACTCTACGTCATCATCCTTTCAATACTAAAACTAGCACACAATTCACACAATAAATTTCATTACTTAATTTACTTTACTTTAGCCTCATAATTTACACACACCTATTTAATTTTTTTTTAACAAATTCATTAAATATTAAATACATATTTCATATCATTTTATACCTTAGGATCGTACTTTGCTAGTGGCATCATGCAATTACCTGGCAAGACTATCACATTGTTACGCACACTCTTTTTTTTAAATTTTATTTTTATTTTTGTTATTAACAGTATGTTCTTCTTTCAAGGTATGTTGAACTCTAATTATGTTAATAGAAACAGATAAATAAAATATTAATAATAAATTTACAGTTCAACTACTAAAATATTATTATTATTATTAATATTATAATTATAGTATTATAAATATAGTATTATAGTTATAAAAATATTATTATTATTATTATTATTATTATTATTATTATTATTATTATTATTATTATTATTATGAAAAAGATTTCGTTTATTGTAGCAGTACTAAATACATTATTGCACTGCATTGGAAATACATGTCGTACATAAATAGTACATAAACATGCTAAGTACAGAGACTGTAATCTTTCCGTCGAAGTATCGTAAACATATCATTGTATATATATATATATATATACAATATATATATATATATATATATATATATATATATATATAACCCTCAAGGGCTCACTCTAGTGAGTAGGGGCAAGGCGAACCCAAGGCACCTGAAGCTGGACCACGCCTTACTTCATGTAATATGCATCTGTTATATTATCTGTAGACTGGTCCCTACTCTTCTTTCCCTCTGTATTTCTTTTCATCTTGCTCCTTCTCCCCCAATCCTATTAGAGTATTCGATGGCTAGAGGTAATTCTTTCCTATTTTCGTAGTTTTTCATCGCATGCACCTGCCCACCCCCAGTTAAAAATGGTGAAGACAAATCAGAACTCTATACCGCATTGGTCGTTGCGCGGGTTACCAAGGGCGGCACTGGATGTTGGTCTTCGCGGACAGCCAGTGACAAGTGGGCTACAGGAGCAAGATTCACAGAACTCGAAAGTAATTACTAGGAAAAAGTGGAGCATGGCTGAAAATCGACAAGTCATGCAGTGCTTCTACAGTTCAAACCCCCTCAGTTAGGGGATTTCAGAAACGAATGTTCCAAATTAGGCTTGAACGACACCCAAATTTGGACATTTCATTCGAAAGGCTAATGAAGCAACGCAGCTTCATTATCATACGCGAGAAATTTAGTGAACTTGAGCTGGAAGCACTGAAACCTCAAGCTGTAAGAGGAGACCGTACAGATCCCGAAGTGAACAAGAATATGAATGGAGCAGAACCAGATTCCAACGTTCAGATTGCTGAAAATCTTGAAAATATACAAATAGTTGAAATTAAGCTACCAGATAAGGAACAAGAACTTGCAAGAAAAATTATCGAGCAAATGAACAGCAACCCGGAACGAGTTAGGCTTCCAGCATTGAGACAAGTACCTCAACGAAAACTTAAGGAACTCCTGCAAGAGACCAATAAAGCTGCAAGGGCTATGCCTACTGGAACTATTGGACAAATGAATCAACTTATGTACTCAATAGATTACGTTGTAACATCTGAATTAGGATATAAGATTAGTGAACCCAAAAGCAGTAAGGCTCAGGAACCAAAATGGAAGCATCAAGTGGAGAATAAAATTCTTAAACTCAGAGCAGACGTGAGCAATTTCAAAAACCTCAAGGAAAAGAAGCTGAAAAACACGAAAATCCGAAATAACCTCATAAAGAGATATAATACTGGATCACAACCTATTGATGAAGAATTAGAGGAAGTGAAGCAAAAAATAGTTGCAGCTAAAATAAGAAGATACAGTGCACGCATTGAACAGTACAAGCAAAATTCGATGTTGCGTGCAAATCAGCACCAGTTTTAATAGAAAATTGATTGCTGCAAGAATGATAATCTTAAAGAAAATATAAATATAAATACCAGAGACAAAGAAAATACACTTAAATTTTGAATAAACCTATAAGAAAACCCTAAGAGGCACAATAACAAGGCAAAGTGGATTGAACAAATTACGAAAGAATCTCAAGAAAAGAAAAATTGACCAATTGAAAATAACAACTGAAATGGTTCAAAAGCAACCTAAAAAGATAAAAAATTGGTCAACACCCGGGAAGGATGAATTACATGGCTTCTGGTTGAAATATTTAACAGGCTTACACGAAAGACTTACTGACCAATTTTATGTTCTAGATGCAAAAAAAAAAAAAAAAAAAAAAAGAAGAGCTGCTCAGCAGCAGGGAAAACGTTTTTGATCATAAAGGATAAAGAAAAAGGTCCAAACGCAGAAAACGTCCGACCAACAACCTGCCTGCCAACAACTTTTAAGCTACTCACAGCATACTAGCTTATAAAATATACAGCTATCTTAAAGCAAATTGTCTTTTCCCAGTTGAGCAAAAAAAATAACAGCAAAAATTCAAGAGGCACAAAAGACCAATTGCTGATTGATAAAATGATTCTGAAAAATTTCAAACGTAGAAAAACCAACCTTCATATGGCTTGAATAGATTATAAAAAAGCGTTTGATTCGGTGCCTCATAGTTGGATTTTAAAATGCACAGAACTATTCGGTATTAGCGAAAACGTACAAAACGTTTTGCAATCCAGCATGAAAACGATGGTTCTGAATAGAGAAGAAATTGGAGAGGTAAACATCAAAAGGGGCATCTTTCAAGGAGACTCATTATGTACTATATTGCTTATCTTGTCATTGATCCCCTTAACCAGAATTTTAAATAAAACTGCTCATGGTTATCAGACTGCGCAAAAGAGTGCAAAGATATCTCACCTTTTATACATGGACGATCTGAAGTTGTATGCAAAATCAGAGAATGAACTCGAATCGTTGCTTAATACTGTGCACATATTCAGGCAAGATATATCAATGGAATTTGGCTTAGACAAATGTGCAATTGCTGGAATAACAAGAGGAAAGTTTGAAGATCTGAACGAAAGTTCGATGATGAAATAATCTAGGCAATAAAATTCGAAGATAGCTACAAATATTTGGGAATTTTAGAAGCATCCGAAATTCTGCACAATAAGATCAAAGAAAGAACCAGAGCAGAATACTTAAGACGACTAAGAAAACTCCTTAAGTCAATGCTTAATGCTGGAAATGTCATAAAAGCAATTAATACCTGGGCCATACCTGTTCTGAGATATTCAGCAGGCATTGTTGTTCCCATATAATAATATTAAGTTGTTCCCATATAATAATAGGTGCTTTAGGCGCCATCCCTAAAAACATTGAAAGAACATTTAGAAGCACTCGAGGTGGATGGATTAAAAATTGGGCAGCTGCAAAAGGGCGCTTTGTTCGGCACAGCATTCATTTTCAGAAAGTATTTTCACAACTCATAGGCCCTTGGGCTCGAATTAGTGAAATATAACCAGATTTTACTTAAGACTGAGGAAGCATATCAAGCTTTGATGAATATTATATATATATATATATATATATATATATATATACTACTTACTGTGTACTGTGTTTGTATTAAAACGCAAGTTATAACACATCATTTCTGTATATTACAAATAATCTTTTTGTTAGCACGATATCAAATGTTCAGCAGCAACAACAACAAAAAATGTAAACTGCAACTTGCAATGAAGTTATTTGCCTTGCATAACTGAGCTGTTTAACTGTAAACTATTACTGACCATCACAGTAACACATCTAGTTACTTTGATCGATAATATTACTAACAATCTATCAACTGTTGTTTTCTATACGAATTGAACAGTGTGCAAAATATGATATTAATTGCAATCTAAACTTTTAAGCTTTGGAGGCTTTCATATACACCACCCAATAACCGATGTCCTTATGGCGATGCACAATTATGATAGGTATATATGTTAAATAGCATACATGAATGACGAAGATTGCATAACTGATTAAAAATTATTATTATTACTACTAACTTAATGAATTAATTCTACTTTAACAAAACGAAAGCAGTACTCAGCACTGAAATATTTGTATCATGGTTTTTGTTTGTTTGTTTGTTTGTTTGTTTAGGTTTTGTTCATTTTGTTTGTGTATGTGTAATTTATTTGAAAGAGAATAAATATTTTATATTAAATATTAAAATAATAATATATAATAATATAATATAAAACGGAACGCTATTATATTAAAGCCCATGACTAATTGCTACATAAAACTCGAAAATCTTTTATTTTATACGAATTATTATTTATTACTCGTATTATTCATATCGCATGTCAAGATAATAATCAGTTATAATTTTCCTGGATTAAAACCGTTGCTTGTTTCTATGTATGCTTTCATATGAGAACTTGTAGCAGATGGATCCTTCTGATGTAGAAATTCTTTTTCTTCAAAATATGCTCATATGAATTTCGGTTTCAGGTTTATATCAAGAAGATAATAAAGATTCGTAAGTTATTTATTAAACAAAGATTAATAATCAAAGCAATAAAATGTAAACGAGAAAGCAGACGAGTTCAGTGTAAAGAATTCCGAATAATTACTTCTCTTCTTTCTGTTTCATGCATTCATGAGGATGAGGTGTGTACAAAGAGGGACAAGAGAAAAAATAATTGCTTAAGGATGAGGAACACGGATGGAAGGTAACTCAGAGCAAATTGTAAACAGAAGATAAGAAGCATTGCGCTGGAGGTAAAGTGTCAAGAGGTTAAACAGAAAAGGATGCTAATTATCATCCCACATTATTACATGAAAGCAACTCATAACAAAGTGAACATGGACAACATAAAATGAATCATTGTTCAGAACATTTTCCATAAATATCCAAAACTCTAACTAATGATCTAAGATCGGCAGGAATGCTCGAATATTCTAGAAGTAAAAGGAATGCAATTAGAGCATAAAAACTTTAAAAATGAGAAAAAGAAATGAAAACGATAATTGAAGAAGTTTTAAACACTACATTTATAATTAGAGTTCCATAGAGTTCCATCAAGTTGGAAATTAAAAAAAGACCCACTGAAGGCATACTGAAACAAATAAAATCTAATTAAAGCTTTTAGCATGCTCATAGAAAAACACGTTGAATATAAATATTACAAAACTAATATGCATTAATATTTCTGTTAGCAAAACTAAACACAATGTATAGATAGGTATATAAATACTACAACTTCGGTTTTGATATACACTCTGCTGCCTGATTAAATTGGAGGGATGGGATGCTCCTCAGTGCAACTGCGTCAGTGTGAAATGGTGCGAGAAGGTAACTAACGGAGTTTGAAAGAGGCGTTGTGATAGATGGCCATGTTGCAGGCCTATCTGTTAGGCAATTTTTTGATGCTGTCCAAAGGACATGAAATCGGCTCACAAATGTCCCTCCTCGCCCAGGCTAGCTTCGACCTCTATCTCAGAGATGAAATGTTTCATCTGTGCGTCTCTTCCGCAAGTTCTTCCATGGTCACTGCACCAATAAATTGCTAAACATCATTCCTCCGCTTGCTATTACGCCAGTTAAAACAAGAGCAGCAGTTGTTCAACATCCGTTTACGGTACAGCCGCACACTCATCGAACCTGCTTCTCCCCTTAATCATTTATTAAATTTTCCCGTTCTGGAACAGCTTTCTGCATGATGTGTTTCCCAGTATTTCAACACTCTTTATCAAGAATGTCAATAGGTTTGAGTTCGGATTTGTAATAATCTGCTGATGCCATGGGGAAAAGTAAAATAATCATATTTTTTACAGATTTCATTTAATCAAACATTATAAAATGATGAATATGTTCAGCTGTGTCAAAATTCATGCTCTCTCTCTCTCTCTCTCTGTGCTCGTTCAGAAATTAATATCTCTGAGAAATTAATATATCTTTATTAAAATTAAATTAATAAAGAGGTAACTTTGTGCTTAAACAGCATTAATATACGCAGGCATGCTTTCACTCAGCAGTGTATGCTCACAATGGAATGTAGTAATATTTCATTTGCAATAAATACAATTCTATTTCAAAATATTAACCGAAATAGTTTACGAGATTCTTTTTAGGGTACGTACGTATCGCGTTTTCTGTTTATAGGAGGATATCATTTCCGTTTTCACTTTCTTTTCATTATTTTCTATGAATATGCCCTAAGAAATTCCATCTTGGTATTATTTTTATAACAGGAATGTTACTCAGCTGAAACAACAATTTACCTTTGCTTGATTTTAACCTGAAGCTGAATCTTATCACGAATACCGGACTACTCTTTTCACAGACTTTCTGTAACTAAACTAAGACATCTAAGTACGGAAGGTGGACTGCAATTAGGTGTATGGCGATTGTTAGGCAATCACTTCTGCTACTGCAATGTGAGCGACATTGTTGCGAAAGTTAAAAGAATGCAGAGATTGTTTAAGAGTTAACTTTATTTTGATTCATGATATTAAAATTAAAATTAAAATTCAATATTTTACATCAGTGAGAAATTAGAATAATAAGGGATATGTTTTTATGATATTTTCGGGTTTCATCATTCTTAAGTCATCTTTCAGTTGCCATCGTTAATCTTCTTCTTATTTTTTCTCAAGCGTACATTCCTTTTCCTTTATTGTTCACTAATTCTGTTGCATTTTTCATGCCACTTCTGAAAGGGTGAAGTTGTAAAACCAGAAGAAGTTGTTTTACGCTATTGTTAACCAGATAATACTGTATGCCATATAAGTCATAAAATAGTTTGTGACATCCAAGGAAATCGTATAAATCAATTATCTTTAACTTAAAATATGTGCACCGTTACTTCTATGCATTGCTCCAGCTCACCAACATCAGGCAAAGTTAATAGGTCTAAAGTTTGATCCCGACATTGTCCATCACACTCACTTAAACGCAAATACTGACTGCCGGAATCATTCTATCGCCTGCATCCGTAGCTCAAGTAAAAAAAAAAACAACTGATTGTTACTGTAACGGTTTCATCTTCGAATCCCGAGAACGGAATGGTTTCTACTCTGAAGTCGTTTTCGTAACTATTGACTTTATAATGTTTTCGTTTTTCTTGAAAATAAATACTACCGCTTGAGAACCAGTGATAAACATCACAGCTCGCGTTGGAACGACAAAAAATGCTAGTAACTTAAGTAAACTGCGTGTATTCTCCTGGCCAGCGTGATGGATGAAAAACCCGAGTTTCTATGACAGAAAAACCCTGAACACCCCCCCCACACACACACACACATAAGGGACAGGCTAACTCAAGCATCAGCTGAAATGCTTGGGTGAAGGATCTTAGATATTAGATACTTAACTATATATTAAAAAATCAGTATGTCTTTATCTAAAACACTTCCCATAATTCCACTGATTCGCAGCTGGCCATGTCGATCCCTCAGGCATTAACCTATCAATGGCTTTGGAGATAATTGAATCTGTCTTCAAGGATTGCAACCCTCCATGAATGCGAAACATTACTTACCTTCCAAAAAATATCTTCATATAAAATTATGTAGTATATCATTATGATATATATATTAATGATCAGATATCGCAAATAATTCGGCAACCGTCTTCAAAGAAAGCAGGGTTACATGGTCGCCATGGGAAACGTTTTGGGAACGTACACTGGAATTGGAAAAGGATAATCAAGCTATAAATTTGCGAAGACAGCTTCAAGATTTGAGAAATGAAGTTGTCTAAAAAATGTTTTTCACTTATCTATCTCCTGGTACAGCGGCGAACGAATCAGATTGAAAATTTATACAGAACATCGCCCTCGAATTATGGAGAAAATGGCAAAATATGAAACAAATAATGAAATCGGATGAAAGAAATGAAGGGAAAAAGGTGATAAAATTGTATAAGAAATTAGAATGACATTAATATAAATTTATATTAATGTCATTAATATAAATTAGAATGACAATATAAATAAAAGAGCAAGTTGGTGAATTATGAGAGAAATTAGGAAGGAAATCATTGCAGAACTGTCATCAAATCATAGAACATCAATTTGTGCTATTGAATATCGATGCAAAGTTTTAATGTCCTGTAAATCTGGCTTATTTTACCATTCTGTTGGACGTCCATCGCTTCCATTGTATATGAAAGAGGTATCATTTATTGCAACACATTTGCTTTTATAACAGAAAGTTTAATTATTTTACTTTAACAAATAAATTAGAATTTAAAATAAAAGAATGACTAAAGGAAGTATAATATTTGAAAAATTAAAAGATTAGTAAAATATTTTCATATACTTAACACACCAATTTTGAGAATGAATAGACTTTCTATCTAAAGTTTTATACAAAGAATTGAATTTGTATGATTTTGAATGCCCCGTGGTATGTTAGAAACACTCAACTCCACAGAGACACAAATATTCCCTATATCTTCTCTTTTCTACGATCCTTAGCCACCAAGTTTTTCCTAAAGACGTCCACACATCCCAACGATTTGGTTCAACAAGCTACAGCATACGATCCAACGGACATATTCAAATACAGAAGACCAAAAGCTATATTGGCCTCCTTTAGTGATGCATAATCTCCATGCCCAATCAGGGCGAGCATTCTGCTCATAAATTTTACCTTCACTGCAACCACAACAGATAGCGGGGAATATGAAAAGCATCTTGCTTCACCCCTAAAGACATAAATGTCAATTGTCAATTGTCAATTGAATTTGTATAGTTTTGGATTTCCATTGAGTTTGATGAGATGGAATTTTATTTCTATATATTAATAATGTGAGTCGAATTTGAATTACTTTTGTAAGTGGTACTTGTTGCAGATGAGTTTTGAAAATCTTGCCAGTTTATGCTGGTGCTTTTATCTTAAAAATTCACTTTTGCGAAAATACCGGCCAAACTATAACTGCACGGTAAGCGTTCTTTTTTTTAGCTCCTGACACTTCACATTGATAGATATGAAAAAACAAATAGTCCAGAGACGATATTTGAGGTCAGCCGATGGTCAGCTCTACGATCTACAATGTCCAGTTTACAAATTAATTACACAAAGGCCAAAAATGTGGATGAGGGTATCAAGATACAACCCGCCAAGGTGACAGATTATAGAAAAGTAAGAAAGGAAATGGACGTCAGAGGTATTCAGTACCATACCTTCTCACTCAGTTCGGAAAAAAATTTAAAAGTGATTCTCCGTGACATCTCTAAAGACATTCATCCAGAAGAGATAGCTGCTGATCTTAACTTACAGGATCTGCCTCCTATAAAGGTCAGCAGAATGTATATATCTGACAGGTCTTCCATGCCGTTAGTCCTTATAGGGATCCACAACATATACAAAAATTACTGAGATAAGAGCCAACAGGCTTCACTTCGGCGAAGTAAAATTATTCAAATTAAGTGGATATTGAATTCCATATTATTTCTTAGCCGAATAGGAAACTCAAAGAGAGAAATTTAAGAGTTTCATGCCTTATATAGAACTGTTCTATATTCGGCACAACTCGATGGCATCCATCATGGCCCTATATGAGAATGATACAATATTATTAGCCAGATCTCGTCGGCCACACCTTGTTACTAAAATGCTTCAAGAAAATTTCCTTCAGTTAGAGAAATGGTTCTTTCTCCAAATGGAGACTACATGTAAATCCCCAAAAGAGTTCAGCCATTCTCTTCACGAAAAGATCGATATCTCCTGCAGGAGACATCTTACTATTCAGTACTAAAATCCTTTGGCAGACAGAAACAAAATACCCTGGTGTCGTGCTCGACAAAAAATTAACTTTTAACCAGCACATCAGGACTAAGTGTGCAAAGGAATCAAAAGCCATCACCCAGATCTACTCCTAAATTAACAGGAACAGCAAACTAAACACCAGAATCAAAGTGCTTTTATACCAGCTGACGATTTGTCCCATAGTCACTTATGCTTCTCCAGCCTGGAGCCACACCTCCAACACTAATATCCTCAAACTCGAACGTGTACAAATCAAGCGCTTGAGAATGATTCTAAACGCTCCATGGTTCGTCAGAACCAATCAACTTAATCGAGATACAATCTTTAGCAACGAAGTTTTTCCTAAAAACGTCCATACACCCCCCCATTGATCTAGTTCAGCAAGCTGTAGCCTACGAAGCAACGGATATATTCAAACATAAAAGACCAAAAGCCATTTGAACTTCCTGTAGCAATGCATAATCTCCATGCCCATTCAGGGCGATCAAACTGCTCACAAAATTTTTCCCTCACTGAAGTCGTAACAGATAGCGGGGAATATGAAAAGCATCTTGTTTCACCCTGAAGCCATTAATGTCGATTGTCAATTGAATTCATATTTGTGTGCCTAGAATGTGATGAAAGTACATTTGTTTATGTTTATTTTGTATGTATCCGTGTAATGTAAATTATTTGAAAGAGAATAAATATTTTAAAAATTGTTACTATTTTTAATATTATTATTAATATAAGGCAAGACAAACTCAGCTGCAGATCTCGAGCCTAATTTGTGTTGCCTTTCCTCTTTTTTCCTCTCTAAGTTGATGATTGATTGCTAAAGAAAACTCGAAAAATGCGTGCTTTTTTATATCATTCGTATCACACACACACTAAGACAAAAATTAGTTTTAATTTTACAGCAACAGAACTGCTTCTTGTTTTTGTGTAGGTTTTCAAATGAAAACTTCCATCAGTTGGATCATTCTGATGTCCAAAGTAGTTTTTCGTATTCTAAATATGGTGATATGAAGCTCAGTTCAGTTTTATATCAAGAAAAGTCAAAGATTAGTGAGATTCTTCATAAAACAAAAATTAATATGCAAAGTAATGTGATGCAAATAAGAAAGCAGACGAGTTCAGTGTAAAGAATTGCAATTAAATACTCCTCTACTTTGGGTTGGACTGACTGGATTCTTGAGGATGGGGACGATACAAATAGGGACAAAGGGATAAAAGGCTGATAATTCTTCAGAAAGTAAAGTTTCAAGAAATTGTACATAAAATAACACGAATTATTATCCCACTTTATTACATGAATGCAACTCATAACCAAGTAAACATGAACAATATAAGACGAATCATTTTTCAGAACATTTTCCATACATATCAAAACGTAACTAAGCATTTAAGATTAGCACGTGGACTAGAATATTTTGGAAGTAGAAAGAATGAAATTAGATCATAAAGACTCTAAAAATAACCGAAGAGAAAATAAAATGAAAACGATGATTGAATGAGTTCCAAACACTGCATTTATAATTAGAAATGCACGAAATTTGAAATTTCGTGCATTTCGTGAAACAAATAAAAGAGTCTTATTTAAAGCATACAAATTTCCAGTATCACCGCCATCATATGACTCATTAAAGCTATTAGAATGCCCACAGAAAAACGTGTTGAATACAGAATACAAACATTGTGGAAAGAATACGAATGAATATTTCTGTTAAATAAAACTAAACATAATTTATAGATAGTAATCTGAATACAACAACTTCGGTATTGATATATATGATGATATATTCACACTGCTGCGTGAATAAATTGGAGGAATGGGATGCTCCCCAAGTCTGTGCAATTACGTCAAGGTGAACTGGTTGCGAGAACGGAACTAACGGTGTTTGAAAGAGGCGTGTGATAGGGTGTCATGTTGCAAGCTTGTTAGACAAATTGTTGATGCTGTCCAAAGGAGATCAATTCGGCTCATAGCTGACCCCTCGCTCACAGGCCCACTTCAATGTCAGTCTCACAGATGCAATGTTTCAGATGTGTGTGTCTGTTCTGCAGATACTTCTAGGTCGCAACTGGCAAGCATTATTCTTCGACAAGCTGTTAGGCCTGTCAAAACAAGAGCAGCTGCCGTCCAACATCCCTTTACCGTACAAGTGCTACTCATCGAACCTGCTTCACCTCTTTTTCATTTATTCCATCTACATATGTCCTTTGAAACAACTTTCTTCATAATGTGTTTCCCACAGTTTCAAACAACAGCACTTTTTTTAAGATTGCCAATAAGTTTCTTGTTTCTCAACTCTCATCCTCACCTCACATAGCACTGATGTGCTATAGGTCGTTGTTCCTCTCATGTGTGGATAAATATAACAAAAAAAAAGCTTATCCGTAGTTTAACAGGGAGTGGTAGTACTATGCCAGGCGTTCCCAACCCTATGCCCGCGGGCACCATGGCGCCCATCGACCAATTTGTGTGTGTGTGTGTGTGTGCCCGCCGCTGTTCAACCGTGTGCCGTATAATTTGAAATAATCACGTGCACATCACGCAACAATTCATGGCATGCTATATGACGAATGCGCTAATGACACATGACAAGTATTAAACGCATACAATGTAAAGTAGACGTGCATTCGAAGTTGTTCATTATCTGTTGCTATTTATATGCGCATTATTTTAACAGTCTCTTGTACTTACATTTTTGAAATATTTTGATTTTTAATCCTAAAATGAGTGAATCAAGTAAAAGACAACGGACCTATAATTTTAACACTGACTGGGAGAAAACATATTGCTTCGTTAATTTTAAAGATAATTGTGTTTGTTTGTTATGTGCAACAGTAGCGTTGCAATTCCGAAAAAACATAATGTCGAAGGTCACTTCCAGACCAAATTAGCCTCACGGTAATATAGCTAAATTGGTCAACTGAAGCCTCTTTATTAACTCCTACTATCATACTGTATCTTTTGATCTCTTTCCCTCTCACTACTTGCTGACCCTCAGCACTCTTTTATACTATAAAGACCATCATGAGTGACATGAACTCCGAAAATATCTGTTGTTTGTAACTTTCGGCATCATCCATGTATGAACCAATCTGAGGTTTTATTTTCAATCGTTTGCATGTGCTGTAAATTTGCATTGTTACCATGGTGATATTTTTGTATTGATTATATCGATTAACTGTTAGCAATGATCTAGCTTAAAAATTGACCAATTACCCAACAAAAGACCAAATAGATTTCACACCATCAACACACTGGAACCTTTGTCAACTAGCCCTCCTCCAAACAGAACTGCAGATGTCCGCCCTTCTTTGAGTAACTCAGGCAACAGCTAACCAACGTTTCTTTTTTTTCTGCGGAGCTCCGTTAACCAACCGCTTTCTCTTTCCTAACAAACAAGAAGAGTACTGAACTGAATGACTTTTGTAATTTCTGTGCCTCCAAAGATGTCATTTTTCTTTCTGCTAATCCAAACACCTACCTTGCTTTCACTATTGTTTGAAATAGCATTCACCCTCTGTACAAAAAGAAACCGTACATTTTGAAAATAGAAGAAACTAGTGGCGCCACCTGTTGTATCTTTTTGTTGTCGAAAGCGGCAACCTTCATCAGTGTTGTTTCAACTGTTTATGACATTTCTTTCATTAGAAGCCGAGTTATAGTGCCAATAGTGACAGTGTGTTTTAACGAGCGGTCGGTCGTCATGATATTCATTACGTACGCGACGAATTCTCGCTATCAATCGCTTCAAAACTTCGAGATAAAAACTCCTCATTGACCGTTTCTCCAGGCGGAACAAATTCTTTGTGGATAATGCCCTTGCAATCGTAGAAACAAATCAGCATTGTCTTTACTTTTGACTTCTCCAAGCGACTTTTTTTCGGATGCCCCTCTTCTGCTGGTCTCCACTCAGCACTCTGGCACTTTGTTTAGGACTCATACTCAAAACACCACGTTTCGTCATCAGTGACAATCGTTTCAAGGAAGTTTGAGTCCTTTGAATTTTTTGAGTCCTTACGAGCAGTAAGGACTCAAAAAACGAGGTCCTTGCAGTGTTCAATTCCCTGCAATTTTTGGTCGTCGGTCAACTTGTGGGGAACAAATAGTGAATTCAATTTACAAAGGTCCAAACTCGGTCAAAATGTTGTGCACGGTAGATTTTGGAATCCCCAATTCATTTTCAATCAATCTCACGACGATTTCGGATTTTCATTCATGAAATCACGCACATTTGGTATGTTAACTTCGCTTAGTCCAGCTTTTGGACTGCCCTGCTTTTCGTCATCCTCAAGCGTCTCATGACCACTTTGAAATTGCTTAACGCACTCGTAAACCTCAGCACGAGATAATAATTCATCACCGTATGCTGTTTGAAGCATTTGGTGCGTTTTGGTAAAACTTTTACCAAGTTTAACACAAAAGTCAATCGCAGCTCTCTGTTTGAAACTCATTTTCCGACCCTTCGTCAAAACACGCTGTCACTCTTGGTACTATAACAGGGCTTCTAATGAAATAAATGTCATAAACAGTTGACAAAACACTAATGAAAGGTGACGCTTTCGATAACATAAAGATACAATAGGTGGCGCCAATATTTTCTTCTATTTTCGAAACTTTCGGTTTCATTTTGGACAGAGGGTGTACTTCTAATTTTTAGGGTCAAACGTTTTAATTTAAAAAGGAAACTCAATTTAAAAGGCAATAACATTTGTTTAGTGTTTTTGTGTAATAGGTAAAAGAACCACTTTCTCTCCAATGTATAACAGAGCAATCACGATCTTGTACTTTCTCTTGGCTTGACACTCTCCCGCAACAAATGACAGCCTCTTTTTTTTGAAAGGCTTTAATTCCATAATTTTAAATGGTTCATCACAAAACCTGCACTTTGGGAATGCGATAAACAAGCACGTTTAGACTTGTGGATCTTCTACCACCCAACATTCAACAGAACCTGCAACGAAGAAGCACACAGGAAGATAAAAAAAGTATAATTAGACTAATCATGGATAGAATTTAAACAAATGTCCAAGTTTTTGCTCTTATAAAAAGACGAGTGGCTCATCACTTCTTATGAGTGAAGTTATTATGATAGCTATGTGAAGGAAGAATGAGAATGAATTGAGCTAACATAAATCGTTTATAGACCCACCATTAATTCGGGAAACGGAAGAAATAGAGTACCAAGTATTATCTGAAGGCTTTAGCAGAATTTCTCTCACTATATTGGCATTCGAAGAGTAATGTCAGATAACTAAAAAGGTCTACTATTAATTCCTTTCTTTGAAAAGCTGTTTAGTTCAGTCGATATCGACGAGAGCCCTTTTATATGTATGTAAGTTAGCTGAACAGTGAAGCAATTTGTGAATTGAATTGTGCCGTTTTCTCAACAGTTTTTCGTTGTTATAAAGCTTATATAAAAAAGTGAAGTGAAATGTACTGCAATTGCTGGAGTGTGTGGTGTAATGGTGAGGAGAAATATTCTGCAAGGATGGTCGAGGCTTAAACAATGGGCTTCTGATTTCCCATTACAACACGCAAGCTGCAAGTTGGTTGAGCGAATAGTAACACAGATAAAATGAATAATCTCCCAATTTTACAGTATTATCCATGGGACTAATTTTTTATAATCAGATATAGGTTGTTTATATTAAAATATGTTTGAATCAACTACCCTGCAGATATATCGTGTAAGAAATCAAAATACAAAAATGTGACAACCATACCCGGGTCCCCCTCCCCCGGCTATAATGAATCATTGTACGTATTTTGTCACAGATGGTTTTAATAAAATTAAAGAAACCATGAACCCTCAAAGAGCAAGAAATGTTTTTATCATTTACTTTAGAAAATGGCTGCGAGAGGGCACTTGCAACAATAGTATATAACATAGGAAACCAAATTCAGAAATTTACTGAGTTTCAACCTGATACTGCCTATGTCTTCTTTGCGATTTACTGTGAAGCAAACTCTATGGACAAATAAGATATATTAGAAATGGGAAAGAACTCTATCAAAGTGAAATACTGGGGTGGCTAAACATACATAAAGTGGTAAAGCATATTAGAAGAAATGAAGATGTAAAAAGGGACATTCGTCGTCCAGTTACGACTGCTAGCCCAAACTTATGTGTACTCAAGAAAATTACCAACTTACAAAATTCAAAAAAATATAATGCTGATCGATCTAAGAAACTGAAGCTATGTGGTAGTTTCGTTTATTTTTAAGCGGTAACGTCGTGCTGTCAAATATGTTTTTAAATGCTACAGGTTACGTGATAGGCATCCTTTAGTTTTTCAAAATGCGTAGCTTAGTCGGTATGAACGATATCTTTGTTTGAGAGAGATGAGCTTTAATCCCTTCTATCAGATTAGCCATATTTATTATAGCTTTTCATTCGAAGAGGAATAAGTTGATTTGATATCGGAATGACGGGAGTTTGTTTTTCGCAAAACAGTCAAACTAGCACAAAGAATGCTCGACATCAATACTTTCAGTGCACTTCGCATTGTTTTTTTTTACACCGAAATTTAAGCAACACAACAACATCCCAGATTATTGGATGATTATAAAGTGCAGGCGATCATTCTTTTAGTTAAAGCGATTTATGGGTGTGATTCCCACTTTTTGATTCGTTTGCGATAGTTGTATGTAACGTTTACGTAATCGTTCGTGTGATAGCTATTCTGAAAGCACACCCAAAACTGCTCAAAATGGAATGATTAAATGCCTAGACAAGGACATTTTACGTATAATTACCTCCAGAGCATTCACCCTAGAGTGAGTCATGTCCGCTAAATTCGGTTTTTCTGTTTGACGGGATAAACAAAATTCAGTTTTGGAAAGAAGTACCCTCGCATCCCCCATATGAGAAGTATAGAGAAAAAGTTTCGCCTCACCTCTTCGTAATATTTCCAGAGTACTCTCATATTTCCAGAGTACTCTCATATTTCCAGGATCTTATTTCCCTTCATGAATTGCTCTGTAGCTCTAGCTTTCATGACCTAACCATCGTATCCACAGTCCACTCAACCAAACAACAAGCAAGCAAACAAAAACATCGTAGGTACTTTTCATCTCAGAATTGCTTCTCACTTATACAACAGTTAACACCATAAACCCTTATAACACAATACAAGAGTATAACTCGCGATCTAATAGATTACAATATTGTATAATGTTCAAGCCACCTACTACAAGTAGATGAGTGCGGTTAGCGGGCGGAAGATTTTTTAGCTTTAAAAGAGTCTCGAATCTCTGTTCGTGACACCAAACCTGAAACCTTTCAATTCTCGCGTTTAGACCTCAAACAAGTGAGATGTGGTCTCAAGCCGGACGATGAAATGTATCGACTAGCTAAATACAATCCCAAACATCTACGCGTATGGCGTTCGAACCCATAGTCTGTTCATTGAAGAGCGGCTACGTTAAGCAGGATAGCAAAATTTGGTTGTGGTTCATAGAATCCTCCATAAAAATACAGAAGAGAGAAATCCAGTTAACTGGATAATTCCTCGCTCACTTATTTTCCAATGACTTTCTCATTCGTTCGGTTCCTGCCTTATCCCTTTTCTCTCGATATTTTGTGGACAAATATTTCGCTATACCGACTGTCATCTTCATTATTTCACTGGCCGTTAAGGATCTAAACTCAGCTGCTGATGGTGAACTATCACATCAGCTTCAATCTTACTGAATCCACTTCTCAACCTTTTCTTTTATTCTGTTTTCAGTCTTTCTCACTTTTTTCTTCTAAGAACTAAGATCTATAGATCATGAAGAAATACAACGACATGTTTCCTCTGTTATCCGCATGGCCCTGTTGTATTATGAACCACATTTTCATCGAGTGTGAGGTTCATATTAAAACTTTCATCTAATTGAGAATTTATTTCGTATCCAAACACAAGTGGCACAGTAGTAAGTAAGTGGTACAACATTATTTCCAACAAACTACGATATATTACAAATGAGAGCAGCTTAAATTTGATACGTTAATTATGCAGAGAATAATAAGTAAAATATGAAGAAAGAAAGAAATTATACATAACTTATATACAATAAATATGGTCAGATGTTCCTCCAGTATCTTGCGCATTCAACTGCTCTTTCTGTGCAGGATACAAGGTCCTCTTGTGATGGAAGTAAGGGACAAGAAAGAAGGTGTTCCATGGACTGGGTTGTCCGACACTCACAATTATCTGGTCCAGTGAGGTAGATCCATTCGATGAGGGTTTGTTTGCAGCATCCTGTTGTCCGAAGTCTGTTGAGGCTTTTCCAAGTATTCCAGTCCAAGTGGGCACCACATGGAAGATGTTTGGCTTTTGGAATACCAGTACCATATTGTTGAAGTCTTGTCTCCGGAGGATTTTTAGGTGGTTCAACAGTTGCTAGGAAGCTATGTCGCGATCTTAATCTTTGGGGCACTGTGGTCTGGCCGAATAGTGGGAGACGTTCATCATTCATTTGTCTGCTTCTTTCGTCAGCTGAGAATGCAGACCTTCGAATTGAAGGGGTGCCATACCAGCCAAAGTATACAGGTCTTTTAGTTGTGCTGGTTTCAGGCATCCTGTAATTAAGTGGCAGCTTTCATTCAATGCTATATCATTTTTCAGCATGGCAGGATCTGGACCATTCTGGGCAGGTATATTCAGCAGAAGAATAGGAATGGGCCAAGGCAGAAGATCTCAGTGTGCTAGAGTCTGCATCCCATTTGGAGGAGGTAAGCTTTCTTTGTATGTTGTTTCTTGCATTCAATTTTGCCTTCGTTTTTTCTGTGTGTTTTATATGAAAGGGTGCCATCGAGAGTCACACTGAGGTAGATTGGGTTACAGGAATGTTCTAAATCAGAGCCTTCCCAAGAAATCTGCAGCTTCCTGTTCACCTCCTTATTGTTAAGGTGGAAAAGGTCAGTCTGGGTTTTCAAGGAGTTTAGTTTAATTGATTGTTGCTATAATATGTGGTTAGTTATTTAAGGCAAGTGATAGAGTAGTTTCAATGGACTTGAAGTTGTTTTTGATTGAGTAGCCATGGCACGGTCATCAGGATAGATAAAATATCTAGTTCCTGCAAAGATGGGGAGATCATTGACGTAAATGTTGAAAAATAATGGTGATAACACACTTCCCTGGGGGGAGGCCATTTTTTGGGGGATGCCAGCAGATCTCAAAAAGTCCACAAAAAAGTTCCACAAAAAGCGTCTGTGTTCCAAGAGTGATTGGATCAGGAGAACAAGGTGATAATCTATAGTTATTCTGTATATTTTATTTCACCTAGAATGATATTCTACCGAGATTGGTGTTGAACAAATTTTGAAAACTACTCTCAAGGAGTGAACCGCGGAAGGTCACTGGAGGTGGGCAACATTTGTAATGCAGCTATTTGAACAGGAATATGCTCGCTATTGCAAATAAAATTAGGATTAATTTGATTTTGACGAACTTCCTAACAAGATGTGAAGTGTAGAAAAGGCCGAGATACGTAATTTCACAAGAATTGCTCAAAGGAGAAACGAAAATGGATATTTACTTTACCTCTGACCTCCGTAAGGTGTACGATCCTTATTTTCCTCATGAGAAAATAAGTAAAATATCAAGATACTCCTCACCAGTCATAAAACACACTTTATAGGTAAATACGTAGAATGATACCTATATCCAATCACAGTGTTTCATCACCAGATGTCACTTCGATGAGCAAGCACACTTCGATAATTCTGGTTCTCCGCTGTAAAGACCAAATATGAAACTTCCAAAAACAGTTTCCTTTTGCTATACGCCGTAAGGAGAAATTATAGAAACCGAAATCTTTACAGGATGTTTCCAATGATTACTGTGTCTAATGATCATGTTTCAGAAGGTGCATCCTCAATGATTGTTTACTGTTTCCCAATCGATCTGTTTCTGGTGTTTTCCGATATACTTGGATGCAGTACGTGGTTATAACACGAAGAACGTTTATTAACTTTTTATTGTTTAATACAATAACATATGAATTTAAAAACGCATGAAATTAATCTGTAAAATGTAAAATATAAAATTTTTTTTAAATATTTAATTATCAAAAATATTTAAAATTTATTTTAAAATTTTAAAATTCAGAAGGTGCTAGAAAGCTTCTTTATTAAAACTATTTTCTCACCAGTTTTCTAATACACCTGTTATCTATCTATCTATATATATATATATATATATATATATATAAGGGGTGAGATGAGGTGATTAATACACTTGGAGGTTAATGGATGGCAATGCTGTAGCCAATGAAGTTTTAACTGAGGCTCGGCTATTGCTGTTACCCTCCTGCCATGATCAGAGCTTTGATAGCTCAATAACACCTTATCCCTACACTGTCCTCTATCTACAGATAACGGGGAAGATGAAAAGCATTCTTGCTTCTCCCCTTTAAGCCAGTCCTTATAAGGACTATATATATATATATATATATATAAAGAAATGCGGAAACCATCATACAGTCTTATATATGTATACAGGATTTGAATGTTTTCCAAAATTTTTCTTCAGGACTTTTCTGATGTGAAAATCGCGAACATATATTAAGTTTTTTAAATGAATTTATCAGGAAACCTTACAAAACGATACATTTACACAAATAATATTTTCTCTGTTACATTCTTTAATGGGTGTGCTACTTCGAAAGAGTCGGGTACTAGTGGATCTTGGAAGGAAAATTGGTTATTTCGCTAAACTCGGTTACATTGGGTGGAGTTCGAATTTACATTGGGTGGAGTTCGAAAAGAACTCGAATTTTTGAATTCGAGTTCTTTTTTAATAAATAAAATGTTAATATTTGTACCATTTACCCGAGATTTAGGGTAAATGGTACAAAGGGATTTTGTTAGAAAAAACACTGACACGGAAAAACTAAATTAGTCCTTCACAGAATGCATACTACATTAGGGACACATTCTGTGAGGGTTTGTGATGCTTTATTCAGGTCTTGGAGTCATTTCTACAGATGAAATTCCAAGATCCTTTCTTCTGTAATCTTATGGGAAGAGAATGGATTAGGCATTTTTTTTTTGAAGAACGCGTCGTTTGTGATCACATAAAACTGCGCACTTTTTTTATCTCTGAGGGGAACGAATATTTTTCAGTGTTTTATTATTTTACACCAATACTAAATTATATTTTTTATATTTAATACGTTTTATAATTCCAGAGCACTTAAAATAATTTTTTTTTAAATTATGAACAACTAAAATATCTGATATAAATTAGTAACCAAAGTCATTAAAAAAGAATGAGTTAAAACATTGGTGGACCTGATTAGTCGGTGAAAAACTGGTTTTTCCCTAAGGAAAATCCCTTCTACCACAACCTGTAATCGACTATTCAGTACCATGTGTAGAAAAAATTACTTTTCCACTCGACAAGCAAAATCATCATGAACTAAACCACGGATGATTCGTGGCGTAATTCTGAAATATAATGATTGCCAATCCTCTTAAAAGTAAAATGTATTCTTGGTAGAAGGTCACTTTTATTCCAGATTTAAATGCTTGTTACTAGCTCTTGTTGCTAGCATACGTAATATAATGAAGGAAGGTTACGTAATTATTTCCTGACTCTATTTAGCGAGACGGTTTATGATATCCTACATGTTGTTGTTATGAGGTTGCTTTCACGTTTGATATTTCGGTGGAAATCCACAACAAAGGTTCTGTTACGCAGTTCATCAAAATAAAATTAGGTTGTATTACGTCACTTCGATGATAACCCTTATTTTTCTCAAAGAGCATTCAAAACTTAAGGTTCAGTTCTTGGAATTGATTGAAGCATAATTCAGTTAATTATGCTTCAATCATAACTTCAATCAAATCAATCTTCAATCAGAACATAATTTATAATTCACAGCTTTGTGTCGGCAAAGCACTGATAACTCTCATTGAGTTTGTTTTGTTGATTTATTAATATCTAATTTTAATTAATAAAACTAACGTATAAAATTAGTTTCCAAAATCAAGACTTGGAGTACAAACATTTTTCAATCCTTCTATTTCATTCGCAAATATCACCTTGTATTGTACTGTAGGAAATAACAAACAAATCTTTTCTTACCTTGAATGAAAACGTGTACTTATCTCTGGATCATTCTTCTTCTCATACTGACAGTATTACAATTATATAAACGAGTAAACAAGAAATTGTATAATCTTAGAACGAAACAGTAAATCAAGAAAACATAATATTATTTACAATATTACGTTCAATTATAAGCGACGTTAAAAAAAATAATAAACACCTTCCACTCCAAAATTTTTGATATATGACTGTGAAAATATGGAAAAGAAATGCGAGAGAAACCCATGGTTTAAGAATTCTGTAACGTGTCGATTGAATACTTCTATCTATTCGAAAAATGAAAAATTCTTAAAGCAATTCCTTCCATAAATTCCCTCCAATAAACTAACTGTGAATTTTCGGAAACGATTCAAATTGAGGTTGCCATATTGGGGAAAAAAAGTAATTATTGCGTATATCCGTATAAGCTTTGATATTGCACCAGAAATGTTTAGTATTTGTACAGAATGTGCAAATCAATTGGGAAGGCGATACTTCTGCAGGCAATTCGTGATTTGTAAGGAAAAACCACTCAATATGAGCAGAAATGCTTCTGTTAACACTGCAGTTTCAGAGACTGGTTGTGAACCCACATCAACCATCACCAAATCATCAGATGTACTCTTTTCCGCACCACCTTTGAGGTAGAGTATGAGGCGCGCTTTTTTTAACGTGGTA